>NC_042618.1:54500347-55119772 GCF_901001135.1 Rhinatrema bivittatum | reverse complement strand
GCTGCTATTGGCGGCTTGTGCGGGTACGGATTGGCCGCTTCACGGCCCGGAGGAGGGCTGTGGGTGGCGCCTCGGTTCGCGGCTCTGCGCCTCGTGGCCGGCGCTGGGGGCTGCCGGGGGCAAGGGTGCGAATCAGGGCCTTACCCCGGTGGGTCTCGGCGCCGGCTGCGCAGGCCTCGCACAATGGGAGACGCTGGATCGGAGACGCTGGAGCAGGTAAGAGGGAGTTTCGCGGCGCCGCGGTCAATTTAAAGGGCTCCTGGCCCTGCTGCTATTGGCGGCTTGTGCGGTGTGGAGTCTAACCAGCCATTTGACTCAATTACAACAAGAAGTATTCCTTCTTCTACAATCAAATGCTATAGAACCCGTCCCTCCTTGTCAACAAGGGAAAGGATTCTACTCCAGATACTTCCTAATACCAAAGAAATCAGGGGGGCTTCGTCCAATTCTGGACCTTCGGGCCCTCAACAAGTATCTGCAAAAAGAAAAGTTCAAGATGGTAACCCTGGGCGCCTTGCTCCCTCTGTTGCAAAAGGGGGATTGGCTGTGCTCTCTCGACCTCAAGGACGCTTATACCCACATTGCGATAACACAATCTCATCGCAAGTATCTGCGTTTTCTGATAGGCCACGACCATTATCAATACCGGGTACTACCTTTCGGTCTGGCATCTGCTCCACGAGTCTTTACCAAGTGTCTCGTGGTGGTAGCAGCATTCCTCAGGAAGGAAGGTGTCCACGTCTACCCCTACCTGGACGATTGGCTCATCAGGGCCCCTACCCCTCAGTTTGCTCAATCCTCCCTAGAATTGACAATTCACACACTCCTTTTCTTAGGGTTTCTTGTCAATTACGAGAAATCCTGCTTGGTCCCATCTCAGACCTTATCCTTCATTGGGGCAGACTTGGACACCTTACAGGCAAAAGCCTACCTTCCAATTCAACGAGTCCACACTCTCATATCCTTAGCTCGCCAGCTCCAGTCGCAACATACTGCCACGGCTCGCCAGTTCCTCATTCTCCTAGGACATATGGCATCCTCGGTTCAAGTCACTCCCATGACCCGACTAGCCATGAGAGTAACACAATGGACTCTACGACACCAATGGATTCAAGCTTTTCAGCCTCTGTCCTCCATAGTCACAGTCACACAAGCGCTGCGCCTATCCTTAACCTGGTGGACGACTCAGGTCAACCTCCTTCAGGGCTTACCCTTTCTTCCGCCGGATCCGCAAGTAATCCTAACCACCGACGCTTCTCACATCGGTTGGGGAGCCCATGTGGACGACTTCCAAACCCAAGGGTTATGGTCCAAAGAGGAAGCCGAACACCAGATCAATTTCCTGGAACTTCGAGCAATCCGCTATGCGCTCCGAACTTTCAAAGATCATCTATCCCATCAGATAATCTTAATCCAGACGGACAACCAAGTGGCCATGTGGTACATAAACAAGCAGGGAGGCACAGGCTCCTTCCTTCTGTGTCAGGAAGCTGCGCAGATCTGGGCGGAAGCCCTCTCCCACTCCATGTACCTCAGGGCCACTTACCTGCCGGGAGTAGACAATGTATTGGCAGACCAGCTGAGCCGTGTCTTCCAACCACACGAGTGGTCACTCGATCCTCTGGTAGCGACCTCTCTGTTTCACAAGTGGGGTTCTCCCCACATAGACCTCTTTGCGTCCCCTCAGAACCACAAAGTGGACGATTACTGCTCTCTCATTCGGAGCCAGCACTCTCGGCCGAGAGATGCATTCTCCCTCAAGTGGACAACCGGTCTGCTCTATGCATTCCCTCCACTTCCTCTTGTGTCAAAGACTCTCGTGAAGCTACGCCAGGACGGAGGAACCATGATCCTGATAGCACCTTACTGGCCACGCCAAGTATGGTTTCCAATACTCCAGGATCTCTCCATCCGCAGGCACATTCCTCTGGGAATGGACCCGCATCTGCTCACTCAAAACGACGGATGCCTCCTCCATCCCAACCTCCAAGCCTTGTCCCTGACGGCATGGATGTTGAAAGGTTAGTCCTTCAACCATTTAACCTTTCGGATTCAGTTTCTCGGGTCCTGATAGCTTCACGAAAGCCTTCCACAAGAAAGTCTTACTCATACAAATGGAAAAGGTACACATCATGGTGCACTTCTCAGTCCCTTGATCCCCTTTCCTGTCCACTCTCCAAATTCTTGGACTATTTATGGCATCTATCTGAATCAGGTCTTAAAACCTCTTCTATCAGAATGCATGTCAGTGCGGTAGCCGCCTTCCATAAGGGTATTGGGGGTACTCCTATTTCAGTACAACCCCTAGTAACACGCTTTCTTAAGGGCTTACTCCATCTGAAGCCACCCTTACGTCCTCCGGCCCCATCTTGGGACCTTAATCTGGTTCTTGGTCGTCTCATGAAACCACCTTTCGAGCCTCTGCACTCCTGTGAATTGAAGTATCTCACATGGAAAGTATTATTCCTGTTGGCTATTACTTCAGCTCGCAGGGTTAGTGAGTTACAGGCCTTAGTCACCTATCCGCCTTACACTAAACTCCTGCAGGACAGGGCGGTACTCCGCACTCACCCTAAATTTTTACCCAAGGTAGTTTCTGAATTTCATATCAATCAATCCATCATACTACCTATCTTTTTTCCCAGGCCCCATTCCAACTCTGGGGAACAGACTCTGCATACCCTAGACTGTAAACGAGCTCTAGCGTTTTATCTAGACCGTACAGTTGCTCACAGAAAGAACACTCAATTGTTTGTCTCCTTCCATCCTAACAAGTTAGGACAACCTGTGGGTAAGCAGGCTCTTTCTTCCTGGTTGGCGGACTGCATTTCTTTTTGCTATGAGCAAGCTGGCATTCCTTTTCAAGACCGTGTTAAAGCACACTCTGTGAGGGCCATGGCGACGTCAGTGGCACACCTTCGATCGGTGCCGCTTCCTGACATCTGTAAAGCTGCAACCTGGAGTTCTCTCCATACCTTTGCAGCCCACTATTGTTTGGACAAGGCTGGAAGACAGGACTCCATCTTCGGCCAATCTGTCTTGCGTAACCTTTTTCCAACTTGATGTACCAACACCCTTCCACCTCCCGGTTGGGTGCGGATGCCCTTTACCAAATTCCACCCCAGTTGTTGTGCCTGTTGCACACCGTTGGGTACATTTGGTGCAAGTCGGGACATCCTCAGCTCGGTACTCACCCATTTGTGAGGACAACCATCCTGCTTGTCCTGTGAGAAAGCAAATGTTGCTTACCTGATGTAACAGGTGTTCTCACAGGACAGCAGGATGTTAGTCCTCACGAAACCCGCCCGCCTCCCCGCGGTGTTGGGTTCGTTTTATTTTTACTTTCTAGGCACTGCCTGGAGCTTTGAAAATCAGACTGAAGGGAGACCCCTGCTGGCTGCAGGGTCAGTGCCTTGCTGGGCATGCCCAGTAGGGGCCAGTCAAAGTTCTGTTTAAACTTTGACAGAAGTTTTCCGTTGTGGGCTCCATCCTCGATGTCACCCATTTGTGAGGACTAACATCCTGCTGTCCTGTGAGAACACCTGTTACATCAGGTAAGCAACATTTGCTATTTCAGTGTTCTGGAGACTATGATGCTGGTTATTGCATTTTGGATATCAGACTAATTAGTAGTAGAATAATGAACTTTGTTGAAAATAATTTTCCATAGTTGCAATGAATTTATGGCAAAGTTGATTTAAATAATGTCTGAATCTAGGGAGATGGTAGGGTTTATATTGCTGATTTCGATCATGGAACTCAAAGAAAGTCTTTTTATTGACTTTTCAGCTAGTTTAAGGAAATATAAAAATTATACAGAACAGATGGCCAACGTTATGTAATGAAGCATATATTGAGGAATGACTTTCATGTTGAGCCGTGAACATGGCTCCTGTCCAGCTTTCAGGAGCATGTGGTCAGGGCTTTCAAGGGATTTACTGAATCCCCTGACTGCAAACTTTTTTTTTTCAGCCACGAGTATGGAGGCCGAGGCCGGTTAGGCGCTGCACTCCTATAGGTGCGCAACGGGGGAGGGCTCAGACCAATACTGAGGAAGCAGAGTGCTGGAGCATACAGGTAGTGATGAGCCTCAACATGATGGAGTCGATCGACATTACAGAGCAGGATAGCACGAGGCAGAAAGCAGGACCTTGCTTCAGCTCGAAGCAAGATCCCACCTTCTATCTTGTGTGAAAAGCAAAGGGTGCAAGTAGCTTTAGTTTGTACTGTAGAATAGTCATTTGTGAGTTCAAGCCTAACCTCAAATTTACAAATGATTTGGAAAAACAAATCAGCGTCTGCACTTTTTCATTCAGATGTCCTATCCTTCCTCCAGAACCTGTGGAACACACTGATCAAAGTATGGTCAAATACCACTTGTGTCAGGTTAGCTGGTAAGAACCTAAATATTGTGTCTGCCCATTTTCCACCCTCTTCTTCATCACAGGCAGAGTTTGATTGCTTAATTTGGGGGACAAGGGTAGTGAGGTCAGATTGGCAGGGGAGGAAGGGGATGTGAACTTTCTATCCCCTCCCCTCACTCAGACTGGCATAGATTAGTGAGATGGAGGTATATTTTCTCTCTCCCTTTCCACTCACACATTTTCTCTGTATTTCTCTCTCTCTCTCACACACACACAAGCACTCTTATACTCGCTATCCTCTATTCCAGTCCTGACACCAGCACTTCCCCCCATTGATCCCAGCATTCTCCCTCTTCTTCCCTTCCTCTGATCTCAGCACCCTTCCCTTTCCTCCTATTTGTGATTGAGAAAATCATTTCTGGAAGCATTTGCAACCAATGTACTATATTGGCACACAAGGTGGCACTGGGGAATTTGGCAGAATCACTTTGATGTTGCCAGTTTTGGGGATGAGGAGGAAGGGGGAGTATATGTGGAATATCACGTGGAATAGCTCTAAACCCTAAATTTCTGCCAATATTTGTCCACCTCCAAAATTTGGTAGCAACAAGCCACTACTGTCAAATGCTTTTTTCTGTTTCACCCAGCAGGTTCCTCCTGCTCCTCTGGGCTTCCAGTTAAATCCAAACCAGGGCTGGGATCTGACACCAGGAACCTTCATTTGCAGCTACTTGGGAATTTTGTCCCCTCCCCACTCCATTTTATATCCCCTCCCAGCTTACTTAAGTCCCATCATTGTAGTGACGGACTTCGACTGGGAGCTTGGCATCAGTCGTAGGCCTTGAATCTGGACAGTAGGTGTCTTCACCGTGCAATGGTTATGAATATGTGCAGTGCATTGAACTATTCAATTGCTTGCAATTGTTCTGCTTCTGAGGATGGCTATAAAAATTAAGAAAAAGTTCAACATGTGGTAACTTTTGGAGCAATATTTCTGCAAGGGGGCTAAGCTGCACGGGGGCAGCAGCTAGAACCCTAAACTGAAGGCATGGGGTAATCTGCATGAGGTGGCAGCTACAACCTTAACCAGAACCGGCATGGGGGTAACCTGACCGGAGCAGCAGTTTTAACCCCAAACACCTTGCTGGTAGACTGGATGGACCCTTTAGATCTTTATCTGCTGTCATGTACTATGTTACTGTATGTTACTTAAAAACATTTTAGAAAGCTGTTGATGTAGATAAAGAGAGTTGATAAAATAAGACAAGAAAAGCAATTGAATTGACATGTTGAGATGGGCTCTGCCTATAAAACACCCAGGTCGATATAAGCTCATAAGGAGCGTTCTGCTTTTGGGATCTGAAGTCCATTATGCTATATGGACAAAACACTTGTTGCTAAGTAACAATAAAAAAATATTTTAATGTAAAAATGGGCTGCGTGAATATAGAATTTCTTACTGAATGTCTGCAAAAGAAGCGCATAACTAAGTCTGCAGAAAATTATTAGGATTTCTGCAGGAATGACATGGCTGGAGACAAATTGATAGCCAAGTTAACTTAATAGACATCAATCATTTTCAGAACATTACATGGAAAAGCTACAGAACTATAGGAAAATACAAGTTAAAAACATACATGCGGCCAGAGTGACAGGATTAAATAAAAAGTGGAGTGCTTAGAAAATGTACCATTTGTGGGCAGCAAAACATATTCAAGTCAACTTCAAAAGCATTGCTCTCACAAAAATGACCTCATTCGTGTGTTTATGAGCTGTGCATGAGCAACACAGATTTTAAAAAGCTGCAAAATATGCACGTATATACCCGTGCACGCCTAAGGAATAAGGGGGGGTGGAAAAGGGGTGGGGAATGGGTGGGACATGGGTGTTAAGGGGCGGGGCCAAGTCTTAACATGCGTAACTCCGAATTTTAAAACCTAAAACCGCCGCACACATATGCTAGATATCCACGTAACTTTACTGCTGCTCCCGAGGAGGAGCAAGCCTGCAGATCTCGAGTTTTAGGGCTTATAGGACAGGGTGAGGGATCCTACGTGTGTAGGATGAAGAATTAGAGAGGTCTGAAAGACCTTGCTATTAACTGGACAATCCAGTGGACTAATTGGAAAACTGGGAAGGTGCCTCATGTGAGCATGTTTTGAAATTCACTGACATAAGCGCGTAAAAGCCAACAAGGTTCTATGGAAGACACCTGTGCGCTAGCCGTGCTCGAGCAGCCTCTTAAAATTAGGGGCATATTTATGGGCAGTTGGTGCATTTTAAAACATACGCATGCAAGTGCGTGAGGAATTAAAAATTCCAGCTTAGCCTTTCTTGTGCACCAATAATGCATGTATGGGTCTGCGCGCGCTCGTTTTAAAATCAACCTCATTGCCGATGCTACTGCTACTTAACAATTCTATAAGGCTACCAGATGTATGCAGCGCTGCACTGACACAGAAATAAAATTATTGCAACTTTAAATTAGCCATATTCAAATTAGGTTTGACTCTATTCGTCACCCAAGTGATAATGCCGCTGAGCAGATCCTTGGTGAGATTTCACTGGAATATTTTCAAAGGGTTATGCGTGTGGGTTACGCGCGTAACCCCCGAAAACCTACCCCAAACCCTCCCTCCACGCTCCGAGCCTATCTTGCATAGGCTGCTGGGGTGCGCAAAGCCCCAGGACGCACGTAAGTCCCGGGGCTTTCTGGGGAGGCGTGTCGGGGGCATGTCGCGGCCGGCGCGTCATCGGGGGCGTGTTGGGGGTGTGTCGGGGGCGTGTCATGGCCGGCGTAATTTGTGCAACAAAGGTGTGGGGGGTGGGGGTTTAGATAGGGCCGGGGGTGGGTTAGGTAGGGGAAGGTGCGCGGGGGGGGGGGGGGGGTGGAAGGAAAGTTCCCTCCGAGGCCGCTCTGGTTTCGGAGCGGCCTCGGAGGGAATGGAAGCAGGCTGTGCGGCTTGGCACGCGCAGGCTGCCGATTTTGGGCAGCCTTGCGCGCGCCGACCCCGGATTTTAATGGCTACGCGCGGCTATGCGTGTATCTATTAAAATCCGGCGTACTTTTGTTTGCGCCTGGTACACGAACAAAAGTACGCGCGCATGCTTTTTTATAAAATCTACCCCACTGTGTTCAGTTCTGGAGACCTCATCTCAAAAAGGAGAAGGACAGAAGAGAAGCAGTTTAGAGAAAAGCGACCAACATGGTTTGGGGTCTGTATGGAAAGCCATACATGTTGAGACTGAAGGACCTAAATACGTACATGCTGGAGGACAGAAGAGACAGGGGAGACATGATACAAGCTTCCAAATACTTGAAAGGATTAATGATGCACAAAAATCAAATATTTTCCAGTGGAAAGGAAGCTGGAAAACTAGGAGCCAGGATAGGACATTCTAAGGAGGAATACTCAGGAACAATATCAGGAAATATTTCTTTATGGATGCATGGAAATCCCTTCCCGAAGAAGTTGTGAAGACCAGAACAGCAATACCATTCAAAAGGGCATGGGACAAAAACCCAGAGGATCCATGCTGGCTAGAAAATGGACAGGAAATAATGGGGTAACGTTTTCTTATTATACCTAAAGTTTACATTTCTGCTTTGAGGTAGCCTGTATGGAATGGTAGTTGCTGCTATCCTTAACAGAAGAAGGGGGTAGCCTGCATGGAGCAGCAGCTGCTACCAGCTTTAGCTGGGGGGGGGGGGGATCTGCATGGAGCGGCAGCTGCTACTACCTAAAAAAAAGAAAGAAAGCTTCCTGGGCAGTCTAGATGGACCTTTTTGGAATTTATCTGCCATTATCCATTCTGTTGCTATGTTAAGATTTGATTTTATAGAAAGAATATTGAAGCGAGCCATGGGTGTCCTGTATTGAGGGGCAGCCTTCTGCGGACCCTATGTGCTGGATACCAATGCACAAAAGCCGTTCTCATCTGGAATGCCCTGCCACCAGCTATCACGGAAAAACACAATGGACGATTTGAAATGCAAACATATGGAAATGGTCTACATTTTTTTTAGAACTGTTTCACATTTTGTAACTTAAAATAATCCAGTGCTGAACAAGTAAATAGTAAATATAGGAAGCAACAGTTGTACAAACACAAGGCTGATTAAACAATGCCCCCCTCAGGGGTCAGCGCACAGCCATGGCAACTGTGATAAGGCTGATCCACAAAGGGAGTTAAACACATGTGAAGAACTCTGAAAAGAAGGCTGCAGCCCTAGATATCGTATAAAAGGATTTTAATCCGCGCGCCTCTTTTGTTGAATTCTGATGAAATGACAGCGATCAATCTGTGTAATAATGAGACTTTTTAACTGCCCCTTGCTGGCAGTTGTGGTTGTATTTTGCAAACAAAAACAAAAATAAAAAGCCTGCTTTTCTGCCTTTTTGTGATTCTTATACACAGAACTATGCTTTACATATTTGTTTTTCTTTCCCTGCAACCATACTTATTTCCGCTGCCTATTTTTATTTTTATTATTATTATTTTCACCGTGGCAGTTTCTTCCTGCTCTTTTGCATTTCCAGCTCATTTGGAACCATGGCTGTGATCTAGCACCATGAGCCTTTATTTGCAACTACGAGAGGATCTTTACATCCCTCTTTTAAAACCCTCTGACTCTCAACCTACCTAGCCTGGGTCAGTGCGAGTATGGTCCTGGGCCGGGAGCCATGCACAAGGCCTCCCTTCTGGGACCCTGCAATCAATCACCCTGCATCCGACTTCTGGGCATCGCTCCTAAGCAGTTGACCATGACCCTGCAGCTTCTCCAGCTCCAGCCAACCCAGGAAGCAGAAGACCTGACACGGGCATCAAATCAGAGCAAATCTGCATTGCACAGTGCACAGTACTTGCCGCCCAAGCCACCGGACCGGACATTTCTGCAGCCTTGAATAATTTTACAAACTGTTAAACTGGCAGTCAGTATGAGCAAGTATCAATCAAGCAAACATCACAGTACGTTTTGTGGTGTAAGATGATAGTTCCATTTACGCTATACCAATTTCGTCTTGTTCTGGTTTCCCAATTTCCGTCTTATAGCATTGTGGAATTAAAACCCTCACATTTCTTAATGAGATGATAAAACTGTAAAATAATGAATATTTTGTGAGGGGTGATACAGATTTCTCTTTTCATAGGCCCTTAAGGATGAAAACATTTGACCACAATTTTCTTTGTAAAAATGAAACACAGCCAACCCATACTTTTTGAGGGAATTCTTGCATGCAATGCATCCACATAGTCACACCACAAATATGTCTTCTCAAACAGTTACATATCACAGAGGTTCTTGAAACCTTGCTCCACGCCTCACATTGTACAAGGCACAGAGGCTTCACGGCGGTGTGTAAATGGATTGTCTCCAAGCATTGGCATGGCTGTCAGAATCACTGCTGTCCTTGATGTTCTGGCCCCTGATCACTGCAGGCCTTCAGAGGCATGAGCCACAAAAGCAGGGGATCTCCTTCCAGGACAGCTCCTCCCAGGGGCAAATGAGAGCCAGTAGGCCCACTCAATCCTTTCCATACCCTTCTCAATATAAAGCTTTCACAGGCCATCAGCAGGACAGGGGAGACATGGAAGGGGGGGGGGGGGGGGGGGAGAGGGGAGAATGACAGAGAGAGAAAAGAAAGTAACAGAGGAGACACATCATCACAAAATTTGAGCACTTCAAAAATAAATCTACCTTTATTTACACAAGGCAAATGTATTTCCAAACAATAGCTGAGCAGAGGATAAAAGACCTTGCTGTCATTTGACATTCATAGTGTGGCCAAAATCAACTGTGTAACGTTTGCCAGTCGCAGGGTCAGCCCACAACTGGCAGCACTCACCCCCAACTATCTGCATCCTCCGGCGCAGCCTGGAAACTGACAGTCTCCTCTTCAGCGGCATGAATGCTGCTCATTCCATGGGCGTTTTTAGGTGCATGTGTGCTGCCTCTTAAAGGCCCCATGGCGAAACCAAGGCTGCCAGTGCTGCTGGATGATGTAGTGTGTCTGGATAAATATAAGATCCAGCTACGCATCCCTGCATTGCCTCAGCAACAGAACTCCTGCCTCGTTTGCAGTGTGTATATTGCCAGGGTTTTCTTGTCTCCTGCATCAAACCTTGCTCGACTGTGTCCGGTACCCTTCCAGTCCTTTTGCCTGTTCACCTGGATCTCACCTTTGCTGCAGACTTTGACTATTCCCTTGCCTGCTGCTAGGACCTGACTTTTGCCACAGACAGTGACTATGCCCTGTCTGATCACTGGCCCGCTTCTGGTACCTCTCTGTTTGCAGTCACTCTCTGACCTTGGCCCCTCTCAGGACTATCTCTTTGAATGCCCTCAGGACCCACCTGTTACAGCTAGTAGGGTTTAGGGATACTCTCTCGAGAGCTGGGAAGGACCACAAGGCATGAGCTGGATCTGTCTTTGTCTAGCCAGCCCCCTCCCCCATAGATTAAGCCCTTGGGCTCTGGGGGCCAGTAGGACTTGGATATGCTGGCTGAACATCATGGCTAAAGCTGGGTTGGTCTTCTGCCTAGCCAACCCCCTTCCCACCAGTTGAGTCCTTGGGTTCTGGGGCCAGTAGGACTTAGCTGGACAGGCTGGGTAAGGTGGTCAGAACCGGGCAAACACTGACTGGAAGTAGTGCTTGGATGAGGCAGGACTGGAGAAGACAAGCAAGGCAGGCAGGTCTTAGCAAACAAAGACAAGTTAAGGCTAGATACTGGGATGAACAGGGCACTATGGACAGGATCCTAGGGGCAAGACAGGACAGAACAGGACTTAGACAAGGCATAAGAACATAAGAAGTTGCCATACTGGGTGAGACCGAGGGTCCTTCAAGCCCAGCATCCTGTTTCCAACAGTGGCCAATCCAGGCCATAAGAACCTGGCAAGTACCCAAAAACTAAGTCTATTCCATGTTACCGTTGCTAGTAATAGCAGTGGCAATTCTCTTAAGTTAACTTGAATAATGGCAGTTAATGGACTTCTCCTCCAGGAACTTATCCAAACCTTTTTTAAACACAGCTACACTAACTGCACTAACCACATCCTTTGGCAACAAATTCCAGAGCTTAATTGTATGGGAATAGGCGTTATGCAGGCAGGAAGGAGAAGCCTGGCAAGTTCTGGAAGCCAAGCCTGCTGTGGACTCTTAGTGGAGAGAAGGCTGCACCACAGGCTGATTCAGCTGGATCACTGAGGAGCTGGTTCTTATGGCTGAGAGCAGAGTTCATAAGAGTCCTCTGCTGGTGAGAAGGTGTCATAGCAGGAGGCAGCAGGATAGGATGAGACTGCATAACAGGTGAAATCCTAACAGTACCCTCCCCCTTTAAGATCCCCTCCTCCAGGGTCCCCAGTTCCAAAGGGGAAACGGGTAGCTGATACTTGCTTTGGAGGTAAATATCCATCAGGATATTTTTGTCGACGTTGTTCCACACAGACCTCCATTGGTCATGCTCTTTCTGCATTCTTAACAATGATGTTGGGGATGAGAGCACTAATGTCGACAATACAGGCTTCCTAGCCAAGGCGTGTCTTATTGCCAAGAAATGTATCTTACTTAAATGGATTGAACAAGACGCGCCAAACCTCGCTATGTGGTCAGCTCTTCTGACAGAACTTTTTCAACTGGAGTATGGCTCCTTATACAAGCGCTTTTCTCCTCGGAAGAAACGGGTTTTCCACACCATTTGGATTGACTACTATGGCTCACTGTCCTCAACAGTGAAAAGGTTGGCACCATTGTAGGGGTCAGATGTTGGGAATGTTTGTGGGCTTCTATCGGGGGAGGCCTTAGGGTGGCCAGTGCTCTCAGGTACCTAGTGGGATATCTATGCTATGTTTGGTGTTCTGTACTCTGTAATATTATCTTATGCAAGGTATGTTTCTCAACCGCTTAGATCTAATCAGTAGTGTGAGATTCTCTACAGATCAAGGGGGGGGATGGATTTGAGATTGTATAAGTTGAAAACTTGGGTGGCGTGTTACTCTGTTTTGATGGCTGTTATTGCTGTATTTTCTGTGTCCCCCAATAAAATTGCATTGGAAAAAAAAAAAAAAAAAGGTTAATGTCTTTTTGGAACTGGGTAGAAAGGTTAGAGTAATTCCAAGTTTGCACATAGTAGGATAAAGCTTGGCTGGACAGACACGACAAGGCTTGGCTAAAAGCTGGATATCTGGGGTAGTGCCCTCTTTGGAGAATTTTAAGGTTGGAACAGCAGTGCCTCCCTCAGGGCACTTTGAGGCAGGAACATCGCCTCCTTCTGGGTGGTCAAAAGCAAAAACAGTACCCTTTCTGGGAGAGAGCCCGCTGCATGAATGGCGACATCTGGGTGGTCAGTCTCTGGGCAGTCAGGCTTTGAAACAGCACCTTCTTCTGGGCAGTTGGAATCTGAAAAAGTACCTTTTTCTGGGTGGTTGGGCTCTGGGAAGTCAGACTCTGAAGGAGTGCCCCCTTCTGGTGGTCAGGCTCAGGGAGAGCACTCCCTTCTGGGTAGTCAGGGTGCCTAGGTAACTGGTTATCTGAGGCAGCGCCTATCTTGCTCTGAACATTCGCAGGAGGATGATAGTGTCTCCCTCTGGATTCTGGGGCAATAGTGCCTCCCTCTGGATTCTGGATAACTGAGACTGCAGCATCTCCATCTGGATACCTGACATTTGAGGCAGCAGCGCCCCCCTCTGTGTGCTGGAGATCTGGGGTGATAGCAGCTCCCTCTGGATACTGAATGGCTGAGACAGCAGCACATCCCTCTGTAGACAAGACATCTGAGGCGGCAGAGCCTCCCTCTGGGTGCAGGACATCTGAGACGGCAGCACCTCCCTCAATAGGCAAGACATCTGAGGCTGCAGCACCTCCCTCTGGATGCAGGAGATCTGAGTTGGCAGCGATTCCCTCTGGTGCAGGACATCTGAGGCTGTAGCGCTTCCTCTATATAGGCATGATATCTGAGGCAGCAGCGCCTCCCTCTGGGTACTGGACATCTGTGGTGGCGGCGCCGCCCTCTGGCTGCAGAAGTAGAATACTGGAGGCCCTTGAAAAGGAAGGTTTCCTTTGCAGCAAGTCTATGACCACTGGCTGCTCCTGGCCTGAATCAGGCGGACTGGATTCCTCCTGTAGCAAAGCACGTACAATGGGCTTTTTCTGGGGCCAGGGCACAGCAGGCCTGGGATCTTTCAGCAAAAGTTCTACAGAACTGTTCTTCTCCTGACGTGGATTAGATGAAACCAATCCTTCCTGGAACTTCCCGGACCGCAGAGGTACAGTGGTGAGGCTAATTGCTGCAGCCTGTGTACCTGGTACAGATTCAAGAGCAACAGGGTTGAAGTCATTACCTGCTGCTAATTGTTTATTACATGCAGGTGAAGGCACCTGGAAAGCCAACTTGATTAGCTTTCTTCCTGGCAAAGGCTCCTTGGGCTGCGACAGAGATTCTGAAACATTCATTAATTTTCCACTGACCTGGTTAAGGCTGACAGCAACTTCCCTTATTGAAAGTAAGGATCTGAGATTTTCTTGATTGTTTGCGTTAAGTGTGCCTTTTGGCTGGCTTGAGCAGGCCGTGATTTTATGTGATACCTGTGGAGCTGAATTAGTCTTTTCTGGTAGGGATTTTAAGTTATCTTGTTTTATTATGCTGGCTGTTCCAGAATCTGTGGGTGTAGGCTGGTAGGTGGCTGCTTTTTCCAAGGGGCTTCTGCTGGGTGATTTTTTCTATAAGCAGCTCTGTCACTGACAGAATTTAAATCTGGTACTTGATTAGGAACTGTGGCTTTGAGGGAATCCCTGCTGGATTTTCTAGTTTCTGGCTGTTCTGTGGCTTTTCTAGGAACTGGCTTGGTTGCAGCACTGATAGGACAGACTCTGTCAGGAGGCAGAGCCCCGGGATACAATGACAGTTCTACCTGCTAGGGTTGAGGGAGCCACACCCCAAACAGTCAGGAGATATTGGAATATTTTTTTGTCCTGCATTTACTGCAAGTGCAATATGCAGGGGCAGGGGCGGATTGGCTTATTGGGGAATCGGGCATCCCCTGGTGGGCCGGTCGCGCTAGTCATGTGGTCTGCCGAGCGCGGCCGTGACAGAGCCGCGCTCGGCAGACCGCATGGTATCTCCTGGGCAGCGAATCCCCGGGCCAGTCTTCATCAGGAATCTGCCGCTGTGCAGGGGGTTGCAAAAAATGGAGTCATCAAGCAGGGGTAATCATAGTTTAGGGTCAGGCTGATGCGTAGCACAACTGATATAGGTTTTAGTGGGAGCAGGGCTTATGAGCCAGCATTTGGCACAGTCATACAAATTGAAGTTAGTATAATCACAACTAATGCATTCTAGATAGTGCAATGGGTTTAGTATTTGACAGGCAGTGCAGGAAAAGCATGAGGCAGAGGTACAGAGACTTGGAGAAGCAGAAACTGAAGCACCACAGTTTCCCATAGAAGCAAGATCTGAACCTATTTCTTGATCATGGCAGAAGGTCCCACACCTACTCTGGTGAGAGATTTTTGGCTGGTTTATTCTGTTATAGCTAGTGGGGTTTAGGGATACCCTCTCAGGAGCAAGGCAGAACCACAAGGCAGGAGCTGGATCTGTCTTCTGCCTAGACATCCCCCTCCCCCACAGGTTGAGCCCTTGGGTTTTGGGGGCTAGAAGGACTTGGGTACATCGGCTGAACATCATGGCTAAAGCTGGGTTGGTCTTCTGCATAGCCAGCCCCCTTTACCACAGGTTGAGCCCTTGGGTTCTGGGGGCCAGAAGGACTTAGCTGGACAGGCTGGGTCAGGGCCAGGCTGACACTGGCAGGAAGTAGTTCTTGGACAAGGCAGGACTGGAGAAGGCAGGATAGATAGGCAGGGCTTGGCAAACAAGACAAGGTAAGGCTAGATACCGGGATGGCCAGGGAACTGTGGATAGGATACTAGGGGCAAGACAGGACATAACAGACTTAGACAAGGTAAGAACCAACAGGGATCACATATATCATAGAACAAGTAAGCCGCAAGGCTAGGAAGCCCAAAGCCCACTAAGCAAAGGACCCTAGAAGGCAAGGCTGGGAGCAAGAAGGCCACAAGGCAAAGCAAGAAGGCCCATAGGTCTCAGAGCAGAGCAAGGAACAGAGGCCAGGACAAAGAGCCAAGAGTTACTCAATGAACCAGCAAGGAGGTTCTGGCAAGGCAAATCTAAATAGAGCTAGGGCTGGGTGTGGTGCAGGCAGGAAGGAGGAGCTTGACAAGTTCTGGAAACCAAGCCTGTTGAGGACTTCTAGTGGAGTGAAGGCTGCACCACAGGCTGATTCAGCTTGATCACTGAAGAACTGGTTCTGATGGCTGAGAGCAGAGTTCGTAAGAGTCTTCTGCTGGTGAGGAGGTGTCATAGCAGGAGGCAGCAGGGTAGGATGAGGCTACGTAGCAAGCAAAATCCTACCACTTAAGTCATGCTGACTCCCAGAACCTATGGGTTCAACCTGCAAGGAACAGGGCTGGTATAGATGACGTTCTAACTTGTCCCAGACCGGAGCATGTTTGCCAGCTGTAGGCATGGTAGGTTCTCCTAAAAGGTTGCATCAATCACACACAAGAGCACACTCTCCTGATGCACTGCAGGTACTCAGAGATTTGAGGCTAAATAGCAGTCTAAGTTTCAAAAGTTGAAAATTAGCCCACCAAAGCTATTTGTACAAATTAACACCTGCTAATGTGTACACATAGTTGTTTTGGGGAAAATGCAAAAGTATACACGTAAATGCAAATTCCTCCCCAACCCCATCCCTGGGAATTTAATTTAATTTATTTATTTATTTAGAGCTTTTTTATACCGGCATTCATGATACAATTATATCATGCCGGTTTACAGGTAACAGGGGGAGCAATAACCTTGTACATTTAACAAGTGCATAGGAAACAAAAAAGTTACAATGCATAGGAAATGCATATGAAACAAATGCATAGTTACAATGCATAGGAAATGCAAAGTTACAATGCACAGTAAACAAAAAAGTTACAATGCCTGTGCTCACTGAGTGTGTACTGCCTGAGTAATTTTACCCGCATATCAAGCAGGCAATTTTGTTAAAAGCCAGTTCCGCTGGCAATGACTGTGTAAATTACCCTCTCTGCCCTTACAGAGATAGAACTGTTTAGCATCAATTATTTCATGATTCCTTTGATTAACTTGCTTATGATATAATGCAGCTTATCACCCAAACTATAGCCTACAGGCCCAAAAGAGCAACTTTGCCCAGCCCATCAAATCTTTCCTGCCTACAACCTAATCAGCCTGCAGGGCAAGGTTTACGTTTTTTTTTCTTTTGTTTATAAACACTCATGGTGGCAGAAGAAGCAGGAAGTGCTGGTGAGGTCCCCCTCCCCCTTAGCCCCGCAAGCAAGACAGCAAGTTTCACCTGGCGGCAGAAGCAGGAAGTTCTGGCACGTTCCCTAACCCTCATTAGCCAGGCACGTCTTGCAAGGTGACATGGTAGAAGAAAGAAGTGCTGGTGGGTCCCCATCCCCTGCCAGCAGTAAAGAAGTCTTTTGAGGTGAGGGCATAGGTTTCGTTATGAGGCTGGCAAGTGCTTGCCAGCACAATTTTATACATCAGATCAGGCAGGGATAACCCAAACCCCTGCCCAATCTGATCAGCGGCAATCAACCTCCCGTTGCTGCCCCCCCACCGCTGGCAGCAGCAGTCACGTTGAAGTGAACATTATCTCCTGCTACGGTGGGGCCGGTCTCGCAGCTCTTACTGTGAGACCAGTTGCGCGGCAGCAGGATATAACATAGTAACATAGTAATGATGGCAGAAAAAGACCAAACGGTCCATCCAGTCTTCCCAGCAAGCTTCCCTAGGTAGCAATTGCCACTCCATGCAGGCTACCCCCATGTTTCTCTTAAGGGTAGTAACTGCCGCTCCATGCAGTTATCCCAAGCTTTATGATAATAATCCATAAAAATTTCAGCTAGCAACAATTTTTACTGGGTGATGAGCTTTCCCGAAAATTCACAGTGCGGCCCAATGCGCTCTGCACGTGGACTTTGCCGCAGAAGCAGTCTCACGTTCCCTCCCCCATGTCCGAGCATCAGTACCCCGCACCGTAGAAGTCAGGGCCCTCTTGGTTGTTGTCTGAGTCCAATTCCCCTTTCCCCCCTGCCTTTGAAGTGGGGAGCAATGTTGCAGTTGCATTAAAAGGATCAAGGCTTATTGGTTAAGAGTAGCAATCGCCATGCCTTCTGCTAAGGGTAGTAACTGCAACACCTCCCCCAGCATGTTTTTTCTTCATTTCCTTTCGGACTTGGCCATGGAAACAGTCTCATGCTTTTTTCCCTTATGACTGCATATTCCAGACCATAGAAGTTGGGGCCCTTGCCACAGATGCATCTCCTTGCCCATATCCAGGGGAGAGATGCAAATGGTGATGCAACAAGGACTGAAGTACACAGTCTGGGGAAACAAAACAAATAATTTTAATGTAACGCCTTACCGGCGACAGTTTTGTTATATGGAAACCGACTTGATTTGATATGTATATCGAGAATGTCGGTATATAAAAACCCTAAATAAATAAATAAATAAGCGTGGGGGCAGCTTGCTTATTGCGGCAGTTACTACCCTAAACCATTAAGCCTTATGCTCTCTTTTGATGCAACTCCAACATTACTCTCTGCATCAACGACAGGGGATGGCAGGAAATTTGAATCAAACAGTTACCAACAAGGGCCCTGAACTTGGTGGTCGGTGACACAGATAAGTATGGGAAAATAAGTGTGGGAGCTTACTGGGCAGACTGGATGGGCCGAGTGGTCTTTTCCTGCCGTCATTTCTATGTAAGAAGAGAGGAGGCAGGTGGTAGGGTTGCCCAGTCCTAAGAATATTTTTACCCTATGTAACCAGAAAAAAAGGGGTTTTTAAAATAAAATTCATTTTTTTACCTGGCTGTTTGTGCTGCAGTAATGAAGGCAGCCTTATAAAAGGCAGCAGGAGCCGCTGAAGAAGCACTGTTAGCTGGCAATCAGCTGTGCAGGCTGCGGTGAAAAGGCAGGAATGAGCGCAGGAGAGGAGGAGAGTGCTGCCGCTGCCCCTTATCAAGGGGGAATTGCAGCTGCTGCAGGTGCAGGTAAGCTCATTTTAGCAGCGGCATCCCTGGTGAAGTTGCTACTGCTAGAGGGTCCTGGGAAAACCTCCGGCTCCCAAAAGGAAGTGAGGCAACAATCAAAGTAGGTGGCATTGATGCCACTTCCTGTCCTGGGAAGGCGGACCCAGCATGGCCAATTTTAAAAGTTAAAAAAACTAAAGCAAAACAAAAATAAAAAAAACCCCCGAATTGAAGGAAAGAAGGCCGGGGGGGGGGGGGGGGGGGATGTCCTATATAAGTTTCAGCGCTGAGATTTAAATATGGTGGCAGAAGCATTAAACGTGATCAAAATGCTCAAAATAGCTCTAAATTGGAAAAAAGAAGTTCAGAGATCATCGGAGGAGGGAGGGGTTCTAAACTGGCCTCAGTTGTGAGTTTTGGGGACTTTAAAGGCTCAAATTGGTGGTTTCCTTATCTTCAATAAGGGCTTTCAAATCATTAAAAACAGAGGGGCATAAGATTAAAAAGTCAAGGGTACACCTGAGGAAGTATTGAAAATCCCTATGGCAAACGTTTGTTTAGGGAAATGTCATGGGAGCAAAGTGTTTTAACTTCAGACAGAATTGCCTCATTTTTTGTGTATATCTGGGCAACAAAAGGGAAAAACCACCTAAACCTCATACTATTCTTTAAAAATAGTGGTTTTGTGGAAGATAAATGCTTGCACTAAATTAGGCTGATAACACTGGTAAACAAAGTTTTTGTTTCCTTCAGGCTTTTTGGTGTTCCAAATAGATTTTTTTGATGCTGATCACAGATATTATTTTGAAATTTGTGCATCATGTAAGGTTTTTGAGAAACGGCCAATTTTGTGTTACAATAATTGTGAAATTTTAAAACAATCTCGCGTACATATATTTTCTTGCTGTACAGTAGTTTTTATGATTTTTAAAATTCATGTTGTATTTTTAATGGCCATAAGCAACATAACATGTAACAGAGACTAACTTTTTAAAAAATACACCAAGAAATTCTGCCTGATCACGTCAGACCTTGCTAAGGCAAGCCCCAGCTCGGCTGCAAGATTCCAACAAATGTTTCTATGCATAAGTGACACCAAAATAAAAGAAGGTGTTTTCGTTGGCCCACAAATCCAAGCTGTGATGAAGGACAGCCACTTTGATGGTCTTCTGCAAGGTACAGAACGTGGACAGCCTTCAAGAATGTCGTTTGTAACTTTCTAGGCAACTATAAGGCAGCAGACTATGTCGAACAGGTTGAAAATCTGCTTCAGGCATACAAATTGATGAAGTGCAACATGTCATTGATGATACATTTTCTTCATTCCCACTTGGACTTCTTCCCAGACAACCATGGCGCTGTGAGTGATGAAAAATGGTGAAAGGTTTCATCAAGACATTGTCAAAATGAAGAAACTGTATCAAGGCAAGTAGAACCCCTCCATGCTGGGTGACTATTGTTGGACTCTCATCCGCGAAGTGTTGGACAGTGATTACAAATGAAAATCTGCGGCAAAACATTTTTAGTTTTGTTTTCTGATACCAACATTGCCATTATAGCTTATGCCACTACAGACACATAACGATGCTTAATGTACTTTTCTGGCAAATGGTACTTGATACAGACATAATAAATGCATATTTGTGTTCAGCTTGTTAAAATCTACTCGTTTCACTGAAGGTTGTGGAGGAAACAAAATGTTCCCAGAAATTTGTTTACCAGTGTATTGTGATGCTCGGCAAAGTGGTAGAAGCTATTCTGAAAAATGCAATTAGGCACAAACTAATCTGTTAGATGTTTTTGAACAGTTTAACAAATATGTTCAGAAGGGTGAGTCAGCTGATATAGTATAGCTGGATTTTCAGAAGGTGTTTGACAAATTCTTTCATAAGAGACTCATCAGGAAATTAAAAAGTCATGGGATAGGAGGCAACGTCCTCTGGTGGATTGGTAAGTGGTTACAAAATAGGAAATAGAGAGTAAGACTAAATGGTAATTTCTGTCAAAGGTGAAAGGCAAATAGCTATGTGCCCCAGGGTTATGTATTAGGACCGGTGCTTTTTAATATATTTTACATGATCCTGAAAAGGGAGTGATGAGGGAAATCATCAATATCACAGACGAAACAAAAGTATTCAAAGCTGTTAGATCACAAGCCAGTTATAAGAAATTGCAAGATAAACTTGTGAGACTGGGGCTCTAGGTGTCTAAATGGCAAATCAAATCTGATGTGGACAAAAGCACAGGGAAGAATAACTCAACCTGTAGGCACATGATACTGGGTTCCCGGGAAAAGGATTTTGGAATCATTGTGGGCCATACTTTGAAATCCTTGGCCCAGTATGTGGTGGCAATCAGAATAAGAAAGCAATGTTTAGTATCATTAGGAAATTAATGAAACTAAAGCAGTGGACATCCTAATTAAACATAAAAAGTGCCAGGCCAGATCAGATCAAGGTCCTTTGAGCCCAGCATCCTGTCTCTAACAGTGGCCAATCCAGGTTACAAGTACCTGATCTATTTCTTGAGTCTCACGCCCAGGGATAAGCTTTGGCTTTCCCCAAGTCTACCTGGCTAATCTCGGTTTATGGAGTTCAGGAACTTGTCCAGCTTTCTTTTCTTAGTTGCCTTGACAACATTCTCTGGCAACAGATTCCATGGCATGATTGTGCGCTGAGTGAGAAAATACTTCCCATGATTTGTTTTAAATTTTCCAGTTTCTGGTTTCATGCAATGTCCCTTAGTCCTAGTGTTGTTTGACAGGGTAAATAACCATTCCCTATTTACCTGTTACACCCTACTCATGATTTTATAAATCTCAGTCATATCCTCTCTTAGTTGTCTCTTCTGTAGAATAAAGAGCCTCAATTTGTTTATCATTTCTCCCTAAGAGAGCTTTTTGATCCTCTCTATCATTTTTGTTGCACTTCTCTGTACCTTTTCTATGTCCGCTATGTCTTTTTTGAGATGGGGCGACCAGAACTGTGCACAATACGCAATGTGCAGTCACCAATGGATCTATGCAAAGGCATTATGGCTAAATAGCACAGGTCCTAGTGAACTCCATTAACTACCTTTCTCCATTCAGATAACTGACCATTCAGTCCTACCCTCTCATACCTGTCTTTAATTCAGTTACCAAGATCAAATGTCAGTATATAAAAAAAAAACAAATAAATCTACAATAAGACATTGCCTCTGATCCCATAACGCAATTTCCTGAGGAGTCTTTCATGAGGGACTTTGTCAAATGCCTTCTGAAAATCCAAATACATTACATCAACTGACTCACATTTATCCTCATATTTGTTAACACCCTCAAACCAATCTAGTTAATTGGCAAGGCAAAACTTCTCTTTGAAAAAGCCATGTTGACTCTCTCTCTGTATCAGTCCATGGTACGGCTGCACCTTGGTTATTGTGTGAAGTTGTGGTCACTCCCATCTCAAAAAGACATAGCGGAAATAGAAAAGGTACAGAGAAGGGTGAACAAACTGATAAAGGGCTCCTCTATGAGGAAAGGCAAAACAGGCTAGGGCTCTTCAGCCTAGAGAAGAAAGCAGATATTACAGAACATAAGAACATAAGAAATTGCCATGCTGGGTCAGACCAAGGGTCCATCAAGCCCAGCATCCTGTTTCCAACAGAGGCCAAACCAGGCCACAAGAACCTGGCAATTACCCAAACACCAAGAAGATCCCATGCTACTGATGCAATTAATAGCAGTGGCTATTCCCTAAGTAAATTTGATTAATAGCAGTTAATGGACTTCTCTTTCAAGAACTTATCCAAACCTTTTTTGAACCCGGCTACACTAACTGCACTAACCACATCCTCTGGCAACAAATTCCAGAAGTTTATAAAATCTTGAGTGAGGTACAATGGATATAGAGGTTATAGTTATTTACCCTTTCCAATAGTAATAGAATTAGGGAACATGCCATAAAGCTAATAGATAGCACATTTAAAACAAGTTGGACAAAATATTTTTTCGCTCAGCGCTCAGTTAAACTGTGGAATTTATTGTCAAAGGATGTGATGGGTTTAGAAAAGGTTTAGACAAGTTCCTGGAGGACAAGTCCATAAATGATTATTAGCCATGTAGTCTTGGGAAAGCCACTGAATATCCTTGTTTATGAGCAGGTAGGATTGGACCTATTCTTTGGGATCCTGCTGTGATTGGCCATTGCTGGAGACCGGATACTGGGCTTGATGGACCTTTGATCTGACCCAGTATGGCACTTCTTATGTTCTTATTATCGGCTTTTAATGCAGCTGCTTAATCTGCTTTCATGGAATATGTTTAAGCAAATTTATTTCAAAAGCCTTTGATATAGTTTTGCATCATTTATTCTGACTTTCAAACTGAATCTGCACAGAATTTCAAAGAGATTTTTTAAGAGACGTCATTTCACTGCAAAGTGTTATAATTATCCTGTTGCAGGTATGCCAATACACTTATTATCATCCTTAAGTCTTAGATCTCAGGAGCTTCTGATTTGTAATTCAAGTTGTCTTGGTACATTCGCCTAAGTCAGCCCTTCCAGAAGTGAGTATTTTAATTAATACTGCAGCGAGCTGTTTGACAGAGGCTCAAAATCTAGTGGACAAGCCCTTATAGGTCCCTTGGAAAAGCTTGCAAACCCACTGCCATATAGCTTTCAGAACTAAACTGCAAAGAAAAGCTGAAAGAATAGAAACTGCCAGACAAAGCAATGAATCTTTTATGCTGTAAAGTTGTTCAAAGGCAAATACCTTTAGGCTCACAGTGTGATTTGTACAAAAATTATGATTTTTGATTGACAAAAACGAGTGGCAAATTGTTGAACAAAACTGGGCATGGTTTCAACAGCCCTTGTCTTAATATCAGAATGTTAATGCATTTGATTCTATCGTCAACAGTTCAGTAGGACTCTTGCTAATTTTGAGGGCAATGTTGTTGCGCAGGAGGTGGCCCCTTGGGCTGAGGTGGGGTTGACGCTATCCGCAGGGCAAGCCCTATGGATCCCCACTGTCGGCAGGTGGAGCTGGCTGATTGATGGGGGCCGGCTGGACTTAGGTGGGCCTCTGTCCGAGGTCTTCTTAGGGATGACGAGAGAGTCAGCTAGGGGCCAGCAGCGGTGGTAGAAGTAGGTGATCTGGTCCGGACTAGGCAGAGTTCCGGAGACCCGGGCGCCAGTGAGAACAGGAGACAGACAGAGGGTGCCCGAGTAAGAACAAGCCAAAGCCTGAAAGGCCAAATCCAGAGTAGGTTCACTGGTAGCGTTGTAGAGCAGGGTGAAGTCAGGGCAGGCAGCAGGCAAGGAAGAGTGGCAAGGCAAGCACGGTTCAAACTGGGAGACAGAAAGAGAATGGTCAGGCAAGGCAAAGGTCAAACCAGGAAACGGGCAGGAACGTAGTCAGACGTAGCGGAGATCAAGCTAGGAATCAATCAGTACCGTGGTCAGACGAAGCAGAGGTCAAGCCAGGTATCAATCAGTAGTAGAGAAGCAGAGTAGACATGGAACACAGGAGCAGGAATGAATACCAGGATCAGGAACAGGAACACAGATGAAACAGGAACCAGGAAAATGGAGGAAACACAGGAACACGCAACTAAGCATACGACAAACGTGGAGACCTGTTGCCAAGGCAAGGAAGCACTGGCTGGGCCTGGCCTTAAGTATCAGGACCCAGTGACATCATCATCCAGGGCCGCGGGGTAGTTTCCTGCCATGGCCCCTTTAAAAGCAGAGCCGATACATGCGCCTAGGGAGGGCCGCAGCGCGAGATGGTGGCATCTCCCCATGGACCACGCGGGGAGGCTTGCCGCTGAGTTGGGACATTGCGGAGGAGTGGTATAAGGAAACCTTTGTGCGCAGATGAAGGAGCACAAGGAATACGAGGCCAGGCAAGGTCGTCTTCGGTTTATAAAACTGGCTGGGAGTAGAAGAACTACAATACCTCCTATATCTGAAAAACTTATCACAGGAATATTTCAAAGAATCTCTACTTTCCCAGCATATAAAATGTTAGTATCCCCTACCAGTGAAGTAACCTTGCCCAATGGATTGATGGTAGCAAAAGTCTTGGCTATTGCGAAGGAAGGAGTAGTGCCTATCCGAATCTTGAATCTCAGTCCATGGCAGATTAGGTTGCCAAAAAGACTAAGAATTGCAGAATTGTCCACTTCGCAAGAAACTCAATCGCTGGGAGCCCCTAAACTACTTTTCAAGGGAAATGAATGCAGAGTTACAGCAGAAAGTACTGAGACTCATCCCTCTAGAGACAGAGATGTTCCAGTAAAAGTAAACTGGGACATATTAGATGAACGTCAGCAGGATGAATTGAGAGAGCTGCTACAATTTCTCTATGTCAGTGACTTCTCAAAAACAGTCGCTGACATAGGGATACTAATTGACCGCCTCTCCGAAATAGGTATTTCCGGAATTGCCCTTAGCTGGTTCAAATCCTTCCTCAGTAACAGACACTACAAGGTTAAAATTGGCAAACATGAATCTAACCCCATTAACCTGACCCGAGGGGTCCCCCAAGGCAGTCTTCAATGTTTACCTTCTACCCCTGTGCCAACTCCTCGCTGAACTTGGTCTAATGCACTACATCTACACAGATGATGTACAAATACTCATCCCATCACCTAAAGCACTCAAGACCTGGGACAACTGTCTCACCTCCATCAACAAACTCTTAATTAACCTCAATCTAGCCCTAAACACCACAAAACCAGAGCTACTTCTCATTTCCCCAGACCACCACAACCTCCTCTTCCACGACCAGCCCTCTCCCTTTCCTCAGCACATCAGGGATTTAGGTGTCTCTCTGGACAGCCACTTGAACTTAAAAACATTTATCAATAACACCACTAAAGATTGCTTATACAAACTACAGGTCCTCAAGAAACTTAGACCTCTCCTCCGCCACCATGATTTCCGAACTGTCTTGCAAGCCACTTTATTCAGCAAGACTGATTATTGCAATTCCTTACTTTTAGGCCTTCCCGCAATTTCCATCAAACCCCTCCAAATGCTGAAAAACGCAGCAGCTAGAATCCTCACCAACTCCCGCAGAATAGATCATATTACGCCAATCCTCAGAGACCTCCATTGGCTTCCTATCCCTGCCAGAATACACCACAAGACCCTCACAATTATCCATAAAACGCTACATAACCAAAATATTCATTGGTTTAAGGACTCCCTGCACACTTCCAACAGACCTACCAGAGCTGCCTACAAAGGATCCCTATCTTTACCCTCTCACAAACTCACTCACCATATCTCTACTAAAGATCACACCTTTTCCATAGTGGGACCTACACTATGGAACTCAATGCCACCCGAACTACGCCAAGAACACTGCACAAAAACTTAAAAAAACAACCCTAAATACTTGGCTATTTAAAAGAGCCTATTCATAATAATAAACCTCCACCAACCTCTCCCTCAAAATCTTCCTTCCTTTCCCCCCCCCCCCCCAATGAAATCCTCAGACGCTTATCTATCTTACTTTTAGTTAATTCCTTGAACTATTGCCTCAACACAGAATCTTGTAAATAGTTATTCCATTTCATTTTATTTTATGTTATTTTCTTTCATTTTATTAACCTATCTAACCGCCCTATGGATCCTTTATTCTTCTACTACATTCCCATCTTGTTCCTTTGCCTCCCTGTTTCATGTAACTTATTTTTCACTTTCTAAATCATGTTGTATTAACCCTGTTATATGTAAACCGATGTGATATGCAAATGAATGTCGGTATATAAAAGTTTTAAATAAATAAATACATATATAGAAGTTGGTACTCATAAAATTGATACTGAAAATATGTAGCCCATAAAGCAAAGGCATCGACGGATATCTCCACATACCTATGCGGAATTCCAGAAACATATAGGAGATCTGGTGCATCAAGGGATATTAAAACACAATCACAGTCCATTGTCCTCACCTGCAGTTATTTTAAAGAAAAAAGATGGAGGATTAAGATTCTGTTGTGACAACAGGAAATTGAAGTCCATCACTGTGAAGGATGCCTATCCTTTACCTCACATTGAAGAATCTTTAGATGCTCTAAGTAATGCCAAATACTGTTTTTCCCTGGACTTCCAAATTACGATAGATTCTAAAGATGCGCCAAAAATTCAGTCACCACCCTTTGGGTTCTTCGAGTGGACCTGGATGCCATTCAGATTGTGTAATGCGCCTGCTACCTTCTCCTGGTTGATGCAGATAATATTGAATGAGTATATCATGTCTATCTACTAATATACCTGGATGATATACTGATTTTCTCATCTGATTTTGAAATTCATCTTAAGAGACTGGAAATGGTATTCAAAAGGCTGAAAGAGAATGGCCTGAAGCTGAAACTCTCTAAATGCAGACTTCCACCAAGGGCTTTTGGCAAGTCTTGGGGGACCCTCCTGACCCCCACAAGACTTGCCAATAGTCCAGCGGGGGTCCGGGAGCAACCTCCTGCACTCGGACCGTCGGCTGCCAGTATTCAAAATGGCGCTGATAGCCTTTACCCTTACTGTCACAGGGGCTACCGGTGCCATTGGTCAGCCCCTGTCACATGGTAGGAGCACAAGATGGCACCGGCCAACCAATGCTCCTACCATGTGACAGGGTCCGGCCAATGGCACGGATACCTTGTCACATGGTAAGGGCAAAGGGCCATCGGCGCCATTTTGATTAGTGGCAGCTGATGGCCCAGGAGCGGGAGATCACTCCAGGGACCCCCACTGGACCACCAGGTACCTGTAAAAAGTTTTTGGGGGGGGGGGGGGGGGGGGGGGGGGGGAAGCTAAGGGATTAGTTTTAAAGGGTCAGGGTGGGTTTAGGGGTTAGTTTTGTGTGCCGTTTTCCTGCCCTCCCCCAAAACAATAAGAGAACCCCCACGATCAATATCGTGGGGTTTTCCTATCATTTTGGGGGAGCCCCCGATTTCTGACGATTTTGAAAATATCGTCCGATATTTTCAATCGTCCGAAGCCCGATTCACATCCCTAATAAGAAGCCCATCCCATTTCTGTGGAACGAAGCTTGCTAACAAGCCTTTGACACGCTGAGAAAGTATTTAACCACTGCACCAATTCTGACATATCCAGACTTTGAGAAACCATTCATTTTGAGAACCGAGGCCAGTCACTTAGGTTTGGGAGCCATACTAGCTCAAGTGCAATTGGGTCAAGAGAGAGTGATAGCTTATGCCAGTCATGACTTGCAAAATTCTGAGAGGAATGATAAAAATTGCAGTCCTTTCAAGTTAGAACTACTTGCTTTAAAGTGAATTATAACAGAAAAATTCAAGGAATATCTGTTGTACAGAATATTCATTGTATGAACTGATCATAATCCTTTAAAATATTTGGATTCAGCTAACATACAGGCAGAAATTCAATAATGGCTTGGACAATTGGCTGACCATCAGTTTGAAGTTCAATATAAGCCAGGAAGAGAGAATATAAATGCTGACATACTGTCTAGAATTCCTAAAATGGAGGAACCTGAAGAAGAAGAAGATGAATCTCCGGATTTCTTGGCTATTCCAGATATAGAAGTATGAGGAGGCCCTAATCTGGTAGATAACAATATCAAGATTGAGATCAATAATCCCAGAGGAAAACAGTATGCAATACCAAGTGAAAGAATGGATGAGGAAGATTCTGAATTAATGCTCAGAGACTTTGAGATCAAGAAGTTTCAAAGGAGAGACCCTGATTTAAACTCAATAATAATGGCTATATTGTGTGAGAAACATCTGCCAATTGAAGATAGCACTGAAGAAACCAGGAAAATCTGGAGACAGCAAAAGTAAACTACAACTGCAGAACGGATTGTTGATTCAGGTAATTAAAAACCGAGGGATATGATGGAGCAATGAAAACTTGTGATGTCTAAGTGTTTGCGGAAAGATGTCTTTGATAGCAAACATACTCACACTGGGCACATAGCAGAGGAAAATATACTCAAGATGGTCCGCAGAGATTATTACTGGCCTTCACTTCAACAATGATGGATCTTTTTACAAGATATACAGTAGCTGTGCCTACTAAAGACCAAATTGCCCTTGCCACTGCTAAGGCAATCTCTAAGTATTGGATTATGAACTATGGAGCTTCACAGAGAATACATTTTGACCAGGGCAGAAATTTTGAATCTGAACTTATTCATCAACTCTGCAAGTTATATAGAATCAGTAAGAGCCGTACTACTGCTTACCAACCTCAAGGGAATGGAATGTGTGAAAGCTTCAATCGCAAATTATATGACATGCTTCAATCTTTACCAAATGAAAAAACATAAGAACATAAGAAATTGCCATGCTGGGTCAGACCAAGGGACCATCAAGCCCAGCATACCGCCTCCAACAGAGGCCAAACCAGGCCACAAGAACCTGGCAATTACCCAAACACCAAGAAGGATCCCATGCTACTGATGCAATCAATAACAGTGGCCATTCCCCCAAGAAAACCCGATTAATAGCCGTTAATGGACTTCTCCTCCAAGAACCCATCCAAACCCTTTCCGAACCCAGCTACACTAACTATACTAACCACATCCTCTGGCAACAAACTCCGGAGCTCCACTGTGCATCGAGTGAAAAAGAACTCTCTCCAACCAGTCCCAAATGTGCTACCTGCCAACCTCATGGAATGCCCCCAGGTCCTTCTATTATTTGAAAGTGTAAATAACCGATTCACATCTACTTGTTCAAGATCTCTCATGATCTTAAAGTACAGGGTGCAATAATTGCCTGAACTTGTTCTGTTTAAAATTCTCACATCCATGCATCAAATGGATATTCTCTGTTCTTTCTAATGTATGTTCTCTGTTCTTTCTAATGTAAGACAATACCTTAGATGACTGGGTAGAAGAACAGATGTACAAAATAAATGGATTGTAGCAATTGACATTGCTTCCAGAACAGCTGAAAAGACAGGCAATGTGCAAAAGTGGTATTATGACAAATGAGCCAGAGGACATCTTCTCAGACATGGTGATCTATTTTGCATCGACAACAGTGATTCTGAGATAGACATAAAATGCTAGATTTCTGGCAAGAACAACCATATGTTGTTGAAAAAGTATTTCCAAATAACACATTGCAAATTCAACCTGAAGTAGGAGGACAGTTTAAGGTTGTACACAGATATCATGCTAAATTATTGAGGTATCTTTTTGTCAGGGTTAAAGCAGAAGACTCCATTACAGAAGTTGGAGAAGTAGAGCCTTTGATTCTGACAGTTTGAGATCATGACATATTGTACACACATTTAGAAACTCCTTCACTGTCCATAACACAATCAGAAGACCAACTAGAACATGTTTCCATGAGAGACAGTGGTACTGGAGATGAGTTGGGAATGTCATTTATTAAGAAAGACCTGACTGATCCAGAAAGCACTCCAGAACAGATTGAGTCTGAGGTCAGACACTCGTCTCGAGTAAATAGAGGGAGACCTTCCACATACTTGACCCCATTGATCTAGCCAACTATCGCCCTATTTCCAATCTTCCATTTATTGCTAAACTCCTTGAAAAACTGTTAACAAGCAACTCACAGAATACCTTGAAGACAATCACATCCTTGCCCCCACACAATATGGCTTTCGGAAATCTCATAGTACTGAGACTCTTCTACTCTCCCTAACAGACCACATTATTAAAGGATTTGAGAAAGGACAATCATACATACTTGTCTTCCTTGACATCTCCTCCGCATTTGACACCGTCAGCCATCCCATTCTCCTACAGCGGTTGACTGAAATAGGCATTACAGGTGTTGCCCTCAACTGGTTCAATTCTTATCTCAGCAATAGAGAGTACAAAATTCAGCTAGGCAATCATGTTTCCAAGGCTATCCCCCTTAATCAAGGTGTCCCTCAAGGTTCATCCCTCTCTTCAACCCTCTTCAATATTTACCTCCTACCCCTCTGTCACTTCCTATCCAGCCTAAATCTCCCACACTACATATATGCTGACGATGTTCAGCTCCTCATACCCATCACTGACTCTATTTCTAAAACCATGGATTTCTGGAACGATACTCTCCAATCCATAAACAATCTCCTTTCTTCCATCCACCTAGCTCTCAACACTACTAAAACTGAAATCATGCTCATCTCACCCCTTAACCACTCGATCCTTCCCCCTCTTTCACAATTCCAATTTGCTCAACAAGTCCGTGATCTGGGTATCATTCTCGATGGGCACTTCACACTGAAGAAATTTATCAACAACATACTAAAAGATGGCTTCTTTAAACTTCATACACTAAAAAAACTAAAACCCTTATTACACCCCCCCCGATTTCCAAACAGTGCTCCAAACCACCATCTTCGCCAAAACCGACTACTGCAACTCCCTTCTCCTTGGCATTCCTAACAACGCCATTCACCCCATTCAAATTTTACAAAACACAACAGCCCGAATCTTGACCAACTTACGCAGACACGACCATATTACACCTGTTCTAAAAGATCTACATTGGCTCCCAATAGCTTCCCGTATACAATATAAGACTCTCTCTCTCATCCACAAGGCTCTTTACAATCCTGAAATGAACTGGTTTAATGAATCCTTCCGCTTACACCAGTCTAATAAGCCTACTAGACACGCACATCTCGCAACTATGCCCATCCCTTCCCCTAAACTCTACAAACTAACATCTACCAGAGCCCGTGCAATATCGATAGCCGGGCCGACCCTTTGGAACACAATGCCAGTTGAACTACGGCAAGAGGAATGCATCAAATCGTTCAAGCGGAAGCTCAAGACCTTGCTCTTCACCAAGGCATACACTAATTTCTCCCTCCTCTCTACGGCCCACCCTTCCTCTCCTCTGCCCCCCTCTTCTGGTCCTCCATCCCCTCACTTTGCCCTTCTCCTACCTTTTTCTCACCCCTTCCCTCTGCTCATCACTCCCCCCTCTCCTCCTAGCACTCCTAAATTGTTTATCTCTTAGTGTCTTCCTTTTGTACATATGTATATAATTACAAACCTAGTTGAGTATTTAATGCAATTTTCCCCTTGTTCACACCCTCATTTATTCATTTGTTAACTTGTTTTATTTGTTCAATGTAAAGTGCCATGCTTGGCGTTTGTTTGTGTTACACTGTAAACCGATGTGATATCCTGGATGAATGTCGGTATATAAAAATTTTAAATAAATAAATAAATATTTGTGCGAGAACTATTATTTTTATTGACTTGAATGTTGGCTAACATTCACAGCTAAAAATTGGTTACTTTTAAATCTCCTAAATTGGGACTAAGCTGACACAGCGTAAAGTGATTGTAAAGGTTTCTTGAGAGATGGTTCCTCAAGGAGCCTAACTTTGATTGTATAAATCCAAGAGTGTTGACATATGTGCTAAATGGCAAAATTGTTGTTTTAATACTATAAGTGCTCATACATGTTAATTGGTGAATAAGAGATTTTAAAGAGAATAAGGAAAGATGGTACTAATAAAATGTTGGGACAACATTTCACCAGGCGAGCTGAAGTGTAAATAAGTGAAAAAATATGTGCATTCTGTATGCCTGTTTGAAAGAAATTCTAGAAACACTGCAGTGGTTAAAAATGAAAAGACAGGCTGAGAGAGCCAGCTTGTGTTTTTATCTCATCCATGCCTGATTACCTTCAATGGTTCTGAAAAGACAGCAAAAAGCAGGCTTCAGCCTCATCAGAAATCAGAACAGAAGGGATTCAGCTTCTGTTATTAAAGAGGAAGCAGAACTCACAAAAAAACAAACAACCACAAAGAGAGTGCTCTGAGGAAATTGCAGTTGTACCTTTTGAATCAACTGGGTCTGCAGGGAAGGGAAAAAGGAAGTGACATCATACAGATCTCCAGTAATGTAAATCACTCTGAGAAAACCAGAACAAAAGTATTGAAACCAGTGCAAGCCTAGATGTAAGCAAGCATTGAGCAATCCCTTCATATAATGTTTATTTCAAAATTAAGCTTTAGAAAACTTTTAGAAGATAAAGTTGGATGGTGTTTCACAGGAAGCAGTTGGAGACAATACAAATCTATGGGAGTTCAAGGAGCTGCACCATTCAGCTGTCACCACAAGGTTCTGTGTGTCAATAGTTCCCCTGTGACAGGCTAATTTGCATGGACGCTGATATTAGCTGGAAGAAAGCCTCATGCTTAGCTTTTTGTAAAAAGATTGGGGAAGAATCAAGGAGCTGTGAGTTGACTATGTTTCATAAAAGTTTAGTACTGTGTTTAACAAAAGTTCTAACTGGATGAAATAATTGTCAGACTTCTGCCATCTTAAGGAGGTTATAAAGGAGTCCAATAAGAAATGTTTAAGGATATATTAGCACTATGTGAGGAACTATTTTCTGTTTTGTGACTTCATCCAGGGCAGTAATCCTCCTTGTGGAAAAAAGTCACGTGCAGAAAGAGACTGGTCCTGTGCAGAGGCAGGAACTTAGAGCTGGAGCTCTGCCTTAGAATCAGGGAAAAAGGAGAAAACCCTGTTTGTTTGAGACAGAAATAGTGGGAATAGAGAGAGAAAATCTATCATTGTTAAAGCCCAAGCATGTCAAAGAGTGGAGGAGATTGTGAAAATAAGAAAATCCACTGTCAAGGAAGAGAAAGGACCAGTAGTTAAGGACAATTGCTTATCCTTTTATTTTATTGGTTAGGATTTCAGTACATAGTAGGTTCAGTACATAATAGGGCCACACTGTTAGATTGCCAGTACATAATAGGGCCACATAGTAGGTTCAGTACATAATAGAGCCACACTGTTAGATTGCCAGAAGATATACGGTGAGAGGCAGATAGTTTGTCTTTTTGATTTTTTTAAAGTCAGGCCAATAAGTTGCTCCTGCGGTTCCTGGAAGGCAACCAAAGAGAAGAGGACCAGAGCCACAAAACCATGATTGCTTCGCTCTCAATCAGTAGAGATGTGAATCGTGTCCTCGATCGTCTTAACGATCGATTTCGGCTGGGAGGGGGAGGGAATCGTATTGTTGCCGTTTGGGGGGGTAAAATATCGTGAAAAATCGTGAAAAATCGAAAAAAACGTAAAATCGCAAAACCGGCACATTAAAACCCCCTAAAACCCACCCCCGACCCTTTAAATTAAACCCCCCCCCAAATGACTTAAATAACCTTCGGGTCCAGCGACGGTCCGGAACGGCAGCGGTCCGGAACGGGCTCCTGCTACTGAATCTTGTTGTCTTCAGCCGGCGCCATTTTCCAAAATGGCGCCGAAAAATGGCGGCGGCCATAGACGAACACGATTGGACGGCAGGAGGTCCTTCCGGACCCCCGCTGGACTTTTGGCAAGTCTTGTGGGGGTCAGGAGGCCCCCCCCAAGCTGGCCAAAAGTTCCTGGAGGTCCAGCGGGGGTCAGGGAGCAATTTCCCGCCGCGAATCGTTTTCGTACGGAAAATGGCGCTGGCAGGAGATCGACTGCAGGAGGTCGTTCAGCGAGGCACCGGAACCCTCGCTGAATGACCTCCTGCAGTCGATCTCCTGCCGGCGTCATTTTCCGTACGAAAACGATTCGCGGCGGGAAATCGCTCCCTGACCCCCGCTGGACCTCCAGGAACTTTTGGTCAGCTTGGGGGGGCCTCCTGACCCCCCCAAGCTGACCCCCCCAAGCTGACCCAGGCGCCGGAACCCTCGCTGAACGACCTCCTGCAGTCGATCTCCTGCCGGCGCCATTTTCCGTACGAAAACGATTCGCGGCGGGAAATCGCTCCCTGACCCCCGCTGGACCTCCAGGAACTTTTGGTCAGCTTGGGGGGGGCCTCCTGACCCCCACAAGACTTGCCAAAAGTCCAGCGGGGGTCCGGAAGGACCTCCTGCCGTCCAATCGTGTTCGTCTATGGCCGCCGCCATTTTTCGGCGCCATTTTGGAAAATGGCGCCGGCTGAAGACAACAAGATTCAGTAGCAGGAGCCCGTTCCGGACCGCTGCCGTTCCGGACCGCCACTGGACCCGCAGGTTATTTAAGTCATTTGGGGGGGGGTTCGGGAGGGTGGGGGATTTAATTTAAAGGGTCGGGGGTGGGTTTAGTGTGCCGGCTCACGATTCTAACGATTTATAACGATAAATCGTTAGAATCTCTATTGTATTGTGTTCCATAATGGTTTAAGACGGTATTAAAATTATCGGACGATAATTTTAATCGTCCTAAAACGATTCACATCCCTATCAATCAGTGCCAGAGGCACCTATTTGGAGGATCAGAGACAATGCACCCTATATCCTACAGCTAAGTTTGCACTCTCACAGCAATCTAGGTCTGGCCAGACACTAGTGACATTTGCTCAAAAACAAAAGAAATACATAACAGAATTACAGGAAGAAAATTATGCTAACATAAGAGAAAATGTTCAAAGATACTGCAAGTTAGAGAATAGTACAAAGCATCAATTTCAGAGAATGCGTTGGTGTTAAGTAAAATACAGTACAAAGAACAATTGTGGACAATATTATGACTTGCCTGAATAATTGTTTTGAATGCAACTTGCGTCTTTTGAGAGAAACTTAGAAAAAAAATTCTAATTACCATAGTGACTTAGTTGGTAAAGATTGTTCTGATAACTGTTCTGATATCTCAATTGTAAACGATTTAAAGTGAATTGCATTTACTATTGGTACACAATAGCTGTTGAACCTGGTTTAACATTATAGCCAGCTGGTTACATTTTTTTTATTTGCATTTCATAAGGTTTTGTTCATTTTAAATTATTCTTTCCTACATAATATATTTCTTACTTCCTGCTTCCCCTCCCAACCTCCGGGAGCTCTATTGGCTGGGTGGGATTTCCCATTTCTTCTAAATTACCCAGTCAGGAAGAGGGCAATGTTTGGAACCGCTTTAGTTGCAACTCAACTCCAGTACCATCAACTTGGAAATTCGAACCACCATAGCAGAAGAGAGTCGCCATTTCCACCAGTTGCAGCTAGTGGCAGCTACGTTATGAGACATTTTATTCTGCTTTTAAAAATATAAATAAAAGTGATTTTCTTACGTTATTGGTTTGTTTCTTAGTATGTTTTCACCATTTCATAAGCTCCCTAGGTTTTACCCTCAACGTATCCACAGGTGACAGATAATTCTTGATTTTGGGGCCAAAATATACTCTTGACTTATACATGAGATCAACTTATACATGAGAATATATGGTACATATATGGTACATACTTCTATGTGTGAGGGAAAAAAGGAGAAGGGCTAGGTTGCAGGCCCAGTGCAACTGGGTCTTCACACTGTGCATTTGCACGGGGTGGCACACCCAGGGGAGTAGAGGTAGGAGAGGCAATGGGGCCGCCAGCAGAGCCTAACCTGCCGGTGGCCAAAGAAAGAGACCACTGGTCACCGGCGGAGATCAACCTGCTGGTGGCTGAAAATGAGAGGCCTATGTTTCCTTTATTTGCTTGCATACGTGCCCATGCACAACTTTTCCAGTGGGAGAGCATAGCTTATGCTCCTCCCTAAGCAGGAATGTCGGTGAGCCATGGTGGAGCTCATCCCACCATGGCCTGAAGACAACAGGAGGCCCATGAGGCCATGGTGGGCTGTGTGTTTGAGTGAGTCTGAGCCTGTGTGTGTCTGTGAAAGCTTGTTTGTGTGTGTGTCTGTGTAGGAGCATATATCTGTGCATGTGTGAGAGCCTACGTGTGTGTATGTCTGTGTGAAAGCCTTTGTACTTGTGTGTTTGTGTGCCTATGGGCCTCATTTTCCAAGCAGTTTACCGCGTGCGATAAATTCGCAAATCGCTTTAACAGCTGTTAACGCGAATGCAAATTAGTAATTTGGTATTCAGGGGGCGGAGCATATGTAAAGCGGGAACCAGTTTATCATGCGCGGCGAAACAGCCGCAGTGTTAGCACGGCTGCTATCGCAGCTAATAACTACAACCCTCAAATTTGCGTTACGGACTGCGCTACCGGCAAGTAAAGGGGGGAGAGAGAGAGAGAGAGAGAGAGAGAGAGAGAGAGAGAGAGAGAGAGAGAGAGAGAGAGAGAGAGAGAGAGAGAGAGAGAGAGAGAGAGAGAGAGAGAGAGAGAGAGAGAGAGAGAGACTGCCTTACTATAGTGCCTATGCCCTAGACAGGTATTTTAACCCCTATGGGAGGGCCACCTACTAACTCGGGGTGGGGATTAGGTATGAGCGTCGGGGGTTGGGGCCACTTTCGCATTCCACATGAGACCTACGGAAAGAACAGTGGTCTCTAGTGAAGATTTGCTGGCCGTCGGAGTGAGGAAACTCACTCCAAGAAGAGATTTGGGCAATGTTCTCTCCACCTAGCTTGATGGACACTCTACCTGGGCAACAACAAACTAGGTGGAAGAATGTAGCCCAAATCTCTTCTTGGAGTGAGTTTCCTCACTCCGACGGCCAGCAAATCTTCACTAGAGACCACTGTTCTTTCCGTAGGTCTCATGTGGAATGCGAAAGTGGCCCCCAACCCCCGACGCTCATACCTAATCCCCACCCCGAGTTAGTAGGTGGCCCTCCCATAGGGGTTAAAATACCTGTCTAGGGCATAGGCACTATAGTAAGTCTCTCTCTCTCTCTCTCTCTCTCTCTCTCTCTCTCTCTCTCTCTCTCTCTCTCTCTCTCTCTCTCTCTCTCTCTCTCTCTGAAACAGGCTGTCTGGAACTATCATGGCCCACGATGAAACACCCAAAGAGAGGGAGCCTGTGTATGTGAGAGAATGAATGAGTTATTGTTTGTGTGTGAAAGAAGATAACATTTGTGTGACCCTACCGTCCCCAATCCATGACAATCTGAGGTTGACTAGAAATCAGAAGATCCCTGGTATGGAGAACAGGAGATGTTTTTAATCCTTATTAGTTTTAATTATTGGGTGTAATTTGATATTTCTGCTCTTTTGAAATATTTAAATTTTTTTTTGAGGGGAATAGAACATTTTTTAATTATTGGATATTTTATTTATCAGATGTTTTGAAATATTGTATTGGTGTTTGGGAAAGTTTGGATATTCTGTTCATTAACTGGTTGGAAATATTATTTTTTATGAATATGATTTTACTATTATGATTGATGTTTTCTTGATTTTATAATTTAATGTTTATAAAGAATGGTAATGCTTCTATTTACCATTGTTGATCTGCATATAGTGTTTGACTTGTTGTTAGTACCAGTTCAGTTCTGCTTAGCATGTTTCTGTTGATACTTTCTGATCTCTTATTCTGTAATTGGTCAGGGTCTCTGTGTTTTGCATATGTGACCGAGGTGAGGTATTTTACAGGCATATAATTTCTATTTAGGGATCTATAGCAGCCTGGTTTCCTAATAAGAGTTTTATTAGTGTTCTAGGGCCTGGTATAATATGTGCAGTGTTTTAGGGATGTGCATTCATTTTCAACAAATGTGCAATCCGCAATGCATAAGTCCCTCTTCGTTGTATTTGTGGGTTCGCGAAACGCATGGCGATCCCCTCACAAATAAAACATAAAAGTCCTTTCTCTTCCTTCTCAGCCAAGTTCTTATCACCCTGTTATATGTAACTGCCTTTTCAGCACCATTGTTATAGTTTGTTTACTATGCACCCCTGTTTTATGTGAACCAGCATGATGTGACTGCTGTCTCGAATGCCGGTATATAAAAATCTGAAATAAATAAATAAATAAATAAATATTAGTTTCATTCTTTTGGTTCACAGTGATTTCTTAGCAGCCGTTTGAAATAGGAGTGGGAGTATCCATAGCAAAACCCAACCCTTTCCTGTAAGTCATAAGTGACCTCACAGCCCTGTCATAGAGTGGGTCAGACAGGTTGGCAAGGAGACGAGAATGCAACCTATCAGAGCTAAGCATTTTTCTAATCAGCCAATTGCCGTTCTCACTCAGTGCACTGTGACACTGTTCCTGATGACGCTATGCTATTTATACCTTAAGCACGAGGCATGCCATGCTCTTTCTTTGCAGGGGTGGTGCAGGGAGGTGGCTTTACTCAGAGCTAGTCTGAGTATCTCAAATCTGTATTCAATTCCTAGCTACTTTGATAGCATTTTCCATTGAAAAAAATATTTCTTCGTTTGTGCTGCTGTGCAAGCCAGGCTTTTTTTTTTTTACTGCAGTTTTTTTTATTGAACTCAGACTGTCTCTCTGTGCTCTTTTAAGCCAACAAGGCAGTGCACTGGGCGTCCGAGGGCAGTTTTGCAGACTCACATATATTAGGATAGCAGTGCTTTCTGAAGCCAAATTCCCAGTAGGCCTCTTTTGTAGTGACAAGTTTGGTGTGTGCTAGGGATGTGAATCGTTTTCCATATCGTCTTAACGATAGAAATCGTGTGGCAGGGCAAGAAAATCGTCTTAGGCACGATTTTTTAGTTAAAAAATCGTTAAAAAATCGTTTTTTCCGATTAGTGCGCACTAACGGGAGTTAGTGCGCACTAACTGGGAGTTAGTGCGCACTAACTGAAAATGATACAATTTGACACTTTTCAGGTCAGTTAAGGTCAGTTTAGGAATGAATATGTATTCCTATTGGCTGCCCTCTTATTTATTCATGTTACCAAGTTTCCTACTGACAGTATATGGGGGATGGGAAATGGAAACAGTTGGTAGCTTGACAAAACAAGTAATGTGATCAGTCAATGTGACTAGAACTTGTGCCCTAACCCTGATACCAGGGGTATTGTGATCTTCCTGCACACAGTGCCCTATCCCTATTAATACCAGGAGTGTTGTGATCTTCCTGCACACAGTGCCCTATCCCTAATACCAGGGGTGTTGTGATCTTCCTGCACACAGTGCCCTATTCCTGATACTGGGGGTGTTGTGATCTTCCTGCACACAGTGCCCTATTCCTGATACCGGGGGTGTTGTGATATTCTTGCACACATCCCGATATCAGGGATAGGGCACTGCATGCAGGAAGATCACAACACTCCTGGTATTAATAGGGATAGGGCACTGCATGCAGGAAGATCACAACACTCCTGGTATTAATAGGGATAGGGCACTGCATGCAGGAAGATCACAACACCCCTGGTATCAGGGATAGGGCACTGTGTGCAGGAAGATCACAATACCCCGGAGGAGTGAGGGTCAGGCAGCTCCCCCCTGTCTGTGAAGCCAGCCTCTCACTAGTAATGCAGGGAGGGAGCTGTCTCAGACTTCACCATCCTCCCCCCCCCCTTACCCACACACCATTCACTAGCTGGGACATGGGGGGAAGTCAGGAGTGAGGGTCAGGCAGCTCCCCCCTGTCTGTGAAGCCAGCCTCTCACTAGTAATGCAGGGAGGGAGCTGTCTCAGACTTCACCATCCACCCCCCCCCCTCACCCACACACCATTCACTAGCTGGGACATGGGGGAAGTCAGGAGTGAGGGACAGGCAGCTCCCCCCTGTCTGTGAAGCCAGCCTCTCACTAGTAATGCAGGGAGGGAGCTGTCTCAGACTTCACCATCCTCCCCCCCCCCCCCCTCACCCACACACCATTCACTAGCTGGGACATGGGGGAAGTCAGGAGTGAGGGTCAGGCAGCTCCCCCCTGTCTGTGAAGCCAGCCTCTCACTAGTAATGCAGGGAGGGAGCTGTCTCAGACTTCACCATCCACCCCCCCCCCTCACCCACACACCATTCACTAGCTGGGACATGGGGGAAGTCAGGAGTGAGGGACAGGCAGCTCCCCCCTGTCTGTGAAGCCAGCCTCTCACTAGTAATGCAGGGAGGGAGCTGTCTCAGACTTCACCATCCTCCCCCCCCCCCCCCCCCACCCACACACCATTCACTAGCTGGGACATGGGGGAAGTCAGGAGTGAGGGTCAGGCAGCTCCCCCCTGTCTGTGAAGCCAGCCTCTCACTAGTAATGCAGGGAGGGAGCTGTCTCAGACTTCACCATCCTCCTCCCCCCCCCTCCCCCCCCCTCACCCACACACCATTCACTAGCTGGGACATGGGGGAAGTCAGGAGTGAGGGTCAGGCAGCTCCCCCCTGTCTGCGAAGCCAGCCTCTCACTAGTAATGCAGGGAGGGAGCTGTCTCAGACTTCACCATCCTCCCCCCCCCTCACCCACATACCATTCACTAGCTGGGACATGGGGGAAGTCAGGAGTGAGGGTCAGGCAGCTCCCCCCTGTCTGTGAAGCCAGCCTCTCACTAGTAATGCAGGGAGGGAGCTGTCTCAGACTTCACCATCCTCCCCCCCCCCCTCACCCACACACCATTCACTAGCTGGGACATGGGGGAAGTCAGGAGTGAGGGTCAGGCAGCTCCCCCCTGTCTGTGAAGCCAGCCTCTCACTAGTAATGCAGGGAGGGAGCTGTCTCAGACTTCACCATCCTCCCCCCCCCCTCACCCACACACCATTCACTAGCTGGGACATGGGGGAAGTCAGGAGTGAGGGTCAGGCAGCTCCCCCCTGTCTGCGAAGCCAGCCTCTCACTAGTAATGCAGGGAGGGAGCTGTCTCAGACTTCACCATCCTCCCCCCCCCCTCACCCACACACCATTCACTAGCTGGGACATGGGGGAAGTCAGGAGTGAGGGTCAGGCAGCTCCCCCCTGTCTGTGAAGCCAGCCTCTCACTAGTAATGCAGGGAGGGAGCTGTCTCAGACTTCACCATCCTCCCCCCCCCCCTCACCCACACACCATTCACTAGCTGGGACATGGGGGAAGTCAGGAGTGAGGGTCAGGCAGCTCCCCCTGTCTGTGAAGCCAGCCTCTCACTAGTAATGCAGGGAGGGAGCTGTCTCAGACTTCACCATCCTCCCCCCCCCCCTCACCCACACACCATTCACTAGCTGGGACATGGGGGAAGTCAGGAGTGAGGGTCAGGCAGCTCCCCCCTGTCTGTGAAGCCAGCCTCTCACTAGTAATGCAGGGAGGGAGCTGTCTCAGACTTCACCATCCTCCCCCCCCCCCTCACCCACACACCATTCACTAGCTGGGACATGGGGGAAGTCAGGAGTGAGGGTCAGGCAGCTCCCCCCTGTCTGTGAAGCCAGCCTCTCACTAGTAATGCAGGGAGGGAGCTGTCTCAGACTGGTATCAGGGTTAGGGCACTGTGTGCAGGAAGATCACAACACTCCTGGTATTAATAGGGATAGGGCACTGTAAGAGATGACTGTAGTAGATTGAATAAAGATCTGATGTTTCTGCTCTCCTCACACCAAACAAAAACAACACACAAGCAGAGAAGCCCTTCTTACAAAGCTGAGCTAGTGAGTTAAGTAGGAGGAAAAGTAAACATACTGGTGCCAGTGTGGCTACTTAAAAAATACACTTACCAACAATCAATTACATATATTTGAACTGTGTACAGTTCCAGCCAGGACCACCTTTCTAAAATGCACAGTGATTGGCAAATTCAACATGCACTAGCATTTCAGGTGCCTGCTAACAAAAATAATAAACAAACAAGTTCTAGTCACGTGAGTGCTGATCATTACATTACTTTTTTGTCAAGCTTCCAACTGTTTCCATTTCACATCCCCCCAACCATATTGGTAACATCAATAGATAAGAGCACAGCCAGCCAATAGGAATACATACATACATATTCATTCCTAAGTGACCTTTACTGACCTGGGAAGTGTGAACACTTTGTTTCATTTTCTGTTGGTGTTCGTTAGTTTCCAGTTCCATTTCCCATCCCCCCAACCATCACCTCAGTGGTAACCTTGGTAATATCAATAGATAAGAGGGCAGCCAGCCAATAGGAACACATATTCATTCCTAACTGACCTTCAGTGACCTGGAAAGTGTTTATTTGTATCATTTTCAGTTAGTGCGCACTAAATCGAGTTAGTGCGCACTAACGGGGAGTTAGTGCGCACTAACTCGAGTTAGTGCGCACTAACACGATTTAACGATTTTTAACGATAAATCGTTAGAATTTCTATTGTATCGTGTTCTATAACGATTTAAGACGATATAAACATTATCGGACGATAATTTTAATCGTTGAAAAACGATTCACATCCCTAGTGTGTGCACATACAGCGGTCCCAATTGTAGTGTCCATCCAGGCACTGCCTTGTGGGCAGTTTTACAGACTCACATATATTGGGAAAGTGGTGCTCTCTGAAGCCAAAACCCCAGTAGGCCTCTTTTGTAGTTACAAGTTTTGTGTGTGCACATAAAGTGGTCCCAGTTGTAGTGTACATCTAGGCACTGCCTTGTGGGCCTGTGGGCAGTTTAGCAGACTCACATATATTTGGACAGCGGTGCTTTCTGAAGCCAAATCCCCAGTAGCCTCTTTTGGAAATAATTCTTTTAATTGAAATCCCTAGTAGGCAGTGACATTAAATCCATGATGTCAGGGAAAGCTAGACATGGTCGAGTGATTGGGACTTGCAGAGGAGGCACTGGCAGAGGAGGCACTTCAAAAGGCAGTGCCAGTCCCCCATTAAAGTTAAAAAGGGACCTGTTCCAATCTAAAATCTCTGGAGAGGCATGCAGTTCCAGACGGAAAAAACTGAAATTTAAAGATGATGCATCGTCACTACCTGTTTCTGACCCTGTAGTTTTGGAGATGAGGGAAGGAGAGGCCGAGTCATGCAAGATAAAAGGGCGAGACACAAAAGCAGCAGTTTGACAGCAGACTCTATTTAGCATTGAAAATGTAGCACAGGCACTGTTTGCTTCTGATTCCGATGAAGAATCATCTTGTGTGGGATTCTCATCATCAGAAATGGAAAAAGTAATAGCTGAAGAAGGTTTAGGAGGATTAGTTAGTTCTGTCTTAGCCTCTACTTCAGTGCTGCAGGGGAGAGATGAAACTGATGATGATGATGAGGAGGAGGAAGAGCAGTCAGCGCAGGCACAGAGTGTGACTGATGCCCCTGGCATTGCTTCTCAGGGTGCACCCACTACTTCAGCTCCAGTGCCAGCATCCACCCCAAAGGCTATAGAGAGACATCACAAAAGAAATCTGTGATCTGGAGCCACTTTAAAGTGACGGAGGATCCGCGTTTTGCTCAGTGTAATTACTGTGCCAGGGCTATTAGTAGAGGCAAGCAAATGGGACATCTATCTAATTTTGTCATGATGCATCATAACACCCAACAGTACTGCCATCTGGGGATGGTGGCAGTACCAGACAGGGGACCCCTTTTTCCAGGCAGCGTAAAGTGGTTGAAAAGGAGCAGAGTCACCCCATGCCCTCAGCCACTTCTAGCAGTCAGGTGGCAGGCCAGCAGCCCCCTGCCATGTGTCAGAAGTGACAACCCACCATGGAGGAAATGGGGTGGTGTTTGATAATGCTATCCCGGGGAAGGAGGCAGGCAGCCTCAAAAGTTGCAACCAGGAACATTGGGGAAATGATTGTCCTTGATGACCAGCCCTTGCAGATAGTGGAGAATGTGGGTTTCAAGCATTTGCTGAAGGTCTTAGTTCCAAATTACAAAGTCCCCTCCAGAACCACATTTAGCAGAAAGGTCATCCCCAGCCTGTGCAACCAGTGTCACAGTCGTATCCAAGTGCTGCTAGCTAAGGCAGAGGGGAGTGTGCATTTCACCTGCGATATCTGGACTGCACCAAATGTTGCACACTCTTACCTCTCCCTGACAGCACACTGGTGGGATCTGGCTGAGGCAGGGGCAGGCAGCACCTCTATTAGTGAACAAGTATCAGGGTGAAGGTGGGCTTTACTGCACACCCACCTGACGGATGACGCCCATACCTCAGCCAATATTCTAGCATGCATCAGACAGATGCTGGTGGGCTGGCAACTACACCAGCGAGACAGGAATCTTCAGGCAGGGTTCTTTGTCACAGACAATGGTGCAAACATGGTAAAGGCAATATCAGACGGGGCCTTTCAGAACATCTGATGTTTTGCACACGCTCTGCACCTGGTTGTGAAGTCAGCTCTGGGGTTGGAGTCCAAGCACCAAGAGAATGAATACCTGCAGGACTTAATACACAAGTGCAGGAACATAGCAGCCCACTTCCACAGAAGTGTGAAGGCAGGGCAAGTTTGCTGACAAAAGCAGACTGATTTGGAGATGCCTCACAAGCGTCTCATTCAAGACATTGCCACCCAGTGGAATTCCACCTATATGATGCTGCAGAGGTTAGTGGAGCAGCAGACAACCCTTCATGAACTTTCTGCGGCAATGGACATAGGTGTGCATAGTCCCCTAGGGATCATGATTGGTTAGTCATGAGTCAGCTGGTAAAAATCCTGCAGCTCTTCAAGGATGCCACGGATGAGCTGAGTTCCAGAAGTGCCACCTTGGCTGACATCATCCCTATAGTTAATTTTTTGGAGGAAAATTTGGAGGGCTTTAAACAGGAAGAGGGAATGACAGCAGAGGTGCTGCATTGTCTGGACGTTTTGCAGAAGCAGGTACAAGAGAGATTAAGGTCTTTAACAGAAGACCACACATACATGCTCGCCACAGTCTGTGATCCCTGTGTGAAAGGGAAACTCGCCCTACAGTACAATTGTCTCCTATTGGTGAAGGACCTGCTGCTAGTAAAAGTCCGTGAAACAAGGCAGAGACAGATTAGGCATGAAGCAGAGGAGGCAACAGCGGGCACTTCAGAGAGTAGTGCTAGCCCAAGCAGGAGCAGCACTCTGTCAGCGACAGCTAGTACTTCCTCCTCCATTTCAGTACGCCAAAGCCATGTTGCCCATAAAAACTCATCTGTTCTGGAATGGGCTAGAGAGAAAGCAGCTGGCATGAGTGACTCTCAGCCCACCCAAGCAAAGGAGACACCAGCACAAATGTCAGTGACACGGTATCTCTCAGAGCCCACAGAGGACATGCAGACAGATTTGCTGGCATATTGGGCACACAAGTCCACTGTCTGGCCACACCCCATTCATTGCCAAGATCATGGAAAAACTAGTGAACTCTCAACTTTCAGATTTCATCGAAGACAACAATCTTCTCTTCACCCCACAACACGGCTTCCGAAAAAATCGAGGCACAGAATCCCTCCTCACCTCGTTGACAGACCTTATCTTATTGGGCCTCGACAAAGGAAACTCTTTCCTATTGATCTTATTAGACCTATCCGCAGCGTTTGACACGGTCAACCACGCCATCCTCCTAAACCAGCTGTCATCCATAGGAATCAGCGGCACTGTCCTATCCTGGTTCAAAACCTTCCTCAACAACAGAGGCTACAAAGTTAGACTCCAAAACAAGGAATCTTCAAGATTTGACGCCGTCATAGGAGTCCCGCAAGGTTCTTCATTATCTCCGACTCTTTTCAATATTTACCTTCTTCCTCTCTGCCAACTTCTCACCGACCTCAATCTAAAGTATTTCCTATACGCAGATGATATTCAAATCATCATCCCCATCAAAGACACATACTCTAAAACTCTTGACTTCTGGGAATCATGCCACCTGAAAATCAAACAACTACTCAACAGCCTTCACCTCATCTTAAACTCCTCCAAGACAGAAATCCTACTCATCTCTCCTGAGAACAATAGCTCTAACTCTTCTCTTCCTACCAACCTACCTACCTCACAAGTTAGAGACTTAGGAGTGATAATAGACAACCGGCTAAACTTCAAAGCACATATCAACAAAACAACCAAAGACTGTTTCTATAAACTCCATGTCCTGAAAAGGATAAGACCTCTCTTCCATGCTCAAGACTTCAGAACGATCATCCAAGCAGTCATCTTCTCAAAATTAGACTATTGCAATTCCCTATTGCTAGGTCTGCCCTCATCCTATTCCAAACCATTACAGATGGTTCAAAATTCAGCAGCCCGACTACTAACAGGTGCAAAAAAGAGAGACCACATAACTCCCATCCTGAAAGAGCTACATTGGCTACCCGTATACTTCCGTATCATGTATAAAGCCATGTGTGTCATCTTCAAAACTATACATCAACGCATCTCCCTCGATCTTCAAATCCCCCTCCAAGCATACAATTCGACAAGACCTACCAGAGAAGTTTACAGAGGCACCCTCCAAGTTCCTCCCACGAAAACGACCAGACACATTACCCTCAGAGATCGGGCCACCTCCACAGCTGGCCCTTCTCTATGGAATTCCATTCCTACAGATCTCAGACTAGAACCATGCCTCCTAACTTTTAGGAAAGGACTTAAGACTTGGTTATTCAAGCAAGCTTTCCCAGACACAATCTAATGACACAATCCAAGGACTCAATCCAAGGACTCCCCAAAACATTCAACCATTAACAATACCATTTGTACATAGTATTTAATTAATTTAATTTGTATTTTGTCTAACCAGTTATTCTTTCCTATCTCTTCCTTCTTCTCCAAGTTCTGTGACCCTTGTTAATTGTAACTGTTTCCTTCGATCACCACAATTTTAGTTTGATGTATTTAATGCACCCCGTTTCATGTAAACCAGCAAGATATGTCCTCATGATTGCCGGTATATAAAAACCTTAAATAAATAAATAAAATAAATAAAAGTGGCTCAGCGATATCTGTCATGTCCACCAACCAGTGTGCCCAGTGAACATGTATTTTCAATGACGGGGGATATCATGAGCCTTCACCGCTCAAGGCTGGCACCAGAGTTGATGGAAATGCTAGTGTTTTTGAAAATAAACATGCCTTTGCTTGGGTTTCCAAATTTTTCCTGTGAATGGAAGATGAATAAAAGCAATTGAAAGCATTGCAGCAGCTCCATCTGCCTCCTTTGCTCCAGATAATATCAGCTCATGTACATGACCTGAAATGCTGTGCCAGTCTGTCCATTGTCCAGGCCGTATGTCCCTACAAGGGCCTGACCTCAAACACTGTGCCTGTCTGTCCAGCCCTTACGTCACTACAAAAGGCTTGTCCTCTAATGCTGTGCCTGTCTGTCCAGGCCTTACGTCCCTACAAGGGCTTGACCTCTGATGCTGTGCCTGTCTGTCCAGGCCTTACGTCCCTACAAGGGCTTGACCTTAAACGCTGTGCCTGTCTGAGTTGTTACGGAGTAGTAGTGGAACCAAGATAGAAGACCGCTTACCTTATCTTGCAGGGATTCTGGAATATGAAGATAGTCTGGAGTCCGGTTCTGGGCAGATAGCAAACAGAAGAACCAGGGCGACAAATCCAGTGGCAGGAAGCAGGCAAGGAAGTCCAAAAACAGTCCGGGTCAGGTCAGAAGACAGGAAGGCACAAACCGGCAATGTTCCCACGCAAAACAGCTAGTGGCCGAAGCAGCGCAGTGGTAAAGGACTTCTCTTTAAATAGGGCTAGACTTCCCGCGCTAAGAGGAACTTCCGCTGGCAGGCGACGTAAAAAGGGGGTGGTGTGAACCCCCGGTTCATGCGGTGCCACGCCGGATCAGGAGCCGACTTCGAGGAGGGATGTCAGCGTTATCGGGACCCTTCCTACAGGTAACATGAGTTTAGTTCTAGTATTTCTAATTTCAGTTTCATGTATTTGTGCATCACTTCTTTCCAGAATATTCTTTTTCCTGTTTTGCAACATTTGGAATGTAAGAACATAAAAAGCTGACTTAAGATGTTTGGAGCTTGCATATTTTATATGCTCAATAGTTTTCATGACCTTCATAATATGGGCCATTTTCCCTAAATTTTTCTTAGGTGCCATCATTAATGTTTCTTGTACCATAGAACACTGGTGGTAGTTGCACTCTAGTTCATCCTCTGTGTTCCCATACTTTACAGAAGCACTGTGTAAACTACAAAGTCAACACAGGTTGATATTGTAGATTTGGACTTGAGTAGTGGTTTTCTTATTTCTGAGAACTCTTCAAGTTCCTTTGTCATCAGCTGAAGAGCATAAGTACAGTTAATAGCTTCTGGGTATTTACAAGGACTTGACCTCAAACGCTGTGCCTGTCCATCCAGGCCTCATGTCCTTATAAGGGCTTGACCTCTAACACTGTGCCTGTCTGTCCACTGTCCAGGCCTTACGTCCCTACGTCCCTACAAGGGCCTGACCTCAAATGCTGTGCCTGTCTGTCCAGCTTGGAGCTTGGATATTTCTTATGCTCAATAGTTTTCATGACCTTCATAATATGGGCCATTTTCCCTAGAAGTTTCTTAGGTTCTAACATTAATGTTTCTAGTACTATAAAAAAAACTGGTGGTAGTTGTACTCTAGTTCATCCTTTGGATCCCTGATGGGAGGGATTCCTCGGAGCAGGATATTGGATAGGGATGTGAATCGTTTTAGGATGATTAAAATTATCGTCCGATAATTTTAATATCGTCTTAAACCGTTATGGAACACAATACAATAGAGATTCTAACGATTTATCGTTATAAATCGTTAGAATCGTGAGCCGGCACACTAAAACCCGCTAAAACCCATCCCCGACCCTTTAAATTAAATCCCCCACCCTCCCGAACCCCCCCCAAATAACTTAAACATTTCCTTGCCAAATCCTACCTCCTTCAATCCCCCACCCTCCCGAACCCCCCCCCCCCAAATGACTTAAATTACCTGGGGGTCCGGAATGGCAGCGGTCCGGAACGGGCTCCTGCTACTGAATCTTGTTGTCTTCGGCCGGCGCCATTTTCCAAAATGGCGCCGAAAAATGGCGGCGGCCATAGACCAACAGGATTCGACGGCAGGAGGTCCTTCCGGACCCCCGCTGGACTTTTGGCAAGTCTTGTGGGGGTCAGGAGGCCCCCCCCAAGCTGGCCAAAAGTTCCTGGATGTCCAGCGGGGGTCAGGGAGTGATTTCCCGCCGCGAATCGTTTTCCGTACGGAAAATGGCGCCGGCAGGAGATCGACTGCAGGAGGTCGTTCAGCGAGGCGCCGGAACCCTCGCTGAATGACCTCCTGCAGTCGATCTCCTGCCGGCGCCATTTTCCGTACGGAAAACGATTCGCGGCGGGAAATCGCTCCCTGACCCCCGCTGGACCTCCAGGAACTTTTGGCCAGCTTGGGGGGGGGCCTCCTGACCCCCACAAGACTTGCCAAAAGTCCAGCGGGGGTCCGGAAGGACCTCCTGCCGTCGAATCCTGTTGGTCTATGGCCGCCGCCATTTTTCGGCGCCATTTTGGAAAATGGCGCCGGCCGAAGACAACAAGATTCAGTAGCAGAAGCCCGTTCTGGACCGCTGCCGTTCCGGACCGCCGCTGGACCACCAGGTAATTTAAGTCATTTGGGGGGGGGTTCGGGAGGGTGGGGGATTTAATTTAAAGGGTCGGGGGTGGGTTTTAGCGGGTTTTAACGATTTTAACGATATATCACGATATTTTACCCCCCCAAACGGCAACAATACGATTCCCTCCCCCTCCCAGCCGAAATCGATCGTTAAGACGATCGAGGACACGATTCACATCTCTAATATTGGATGCTCCTGACAGGAAGGAAGGGCAGTCATAACTTCCTCCTGGATCTTGAAATTAGGCTTACAAAACTCAGTAGAACACTGGGGTGGCTCACAGCAGGTCACCGACACCCCCTTCCTCAAGGTTCAGCTTCCCCGTGCCCTGATCCCAGAGGCTGAACAAGCCTCAGCAAGGCCCCTATATTTAAAAGGTAAAAGTTCCAGAAATGGAGCCAGAGAGAGAATCCCAACCAGACAGGTTATATACTGATTAGGGAAACCCTTCCCGACCCTGGCCAGGACCACCAAACAGGGCTTGCTTGGCTAAAACCGGCCGGGCCTGTAAAATAACAAAACCTAGCTCCTCTCTGCTTCCTGTACTTAGTCCTAACTCAAAGAGCTGTCTCCTCAGCTGTAGCTGGGGACCGGATTATATAGGATTGCCAGTGGGCAGGCCATGGCAAACCCCGCAGAAGGAGGGGCTGCATCTGCATGGACCTTCCAAAATCCATCCTACTCTGACCAGCTGACACTGTCCCTAAATACCCAGGGCTTACTGGTAACCTGAGAAGTGCCCGGGTTACATTGTAATGGTAATTCTGTTTATTCATGGCTTTCTGAAGGCCAAGCTCACACCCAACACGCATTATAAAATGTCTAATTCCTTAGGAGCTCCAAGTGTCTTTTTTGCAGAGTTTTCTGGTTGGCACCACAGGGGTGCATGTAAATATAATATGCATGTTGTAAGTGATATGTTTACCTCAGAATGTTCTTTTTCATGTAAAATTTGTTATAAATGCATTATTTAATTGTGTATGTCTGTAAAGGGTGAGGGAGAGAGAGAGAGAGTGTGTGTGTGGGGGGGGGGGGGGGGAGGGGTGTTTGTGTGCAAGGCTGTAAGATTGCCTCGGGTAGCTAATAACCTTCCCTAAGGGAGCTTGTCAGTTTTTTTTAAATATAGATTGCAGGAGGGAGTTGGGCTTTATTTGATGGGCCGGGACAGAAACTGAATGAATTAGGTGGAAGGGGGAGCACAGTAACATTTCACACAAAGCAGCAAGAAAGCTAGCACCGGCCTTGCTAGACTGGGAGAGGGAAAGCACATGCAAAGATTTACAGCAACTTTGAAATCCTTGTGCATACTTTCACACATGTACTTTGTACCTTGGAAGATTAGATTGCAGGTCTGCAGGTACCCATGCAAATTTTCTGCCAGGTCACACTGAGTTGCCAACCTGGAACTTTTTCCATGTTGCTTCCTTTTTCCCCATTGCAGCTGGAGTGGGAGGTGGAATGGCTTCAACCTTCAATTATGAGGACAGTGTTTAAATAGCTTTGGAACTTGTCCTTCCTATGTATTCAGTTTAAATCCAAGGATTTTACATTAGGAATGATTCTGAAGTGATTATCATTATTTGTTTTGTTATGATATGCAAAAATTAAAGAGAAGTGTGTGTGGGGGTCCGTGAAACCTTTTTAAGCTGAAAAGGGGTCCATGTTCCCTGAAAGGTTGGGAACCCCCTGCCTTAGAAAATTGTCCTCGTAACACTACATATTATATAATATTATAAGACCATTTGTGTTGAATGGCAGTCATTATTAATAGTATTTTGTGGCAAAGTGGCACTAAATGTACATGAATAGCCAGAGGCACCGCAAAGGGAGTGGCATGAGTTCTCCAAGGCACAATCAGAGGAGAAAAGCAGCAGCAAGAGTGTCAAGAACAACCCAAGGTTTCAAAAGAGGGCACCAGTAAGAGTGGCATGAAGCCCCATAGACAGCTTAAGAGGAGCAAAGTGGCACCAAGAGTGGCATGAACATCCTATGGCACCATGAAGGAGGAACAAAACAGCAAAGGTGTCAGAAATAAAACCTAGGCAGTGATAGAGGGACACAGCAGCCTTAAGAGAGGCATGAAGGCTCCAAGATACCATGAGAAATACAAAGCAGCTGCCCACAGTGGCAAGAACACTCCAAGGTGAAGAGTCTAGAGTATGGCAGCAAGTCTGCTTTAGTACCAAGACCCCCAGGATGGTACATCTGGGAAATGGCAGTTAGATATAGTGGCAAAAAGACCTCATGACAGATAGGTGACAGCAAGACCTCCAAGGGGATACATCAAGGGGCAGATTTTAAAAGCCCTAGGCGCGTAAATCCAGCTGGATTTATGCGCATAGGGGGCTTACGCGCACACGGGCGGATTTTAAATGCCCTGCTCGCATAAATCCAGCCGGATTTACGTGAGCAGGGCCCTCGCACGCCGGCGCGCCTATTTTGCATAGGCCGCCGGCGTGCGCAGAGCCCCGGGATGCGCTTAAGTCCCGGGGCTTTTTAAGGGGGCGTCGCCAAATGACGCAGCGTTTCGGGGGCGTGACTAGGCGTTTGGGGGCGGGCCCGGGGGCGTGGTTTCGGCCCGGGGGCATTCCAGGGGCGTGGCCGCTCCCTCTGGAACAGCCCCTGGGTCGGGTCTTGGCGCGCCAGCAGCCCGCTGGCACGCGCGGATTTACGTCTGCCTCCGGGAGGCGTAAATCCATGGATAAAGGTGGTGGGGGGGGGGTTTAGATAGGACTGGGGGGGTGGGGAAGGGAGGGGAAGGGAGGGGAAGGTGAGGGGAGGGCAAAAGAAAATTCCTTCCGAGGCCGCGGCCGATTTTGGGCAGCCTGCGCGCGCCGATCCCGGATTTTATAAGATACACGCGGCTACGCGCGTATCTTATAAAATCCAGCATACTTTTGTTTGCGCCTGGTGCGCCAACAAAAGTACGCGATCGCGCTATTTTTTAAAATCTACCCCACTGAGCCTATTTTGCATAGGCCCGGCGACTCACGCAAAGCCCGGGGACGTGCTTATGTGTCAAAGCCATCATGGAGTACAGTGCAGGAAATTGCAAACAGCATAAAGTTCTAGACAGGCCTTGACAGCAAGGCCATAAAAGAGGTAGCGTGGAGAAGAAATGTGTATTTTTTTTCTTTTTTCCCATTTGTTTTTCTAGGGACAAAATACCCCAGTATAATCAACAGGGCAGAGACTAGGTTGAAGTTCAAACAGCAAATAACATGGAGGCACCAAAACTCCCATGCTGGTACATAACAGGCATGGCAGGTAGGCATATTAAAAGCATCCCATAAATGCCTTATGATATATTATTCGAATTTCTCACATACAGGTCAATTTTAAAAGGAGCGTGCATGCGCCCATAAACACACGTATTGGGCACGCGAGCAAAGGTACGCTTAATTTTATATCGTGCGTGCAAGTACATGCATATCATTTAAAATATCCCAGCCACGCCTATGTGTGCAGCCTTTATGTGCATATGTTACATGCTCGCCACAAGTGACCATGGAGAGAGAAAGAGAGACAATCTGACACTCTATATATCTCCCACTGTAAGAGGGGTGCTTTCAACTCAGGGTGGGGGTTTTTTTGGGGGGGGGAGGGCGGTGTTATAAGACCCTTGTGCCGTAGGCAGACAACTGTAACACCGCCTCCAACCAGGACCAGCAGTAAAGTTACGCTGGTAATATGGTCCGCATTGCCATCATCAGCCTTTGCAAAATTCGGGGTTACTCGCATAAGTCTTGGGCCTGCCCCAGAGCACCCATTCCCCCACCCCTTTTCTTCCTCCTTATTCTTGATGCGCGCACAGGGATGTCTGCACATACTTTCCAGCTTCAACAAATTCGAGTTATTCGTGCGTGGCCCACATTCGTGCGCATGAGCGATGCTTTTAAGATCTACCTGATAGGATCTTTTTTCCTGCCATGGATGTAAGCCACTCTTACCATATAGCCTTTTACAGTTCCATACATGGCACCAGCCTCCAATATGTCCAAAACCTTCCTCCTTACGCCAGGTTTTGAGCTATATTTTTTGCCTATATGGTTTATCCTTTCCTTCCCCTTTCCATGTGGCTGGCATGTGGGAGCAAGATCCCTAAGGTGATACATCTTGGACATAACATGTAAGGTAAAGTGGCAGGAAGGCTTTCAAGATGCTTCAGGCACCTTGCTACTTGCATGGAAATTCTGGAAACTCGAGCAAAGGCAGAGTGATTTTCAAAAAGATGAGTTTTTCAATCAACTCTGGCACCAGCATTGAGTGATGAGAACTCACAATGTCCCCAGCCATTGAGAAGACACATTCACTGGGCTCGCTGGTTGATTAAGGAAATTAAAAATAAATGTTCAACTTTACAGGACTGTAATGTTTCTCTTACAACAGATTACAGTTTCTACATTGGAAATTGAAAATGTAGGTAATCATTTGAGAAGATTTAATCTTAGGTTTCTCAACTTTCCTAAGTGTCCCTTAATGTTCCCTATGGAATGAATAAGGAAATTCTATTCAGATGTTTTGAACGTTTCTACAGAAGTGATACTATCTATTGTAAAGCTATTCTAAATTCCTGCCTGTACTTTGCCTATCTCTGGATCCCCAGCAGGTTCTCCAGTAGCAGACATTGATCTTACTGGATATTTTATAGCACGCTCTAGCTCTAAAAACGTAGAAAGAAAGTGATGAAGATTGGACCTTAAGGCTTTTTTTTTTCCATCTTAAGGATAGATCTTTTTATGGGCAAGCAACTGCACTTTTCAGATGTGGTAAAAGAAACACAGCAAAGGAGGAAGGTATTTCTTAACAGTATGGGAGGTTCTTTTGTTCTGAAATTTCTATGTAAATATTGTATAAAATATAAAGGTGCTAGTTATGTTTTCTATGATCCAACTCTTTTCTTCAGGGTTAGACAACACTAAGGTCACGTGGTCCATAATTGGAGATGTGTTGAACATAGATTAACATTTTGGCATTTTCTTTTGTGTGAATTCATGTTTTCTCTCCCCTATTATGGTCTAAATAATGGCCCTCTACATGGTTGGGGAGGCTGTGGATTTTCTGTTATCAATGTGCCCCCGCCCCCTCAGTTTGAACTATAAATTACCCCTATGTTTGGGGTGGGGAGTACCACATGAGAAATTATATTTACTAATATGATTTCTCTTTGAGTTCGTAGCCTGAGTGGGAGATGAGACAGGGTCCCAGTCACCCCAATACCACAATTCTGTGGCCTTCCCAAACAGCCTCTCACTTGTAGCACCACAAACCAGATAAAATCATCACATCAGAATAAAACAGTAATTAACCAAATATTTGCGATGACTCAGTGGAGATAGGTGATTATGTGCGGACAACGTGGTTTCTAATATTTAATCCTCTTTGAGATGATATTAAAGGTGGTTCTGTGAACTACGGATGCAATTGAAGAACATGCCAGTGTTGATGGATACCACAAATGATTGCCGCAGACTGATTGGAATGCTGTAAAATATAAACTCTTTGAGATGTAAGCCGTCTAATCTGGTATTCCAATAAAGAATATCGGGGAGAACATCTCGACCAATAAGAACACGATTAAGGAACATCGCAGCCGTCGTAATACAAAAAATATTGAAGCTCCAATAGTAAAACACTTTATCAGCACACCATGAATTTTCACAACTACGTTGGACCATTGTGAATCATATCACAACATCTTCACGTGGAGGAGATAAGTGATCTCTGTTAAACTACAGAGAACAATGCTGGATTTTTAAACTATCCACTGAATATCCCTCAGGCATGAACGATAATATAGAATGGATGACTCTGATTTAAAGAGCTCTTTTGGAGTCTTTCATTGGTTAGTTTGCTCAGAGCATCCTTTCTCATTGATCGGTTTATGAGTTCAGAATACGTTTAAAAACATAAGGTTCTAAAATGGTGGTTCCATTTTGAAACGCCTTAGCCACAATGCTGTTAAAGGAAAAGTTCAGCGTATAAAGACACGTATGTAAATGGAGTTCAAGAATGTTCATATACGGGTGGATTTTAAATGTCCTGCTCACGTAAATCTGCCCGGATTTATGCGAGCAGGGCCCTCGCGTGCCGGCACGCCTATTTTGCATAGGCCGCCGGCGCGTGCAGAGCCCCGGGACGTGTGTAAGTCCCAGGGTTTTTTTAAGTGGGTGTGTCGGGGGCGTGTCGGGGGTGGGGCCGAATGACGTGGTGTTTCGGGGCGGGACCGGGGGCGTGGTGCTGGCCCGGGGGCATGGTCGAGGCCTCCGGACCAGCCCCCGGGTTGGATGACGGCGCGCCAGCAGTCTGCTGGCGCATGTAGATTTACATCTGCTTCTAGCAGGCGAAAATCGAGGGACAAAGGTAAGGGGGGGGGTTTAGATAGGGCCGGGGGGGTGGGTTAGGTAGGGGAAGGGAGGGGAGGGGAAGGTGAGGGGAGGGCGAAAGAAAGTTCCCTCCGAGGTCGCTCCGATTTCGGAGCAGCCTTGGAGGGAACGGAGGCAGGCTGCACGGCTCGGCGCGCGCAGGCTGCCCAAAATCGGCAGCCTTGCGCGCACCAATCCAGGATTTTATAAAATCCAGCGTACTTTTGTTCGCGCTTGCTGCGCGAACAAAAGTACGCGATCGCGCTCTTTTTTAAAATTTACCCCATATTGTTTGATATCGATTACTATTTCAACAATGTTCTTTCGTTTTACAGAAACTAACATTTGTGAGCTCCTGACGAAGTTTATACGACACACGCGCCATGTCAGGTGGATAATGCAGGGCATTTAAAGTCTTTGCCGCTGCACTACTCATATGATAAGTGACTTTTCTTTCTTCCTTTTTATTGTGGCGTTTAATTTAACAAAAACATTTTTCCAAAAATTCTAAAACAAATTTAATGACAAACCCAATGTTACCCAGGTAGAGAGTCCATCAAGCTAGGTTGAGAGAACCTTGCACAAATATCATCTTGGAGTGAGTTTCCTCACTCTGAAGGTCATCAAATCTTCACAAGAGACCACTGTTCTGTTCGTACATCTCACGTTGAATGTCAAAGTGGCCCCTAAGCCCCTACACTAATACCTAAACCTCACCTGGAGTTGCTAGGTGGGCCACACATAGGGATACAAATACCTATCTAGGGAGAGGACATTATGGCTAGTCTCTCTCTCTCTCTCTCTCTCTCTCTCTCTCATTAACAATGGTCCCCCAGTGGTTGAATGCAGGATATACAACAGGTATGGCACTTATTGCAAAGTCTGAAAATGTTATCACAATTTGTGCTAAGTTAGCTCTTCACATAGGTAATTAGCACAAATTGCAATAAACTGTATATTAGCATAAAACATGCCCCTTTTACTATCGTATGCGATACTTATCGCATTTTGATAAATCCAGGCCTTAGTCTTTTAGGGTAAATCGACCTGGATATCTCCTGGGCCTGGATATATCTGGAAAGGAATTTTCTCAGTCTCTCAACTCCTGGCACCTCTGTCCCTTGATGGGATTTTACATGTAGCTCAGCAGTAAAGCAAGAACAGCTTTCTGTCTCTTTGTTTCCTCAGAGCACAGACTTCTGTCTCTCCATCTCGATATTTAGTCCTTCAGGAGAAGAACTGATTGCAGGGCTGCCAGATGCTCTTCTCTCTTCCTGGCTCCTGGTTCTAACTCCTGGCCATCCCCGCCCCACACACATACAGAGCACCAGCCAAATTGTACCTTGTTACCTTAAATGATCTCTCAACATTCCTTTGGCATCCCTCCTCTGCTGGCTATGTAGTGCTGTTTTCTGAAAAGGCTAAAAAGGTCAGCCCTTTCCCAACTTGTTAACACTTTTGAGTGCTGGATGTTTGTTATTGCAGAACATTTCTCAGTCATAAAGGAGCACATGGGGGTTTTTGATGTATTTTATATTCCTTCACCTTGGCTGCAGCGGCTTGCAGTTTCTACAGGGTTGAAAACCCCTTTTGACAGGTCCAAAACACATCACTCAGACCAAACACATCTCAGTCCACATTGTAAGACTCTGACAAATGATAAGCTCATGGGGGTAGGAATCTGCTTTATAGTAGCTTGCTACATCAAGATCTTCTTGATTGTATTACTGAAATAATAAATAAAGAATAAAAAAAAGTAAGAAAGAAAAAGCAGCAATCTAATAATTAAATAAAAAGCCCCTTGGATTAAAATGTAAATGAATGGAACTTATTCCCAAACTAAAAATTGTGTTGTGTATTTTGTATACACAGACTTCAGCCCTAATTTTCAAAGCAGATGGATGTCTGTAAGTGCACTGTGAAAATTAGTGAGTATGCGTTAACCCATGAATTAGGTCTGCATAGGAGTTAGCATAAATATTCATGAATACATTTAGGTGCATATTTTCAATGTTTGAAAGTAATCATGTAAATGGTTATCCCACTCTAACTCCATTCCTGAGAATGCTTCTTTGAATTACATGTAAAAGTACAAATGAAATTGCTTTTGCACATACTTTTACTGTATATTAAATCACTGGGGGAATTTTCAAATGGTCTACATACACATGTAAAACAGCATTCTGTGTGCATATATGATTTTGAAAATTCAGTCCAATGTGTATTTTTTACTTTTTTTTTCATTTGTTGTATTTAATCTGTTGTAACTATGGTTTTTTTGTGCAGGGCAGATGGGGATAGGTGACTGGCTGCCTATGATAATATGGGTGCCAGGCTTGGCTTCTTCTCGTGCCTGAGGGATTTTCCATAGGGTTGGTTAGTTAGGCCCTGTGAGGGAAGGGAGCTCCCTTGCTTCTCTGGGATATTTGAATTATGCCACGGCTCTCTTGGCTTTGTGATTGGTTGTGCCCCAGGGAGCAAGGGAAGGAGAGTGGTTCCCTTTGGGTAAATACAAAAAAGGGGAGATACTCATGTCTCCTGCCTTTTATGTCTTGCCTAGCTCAGTTGTTTCCCTCCCACGCTCCTTCTACATGTCTATCATTGTTGCAGTAGAAGGGTGCATGGAATACTCTGTGGGTTTTGGGTTGGACAGTGTCAACCGATTGGCTGGGAGGGGGGCAGGACCATGACTTCAGGGAATTGAGGAATCTGGTATGACTGGGGGCTCATTGCTGGGATGTGGTTGGTGCCTCATAGGGAGATGGCTAGCAATGTTGGGTGCCTACAGGTCAGGTGGCCTGGGGGTGGGTGCATCTTGCTTGAGAGTGATGAATTCCCATCGGGGCTGTTTTTGCTATGTTGTAATGATTATGCTCGGGTGGTTATTGGTGGTTGTTATGTTGCCTAATAAAGCTGTGGCCTTTCGATTTCAATTTTTGTATTGCCTCTGTTTGTTTTTATAGGTGGAATTGGTAGTGATATTGGCTGAAAAAGGAGTGGGTGCAGGGAGAAGCTATATCTCCTGGCTGTCCATATTATAATATGTTGTAAACCGCTTTGGCTGATCCTACAGGACCAATAAGGCAGGTACAAGAGTTTCTTGAAATAATGGCTATGGGTTGAAATTTGCACAATTTTCACTTGTTATTTAGGTTTGCAAACATAGGGAATGAGCTGATTTACATAATTATACAGCTCATTATCTAGTTTTGCATACATTTTGTTCTGAACTTTGCAATTGATAAATAATGCATGAAAAACAGCAAATAACATGCAGAATTTGACTAACAGAAAAGCATGCATTATTTGCTATTTTTTCAAGGCATTTTAGTACATCGGCCTCCCGACAGAATTGTCAAGCACATTTCAGCTTTCTGAATATTAATTCTGAATATTAATTATTCTTAAAAGATACATTTACACGCTTACACTCAATATCTGTATATTGCCAGGCAAATTAGATCGGCATCTGATCTACAGCAGATGTAATATAGCTTCATTTATTCAAAATGAACAGAACCTATAGAAATAAAGGATTTATTTATTATTATTTAAGGGTTTTTAAGGGTTTTTTTTAAGGGTTTTATATAAATATAAGGTGATACTTTTATAAATAAAAAGGTATCACTTTATTTATTTTTAACCTTTATTTCCATGTAATCATGGAAATCACACTACTTTACAAAAGAACCCATCCAACAATGAACATAATTAACCAAAGAATAAGAAGTAAATGAATAATGCCACAGTATTTTTAGGTAATTTTTTAATTCTTAGGCTCATTGTAAGGTTAGTGTTCTACAACATATGAAGTCTGAGTGTTGAGTCCTGTTGGCTTATTTTTGTGTTGGTGTAAGCTTCAGTTCCCATAGCACAAACCCATGCCATGCAAATAGTCTGGTTTTGTGCCCACACAACCCACACAGCTATTTCTGGTTAATTTCTGTTACAACTGTAAACTCACAGAAACAAAACCTGGGGTGAAGGGGGCCCATTGCAAGTTGCTTCTGTGCTGTAGTTACTGTTTCCGGCATTCGAGTGAATCGGCACAATTCTTTCTGAGTCACCTTTGAAAGGGGTCAGATTCTCTGGGAGCTTGTCTTTCCGGAGTTATCCATATTGCAGTTGTTACATGAATTTGGTGTCGAAATCAGACATTTAAAAAGTCATTATTTTTCCATGTTACTCCCAACAGTCAATGAGAGTGAAACAGAAGTTCTTATAAATGTCATCCGGTTACATTTTGTTCTATTATTCTTGAGGCTTATAGTATAATTAGAGTACAGATCTATGAGATGTAGTCAACAGACAGCAGTCTTTTCACCAGTACATATTTGCTCTGTGACCTTGAACAAGTCACTTAAGCTCAGACATATTTTAAGGTAATCATGTCTAATTAATGACATTTCATGTTCATTTCCCAGTTTCAAATGCATGGCCAGCAAATGATAAATCTGCTAAACAAAAACAAACCCACAAGGCAATATATATACATACCACTTTTAAAAAAGCAAGTAGATTCCCATCTCTTGGCAAATTAAATTAGAGTAGGGCTGGGAGAGCTCAAGGTCATTTTTAAATGTATTAACAGGGCGTTGCGACAGGGCAAATTGACCCTGCCTAGAGTTTATGAATATTTATCAAGATGACATCATCGGGAAGGAATAAACTTGTATTTGTAGAAGCCAGTGCAGATTATAAGGGATCCTTGGGTTAGAGTTCTGGGAAGAGAGCAGGTCCAGATCTCAAACCTGAAACTCTTACCATGTGTGCAATTAGATAGCTATAAACACACATCGGACAGACTGCTAAAGGGAGGAAGAGAGAGAGGGGAAGGGAAAGGGATCTGAATTTGGATATGGATTCTAGGTGGGTTACCTGAAAAAAAGATGTCCAAAGCCTGGAGGAAAACTGGCTGGGAGCCATACCAAAAGTTTCATCTGCTTGTCTGCTAAAGAGATCCGAAATTGCTCATGGGGAAGCTTAGCTCCTTGCACCCATAGACTGCTAATTTCTGGAACACTGAGAAGCTGATACCCAGCAACTGTTTATTTCGACTTTGGAAGATAGTCCTGCTATGCATAGGGAAGATGTTAACAGATGTTAACAAGAATTTTCAGAGCTAACTTCTGCACATAAATTTGCTTTGAAAATCCTTCCTTAATTGGCTGGGTATATGCGGACTTGGCCACATACAAAGTTATACCTGCTCCAAGCAGGACATAACTTACATTAATTCTTTCGAAAATACTAAAGTATGCGCATAAGTTATATCCCTTTTCCAACTCCACAATTCAAAATGCCTACTCCTAATGCCACTCTCTTTGTAGAAGGCTTATTTGAAAAGCCAGGTTTTGAGATTTGTTTTAAACAGTTTAAAATTTCTCTGCATTCTTAGTTCTAGGGGCATAGCGTTCCACAATATGGGACCGGCCAGTGATAGTACCCGCTCCCTTACCTGGGTTAGTTTTGCTGTTTTTACTAGACATGTGAATTGGAACCGGAATCGGTTCGGTTCCGGGTCCGATTCAAATCATGCATTTTTTTTTTCATCTGGCCCGATCGATTTTTTTTTATCGGCTGCGCCCGATCAGATAAACAAAAAACCCACCTGACCCTTTAAAACCGCTCCCTTAGCCTCCACCACCCTCCCGACCCCCCCAAAAACATTTTAAAATTAACTGGTGGTCCAGCGGGGGTCCTGGGAGTGTTCTCTCGTGCTCGGGCTGTCGGCCGATAAACAAAAAACCCACCCCGACCCTTTAAAACCGCTCCCTTAGCCTCCACCACCCTCCCGACCCTCCCCCCAAAACATTTTAAAATTACCTGGTGGTCCAGTGGGCCCGGGGAGCGATCTCCCGCTCTTGGGCCGTCAGCTGCCACTAATAAAAATGGTGCCGATGGCCCTTTGCCCTTACCATGTGACAGGGTAACCGTGCCATTGGCCGGCCCCTGTCACATGGTAGGAGCACTGGACGGCTGACACCATCTTTAAAAATGGCGCGGGCCATCCCGGGGCCCACTGGACCACCAGGTAATTTTAAAACATTTTTGGGGGGGTCGGGAGGGTGGTGGAGGCTAAGGGAGCGGTTTTAAAGGGTCGGGTGGGTTTTTTGTTTATTGGCCGACAGCCCGAGCGCGTGAGAACGTTCCCGGGACCCCCACTGGATCACCAGGTATTTTTATAACGTTTTTGGGGGGGGTCGGGAGGGTGGAGGAGGCTAAGGGAGCGGTTTTAAAGGGTTGGAGTGGGTTTTTAGGTTGTGTTCTAACTCCTGTTAGTGTGCACTAACCCAATTAATGATTTTTTCACGATAAATTGGTGAATTGAACTCTTTGTTCGATGGGTAGCCAATGAAGTTCAGCTAGTGTATCTGTGATGTGATCTTTTTTCCTTTTGCCTGTGAGAATTCTGGCCGCTGAGTTTTGTAATATTTGTAGTGGTCTTATCGAACTATAAGGTAAATCTAGCAGCATTGTGTTGCAGTAATCTGTACTTGCAAATATTAGTGCTTGAAGCACTGTGCGAAAATTTGGTAGTGTCAGTAAAGGTTTTAGTTTCCTAAGTACCATTAGTTTAGCATACCCTTCTTTAACCTTTAGTGATATGTGTTGTTTGAGGTTTAGCTCTATGTCAATTATGATGCCGAGGTTGCGTACCTTCTTGGCTAGATCGATTTTTTGATTACTTTTAAGTATTATTGGAGTTTGAATTATGTTTATATTCTTTCTTTCTAAGTGGAGGAATTCAGTTTTCTCAATGTTAATGACCAATTCCATTTGGTTTAATAGCCGTTTAATTATTTATTTTATTTTATTTAAAAGTATTTTTATACCGTCTTTACAAACAGTGTTTAGTCAAAACGGTTTACATATATCAAAAATAATAAAATGAAAAATAAAAACAAATTAAAATTAAAGTAAAAGTTAAAAGTAAGAATAATAATGATTGAAAGTGGGTTGACATAAAAATATAAATTACAAAAATTTTCATTAATATAAAATAACAAATTGTTTAAAATTAAATAGGTAGCAAAAAGAAATCAATACACAGAACAAGAGAATGTTGGGTGCCTAACTGGAGATATGTATTCTGGAAGTGTGAGATGATTATTTAGTGGGTGTCAAGATACATCAAGGTTAAGTTTAGTGTATTTTCAATTGTGACTTCAATTGGTAGGCGTAGTTGAATGTCGTCGGCGTAAACTTAATGTATGATTCCAAGCCCTGCGAGAAGATGGCATGGTGGCAGAAGATATATGTTAAAGAGTATCGCTGAAAGTGCAGATCCTTGTGGAACTCCGGTTTTTAGTGGTAATTTTTTTGAAAAAGTGTTGTTAATTTGTACCTGGAAGATTCTGTTACTTAGCTATGACCTAACCATGTAATTGTGTTGTCATGTAGTCTTATTTCTTCTAATCTTTTGATTAATATATCGTGGTTCACTGTGTCAAATGCTGCTGATAAATCAAGTAGTACAAGAATGTAATGTTTTCCACTGTCAAAACCTTTTAGTATATTGTCTGTAAGTGCAAGTAAGAGTGTTTCCGTGCTGTAGTTCTTACGGAAGTCATGCTGTGATGGGTACAGGATGTTGTTATCTTCTAAGTGCTCTGATAGTTGTTTCTGAACTGATTTTTCTATTAATTTTTCAATTAAAGGTAGGTTGGAAACTGGTCTATAGTTAGTTAGTTAGTGTTAGAGCATCCATGTTTTTCTTTTTTAAAATTGGTTTTATAATTGTTCCTTTCAGAATTTCTGGCATATATCCTTCATCTAGGGAAGAGTTTATAATTTTCGTAAGAGCTGGGGCAGTGATGTCAAGAAACTTTTTAAATTCCATTATGGGTAGAATATCTATTTTATCTAGGGCAGGATTTAGTTGTTTTAGTAGGTTTTCTACTTCAAGGGTTGATATCTCAGTAAATTTGGACTATTTCGTTGTGTCTCTTGAACAGATTTTAATCTCTTGCTTGGCTGTTTTTGTTATTTTTGTTCTTAGGTTCTCAATTTTGTCACTAAAATATTGTGCTCTCTCATCATATCTATTCTCGGGTAGATTGTCAGGAGAGTTAGTAGTATCTTTGGTGAGATTATTGACTATCTTAAATAGGTTTCTATTTATTTATTTATTTATTTATTTATTTATTTAGGGTTTTTATATACCGACATTCTCGATACAAATATCAAATCAAGTCGGTTTCCATAGAACAAAACTGTCGCGGTTAAGGCGTTACATTAAACAGGCGTTACATAAAACAGGGTTTCTGAACATAAGAACATAAATATTAAATATTAAATAGACAACAATATTCATGAATTTTTCTATCTTCGTACTGAAGTAATTCTTTTTAGCTTCAAGAATTGTTTTTTGTTTTTTTTTTTTATAAAAGACTAGATGTTTTCGGTATTGAGTCAGGTGTTCAGCTGATTTGTTGTTTTCCAATATTTTTCTTTTTTCCTCAGCTTTCTTTTGATTTCTTTTATATGTTCATTATACCAGGGTTTTTTTTTGTTTTGAATCCTTAGCGTTTATGGTTTTTGTGGGGTTTATGTTGTCTGCTAATTTATTAGTCATGTTAATCCAGGCTGTTGTTGCGGTATTGCAAGCAGGGTAATCAAATGTATTGCGTTCCTCTTGTACCTTGTTTTTCAGTGTTTCGGTGTTAAATGGGGGATGATAAGTAATTTCCATGGGTTCCTTTTTTTGTATTTCAGTTGGTTTTGAATGTATAATAGTTGATTGAATTAGGAAATGGTCTGACCATGGAATTTGTGTGTGGCTTGTATTTGTATTTTCAAGGTAGCTGCTGTTTATAAAAGTTAGATCGAGGGAGTGTCCTGCTCTGTGTGTGGGTTTATCTATTATCTGTTTAAATCCTAGTGCATTCAATATGTCTAAGAGTGTTTGGCAAGTATTGGATAGGGGCATTGAATCCATGTGTAGGTTGAAATCACTGAGTATGATTGTGGGGTTTTTTGTATTTAGTTGAGTTGTGAAGAATTCAATTAGAGGGGAGATGTTTAATTCTAGTAAACTGGGTGGGCAGTAAATAAGGCAGATTTGTAGATTACAAGTTTCAAAAATGGCGATTTCATGATTTGCTGGAGGTGTGATGGATAGAGCTTTACAATTAGACTTCTTTTCAATAATTAGTAGTAATCCACCATCTCTTTTGTTTATTCTGGGAATTGAAAAGACATCATAATTTTTGTTTGCTAATTGGTTTTTTAGGACTGTATCAGATTTTTTTTAGCCAGGACTCTGTAATTGCTATAAAGCTCTGTGATTATAGGAAATTTTTTTTGCTACTGATTATGCATTGACTAATAAGAAAGTTAATATCATGAATTTGTTCACATTAAGGTAGTTGTTCTCTTTGATTTGGATGAGATTATTATAGTTAATATTTGTATTTTTCCTTGAGTTGTTCCTATTGTTGATTTTATTTATGTATCTGTTTCCATACTTACCTTTGTTGGAGCAGACCTGAATTGTCTGTCGTTAGCTATGTTTGTTTTGTAGGAGATGAACGTTTGGTCTTTTACCTTCTCAGGTCGCATGAAGGGCATACAAAGGGGCGTGCTTTTTGTGACATCAAAAGCGTTGGCCATGGGGGCGGAGCGCAGTCCCTTCCTCGGGTCTTGGCAGCGTCTGTAAAATAAGAAAAGAGAAAAAAGAACTGCAAGGTAAATTGGAGAGAGAGCGAGTAAGGTGGGGGCCTCTGGTGTCATCCGAGGCAGTGGCTGGTAGCACGGTCCTCCGGAAGGGTTGGTGCACTTTTGTCATCCCCCCCCTGCCAGCACACTTTTGTGATGTCAAAAGCGTCGGCTGTGGGGGCAGAGCACAGTCCCTTCCTCGGGTCTCAGCAGTGTCTATAAAATAAAAAAAGAGAAAAAAAGAACTGCAAGGTAAATTGGAGAGAGAGTAAGTAAGGTGGGGGCCTCTGGTGTCATCCAAGGCAGGGCTGGTAGCATGCCTCAGGTATAACCTTAAAGGTGAATTTTAAAAGCCTGGCGCATGCAATTCCTTTTTAAAAGGTTAACGCCAGCAGCCTGGTTCCCTCCTGGTTAAGGTAGAGCCCGTCCATTCAAAAAAGACTCCCCCTTCCCTAAAAGGTTCTGAATCCCTCTTCCTTGCACTAACTTCACTGAGTAAGAGCCCCAACTCCAGACGGAGCTTGCCTCCTTCATCTGCTGTAAACCTAAACCTGACTTTCCTTCAGGCCCCACTGACCACTCTCTGTTCCAAAGGCAATTCCCATTTTTTCCTTTTCTAGCAAACTTTAAAGTTTCAGTGCTCTAAAACCCTAGCAGTATTTTTAGTCTGTCTCAGCCCTATTACTTAGGCAAGGTTACACAAACCTTTTTTTTTCTTTTCTGATTTACTTCTGTGCTCTTCTGTACACTTCTAAGAGCACTGCTTTGCCTCCAAACTTCTTGGCAGTCCAAACACACAACAAATGTTCTTTCATAGTATTCCCTGGAGACTTAGTTTTTCTCTCTGCCTTGCATAGAGAGAATCTATGACCTGATACCATTTATGAGAATGACTGAATGACATCTTGTGGGCTGGAGTAGGAACCACGCTGACGCCATCCTTTACTTATGCAATTTTAACCTTTATTACTATAAAAAGCTAAACAACATCACAGTAGACTGCCTACCTTTGCAGTGTACTCACAACTCAAACTTTCCAGAGGGGGTCCTGGATATGTGGGGCCTCCCTGATCCCAGCTTATCTCTGCTTCTCCCTCTAAGGGATTTAATATGGACCAGGTATCTAGCCTGGTCCCGCACAGGTTAAAAGAAGGGTAGTAAGGTCACTCCTTCATATTCTTGCTCTTTCAGATTGATGTTTGTTGAGCAAGGATTTGCAGTATCTCTGCTTATTTCCTGCCAGGACTATTTTCTTAATGCATACAATGATGCCCAGATCAATTTCCTAGTTTGATGCAGCACAAATATGTCATGTCTTTTAGATACCCAAAGTATGGTGAAGCCAATAAACGTTAAATACTTGAAGCCAAATTCTAAGCATCCTGATGTCACCATGGATCTCTCTGCCATGCATTGTTCAAATTACTTGCTTTATATGAATGGGGAGCAAGATTCAAAACCACAGAGCAATTAAAGGGATGTAATTGCCCCTAAATGGGATGGAACTGCTCCCCTATGAGAAAAGACTAAAGAAGTTAGGGCTGTTTAGCTTGGAGAAGAGACAGCTGAGGGAGGGGATATGATAGAGATGTTTAAAATCATGGGAGGTCTAGAACGGGTAGATGTGAATCGGTTATTTACTCTTTCGGATAATAGAAAAACTAGGGGGCACTCCATGAAGTTAGCATGTGCACATTTAAAACTAATCGGAGAAAGTTCTTTTTCACTCAACACACAATTAAACTCTGAAATTTGTTGACAGGGGATGTGGTTAGTGCAGTTAGTGTAGCTGGGTTTAAAAAAGGATTGGATAAGTACTTGGAGGAGAAGTTCATTACCTGCTATTAATTAAGTTGACTTAGAAAATAGCCACTGCTATTACTAGCAACGGTAACATGGCAAGTACCCAAAAACATTAGTTTTTGGGTACTTGCCAGGTTCTTATGGCCTAGATTGGCTACTGTTGGAGACAGGATGCTGGTCTTGATGGACCCTTGGTCTGACCCAGTATGGCATGTTCTTATGTTCTTAATGGGATACAGTCAGCATGGATTTACCCAAGGGAAGTCTTGCCTCACAAATAAGCTACATTTTTTTGAAGGGGTGAATAAGCATGTGGATAAAGGTGAATCAGTAAATGTGGCATATTTTGATTTTCAGAAGGTATTTGACAAAGTCCTTCATGAAAGGCTTCTAAAAAAATTAAAAAGTCATGGGATAGGAGGAGAAGTCCCTTTTATGGATTGCAGACTGGTTAAAAGACAGGAAACAGTGAGTAGTATTAAATAGTCTATTTTCACAGTGGAAAAAGTTAAACGGTGGAGTGCCTCAGGGATCTATTCTTGGACCGGTGCTTTTTAATATATTTATAAATGATCTGAAAAGGAGCATGATGAGTAAGGTGATTACATTTGCAGATAACACAAAACTATTCAGAGTAGTTAAATCATAAGTGGCTTGTGATAAATTGCAGGAGGATCTTGTGAGACTGGAAGATTGGGTGTCAAAATGGCAGATGAAATTTAATGTGGACAAGTGCAAAGTGATGCATATAGGGAAATAATGCTTCCTGTAGTTACATGATGTTAGGTTCTATATTAGGAGCACCCACCCAGCAAAGAGATCTAGGCATCATAGTGGATAGTACATTGAAATTGTCGGCTTAGTGTGTTGTGATGGTCAAAAAAGCAAACAATGTCAGGAATTATTAGGAAGGAAATGGTGAATAAAAAGGTAGCTGTCATAATGCCTCTATATCATAGTAAGATCACTGTTTGAATACTATATGCAATTCTGGTCACCGCATCTCAAAAACATTATAGTTGCACTGGAGAAAGTACAGAGAAGAGTGGCCAAAATGATAAAGGACCTGGCTCCCCTATGAGGATAGGCTAAAGAGGTTTGGGATGTTCAACTTGGAGAAAAGATGGCTAAGGGGGGATAAGATAGAGGTCAACAAAATCATGAAAGGACTTGAATGGGTAAATGTGAATCAGTTATTTTCTCTTTCAGATATTAGAGTAGGGGGCACTCCATGAAGTTAGCAAGTAGCATATTTGAAACAAATCGTATACATTTTTTTTCACTCCATGCACAATTATGGAATTCATTGCCAGAGGATGTGGTTAAGATAGCATGGCGGCAGTCCAGGGACAGGTCCGGGGGCGGGCCCTGGGGTCAGGGAGCAGTCCGGGGGTGTGGTGGCGGTCCCAAGGCCTCCAGCACAGCGGCCTGTGCCGGGGGATGGCGTGCCGGCACATGCAAGTTACGCCTAACATGGGCAGGCGTAACTTCTGAAACAAAGGTAGGGGGGATCTAGTTAGGGCTGGTGGGTGGGTTAGATAGGAGAAGGGAGGGGAAGCTGGGGGGAGCGGTAGAAAAGTTCCCCTCCGAGGCCGCTCCAATTTTGGAGCGGCCTCGGAGGGAACAGAAGCAGCCTGCTCAGCTCAGCGCGCACAAGTTGCACAATTGTGCACCCCCTTGCACGCACCGACACTGGATTTTATAACATGCGCGCGGCAGCGCGCATGTTATAAAATTGGGTGTAGATTTGTTTGCACCGGGTTGCGCGAACAAATCTGCGCCCACGTGCAGATTTTAAAATATGCCCCAAAGTGCATAAATCTAGGTGGATTTATATATGTAGAGGGATTATGCGTGCCGGGCCTGTTTTCAAAAGGCCTGGTGTGCGCATAAAGCCCCGGGACACGTGTAAGTCCCGGGGCTTGAAAAAAGGGGTGGGGAATGGGCGGGGAATGAGTGGGGCTTGGGCGGGGCGGGGTCGGAGCCTCCAGGCACAGCGGCCATTTGCCGCTGTGCCCGGGATCGCGGGACGGCCATCAGCCGAGACTCGCAACTTGCGCCTGCCCAAGGCAGGCGTAACTAGGTAAGATAACTTTTTTAGGGGGTTTAGCTTAGGGCTGGGGGCGGGAGAGTTAGGGGAAGGGAAGGTGGAGTGGGGGGGGGGGGAGGGAACAGAAGAAGGCAGCGCGGCTCGGTGCGCGCAAGTTGCACAATTATGCACCCCCTTGCGCGCGCCGACCCCTGATTTTATAACGTGCGCGGCTGCGTGCGCATGTTGTAAAATCGGGTGTACATTTGTGTGCACCGGGTTGCGCGCACAAATGTACGCCTGCACGTATGTTTTAAAATCTGCCCCTTAGACATCATGGAAAGAAAAGAGAAAGCCTTGGAAGCCTTAAGGTAAGGAAAGTACAGAAGAGGAAAACCTAATAGAAATGAAAGATGCTTTGAACAGACGGCAAGTGACTGGAATTAAGATGAAAGAACTGGAGGCATTCCAAGTAAAATGCAAGGAACAAACGGGTGTTATAGACCTTTTTACGACTCAGATGAAAGCAGCTGAAAAAAAATTGGTAAACTTTGACCTATTACAGGAAGCCAGTTGTGAAGAGAACTTGGAAATTCGGGCACTGAAAGAGAAACTTGAAGCAGCGGAGATGCCAATAAAGAAAGTGGAAATGGGAAAAGTTTCCCAGAGGAACCAGACACCTGAAGTAGCCAGAGCACTACAAGAAGGTGTCTTCTGAGAGTCAGTTTCAAGATTCTTTGGCAAAAGAGCTTCAAGTTTGGAAAGAGAATTGGGAGCTAAGAGCCTCCAGGAATGAAAGAAAAGCAGAGTTGAAAAATGTGCAGAAAAGCAAGGACTACTGGAGAAACAAATGCAGAAAAACCTTAGTCAGAAGGAAGTGGCACAGAGTCTGCATAGAAAAGCTGTGAGACAAGTGGAAGAGAAACCACAAAAGTAGCACTGAAGAGCAGTCTCGAGAGTCCTGCTGGAGGATAATGGGAACTCGGAGATCCAGATGGGCTCTGATAAAGGACTATGGGTGGACCCTGGGCAAAGGACACAGTGGGTGGTAGCGATATTGATATCTGAGGTAACCCTAATGTGTGGGGGCGAGCTTAACCCTAGAACGCTGAACCCAAGTCTAGCTGGCAGGAGGCCAGATGAAGGGGAATGGGGATTTGAGACACTTCCCTGGATCAGATCCAGAGGGACTGAAAATGCTTGGACCAACCGGTCCAAGCTAAGAGAGAGGAAATATGAAGGAGTGGCCTTACGGTCCCTCCTTAACCTTTGTAGGACCAGGCTAGACACCTGGTCCACTTTAAATTCCATAGAGGGAGAGAACTCTATGGATGGGACCCTGCAGGGCAGGAAGAGCTCTGTGGGCCGGACCCTACCAGGCAGGTTAAGAGGCAGAGTCTAACTGGGATCAGGGAGGCCCTCATGACCCCCTCTGGGAAGTTTTGAGTTGGGAGTACATTGCAAAGGTAGGCAGTCTATTGTAATATAGTTTTGCTGTTTATGGTAATAAAGGTTGAAATTGCATAAGAAAAGGCTGGAGTCAGCTTGGTTCCTGCTGCAGGCCACATGATATCGCTCAGTCATCCTCACAAAGAAATCCAACATTTACAGGCAAGTTTTGTTTTTTTTGTTGTTTTTTTTAAAGAGGATTCAGCTGTAGTCTTTAACGTTATCGATAATTTGTCTGAATATCTATATTACATATTAGGTACCAGAAGATGTAACTTGACCTATGACATCTGGGACTCTGAGACAATTTTACTAGCACTTTAAGAGATTTTAAGCATTTAATTGACATTCTAAATGAGCTTGTGCAACCTTGCCCAAAAGTGGCACATTGTAAAGAGAGTGCTAAGTAGTCAGAATTATTGCTTAACTGAAACAGTAGTGTCTCCTGCTGGCTGGAATACTAAACCTTGCAATGAGCAGGAGACTCAGCCACTTGCAAGCTATATGACAGAAGCAGAGAGGTGACCATTTTCCTCTCAGCTTCTGTCATATAGCTTGCAAATGGCTGAGCCAGCCATTAATAACTGGCAATGCAGCAAGGCTGACAGTGAGCAGCCTGGCCCACTGCCTGCAAGCTTATCAGAGCCCGTTTAGCTAACTGGGGCAACCATTTTAAAATGACTAATTCAGTTTTAATGAAGCCAGGATAGAGGAAAAGTTTTGCAGCAGGCAGGAGGCACCACAGTTTTAACTTTAAAATAGCTACCTTGTCAAAAGCCCGTTCAGTACTTACTTGTGACACAGTGACAAGAGTCAGCAGAAATTTTTATTGCTAATGAACAGTGCACTCGCACAGTAACCGCTCTGCCTTTTCTTGCTACATTTTTTTTGATTTAAAACTGGGATGAAGTGATTCTCAAGAGACAGCCATCATCCCTATTCTGGAATTTGACAGTTACAGGGTGCGACATTCTTATAGTGCACCCTAGGAGAAGACAAAAGAGCAATGCTATATCTGGATTCCAGGAATGTGAATTATCTTAGGAATGAAGCGAACATTCAGGCAACAGAATACATTATCCCGAAAGAAGCAAAAAAAGTAAAAGAAAATAAAAAAGAAATATCCCTCTCTATAAATACATACCTGGGTCAGAGTCTTCATAGACCAAGGAAGGATCCAAATGCTTGACGTCAGTCAGTGGCTGCCTTTTTGTGTCTAGCACAGATTCTTGAAGCATTTCAGTAATGATCCCCCTTGCTTATTCTTAGACTTCAATTGATTCCCACCGAAAAGAAATTAGATGAAATGTATCTGCAGCTAGAGTGTATTGCTCAAAGTATTTTTATCCTGCATTCTGCTAGATTTTTCACACTTCTTATAGACTACCTTTATGACCGATTCGCATCAAGTATGTGTTTTAGCAAACCACTGATTTTCAAGGTGGGGTGATTTAGCCTTTATTTTAGCTGCGTTGTTGGCATAGTACCATCTTCCATGTAGCTGCGAAGTTGCTAACTTCAATTTATTGTTTTTTGTGCATGTCAAGACATTATTTTGCTGTTCTACCGTGAATGCCTATTAAGCAGGATTTAGCGTATTTCTAAAACTTGTAAATTTTTTTATTCACAGGCCAATGCAGAAAGATGCGTTCAGCCGAACGTCGTTTTCTACCTGTACGTCAAGTGCACATTTTCTGTGCGCACAACTAACTGCTGTGTCAGCAAGGATTTTTGCATGCAGAAAATGTATGTTCCTAAATGGGAATACTGCTTAGTGCCCTTGTATGGAAATCCCATGCAAATAAGGGGATTAATTGGTATTCTCTGAAACACATTGACTGCATTTGGCCAGCATACCTTTCTTAGTGCTGGAAACTTAACCCCTGGTCAGAGCTGGATTTAAGTTTCCAGTGTTACTGTGTTGGTACTTAAAACCCTTAAAAAATGAAAAAAAGTCCAGACCATTTACCTAGATGAGTACAGACGTATCTGGGTAAGCAGCGGCAGCAGCTGCCACTTACCTGTATAAATACTGATTTATCTGGCTAACTGGCACAGTTCAATGTCAGTTAAGCCAGATAAGTATTTATCCGGCAAACCATTAGCGACAATCCATGCCATTTAGCCAAGTAAATCAGTACTTATCCAGGTAAGTGGTGGCAGATGCTGCCACTTACCTGGATAATGGCTGAGACCTGGCCGAGATCTTGTCAGAGATGCCTCCCCCCGCCTTCCCGAGTTAAAAATGTGCCTTCAGCCTATACCGAACACACATTTTACAGTTAATTCCTGTTTTTTTAACCCCTGATGCTTTTGCATACCATTAGTTTACAGCATTGTAAGTTAAAACAAAAATAAAAATGTGAGCATGAAAAATGTGCACTGAAAACCAGCGCACGGTTTCTTAATTTCAGATTATTGTGTCGGTCTGTCAGTTTGATGTGCTCATTGCTTGGTGGCAGGAGCCATCCAGATCATGGTGCTGAAGAGCAGTGAAACGGGCTTTAGCAAACCCCAGAGGTTTCTATTGACTCTTTCTATTGTTCTTTGTAGACAGGCGATAAGCATTGCTCCCAGGGGCTCCTACTTCTCTGGGATTTTAGGGCTATGGAATTTGTATTAAGATTTACTCAGTGCCACAGAATCGCCCCTTCATATAATTTTCATACTTAAATAAATCAATATTTTTATTGATTTGAAAATAAAGAAAATAGCTGAAAATGTGTTCATAATCACAAAGGTTTCTTGTACAGAAATAATTTTAGCAGTCTTGGACTTCCTCAGGCAGGTTTAGCACTAATAGAAATACATTCAGCAGGCAGATCAAGTATTAATGATTATAGGCCCAAGATGGCAGCATAGACAAGGCCTCATTCGCTTGCTCTCCCTGCCTTCTTGTTTCTTTGGAAAATTTACCTTAAGACGCCTTCTAAACGGAAGGAGAAAGTCAGGGTTTTCCCTCCCGAACCCTCTCCTTTCTTGGGACAGCAAATAATCACCTCATGCCTGACCTCTGAGGCAGAAGAACAGAGAACTGAGGAGCCCACAGTGTTGGCGGGGCCTCCGGTTAGTTCAGCACCTTTTTCGCAGAGCTGCCTTGTTCCTTTGGTGGTGACCAGTTCTGGGTTTGTGATCACTTCTCCCTCCTCCTCGGTGGACGATGGGGGACGTATTGAGGTATCTGAGGAGCCGGCTCCACTGACCAGTAGAGCTTTTTGATTCCATCTGATTCGGAGACTGTAACCCTTGAATCCATCTGGGATTTGGCGGTAGGATTCGGGAAAACGCTTAATAAGGTTAATATGAAGATTGACTTTTCTTCTCAATCCATTCAGCAAAAAGTTCAGGATCTCAAGGACCGGATGTCAGGTGTTAATACTATGAATTCTGGTCTTGAAAGATCGCAATATGCTTTCCAGACGTCTTGAATACCTAGAAAATAATGCAAGGCATCTTAAGCTTCATTTATTGAATTTTCCCAAAATTTTGGGGGAAATACCTTTTTTGCCTTTTCCTCCAATCTACATGTATCTCTCGTTCGCAACTCCCAGTTTTTTACATCCTTGTTTTTTGTAACTGATTTTCTACATTGTCTCTCTTGATACATGTAAACCGGCATGATGTCCCTGACAAATGTCGGTAAAGAAAACCCTTAAATAAATAAATAAATAAATAAATAAATTTCACCTTAAAGAGCTATTTTCAATAAATTCTGGGTTTTCCACCGGACCAGTTGCCTTCTGTGAATACCTACTCTTTTCTTCCTAAGAAGCCTACTACTATTTCCTTAAAGGTTGATACTCAAGTTTTGAATTTGACAATTTTTTTGGAAACGTCCTCTGTGGAAATAATTGATCCATGTACTCTTGTGGTATCTTTCATTTCTTCTTTTGATTGAAGTAATGTGATGCAAAGTTACTTCAGACATTTTTCTGTCTTGTTTCACGGTCAAGATGTGAAAATATTTCCTGATTTGACACATGTTACTCAGTTGAGAAGGAAAGATTTCCTTGCTTTTAGACAGGAAACCATTTCTTTAGGTTTCTCTTTTATTTTGAGATACCCCCGTAAGTGCATTATTAAACATAGTAGTGAATGTTTTATTTTTTTCTTCCTGAACAATTGAAAGCTTTTCTTGATTCCTGAAATCCCTCCACCTCCCCTTCAAAGTCTACTAATTCTTAATGGAGTTACACGATCTAATTTTCTGCTAGCTTGATCTGTGCTGGGTGCCACTTTTGTTCTATCCTTTTTCCCTTTTTCTCCCTTTAGTGTTCCTAGGTCCTCCTCCCTTCTCTTCCCTTCCCATTTTGCATTATTATATTTTGGATGACGGTATATAGAATTGGATCCCTTGTATTTTTATTCTTTAATTTGTTGTTTCAATACCGCAAGCCATGTGTTTTCTAGACAAAAGAGTTTCTTTTGTTTCTGTATGTTGAAAATTATAAATAATTTAATTTAGAAAAGTATTAATGATTAAAATAACATAACATTACTACACTGGGCTCTGAAGTCCTTATAAGCTAGTCACAAGTGTATTAAGTTAGTCCAATAAGAATGTATCACCTACAATTCTGGATGAACTGGCCTTCTGGGAGAACCAGACTTCTTGGCTTTCAGAAGGGGCAGGCTTGGCTAGTACTTAATGGGGGGACCACCGAGGAAGACCCAGGTGCTGCAGAAATCAATGGCAAACCTCTGTGCTATTCAGCCAAGAAAAGATCACAGGCATCATATTGGGATCACCTAATCCTTGACACCCAGAAATAGGTAGAAAAAGGACAGGAAAAGGAACAACGTATTTGTTGATCTTCAATCAGAAAAAAAAAGTATGTTTACAAATAATAAATGAAGACAAAATTATAGGAACAATACTGATTTTTTTAAAATCACAATAGTTCTAGTTTGAGTAAAGGAAATAAGTATAGAAACAGATACTTATTATTAAACATGTGGAAACTGAACTGCTTAACAAATGGAAACATTAATCTGCAGTATTCTGTTTACTGAAGCAGCAAATTGTGATTTCTCATTAGTAATTATAAAAATAACAGCAAAAGATAAATCTATCTCATTTCAATGCATTTATTTAGCTGATTAAGCAAGCCTTTCACTAGTATCAGCTGTGATTAACCCACTTTGTCTTCTTGCTACCAGGGTCTCTCTGACAACAAGCAGATATGTCGGCAGCCAAAAAAAAATTTTGATTAATGCTGGCATCATTAATTAATTACATTTATTATTATTCACTTCAACACTGGAATGGAGCACAGCTGTTTATGCAGATGTCACTCATCCAGGCAAAAAAAAAAAAGGCAAACACTATGATTGATGGCCTCATTCTGCAAATTTATCACTTGTTCTGTTTGTCGCCAAAACTGACATTATCTCTATACCAGTGGCCAACAGCAGTGCAGCTTTGATGTTACTTTTATAAACTTTTAAAATGCCAGGTTCTAAGATAGTTACACTGAATTTTTCATCTGTGCCACCTAACAATTGCTTAGAAGTCTGGCTAGTTTATTTTCAATGTTAATTTCCTTTGGGGCAATTCAGGGCCAGTTCTGCAAAGATTTGCATGCTTAAACTCTCAGAAATGGCACAGAAATATATATTCATTTGAATCTGATTCAGATAGCAGAAATCTAAATTTACTATTCTGTGAAGGCTGTTTAGTAGCCTTTGAAATGTCAGTGGTCTCTTGGAAGTCTATTTTCAAACACTATTTAGATAGATAATGTAATAGTTGTCAGTCTAGATGGCTGACAACTTGTATCTGGTTAAATTCTAATTACCCAGCTAGAACTGAGCCAGATAAGTCGAGGCATTCTGGAGGTAGGAAGGAGGTGTTCTGGGGAAGAGCAGAGTTCGCCAGATAAGTTAACTAGCTAACTTATCCAGCTAACTCTGATCAGGCCGTAGGGCTGTCTTAAAGTTAGCCAGTTATACATCGGGTAGCAAAGTATATTCAGCGATGCAGCTATGCCGTGGAATAACACCACTAGTTAGCTGATTATGCATAACCAGCCTTCAAGAACAGTTGCTCTGCGGTTGAATATGGACCCGCTTCTTGGAAAAAAGGTGTATACCTTGTAGAATATGATGCCATGGTAAACTACTATAATGGTGCCAAAACTGTCCTTAGGGGCCTCAGGGACCCAGAACTGGTTGAGTTTTCAAGATATCCACAATGAATATGCAAAAAATAAATTTGTATTCACTGATTCCATTTTAGCCAGATATGTTTCATGCATATTCAGTGTGGAAATCCTGAAAACCCAACTGGCTAGGGACATTTGGGAGCCACTATAACTACATCATTGGCATCAAAGCCAACAGAATCATTAGACCAAAGATGTTTTGTTTTTGCAAGATGTGATTATCCAAAGATGAATTTGTATATGAGCTTCTGACATAACATAGGACCTTTATTTAGATGTCACATAAAATAACATTTTTGGATAATTCTTATATTAGGTCAATTAAAGGTATTGCAACCTACAAAGAATGCATTTTTCCCCAAGCATCAATACTGCTACAAAAACTCTACACTAAAGATTGATTAGATATGGATTCTCTGGCCTTGAGGAAGTCCCCCCAGAACAAACTGAAGACATATTAGCTGAGTCATTTGAAGAAACTTGCTATGAAGCCATTAATGTTGTATCTGCTCTATGAGTAAGTAAAAGATATTAGTTTGAGTTTCTAGTATATTTTTATATCTTATTACTGTGAAAAGCTCATTAAACCATACATAAATCATGATACCCTTGGGACAATAGCCTGTATAGACAAATCACTGTCAAAATATAGCAGTAAAGAAAATAAGAAAATAATTTTCATATATACAGACTTTTAGATTTCTTTATTTAATGGACTTGTAGGCTGCACAATTCAGTATTCTTGGCAGCTTCCAAATGTTACATTCATAAAAGCATTGATGTATAATAAACATAAAATAATTAAAACAAACAATGCACATAAAACATATAGCATTTCATAAAATCATGATACATTCGTAAAACAATATATGATAAACATAGAACAGTTAAACAAATAATCTAGATATTACAAACATGAAAACATAGTCATAAAATAACATATATAAACAGAAAAATGATATATATAAACAGAAAAATGATTAAACAGTAAAAAAAAAATAAAAACAATAAAAACAATAAAACAACTTCAGGATATAACAAGTGTTCCTTGATAAAATAATTCAATAAAAAGCATGCCATGTAGATGGTAACCCAGAATGTTGAGCCATCCTGTCACTCTCTTTCCCCTCCCTCCTGGCAGCCTTTCGTGAGGGATGGGTGTGTAGTATGATTGGCCATGCAGCATAATTGGTGCACTACTCATGGTGCTCTTTACTATGTGCCTCACTTCTGGGTTACCATCTCCATGGCATGCCAGACCTGGCATGCTCCAGCCTCTGCTGGCCCTCAGAAGGGAGGAAACTCTTGCAGGTTCTTGTGGCCTGATTGGGCCATTTAAAAGTAGATGGGGTAGAAGAGGGGGAGGTAAGTGGCATGGGAGCTAAAAGAAGCCACCTGACTGGGTGTTGGTTATTTTCTCCCATCTCCCCTGCTGTAGCATCTTGATTCTCCCACCCATTCTTCCTATGTTAATGTTGCTCAGGAAGTATGCATTCTGTTCTGTTTGTATAGGTAGTCACGATTGTCTAGTCAATCTGAAGTTGAAAAATATATGTACTGTAAGTCTATGTAACTAAGCTGAGGTGATTATTCTATTTAATCTTGTATTATATGTTTGGTATGATTTGCTGCAGTATAGAGCAGGGTGCATGAGCCTGAGGGCTGGGATTTAGTTAGGGAAGGTATTTATCTATCTGGATATAGAACTTACTGGGCACAGTTGGGGTTTGTCTGCTTTCTAGGCCACACTGACTTTCCTGGCAGAGTAGCAACCCCTAGTATGGTTATACAATGTCCCAGAGGGCTGGCAATCATACTTGCATGGGGGTGGGCTGCTCGATAACACCTGGCCATTGATTCTTCCTGAAAGAACCAAGGCCTTGCTTGCTTGTGGAGTGCCAATTAGTCCAGGGGGAAGGGTTGTTTCCTGATCAGTTTTCTCTTTCCCCTTCCCTACATTCAGGGCTGGATTTAAGATTTTGGCATCCATAGGCAGAGTACCAGGGCAGCACCCCTTTTAAGCTCTGTGAGCATATGGCCCTAAAGCAAGCAGAAGCAGTACCTATGTTTCCTGTGCCTAAATCCGGGCCTGCCTATGCATATTAGGAGTTCTTAGACACATAGTACCTCCTTTATGCTTCCATTCAGTGCTGGTAATCGTTTGCACTGACGTGATACGCACATGTACGTTTGCCCAAACATCAGGCAGACGGTTTTGTAAAATGGCCATAAAACACTCTTTTATCTGCAGAAGTCCCTTTGAAAATTAAGGAAACCAACTATTGCACATTTAAAACTTTTGAATGAGAGTTTGCAATTTTTCTTCTTATAATGTGGGTCGGTAGGTCCTTTTATTATTCATATGAATGTATGAAAGTATGTTTGAATCTGATTCAGAGGGATCTTTTCGCCTGTTCATTCACTTCATTTTTTGCCACATCTATTAGGTTATCCATTGGTGAGACTCCTACTATACACTTATCAAGCATAAGTAGTCTTCACATCATTTCATTATTCTAGAGAATTTATTGGTACCTCCCTATTTCTTTTTACATATTTTTCTTAAGTTCAACAACCTAATGCCTTGTTTGTAGGCAAGCAAAAGATCTCTATTTGAGATATTAAAAAGGGCAATTTTCAAAGATATTTCTGCAGGCAAAACATTGCTTTACCCTTGGAAATAGGCTTCTGGAAACTTGCCTTCCCTATATGCACAAACAAGTACATACCTGGGGCCTCTGTGTGCATATTTTCTCGCAGTATAGGGAGATGTTCCTGGGGATTTGCATTTATGTGCATACTTTTGATGATTCAAAACTATGCATGCAATTTTTCTTGGAAAAACCACCTGCATACATTTGTATTTATTTTTAGTTATTTATTTAACGTCTCTTCTATACCGATGTCCGTTCACACATCGCATCGGTTCACAAAAAACAAAAACTTTTGGGCATGGCCCTTACATATAACAGATAATTAGTGAACTAGGAAAAATACAATAAACTTTTGGGAGGAGCCCTTACATATAACAAAAATCAACGATTAGATGCAATGACATAGAACTGTAGGTATAAATGTGTGTGTTGGTAGTTTTGTGGGATAATTTTCAAAGGGAAAGTATGCCCGAACCTTCCCTTTGGAAATAAGTACAAAAGGATTTTGCACCCGTGCAGATAGTTTTAAAATGACACCCAAAATGTATTTCTCATTATTTCCGAAGGATATCACAGATCCATCAACCAAAGACTCTATAATACCAAAAGCTGCATGTATACTCTTAGCACACCAAATTTTAGAAACCAAGCTCCTTTTATTAGCTTTAAAATCAGGGTTACTGGGAGTCACATGATGCAATAGAGGCAAACAATTGTGCTCCTGCTTAGCTCCTGCTCCCTCCCTATTGCTGACATAGCACTTTAAATCCCCTTTTTGGCAGCTGATAACCTTTTTTTCTGATGGCTGAGAAGGGAAAGAGGAAACATATACCCATGCTATGGGGAGATCAGGCACTGGGCCCAAAACAATCGTGTCAAAAACCAGCTGAAGACACACCGGTCCAGGCCATGGATGGCATGGAATCAGAAGATGAGGTCCTGATGGATCCTGTGCTGCTGTTGACTTTGATTGAGCCATGAAGGCAGTGATGCAGCAGCTGGTAGCAAACTTCATTCAAGCCTAGAGATAAAATTGGAAGTGGTGGTGGACCAAGTTGGCCAGCTTGTCTCTACGGTAGGAGAAACGACCGCAAGGATGGACAATACGGGAGAGACAATGGAGGAGATCAAGCTCTCATTGACATCTGCCAGGATGCAACACGATACGCTAGAGAAGGCCTGCAAACATGCGGAGGAAAAATTAGAGGATTTGGAAAACAGGGGATGCCAAAACAATTAATGTATAGTTGGCATCCCGGAAAAGGCCGAAGGGGAGATGAGCTTGGTTTCCTGACTAAGTAGATCTTTTAGATCTTGGAAATGGAGTACAAGAATGATATTATAAAAATAGACCATGCTCATCGGGCCCTGGCTCCTGCTCCAGCTGCAGGCGGACGGCCCCGTGCACTGAGTCTAAGGTTGCATCACTACCACAATAAAAGTTGCATCATGGAGGCCAATTGGAGGAAAATAGAGATTACCTTTCAGGGCAGCAAGATCTATTTCTTCCAGGATTTCTCATATTAGGTCCAAAAAACGGAGGCAGAGCTTTACTGAAATCAAGAGGGAGCTGCAGAAAAGGCAAATCGCTTATGCCATGCTTCATTCTGCGCAGCTCCGTGTTCGCCATATTGGCATTACTCAATTCTTTTTGCAAGCGACAAACACACTTCTCAGGAAGTTGGGGGGAGTGCCTGCTTGAATGCCTTCCTGCCTCTAAATATATCCTTCTTTCTGGTCTCTAGATATGGGGGGATATAACCTGCCAAGGTTCCTCCGCCCTGTGCTCCTGATTTGATTGGGAATGGGGGGGGGGGGGTTGCAGTTGTGGAATTGGAAGCAGGGACTGGTTAGGTGTGGTGGATATTAGGAGACCCTTGTCCTTCGGGGAGCTGCCACTGTGGGGTGGGAGGGGAAGGCATCTTGGTCAGGTTGAAGAGTGCTACCTTAGTGGGATTATTGTGTAGTTTTTTTGAATTTTCTTGTTGTTTTATCATATAAAAGTTGGGGATTGGTGCTGCAGGGTCACACTGTGCTTTTTTTCTTCAGAGCTGGATGGCGGGTAAACATTAATGTTGTTCTGTTGAATGTTGGGATATAGGTACTCCAGTCAAGAGGAAACGGATATTGAATTTTCTTAAAAAAACAGGGTTCCAGCATAGCCTTTTTACAAGAAATACATTTTTCTGATGCAGAACATGAAAAGCTCCTTTGGGATTGGGTGGGGCAGGTACATTACTCATAATACCAACAGGACCAGCGGCATTATTTCAAAGGGAAGACTCTGCAACCACAGATACCACACACAGCGTTTGGGTGTAAGTTTAAAACCAGGACTAACCAAAAATTCTTCCTTCTGGAGCTGGAATACTTGTCAGCTCTGCAACAGGGGCCGGCACCAAAATCTGAAACATGTTCCTGAAGTTGTTCTTTCCCTTATCTGGACTTTTACTTTACTTATGACCTTTTTCTATTTTTGTCTCTTATTTTCCTACCTTTTTATTTTTCTCTTTCAGTATAATACTTTAGCAACACATGCATATTTGCATGCCTATATGAATCTGCTTCTGAATCAATGTATGCCTATCGGCTATTGCCCTACCACAAAGCCCCTAGCTTGTGGTAGGGCAATAGCCCTACCACAAGCCCCAGCCCCACAACTTTTACCTCACCCCCCAAAATCCCCCAAAACCTCTACATTCCTCTCCCCAAAGTCCCCAGATTCCCTACTCTTCCCCATACCGAAAAGCTCTATAAACCCCCTACATTTCCCTACCCCAATAAGCTATCTTTCCCCAAAATATCCCTAAACTTTTACCCTCTCCCATTCCCAAAAGTTCTCAAAATGCCTTTACCTCCCCCAACCCTCCCCCTTCCCCCTACCCCAATAGCTCTATAAAACACCTCTTCCCCCAACCCACTCACCTTTCTAGTTCCCATAATGTACTTACCCCACTGGGGTAGAAAGCACAGCCATTAAATTCTGCCTGCAGGCCCCTCCAGGCCTGCCACATCCCTCTATTGTTCTTACCCTAGGAATGGGGTGCAGGAGGGCTTTGTTCCTCAACACGAGGGTCACCAGCCTAGACACGTCCCTGGTGGTGAAATTTGGCTGCCTTGTTGGGAGGGCCATCTTTTAATTGCGTATGCTCCGAGAAAACAGGAAGTGCGCGTGCATGTGTATAAAAACCTACGCACTTACAAGTCTGCGGGTATGCAACGCATGAACATTTCAAAGTATGCACATTTTGTGCATGAAACGAAAAAGTACTTTTGGGGCCGTTGATACACCTATTTTAGTTCAGAAACTGTACCGTTATTATGGTAAGTCTGCGCAGACCCATTCATGCACATATATGGGGTTGCACATGCACAGAGTTATTTGAAAGTTATCTTCCCTGGCAATGGCTACTGTTTACATTTTAAATAGAAAATATAATTTAGAACTCTATTGTGGTCTTCTGACACCAACCCTCTTAGAAATCTCTATTTGGATACAAATGTTGGAGAACTTTACTTATTTGGTTTTTTTAGTGAGACGATAGGTGAACCCTGGAATAACCTATCCTCATTTGTGATTGCAATCAGACTAGTAACAGAATTCAAGCAGGCTCATGGAGGATCCAGAGGGTTGTAATATGGGCAGGGGAGGGAGATGACTGATGATAGGCTAGTGTCTGCAGAGACACCATAAGACCAGCTGGGCCAAGTGGCTCTTACCTGCAGACTAATATGTTCCTATATCTCTACCACACAAACGCAATTGAAAAGTTATGTTTCCTGTTGAGTAAAGAAAGGCACTTACTGGGTTGGTGCAGTAATTAATTGAATAATGTCACTGATGGTCACACATGTGATTGGCACGCAAATGTGAAAAGATGTAAAAAAATGTATATATACCTAGAAAATTGCAGCAATCAGGCAACCACAACCCACTCGTTCCTGCTTGATATGCCATAAATATGATCCACCTGAGTTGCTGATATTTAATGCCACTTTAAAAAAAAAAAATGTTATGCAGCAATTTAGATTCCAATTATTCCAGAATCAGAACATGCTATTATCTCTTCTCCCTGCTGCTGGTAATTAAGCATTAAAACTGGGCTGCCAATTGTTTTATTTCTGGACAGCTGGGTATAATGGGACAGGAGCTGTGGGTGAAGGTGCCGATCACCCCAGAAGTCTGCAGCTGAAATGTCACAGAGCAGGAATATATTTATTACTATTCTTGCACAAACTTACCGCAGGATATTTCATTGTTAATTAATGGTTTTGTCTGACATGAGCATGAAACGTGTGTGATTAAAATGACATTTGTGTAGTGTGCAAAGCTGCAGAAAGGTTTCTCGATTGACAAACCGCTGCAAGATGAAAGAAACAAAAAGGGAACCAAAGTCCTGAAATTTGGCCCAGATAAAAAAACACAAGTGCAGCCACCTTCAAATTAACATTTAAGTTCACACGATCGGAGTGGACCATTAGGGTGGTTGAGATAAACTTGTATAGTTTACTGTGGCTCCCGTTAATGGTGATGGAGCCTATTCACTCTGTCTTGACGCTGGTAATGCATGTGTTCCCGCACATTGCCGCACACCACAGGTTAAACAGACCCCACAGAGAGCTGCTATTAGATTGAAAATGAAAGTAAACAAATTACTTTGTGCTGTGACTAATGTAATTTGGGCTTGTACATGATTATATTACAACACATATTCCTTTAGACACTGCGCATAATATACAATTACTGACTTTTTATTGCTGCTGTAACTTTAACACATTCATGATAGCAGAACATTTTTTTTAAATAGTTCATTTGGTATTTCTATAAAACAAATGCCATCAGTCTTCTCCTCTGCTCTTCTGGATTTATGTAATTGGTGGGTACGTTTTTATAGGCTATGTGGTTAAACACAAGGCGTAAGGGTGGGGTAATTTTCAAACTCCCCTTATGTGCATTTTCCTTTTAAAATTGTCCTTGGGTTCAAAGAACCCCAGGAAGGTTGTACTTTCATCTTGTACAGGTAAAATGATAACGGGGAATGAGTGCATAGATTTGAAGATATAAACTGTGCACATCATTTCCTCCCTCAGCCTCTGGGAAAATGTCTGACCCCCTAAGGCAAACCTGCCCATGCTTTTAGCCAGATTGGGAGAGGGCAGCTTTTAGGCAGGCCAGTTTACTCGGGCAGCTTGGGATTTACCAGGTAAATGCTTTAGACTATCGCCCTCAAGCTATTTTAGTGGACTCTCCAGATTTATGTAATGAAAGGATAATTTCTCAGGCTCATAGTGCTCTTCACAGCAACTTCAGTCAGGTGTTTCAGGGACACGTGGGCATGTTTCTGTTAGACAGGCAAATTAATTTGCTCCCTCTGCTTATCTAAGGCTTCGTCAGCAGCCCTGGCTATTATTATAAGCTGGAAAGGCTTCTTTCAAAGGACTGGCCTGGAAGAATCTGCTAATTACTGACTGCTGTCCACTCACCATCCCTGCCTTCACTCTCTTGCTCTCTTTCTCTCTGTCTAACTAAACTCAAGTTTCAGATGAACCCCCCCCCCCTTCAACTGAAAGCGGCCATTTACTAAGCCGCAGTATTTTCCCCGGAGAGGAAAATACCGCAGGATTAACTAAATCCTGTGGTGTTTTCCCTGGTAGATTAATACCACAGGGACAATGCCATGGCTTAGTAGACCACCTTAAAAAGTGTACACTCATGGTCCCAGACTCTGGGCCCACTATCAGTTAAAGGGCCCATGCAGCCCAAGGTATCCCACCAAGGGTCCCCAAAATCCTGGGGGTCCTCTCAAGACTCCCTGCCCCATCTCCCCTGCCATGGCTTGAGGCCACCAATGTTAAAAATTAAAAAGGTTTAAAAGCCTATTATCTGGCTTTGGGTCGGCCCTTTCCCATCCAAATCCCTCTTCTTTGTTAAAGCCCATGGACCTCAACTCACCCACCTTAGTCCCCGCCCCGGCGATAGGGGCAAAGAAAGCACATTGGCCGGCTAGTGCCATTTTGCAAATGGCTGCACCGGGCCCAGAGCCCTAGGGGGCAATCTGGCCTCCCACTAGAGCAACAGGGAAAGTCTCCAGAAAGGTGTGGGGGCTCAGGAAAGAGGGGAGACCGAGTTATGGGGAAAGGGGGTGACAAGGGGAAGGCGTTTGACTGGGAGAGGGCAGAGCCGGTGCCAGACATTGGCTGCTACAGAAGTGGTGGGTGTTGGGTGGGGGGTTGAGACAGGGGGTCTTGAGAGACTCCTGGATTTGTGGCACATTGGAGAAGGACACCTCAAGTTGCTCAAGCCCTTTAACTGATGGGGTCCGAGGAGCACTGGATGTGTGTATTAGTGCCCCAGCGCTCTCCAGGTAAATCAGCTACAACTCCAGGGCTGTAGCCGACCTTCCTGAAAAGAATGCAGCATATGCCCTTTTCCAGGCAAGCCTCAATATTTCATTTAAACGAGCCTTCCTAGTAATGAGCTGCTTTACATGCAAGCAGCTCTTTGCCATACCTGCGTTACTGGGAGGTGGGGGGCAGAATAACATGTAGTGTTTAAAATACCATGCATTATTGCTGTGTTAAGGCATTTACTGAGTGGTAAACGCTGTTTATCACAATTTAAAAGTCAAACACAGCTTAGTAAATATACTCCTAAATTAGGATAAGTGGTATAATTCTCTGGACCATAATTTTAAGACACTTTGAAATATGGAATTTATGCCAAAGCTTCCAGGAAAGTAAATGGCTGGAGTTCTGTTAATGTGCGTGTGGCCCTTTTAACCGCAATCTAATAATTATATCTGCCATAATTATTCCTCTGCATTAACCAGCCCACCACAAATAGGAGTCATTTTTTGTTCCTTGTGCTGAGGATGTATATAGAGGATAGGCCGTATGGATTCAGAGTTTTTACCCGGACACAAACTAGTTTGAAGGCCACAGGCCAACCTCTGAGTGAACTCCTGTTTATGAACAGGCAAGAGTCTGTTTATTTAGTTATTCCACTAAGTTTATGATGAAAAGCTTGAGAGAGAAAGTGAAGGCCACACAGCTGTGTCTGAAATTTGCTAAGAACTCAGAGGGAGGGAACATTGCTTTTTTCCACAAGCATTTGTAGTGTAAAAGGAGAGACGAGAAAGAGAGGGGAGAGAGAGCCCTGGACGTGATGGTACGGCTGATCCTTTGGAAATGTAAGCTTTTTATATCTATGTAGCAATTGTTATTATCTACCATTACTTCTTCTATACGATCTGATTTTATTTGTTCTATCCTCCTATTGCTCAAATAAACTTTCTTACCAGGAACCGTGATGTACTGAATCAAAGTGTGTGTGTGGCTCTTTGTGTAGGGGATAAACTCCTGGGTTCAAGCCCCCAGGTATAATCCTAGTAATTGCATGTGGCTCTTTGTGTAGGGGATAAGCTCCTGGGTTCAAGCCCCCAGGTATAATCTTAGTAATTGTGTGCGTTTATATGAGATCAGACCCCCAAGTCAGAGCCCCTGGGCAGGATACCAGTGTGCACAGTCTGAACCCGTAACACCCCTCCACCCTCAATTGGCACTAGATTCATTCCCAGTCACCCATAAGGGACCCATTCCTGCTTCCCCCTTCCCCCCTTCCCCCCATCCCAGCATCCTCTCCAATGCGCTGCCCTCCCCGACAAGGTGTGGACCTCCTGAATCGGGAGGCAGGAGATGCAGGAAAGTGACCTGCAAACTCTCACATACTTTTTACCACTTTCCTCCTTTTGCTACCCCTAGTCCTTGAGGGGATCCTTGGGGAGAGCATGTTGGAAAGGTGTTCTTAGGATGAGTGCAGATTATGAAAACAGGTCATCTTACTTTTACCACAGCCACATTCATGTTAATATGTTTCATTTGCTAAAACCTGCATTATACCCATTTCAATGCATATATTTATATTAATGCGACTTAGTAGTTAGATCCCTTAATACAAATGCAGTTTTCATTTCTGAGGATACGTCTTCAGAAATCATTAAAAGTTGGCTCTTTTTAATAGAGCACAACATCAGAAAACTGAGAAAAAAACTGACGTGCTACCTTTAGAAAGCCAAAAGGAATTAGTAAATAATCTTTAAATCAAGAGATGGCTGACTTCTTTCAGTACCAGTTTCTAAAACTGCTGAACAAATCCCAGAAATCATATATAGATAGTAATCAGGGCAAATAAATAATGCATTTATGTAAAAAGTAAATACAATTTGAAAGGTCTAGAAAATATATAGTGCTGTACGTTGCTTGGAGTTTCTTCTGGAAGCAGGTGACTAACCTATAGAAAATGTTAACAAAATCCATATGGGCTTTGCAGGATCTTTGAACATTTTAACTAACATGTATTAGGTTATTTATAAAATGCATGCACCAACATATAAAACCTCAAACAAATTTACATTCTGTTGAAGTAAAAAAAAAAAAAAAAGGGCCATGCAATGAAATTTAGAAGTCACTCTATGTATTTGAATGTTAAAACAGTGAAGCCTCAATTTTTTCAAGAAAAAAGTAAATGAAAGACGATTAATGCCCCCTTTCCTTACCATCTGCTGTTTTGGAAGGTTTAAGTGTGAAATAACTCTAAATGGAAATGAACCAATGTCCAAAACATCTTTACATTCAAACCATGGGATTGAAATTTGAAGTACTTGATTGCATGTCGCACTGTTGGTGTCTAAAGAAATTCTGAATCTAGAAGTTAAAGATATAGTAAAAATTATTCATTATAGGGGCTGCTTTATTCTACTGGCTCACCTACATCTAGGCTTCATATCTCAGTGATAATGACCAGAAGTGACTGAGTCAGCAAATCAGTTTGATAATTTAGATATTTCTGGCAAGTGCCGATGAGATGCTTAGCTGATTATGCAAATAGTAAGAGTCAACTTTTTACATCTTAGTTGCTACATTTCCTTGACAGTAATGCAAGAATATCATCAAAGTATCCCTTGCTAGTTGCCTCAGAGTCCTCACAGACCCTGGATGTGTGATGTCAGAGATAGCAGGAGTGAATAGAATATGGTAACACTCCCAAGTGGGAGGTATCTTGCAGGAAGTGAGTGTTATACAAAACTTATAAGCCCAATGTTTGTACCTGTTCTGAGAGGGTGGCTGGAACACAAGGATGGTGTTACCAGGCCCTTGGGACTTGAGAGATTTTATTGGGATTTAATGTGGATCTTGACAGTGGAAAAGACCAAGGAAGAGGAGAGCTAGTCTCATATTTCTCATACTCCACGGGAGATCATCTAAGAGCTCTAAAGAGTGGATTTCTGGCTGGAGTCCATACTCTATGGACTTTCAGATCAGGAAGTCTACTTGCAGAGTTATTGTTCAAATAATTTGTCAATAGAAGTAGTAGAAAGGATACACTATTAATCAAACCGATTGACAGATGAAATAAGGAGGATGTTAGCCAATCAGCGTTCACTTTTGGGGTTGGCCATGCCCATTCTCTACTCATAACTTTGACCATGCCGTGCCCCCTCCCATAGAAGTAAATGTATATAGCCCTTCTCATGACCTACTCTCAACCTGCCCCAAATAATGCCCCAGCCCACCCAAACCCATGCCCACTATAATATAATCAGAAATTGCCCATGTTGCTTTTGATTACATCACAATTATTTACAATGGTTTATGAGTTGTTTTATATTTTAATGTTAAATTATTTTTGTTTTTATGATTGTATTTCTGTTTTTGTTTATAACTATGTACATCGCTTTGAAAGATTTCATTGTGAAAGCTGGAGATTCATAAATTTAATATATATAAATAAATAAACAAATTAATGGATTCTGGCCACTTTTTGATGACATCATCAGCCATCCAGCCAAACCATACCCCCAACTTGCTCTAAACCATGCCCCAGCCTATCCCAAACCACATTCTCTATGATATAATCAGAAATGGCCTCTGTGATGATACCACAATTAATGGACGCTGGTCACTTTTGATTACATCACAGAAATCCAAACTACTGCTACCAGGTGACCTGTGATGTAGCTTCCTGACCTGGAAGTCCAAGTTACTGCTATAGGAGTGATGTCATAGTTTCTGGCCCAGAATTCTAAGTTACTGCTACAGGGTGACCCATGACATAAGAGGAAACTTTCCCTTTCTCTCAGCAAATTCTTGTCATAAAATAAAGGTAGGGAGAAATCCCCTTTTATCTTCTCCCCTTTCTCTCTGTTCAGGAGGGCTTTCAGTGAAAATGCACACACACAATGAACTTGCCTGACAGATATTACAGTGAAGTATGAGTATATCCATTATAGGAATATTCAAGAAACTTTGTAATAGTACAATTTGAGTGGACAGAGCAGGCAAAAATTTATTTTGAAGGCATATTAACTTGAACAAGTGAAGTGAATAAAACAAATATTGGGATTTATTTACTAAGCATTTTTTAAATAGACACAGAATGGCAGAAAAGCCTTAGTAAATCAGGCCCATTGAGTTTTAAATACAGACCACTCTGCTTACCGCCTGCACATAGCAACCATTCACGAGGAGCTGTTAAATAAAATATATTATGAACTGGGGCAGTAGGGAGTTTTGATGGGATAAATCTTCTTCTTCAGGCTGCTAAAAATGTAATAAAAAGACTGACAAGAAAACAAGCAACTGAATGGGTTACCAACCAAGATGCTTATTCCTTATACAGACCTGTGAACTAACAATACATTGATACCATTACATCTGAAATACATGTAGAGATTCTGTCAGCTCCTTACTAGAATTTAGACCAGAATATACCATTGGCGTTAGGTAGAGGTAGAACAATAGTGTGAGTGTTTGATTTCCCATGTGGAAGAGATTCATTGGTATGTTCCTCAAGGTTCCTCGTTATCACCTATTCTGTTTATCATTTATTTTGCTCCTCTCTGCTTACTCCTTTCCAAGTTAAATGTTTCTTTCAAATGCTACACCGATGATATACAGTTCTTTTACCCTATTTTATCCTCCTTGGAGGCAGCATTGATGAAATTATCAGGTTGCCTTGCTCGAATTAAGAATTAACTAAAAGAGAATAAATTGATGTTAAACATCAAAAACACTGAAGTCATGATTCTATCTCATTCAGAGGTTACTAATATCCCTTCAAGAATTCGTTTGTAGGAAACTTAATATCAATCAAGAATTAGGTCCGTAATTTGTGTGTACACATGGACCCCTCTTTATCTCTTCAACCACATTTTAATGCATTAGTATAATCCTACTATTACAAATTGAACCTTCTATATTGTAATGATTGACGACTCGCGGGACAGACCCACAAGCCATCGCACATACCCCTGACACTGGCAAACAGTCTTTGTGGAAGAGACACTATCAACCAGGCTGTACTTGAAACAAAGACACTATCATCCCTCCTGAGGCGTGCTCCCAAACTCCCTCCTGAGACGCACACATGTCCAGCATCCCAACTCTTAAAGAGGCCATGATGGGATAGTCTTCGCAGCACCCTTTGATGAAATCACAGGGCCCTGAATATATAAACATGCTTCGGACGCCCTTCAGATACCTCAGCAACAGGTCCCCTGGTGCTTCTTGTTCCAGTGCATGTTGTTTTGTTCCATACTTTGTTTCTTGTCTAGTGCCTTGTTCCTAGTCCCCTGCTTTGCTCCTTTTTCTGGTTCCTTGCCTTGCCTTGTCTGGTTCATCCCTGTCTGTTTTGTTGGTCCTTTCCCTCTCTCTTGTTTCCACAACTTGTCTTCCTGGACTTTGACCATGGCTCTGGACTTGACTTTGCTCCATCTACTGCCTGCCCCAACCTGAGGCCTGATTCCCAGTTCGGATGTCTGCTGCCTGGCTCGACCCCTGGCCTGTCTTCAGGTTCTGCTGTTTGCCTACCATCTCGACCCCTGGCCTTTCTCCTGGTTCTGCTATCTGTTGCTTACCCAGACCCACACATCACTTTTGACTCCTCTTGAGACTGCCCTAGGACCCACCTAAGACCTGCCAGCCACCAGAACCCAAGGGCTCAATCTGTGGGGGATACAGCTGGTATGGGTGAAACTCCAGTTGGTCCCACTTCAGGGTTTCTCTGCCAGCTGATAGTGTGGGCCTAGTGGGTCTCCCGACTAGGCAGAGCCAACCACACCTCAGTACCAAGGGTCCACAACTCTTTCGAACCTTACATATGTATTCTAAAGCCTCTCCATAGCTATTTGGATCTCTGTACAGTAACCCAATTATTGATTTTATCCACCTCGATTACTACAATGTGCTGTTCTTAGGCTTCCCAAGTTATATCCCAAATCCTTAAAACGAATACAAAATTCTACTGCCTGTCTTGTTTCCGGCACAGCCTCACAGGATCATATTAATCCTGCTTTAGCTGTTTTACACTGGCTTCCAGTTTCATACAAAATTCAAAGCCTTAATTTTAATTTTCAAAGCCCAACATAATTTGGCTGCACCCTGTGTTTTATCAGCAGTTCATTTCTACTAAATGAGATGCTCATTGTACTCATCTGTTGTGATCCACCAATATTTGTGAATTGGTGAAATATAAATAATTTAAAATAAATAAAGCCAAACCACCATCTTAGTGTGTGGATTCCTTATTTTCATTTCCAGAGACTGTTCTCTAGTTTTGCTGTTGGTTGAGTTAATGCCTCTATGGAACATTTTAGTTGGATGGGAATTTCTTCCCACCCTCCTAATTTATTTTATATTGTTTGCAGTTGGATATTTAAAGTTTTATGTACCCATTAACTGGGAACTCAAGTTAATTTCTTTGCTCCTCTAACATCACATGGGAGAAGTTCCCTTCATGAACAGGAATCTAAGATCTTTAGAATTTGTGGAGAAAGATGACTTACAGCCATCCTGAGGAAGAGGGGGAAAAAGGTATTGGAATGGACCCCCAGACAGGACCCAAGATCATCTACTGCAGATTTGGAGACGAGGAATTGCAGAAGTATAATCCTGATACTGAAGGGGAGAAGAGGAGGGACATTGGTGCCATTCAGGTACTGTAAGGAAAATAAGGAATTCAGAGGAGAAAACATCATGGAAGAGGTAGGAGATAAATGACTGTGTAAAAATGGATCTTATCTTTAATACTTCATCAACATTGGAAGGGAAGTAATTAAATTGCTCTATATGAATGGGATGGGTGAAACATCAATTTATCAACTCAGTTAATTGGCTTTACCATCTCAACCTTACTTAAGACTTTAAAAAGTCACAAATGTATTTAAAAGCACTTGTAGCATCTAAAAGTGAAGTGAACAACTGTAAAGACTTTTTTCCATCATCTTCAGTATTGTTGGAAAACACCAAAGCATCCAGAATGTTTAATGGCTTTATCACTTATCTATACTGTTCTCATCACTGCAGTATGCAAATACTTTACATTGGGGTCTAGGTGTCATCGTTGATACTACATTGAAATCTTCTGTTCAATGTGCCACAGCAGCCAAGAAAGCAAATAGAATGTTAGGAATTATTAGAAAAGGAATTGAGAATAAAGCAGAGAACATCATAATGCCTGTGTATTGCTCCATGGTGCAATTTCATCTTGACTATTGGGTTCAGTTCTGGTCACCACATCTCAAAAAAGATATTGCAGAATTAGAAAATGGCAACCAATATGATAAAGGGGATGGAATGATTTCCCTATGAGACTAAAGAAGTTAGGTCTCTTCAGCTTGGAGAAGGGACAGCTGAGGGGAAATATGATAGAGGTCTATAAAGTAATTAGTATAGCTGCATTTATTTATTTATTTATTTATTTATTTAATTTATTTAAATTCTTTCAATATACCGATATTCAAGACAAGGTCTTATCGTACCGGTTTACAATAAACTAGGGGTAAACCAGTTAAACCAGTAAACACTGAAAGCGAAAGTTACATTACAACAGGGAAAGTATAACAAGGCTTTTTTGAAGAAAAGTAAAGGGAAAGATTAACAATTTCTAAATGTTTGGACAAGTTCCTGAAGGAAAAGTCCATAAACCATTATAAAGGCAGAGGTGCAGAAATCCACTGCTTATTCTTGGGATAAGCAGCTTGGAATCCATCTACACCTTGGGATCCTGCCAGGTACTTGTGACCTGGATTGGCCACTGTTGGAAACAGGACACTGGACTTATCCCAGGGATAAGGAGTGGATTTCCCCAAGTCCATCTTAATAATTGTTTATGGACTTTACCTTCAGAAACTTGTCCAAACCTTTTTTAAATGCAGCCACACTAATAGCTTTCACCACATCCTCTGCAAACAAATTCCAGGGCTTAATTATGCATTTAGTAAAAAAAATATTTTCTCTTATTAGTTTTAAATGTATCACCTAGTAACTTCATTGTGTTTCCCATAATCTTTGTACTCTTTGAAACAGTAAACAACCAATTAACATTTACTCATTCCAGTCCACTCATTATTTTATAGACCTCTATCATATCTCCCCTCAGTCATATCTTCTCCAAGTTGAAGAGTCCTAACTTCTTTAGCCTTTCTTCATATTGGAATGCCCTTCAGGAGGAGGTGGTGAAAAAGAAAACAGTCAACAAATTCAAAGCGGTATGGGATAAGCACTGTAGATCCATAAAGGCTGTAGGATAGAAATGAAGAAGAAGGTGCATGGGGGTAACCTGCACGGAGCGGCAGTTATTAACCTTAACAGAAGGCATGGGGATTACTACCCTCAATCAATAGTCTTGATGCTTTTGACACAACTGCAACATAGCTACCTGCTTTGAGAGTGGGGGAGGGGGTGGGGGGAAAGGGGGAAATGGATACAGACAATAACCAACATGAGTCCTGACATTTTATGGTCTGGGGTACTGGCATGCAGACATAAGGGGAAAAGCACAAGACGGGTTCTACAGCCAAGTCCCAAAGCAAAGAACGTCAAGCAGCATTGTCTGAATTATCAAGAAGGCTCCTCACCCAGTAAAAATGTTGCTAGCAGTAATTTATAGGTTTGACATTTGCTTGGAATTTGATTGATTGTAAATATTACTACCCTTATCATAAGGCTTAGGGGTAACTGCACTGAGCGGCAGTTACTACCCTTGAGAGAAACATGAGGGAAACCTGTACGGAGCAGCAGATACTACCATAAGAAGCTTGCTGGGCAGACTGGATGGGCCATCTGGTCCTTTTCTGCCATCATGACTATGTTACTATGAATCATTTCAACCCCATTATCATTTTGGTCGCCCTTCTCTGTACCTTTTTTGAGATCTAAATCCAAACCTCTTCCCTTTCCAGCACTCATGTACTCACTGTTTAGAATCAGTTCACAAGTCTGTACACACAGAAGCAGCTCCTGGGTCTGTATACTCCCAGATCATTGGGCAGTGGGCACAGCGTCAGTCCCAAGCCCTATACTGAAATAAACAGCTGCAATCTTCCCCTTAGATCCAACCAGCCCTCCACCCCTCAGCACAGTCTCTGCATCCAAATTCCAAACATTGTGTTAATCAGCAAGAACTTGTAATCCACACTTTTGCACTTCGATTCACCTTTGGGCGATTGGAAATCCCAGACACTCCTCTGACCACACACTTGTAATCCATACTAGTCCCGTCTCTCAATCTCAACCTACTCGGTAAGCCTTTGGTAGCACTTCTGGGTGAAGCACTAGGTGTTTCTCCTCTAATCCCCTTGGCATGGACCCTCCAGAGCCTTCTGTTGTCCTGACTCCTGACTCCTTCATCAGATGACCAGCCCCAGGCACATGTGCACATCCTCATTTTATACGGCACACAACTCTCACACCATTGGCTAACAATTACACTTGCCACTCACCATACAAACACACTCCTACCAGGGCTGTCCTGGAATTATACTACAGATTGTTTCCCCTTTTTAAGAAATAGGATAAACTTTTCACCTTCTTAGAAAAAACAAATTCACACCCCTTATAGGAAGGGCTACCCCCATATATCCTACTACTTGCCATCCTTTTCTAATAACCTTAGGATGAGCTCTTTGAACCAGAACATTCCTAGTTTAAAGTATAGGATAACTGTTTTGATCCCCCCATTACACACACAATGCAGAAAAACATAGCTTAGTACAAAGAGCTACTGTGACATCTTGGGAACCCTTAGGTTCCCAAGATGTCACAGTAGCTTGGGGGACTTGCTGGCAATTGCCTACTTGCCATACTCTTTCCAGGGGTGGGCAATTCCAGTCCTCGAGAACCGCAAGCCAGTCGGGTTTTCAGGATAACCCTAATGAATATGCATGAGAGAGATTTGCATGCACTCTGCCTCAGTTGTACGCAAATCAATTTCATGCATATTCATTAGGGATATTCTGAAAACCCGACTGGTTTGCATCCCTTAAGTACCGGAATTGCCCACCCCTGCTATATACCTTATTTAAATATTTTATACATTAAATTTCTTTAAAGGAGAAAAAAACCTCAGAGACACATTGATGGCTACAGGTTAATGATTAACCCGTTTAGACATGCGGCCACTTTTAATCACTGTTCAAAAACCTCCATCCCAACCAGACTTCTAAATTTCAATATGTTATTTTTTTATTTTCCTTTTTTCCTTTTAATTGTATTTAAAAAAAAAACTTTCAGAAAGAGGTCTTTTCTTCTGTTCTCCTTTCCTTCTCCGCTCGCTTAGTTGAAAACTGCCAATGATGGGCCAGTGTTTCGCGTGAGCTGCTTCAGGGAAAATCTAGCATTGAAAGTCTCATATACAGCACATCATTTAGTTGAGTGACACACCGCCTTCAATGGGATTCAAATGCAATTCTCCAGGGGTCTCCTTTGCTGAGGTGGGGTGAGGATCTCTCTTGCCAGCTGCTTTAGCTATGGCTTATGTCAGGAGAGAGGATTCTGTAGCTGCAACATGTCTTCTACGTTTTGAGGTGAGGGAGGAGGTACTAGCTGACAGGGTGATGCTCGTGCCTGTACTACTCTTTAAGTTGCCCATTTTTTTCTTGTGCCTCTGCCTCTGGGGCTCCTGTTCTCCTTCATGTTTGTGAGACACTGGGACTGCAGGGTGAGACTCCCTTTCACCCATGGATCACAAAGCATGGCAAGCGTGTATGCATCCCTTTGTGCCAGAGAAGGTTTCAGTCTTACTGGCACCTGCTGATGCAAGGAACAGCTCTACCTCCCTTCTCTCTCGCTCACAGAAACCATCTAACCTTTCCTTCAAAATATTTACGATAGGGAGGACCCTGCACAGCGTGGCGCTTCTGGCACGCAGATCCTTCGTGGCGTCCTTGAAGTGCTTCAGGATTTATCAGCTGCCTGATCACTGCTCAATAAATGATGCCCCGGGGGGGGGTGATCCAAACCTATACCTGCTTCCAGAAACAGATCATGAAGGGGGTGTCTGCTGCTTCACTAATCTCTACCAAAAAACTCAATCTCACTAAAGATGTGTGACTGAATTGAATGTATATATAAATCTACTTGAATTAAATATTATACATGACAAAGAGTGACCATCATATGGCAGTGCACGATGATTATCATCTGGGCTCAAAATGCTGCCCTTCTATAGTGCCTTGGTTTTAATCATCAGTCACTCTTCTTTTGTGCAAAACTCAAAAACACTCATTTATAATGTGAAAAAATGTCAAATTTAGAGAAAGGATGCTGTGATGTTAGTTCCACCATGTTTTGATTGAAGTGCCCGGCATTGCAATGTTTCGGAAACCCTGGACCCTTCCTTCCTCAGGGGAACAATGTTCACACTCTCAAACATCCAATTAATATGCTGTTTATAACAAGGAACAAAATTATTAAAAAAGTAGAAAATTGCTCCACGCATCAATTCAATAGACTAGAAAGGAAAAAATCAATTGAAATACTCAAATACATTGATACCCATGAATATTACTTAGTATTGTTTCACTAATCTCTTCTACAGCATCATATAGGTGGAATTCTAGTCAGGTCACTAAATACACCCAGATAACTTTAAAGTTGGCCAGATAAGTATATCTGGCTAACTCTTATCCAACTAACTTATGGGGTCATTTATCAAAGGCTTATCGCATGCGTAAAGGCCCTTTTCGCGTGCGGTAGCATGCAAATTAGGGAGAAGGGAGGAGTCGGGGTGGGGGTGGAGTCGGCGGTGACTTCAGTGCCGGCGATAACATTAGCAACATTATCGTTGGCAGTAGCGCACCGAATAGCACCACCTTTCACGGTGGCGCTATTCGGTGTGAAAGCCAGCAGTCGGCACACCACAGTGGTGCGAAGGCTATGGGCTTTCGCAGGCCCACCCCCCCCCCCTTCGCCCCCCGTTTTCGCTGGATTCATCATTCAGCGATGAATGATGAATCCAGGCCTTAGCCAGATAAGTGTGATTTAACTTTAGGCACCATTTTACATATAGGCATTACTTGTTCTTCATTTTTGACATTATTGTTGATTTATACGGCTCACCGTAATCTATTGTTAAGGTGCTACTGATCTCTAACTATATGCTGCTATTATAGAATGTTATACTCTACTTTTAGTGGATTTCTTATTCATAAAAGGTAATAATAAATACTAAATAATTATGTTGTGATAGCTTGGGTGTTAGTGGCTTGGAAAACAGCCAGGAGGAATAAGGAGGCAGACTCTGGCTGTTTCCTTATGTGCAATTTTTTGTACAGTGAAAAGCAACAGAGAAAATAATGTAGCTCACCTTGAAGTTCTGGTAACTCTCAGCATCAGGACCTGAATGACCCCACTGACATCATCATTGATGTCAGCGGTTGCTCCTTGCTCATGCTCCTTGCTCTGAGGGTTCTCCCATGGCCCCTGATGCCGTGGATTAATTTCTTCCTTGCAGCAACAACTTCCCTAAGGCTGCCGCTGCTGAATCTGATTTGTGGAATGGCTGAATATAAATGTTTAAAATATATAAATAAATAAATAGATAAATAAATCTGGCCTCACCCGCGTGGCGCGCACACTCTAATCACCACCACAGAGCAAGTCTTCGCGTAGACTGGGTTTCTGCCTGCCCCCCAGAGCCTCTCTAACTCTTCTGCGCCCTGACTCTTTATGGTAAGGTGAGGGGAGCCTCTTTTCACCCAGAATCCCTTGAGGAGCTGGTTCTTAAGGAGGACTGAGCCAGATCCCTGTGGCCGGTCCCTTAAGGTGTTCTGAGTGTTTTTCCTGTACTCTCCCTCACATATGTGTTTCTAAAGGCTCATTATTGGAGAGAGGAGATGAGTGTAATTGTTCTGATTAATTATCAAAATCGGGAGTCAGGGGGGAAGAGAAGGACCTAAATAGATTCTTTGCCTCGGCCTTTACTGTGGAAGATGTCAAGCTTCATACCCACACCAGAAACATTGTTTTGATAGCGATAACTCTAAACGACTAAACAAAATTACTGTGAAACTAGAGGATGTAATAAATCTGATTGACAGACAAAAGAATAACATATCACCAGAACGGGTAGATATTCACCCCAGAGTAATAAAGGAACTCAAATGTGAAATTGCAGATCTGTTTCTGGTGATTTACAATCTATCATTTAAAACCGGCACAACAGCAGAAGACTAGAGAGTGGTGAATGTTATGCAGGTTTTTAAAAAGGGCTCCAGGGGTGATCCAGGAAACTATAGACTGATCACCATGAAGTTGGTGTCAGGCAAAATGGTAGAAGCTATTCTTAAAAGCAAAATTACTGACCACAGAGATAGACATGGTTAATAGTGGAGAGTGATTACCTGCTTTTTGCAAAAGTTTACTAAAGTTTTTTGAAAGTGAAAAAAAACATGCAGATAAAGGTAAGCCGGCTGATGAAGTATATTTGGATTTTCATAAAGCATTCGACAAGGTCCCTCATGAAAGACTCCTCAGAAAATAAGGAGATCATGGGATAGGAGTTAAGAGTCCTAGTGTGAACTGGTAACTGGATAAAAGAAAGCAAACAGGGGGTGGGACAAAATGGTCAGTTTTCTGAATGAATAAAGGTAGTTAGGGGTCTATACTGGGACCTGTGCTGTTTAGCCTATTCATAAATGATCTTGTGAATAGAGTAGAAATATATAAATAAAAATAATTACCTGCCCAGGTAGTGTCCTCTGTCCTGTTGTTCCTGGGCTGGCAGGAACTGGAGGACCCAAGAGAAGGCAGGAGCTCGAGTTAGAGAGGCCTGGAGATGGCAGTGGTGGGGGTTGCTGTGGGGCCTGTGGTGACGAGGTCTTTGGTGTGGGCCCGGAGGAGGAATGACATCAGTGCTGCAGTGAGTGGCTTTCAGCCACAATGCAGTGAGCCCTGGGAGCCAAGCAGGGGCACCCCGCAGAGTTGGGAAAGCTGTGCTGCATGTTTGCAGGGCCGCAGGAGTCTGGGGAGCTCCCTGCAACATCAAGCATGCAGGTCGGGTGGGTAGAGTTAGCAGCCGTGGGAGTAGATAGGAAGCTCCTTGCAGTGCAGAAGGTCTGTGGTGGTGATTAGAGTGTGCGCGCCACGCGGATGAGGCCAGATTTATTTATCTATTTATTTATATATTTTAAACATTTATATTCAGCCAGTCCACAAATCAGATTCAGCAGCGGCAGCCTTAGGGAAGCTGTTGCTGCAAGGAAGAAATGAATCCAAGGCATCAGGGGCCATGGGAGAACCCTCAGAGCAAGGAGCATGAGCAAGGAGCAACCGCTGACATCACTGATGATGTCAGTGGGGTCATTCAGGTCCTGGGCAGAGGTCACATTTTTAAGGAAAAAAAAAAAGGGCCAAAACAACAAAATAAAAATTTTAAAAGCACGAATTTAAATGGGGAAGCCAAGGAAAGTCTCCCTCTAAAGTTACAACTTCCGGGAAGCTCCTTGGTGTACCCAGTGCCAATGAGTTGAGAAACCATTAAAATATACTAACATTAATATAAATTAATGGTTAGGGACATAAGGGGAAACAGTAAGGACCCCTGTTGTTCCATTATTTGGGGTTAAAAGTGGATTTGTAATGAGAAATTTAACCCATTTTCCACAGAATGATTTCTGAAGTAAAAAATACATACCTCAGCAAATTTTAAATAATGGATGGAAACATCTGTGGAATTGTTAAAAACTCTAATCAGCTTTTATTTTGGGTAAAAATATTATAATTTTTTAATTATGGGCATTAAGGGTTTTTAGTGGATGTTTTGGGGGGTTTGAGAAGTCTGTGGTTACACTGAGCATCTTTTGGTGATGTTTGATTAATACTGAATAAATTTGGAGTGGTTTTAAATTTTGAAATTTGAAATTTTGGTGATGTTTGACTCCATTCCAGTGAGCTTTTTGAATCCATTTCTGGTTTTTCTGTGCTGGAGCTTGGAAAAGAAGATCTGTCAGCTCTGCAAAGTAGAAAAAACTCAACATTCTGAAGCTGTTGCTATAGAAATGCCATAGTAATGGAATGTTTATCAAAAGATAGCATGTTAGAAGGTTAGCATTCTTATACTTCATTAGATCAAAGTACAATAGTTTTTAATTAATATACTTAGTTTGAGGAAAATTCCAAACCTATCTCGGCCTAGCTTGATGGTACCCTGTTATAGAGTCCATCAAGCTAGGGCAAGAGATCACTGTAAAAATATCATCTTTGTGAGACTTTCCTCACTCAAATGACGTCAAATCTTTACCGAGGTGTACTATGCAGTTCTTACGTCTCACTCTGCATGTAAAACTGGCCCCTAAACCACCACCAACACCTCACCTCGAGCTTTTAGCTGGCCCTCCTATAGTGATATAAATAGTTGAATACTGTGGTCTCCCCAGAGGCTCTCTCTCTCTCTCTCTCTCTCTTCCCTCCCTCCCTTTCTGAGCTGTGAAATAGAAGTATTGTAGGGTGTGAAAAGTTTACCTCATGGTGCGGTAATTCTAAAAATTACCCTTTCTCTTACTGTGGGCGTTATGCATGCATATTATAGCATTTTGATGAATCTAGGGGAAAGAGAGACATTGAAAAGAGTGATTAGATAGTAATGTTCATTAGATACAAGGAAAGGAGATAGAAGAGAAAATATAGTACATATATAATAGAGAGACACACAAAAGTATAGTAAGAAACACAGTGGCACTTACCATTAAAGTCATAGTTCCTGATTCTCTTAAGATTTCTCTAAGGTATCTGAAAGACAAAATTACACAAATAATCAACTCTTAAGTGTAGAATAAATGATGATTTAGTTAAATTTAGAAGAGGATACAATTTTGGAAAATCTACTTATTGTTATGGTTGGTTATGAGGTGTTGGAGTGGATTCTTGGGTACTGCGGTGATGGCCACTCCCATGGGGAGGAGCCCCGTGGAGAACCACAGAACTAGGCTAGACTCTATACATGCAGACACAGAGAAATGGTATTTATTGTACAGCTTGATGGTACTGCCCAGTGAAGGTAACCTAGCAGAAGTAGTCCTCAGCAGAGGAGACCAGTCTCACACTCGAGTAGGTGATAGGCATAGCAGGGACAGGTCCCGGATGTAGACACAGAGTGCTGAAACTGAGGGTGAGACAGACTGAAAGGGTTAATACTCACGGAAGCAGAAAGCTGTATTGTAGAACAGTGGTTCTCAACCTTTTTTTGGCCGGGACACACCTGACAGATGGTTCTCACATGCATGACACACTGAACATGTGACCATCACTGGGCTAAATGTAAACATGCACTCTGCATCCACAGGAATCCCATCAACCCCCAGCAATGAGTGCAGAGCAGATCTAGGGCATTACCCTGTACAACTCGCCATACAAAAAAGATGTTCTGGTTCTGATGACATCTCAGTAAAAGCAAAACAAACTCCCTTTACTACAAGGCACAATAGCCTTCCTTATGAAAAGACAATAATTTACCACTAATGCATATCTTATTGAGAAAACACAACAAATAAGATTGATACAAATGCCTACATGCTAGTAAACTACCTCACCTCGGTCACACACCCTTCACCAAGTACAGAAAAAACACAAATTATAAATATGGAGACAGAAACTGGAATGGAAAACCAAAAAAGCCACTCTGCATGCAGTGCAAACCTGGAGAAATGGAAAGAGAAATATAGCACCTAACATAATCCCAGGATCTGCAATAATGCACACAAACTAACCCGTACAAAGTTACACCTGTAATATGGAACACACTCAAACAGTAACAACCCTATCTAAGAAATACAACTATTAAACCAGGCCCTAAACACTAATACATTTCCTATTGGGAAAACAGAATAAGCCAAGCTGCTACAGAGCCCCACACAGAAATAATTGTAAAGTTATACCAAAAATGTTACAAAACAGCTGCTGAACAGAATAATATTCAATTAAACACTCATAAAAATTATTAAAACATGTCCAAATATCAATAAAATATTTCAAAACAGCAGACATTGCATAATACCCAATAATTAAAATGTCAGTCAATCAAGAAAAATAAATTTAAAAAGCCACCTTTACTTATCCTCTCCAGCAACTCTCGTATTCCTTTCCCTTCCAGGCCAATAGCACTCACCAGAAGCAGCAAGGGCTGCTGAAGCTCTGTCCTCAATCTTCTTCCTTAACGCCCACAACCAGTCACTCACAACACCCCCCCCCCCCCCCAATTAGACCCCATGACCAGTCTCGGTCTCTTTCACACCAGTCATCTTCCTGACCAGTCTCTCTCTCTCACACAGAAACACAACACCTTCCTGACCAGTCTCGCTCTCTCACACAGAAACACATCACCTTCCTGACCAGTCTCGTTCTCTCAATCACACACAAAAGCTCTCACACCCCCCCCCCACACAAGCTCTCACCCAAGCACCCATTCACACCCCCACACACAAGCTCTCACCCATTCACACCCCACACACAAGCTCTCACCCATTCACACCCCCACACACAAGCTCTCACCCAGGCTTCCATTCACACCCACACACACAAGCTCTCACCCAGGATTCCATTCACACCCACACACACAAGCTCGCACCCAGGCTTCCATTCACACCCACACAAGCTCTCATCCATTCACACCCACAGACACAAGCTCTCACCCATGCACCTATTCACAACCTCAGATACAAGCTCTCACCCAGGCACCCATTCACACCAACTCTCATCCAGGCTTCCATTCACACCCAAACACACACACACACACACACTAGCTCTCACCCAAGCACCCATTCACACCCACAAGCTCTCACCCAGGCTTCCATTCACACCTACCGACACAAGCTGTCACCCAGGCTTCCATTCACACCCACACACACAAGCTCTCACCCATTCACACCCACAGACACAAGCTCTCACCCATGCATCCATCACACCCACAGACATAAGCTCTCACTTAGGCACCCATTCACAACCTCAGACACAAGCTCTCAACCATGCATCCATTCACACCCACAGACAAAAGCTCTCACTCAGGCACCCATTCACACCCTCAGACACAAGCTCTCACCCGTGCATCCATTCACACACAGACACACCAGCTCTCACCCATGCATCCATTCACACACAGACACACCAGCTCTCACCAAAAACAACTTCTTCCTTCACTGCAGGGATGGGCTCCAGTTCCGCCGCGGCTTTAATCCGGCGGGCCTTTTTTTTCGGCGCCACGAGAATGGGCGCCTCAGTCGGGGGTCGGGTTTCCTCTTCACCGCTAGGGGTCAGGTTTTCCTCTTCACTGCTACGGGGATGGGCTCCCATAGCGGCCTTGCACCATGGGGGTTGGGTTTTCCTCTTCATCGCTATGGGGATGGGCTCCCGTAGCGGCCTTTCACCGTCGGGGTCGGGTTTTCTCCTTCACCACTATGGGGATGGGCTCCCGTAGCAGCTTTGCTTCGTCGGGGTTCTACATTGCCATTCCTCCCACCCCCACTCCCGGGCTATGCCGTGCCTGCCTCATCATCCAATCAAAGGCTTCCTCCCTTCTTCCTACTCCCACTGGCAGGTAGAAGGGAGGAGGCTTCCGATTGGCCTGTGTGTGGGAAGGCAGAATGAAGGAGGCTTCCCATTGGGCAGTGGGGGTTGGAAGAAAGGAGGCTTTCAATTGGCCCGCGGGGGCTGGAAAAAGGGAGAAGGAAAGTACAATGGGGCAGTGGGACACCTGGAGACGCGACACACCTGCCGGTGTTTGGCGACACACTAGTTGAGAAGCGCTGTTGTAGAAGGTCCTGGCAGGCAGAAGTTGTTCAGTGGCAGGCACCAGATTAGGGAGAGCATGCCCTCGAGGAACAAGTACTCGGTATCCCAAGATAGGTACCTGAAATAGAGAAGAAGGGCCCCCGAGGAGCGGGTACCCAGGTTAGTGAAGAAATACCCCGAAGGGCAGAGAGAGCTTCCTGTGGCAGCTGGGAAGTGGCAGAGCAGCTTAGACCGGGGGCAATCCAATCCTTGCTAACTCAGTTTGTTAGCCAATGAAGGGCAGGCTAAATACCAGGATGTGATGACGTCACTTGGAGGGGATGCCCCAAGGTTCCCGCCATGTCTTGGATAAAGACGTGGGTGGCGTGCGCACGTACACCCTAGGAGGCCCTCCGGAAAATCATGGCGAACACCGTCACCGTTGCCAATCCGGAGAGAGCAGCATAAAGACGTGGGCAGCAGCCATCTTCCCAAGGCTTGAGGAGAGAGAAGGAAGAAAGGTGAGGCACAGAGGTCGAAGCCGTCTGAGACCGACGGACACAACACTTATCTGACAATTTTTAGAAGTTTCAGAAAGGAACTGCTTCCATTGTATTAACATACCTGAAAGATGAAGTGCATAATTTATTGTTATAAAGTGCTAATAACTATTGAAGGGTTTATCTGAATGCTATTGAATATTTTGCATTGCATTATTTGAAAACTTGAACTGTAATTAATGTATATGTTCTGTTTAAAATCCATCTTACATTGATTTTTTTTTAATAAGATTTGCTTACCTGGTTTCCAACTTAATCCCTCAAATAAAATGTGTTCATGTTATTGGAGTGTCATTCATTATTCATTAATTTTAGTTGATTTTAAAACAACTCAGTGGAAACCCCAAAATCCTAAAGCCATCAACTATCATTGTGACCATGCTTTTACGATCCTGCCCGCAGCTGGGCCGCGAGCAGTCTCTCACCTTTTTACCAGCCGACCGCCATGCCTCTATGTGGCCCGGAGGCCACTGACGTTCTCTTCCCACTGTTGTGGCCTGGAATTGCTGCTGTGCTCCGCGGCAGGCCTGCTGCAGTCTCTCTTCCATCCCGTGGCCAGGAGGCCGCAGACACCATTCCCATGCGGTCCGGAGGCCGCCCTGAAGCCTGCCTCCCTCACAGCGTAGAGCTGTTCTTGCTGGGACCTCCCGCGGCAGGGAGAGCCGCCTCCAGGATCCTCTTTGCGGCAGGAGCCGCCGACGCCATTGTTGCTCCTCTTCTTGCAGCTGGGAGACCGCCTGGAGCTCCTCTTCATGGCCTGGAGGCCGCCCTGAAGCCTTCTTCCATTGCAGCAGGGAGCCACAGATGCTGGGCCTGCTTTCTCCTGCTTTCAGCATGACTGCTGTCCCTGGTCCTGGAGAGGTCACGCCTCTTCTCAAGATTTAGATGTCATGATGTCATCCTGGGTGTTCCTCTTCAGCCCTACAAAAGGAATCAGTCTTCAGTTCCTCTTCGCCTTTGCAAGGAGTCAGTTCTGGAGTTGGACTGCTCCTGGATCCTCCGTTCCAGCTCTTCGGGACAGGAGTCTCCGATGATGTCCTCCTCCACTTCTTCAAGGCACTCTGTTCTTCGTGGGAATTCCTTTGTTTTTATAGGAAGCTTTGTGGTTCCTGATTCTTCATCTCATCTTTGTTCCATGTTTGGTCTCTCGCTGGATCCTAAGTCCTTGTCTTCAGATGTCTTCGTCATCTGACCCTTCTGATGTCTTCCTGAAGTCCTCATCTTCTGATGTCCTGTCCTTCCTGAAGTCTGTCATCCTGTTGTTCTGCCTCTTTGAGCCTCCTTGCTGCTCTTGGTTGGGTGACCTGGGGGTCCGAGGTCCAGATGTCTCAGATGACTCGTTCTCCAGTTCACTTGACACCTCCTTGATGCTCTTGACTGAGTGTCTTGGGGGTTGAAGACCAGATGTCCTGACGTGCCAGACATCTTCGTGTCAAGTTGTCTTCATCTTCAGAATCTTCTTGATGTCCTCGTCTTCAGTCCTTTTCGCTGTCAAGCATTCAGAACATTTGGGCTCCTTCATCAAGGAAGCCTTCTGACTCTATGGCGCCCTCGTCAGGGTAGCCTTCCTCTCAGATATCCTGATTCTGGATTTTACTTCCTAATGCACCGTCCTCTTCAACTTCAGTTGACCTCCTGATTCGTTCTCCACCTTGGGTCTGAAGCCGCTGCTTCTTCAGGATTGGCCGCGCCGGGTTCCCGAAGCCTCAGTTCAGGATGGATGCTGCTACGAGTCATGGCCAGATACCTTCATACTGAGTTTTAACTCTTCTGTTGTCTTTCCATTCAGCAAGTGTTTTCATCAGTGTCCCTGATGTTCTTCTCTTCAACCTTGCCTTATCCTTATCAAGTCCTCGTTGGATCTTTGTCTTCAAGTCCTCGTCTGATCCTCATCTTCTGATCCTCATCGTCTGATCCTCATCATCTGATCGTCTTCAGTCTTCAAGTCTCATCTTGTTCCAGTTCCATTATCTGCCCTCGACCTCTGTCCATCCTGGCGCATTTGCCATTCCCGTACGGCAGGTCCAAAAGGCTATTGAGTGGACGGAGGGCTACTCCAGAGACCAGCATTGCGTTTGTGTCTCTACTGATGTGTCAGGTTCCACAGAGGTGCGAGTTCCTGGTCTTCTGCCTGTCCGCCTATGCTGGGATACGTCTCACCTGCCTCAGCGCTTCTAAGGGGCTCCTCTCTGCAGTTGCGTCGTGGTCCAAGGACACACCACTCTCCCCGAAAGCGGGATCGCTTCCTAGCACTCCCACAACACATGCAAGAAAATAGTTCCCTGTCCAGGTAGTTTACAATCTGGAAAAAGTAATGAGTGAGATGACCAAATTTGCAGATGACACAAAATTGTTTTGAATCATTAAAACAGCAGTGGATTGTGAAGAACTATGGAAGGATCTAGTGAGACTAGGAAATAGGGAATCTAAATGGCAGATGGAATTTAATATGGAGAAGAACAAAATAATGCACATTGGGAAAAACAATCCTTACTACAGGTACACAATGCTGGGTTCCAAGTTAGGAGTCGCCACTCAGGAAAAGGACTTTGGAGTCCTTGTGGATAATACCTTGAAATCTTCAGCTCAGTGTGCAGTGGCCATCAAAAAGGCAAATAGGAATTATTTGGAAAGGAATAAAGAATAAAACTAAAAATATTATAACATCTTTGTATAGATCCATAGTGTAACTGCACCTCGTGTATCGTGTGCAGTTCTGGTCACCCCATCTCAAAAAAGACATAGTGGACATAGAAAAGTACAGAGAAGGGCGACAAAAATGATAAAGGGGATGGAAAAGCTTTCCTATGGAGAAAGGCTAGGGTTGGTTTATTTATTTATTTCACTTTTTTTATACCGGTATTCAAAAAAGATATCATATCAGTGTACATGTTATAACATTCATATCCAACAAAAAAAATATTATAACATTAATCAAAGCCTATAAAACAAATACAATAAATAATCAATAAAATACCTAAAATTAACAAACATATCTGCTATAAAGATTCCTACTAACACTAAAATTAAAGGGATAGGAAGGCAGGGGATAAGAGGAAAACTCTTAATTAGGAAAGGCCTGCTCAAACAGCCAAGTTTTTAATTTTTTTTTTTAAATATTAGGCTGTGACTTCAGTCTTAACTCAGTTGGTAAGGTGTTCCAAATTTTTGGGCTAGCCAATGACAGTGCTTGATCCTGAACATAGTTAAGATGTGCTAATTTGGGAGATGGTATCGATAATAAAGCTTTACCCTGATGAACGTAAATTGCGCTGTGGTGTATGAATGTGTAAGACTGAATTTAACCATTCTATTTTTTCTCCATATAAAGATTTGTGTATAATGGATAGACATTTAAACCTGAATTCTGTAGAAAATTGGGAGCCAATGAAGTTCTTTAAGAACAGGCGTGATGTGATCTTGCTTTTGACTTCCAGTTAAGAGGCGGGCAGCAGCATTTTGCAAGAGCTGTAACGTACGGATTGTCGAGTTAGGAAGGCCCAGTAATAGGGCGTTATAATAATCAATTTTCGAGAATAGCAGGGCTTGAAGAACAGTCCTGAAATCATTCCTATACAGCAAATTTTTTAACCTTTTTTAAAACCTTTACAGTTTTGCTTATAAACTTCTTAAATTAAATTCTGTGTCTAAAATGAAGCCCAGATTTTAACATCAAATGAATATTTTGGGTAGGATTCAGTAATTTAGTTTCGGCCATAATTTTTTCACTCAGGTAGAAAATTACTAAGATTTCTGTTTTTGATTGGTTCAGTGATAAAACATGTGATTCAGCAATTGCTGAATAGATTTAAAATATACTTCCCACAATTTTAATGTGGACTCAAATGAGGCTTCAATCGGTAATAAAATGTATACATCATCTGCAATAACAAAGTGTACAAGACCAAGGCCTGCAAGGAACTTGCCACAAAGAGGACATGTAAATATTAAAAAGGGGTGGGTGACATGATGAGCCTTGGGGTACTCCGGATCTAAGAGGAACTATGTCTGATTCTTTACCATCCAATCTAACTGTATAAAACCTGTTTGATAAGTAGGATCTGAACCAATTCAGAGTCTTGTTGGTAATCCCTATTTCCTCTAGTCTTTTTATCATCGATTCATGGTTTATCATATCGAAGGCTGATGAAATGTCTACTAAATAAAAAAATACTGTTTCCCCACTATCCAAGCCCCTGAATACTGTGTCTGGGAGGGAGGGTCAATAATATTTCTGTATTACATGATTATGGAATCCAAACTGGGCAGAATATAAAAGTTGGTTGACTTCCAAATAATCCATTAACTGCTTATTAACTACTTTCTCAATCATTTTGGCTAGGAAGGGGAGAGTAGATATCTGCCGGTAATGGCTAACACATTCATATCTAACCGCAGATTTTGTATCTTGGACAAGAAATGACTGAGAGTGGATATGATTTTATAAAATCATGAATGGAGTGGAACAGGTAATAGAGTACAGTTATTTACCTTTTCCAATATATCACTAGGACTAGGGGACACTCCATGAAACTAAACAAACTGGCAGATTTAAAACAAATTATAGTACTTTTTCACTCAGCAGACAATCACGCTATGGAATCTGTTGCCAGAGGATGTGATCAAGGTCAACTAACATAGTGGGGTTCAAAAGAGGATTGGGTAATTCCTGAAAGAAAAGTCCATTAACAGGTTGATGTCCTCATAGGTCTATAGCCAGGTAGACTTGTGAAATCCAGCACTTATCCCTGGGAGAGAGATGTAAGAAATAAATCAACTATTAGGGATCTGCTGGGTACTTGTGACAGGATTGGTCACTGTTGGGCTCAATGGATCTTAGTCTGACCCAATAGGGCACTTCTTATGCTCTTATCAATTGCCTGCCTAGCAGTGCCTCTGCAGATTACAAAGACTACCAGAGAGAAACTAAGAAATAAGAAAGCTTCCAGCTTCTTGATTTTTTCCTTACTGCAGTCTGTACAAAAAAACTGTACACAATGTCATGGGGAAGTATATTACAAAAATGTAATGATGGATAAGTCTGCAGGAACTGATATGACCTTTGAAAAATCTAAAGGCATGTTCTGTAGTATGGGTATGGCAACTGCAAATTTAATTAGAACTCCCTATTGCCAGAGCTTGTAGTGATCAATTAGGAGCAAGACTTCAGTGGGAATCTAATTTAACAGTGCACAAAGCAATGCCCACTTGCCAAGCCAATGAAATTAGTGACTGTATTGGAACATCACTGCTACCCTGTGATAGATTTAATGTGGATATAATAGAGAAACATAATTCATCAAGAGAGTGATTTGTAGGGCTAAGGTAGGGGTGGACTGCATGCTGTTTTATTTTATTGTACCTCCATGTGCCAGGGAGGAGAGTGTATATGTGTGTGTGTGTCGGGGGGGGGGGGGGGAGAGAACAGGATGTCGCTGATATTCTTACTCTATTATTGACTCTTCAGCTTTTTCAAATTGTGCTGCATACAAGTCTCAGATATGCAGTAGTGATATTTATTAAAACATGGGCAAGTTGAGATTTGGCAAAAGTAAGAATGAACAAAAGATGATTTAAGTGAAATATGCTTGTAATCTTTTATTTATCTATTTATTTATTTATTTATTTATTATTCATAAAACCACTCCTTCAGCAAGAACACTGGGTGGCTACTTAACATCCAACAGAAAATGCAATCTAAATTTTCATTAACTTAAAAATGGTAAAAAATAAAACAACAACCATAAAATAAAGCAGAGGGCATTTCCAAAGAAACTAAATCGTAAATATCTTTTGGAAAATATTAAGGAACATGCTCCTTCAAATATCATGGACAGCACTTTGAATTGAATTCTGTAAATAACAGGTAACCAATGAATGAATGTTGGAGACATATGATCATGTAATCTAAGATTATATAATATTCTTGATGCTGTAGTTTGAATAAACTGCAGACGGGATCATGGAGAAATCTTAAGACCTGTATAGAGTGAATTACGATAATCCAAGGAATTTGTTACAAGCACATGAATAATCATTGCCAACTTATCTCTTCTAAGACTGATTTGCAATTTGTGTTCCTATCTAAAACAGGATTGAACAACATTCACAATCTGGCTTTGAAAGGTAAGCTTCTGAGCATACCTGGGTCCCTTTTTAGATGCAAAAGGACTGCTCTAGTCTTGGAAGCTTATCAATACCATCACCTTTTGATTATTTAGTGAAATACTTAAAAGGTTCCTGATGATCTATTTTATAGACGGCTTTCTCCCGTTCCATGCCTTTCAAGCTGCTTGTGGGGAAGGGGTTCCCAAACGCCTGCTGTTTTGGCTTTGATGATTGCAGGCCTGGCAGTCCTAGTGGCTGAGGGATTTGGAATAAAGGCTTCCTGTTGTAATGGCTTGTCGCCTGGGTCTTAGAGGAAGAAGATGAATGCTGCGTTCATGTCCAATGCTCTGTGGAGCCATCCCTCCTCCCATGGACATTTTTAAATGCAGATTTCCAGTAGCTGGGCTTGGGCAGTTGCTGTCCGAAGATGGGCAAGGTGTTCCTGTTTGATCTCTGATAGGCGGGGTCTGCTGCCCATTGATTATCCCAAATCCCTGAGGATTGCCTGGTGTCCATGGCTCGAATTACAGGATCTGTCATTCATTGTGCTTCTTCTGAAATGATCAGAACTTGTTGTCCAAATCCAAAGTGACTCTATAGACAAAGCTAATTGTAGTCCAGATGTTGATTGATGCCAGGAAACCAGGATTTACCTGCTTTCTGCAGTCTGACACCACCATTACAATAGCACCTAAACTACAAGCTTAACAGAGAAGCCGGACAACAAATGGACATAGAAAATGAACAGTTGTTCTGGTGCTCAGTGGTGGCAGGGCAGGCTAGCTTGCACGGCTATAGTCCATAGTGTAGCTCGTATGTAATGAGGCAGTCATTGTGTGTGATTGTGTGACAGAAGCTTGCACTGTTACCCAAACTGTGCCTGTTGTATGGTGGATATGTCAAATCCTTCAATCTAATACTAATAATCAATTTCTGTCCAGGGCTTGCTTGACCAGGATTGCAACATGTGCATTTGCACAGGGTGGCAACTTCTGGGGAGGTGAGGCCAGAAAGAGCAGCAGCCACAGCACAATAGGTCCTGCCCCTGACAGTCACACAATCTCAAAGAATCATCAGTGCTTCAAATCACTTCACATTTATCTGTGGACAAAGAAACAGTTGCACTAAGTACTGCAGTTCACCAGGCTTTTGTTTATTTGTTTTACTTTAGGATTTGGTTTTTCAAAGTTGTTTGACTTGCTTTGCATGCATGCTTCTTGACAGGTCCCCGAATTGACAGCATTCAGTTTTGTTTTGTTACCTGGGGCTGAGGGAGTGAGGTTAAATTCCCCTTGAAAAGAAAGAGAGTAAAAAAAAGTTAGAGTTGCTGATTTCTTTTTTTTCTTTCCTCTGCCAGCTGCAGTCACTGGAGAAAGAAATTATTTAACAAACTGCAGTTTTTCTCCTATTAAGTCTCTCCAGTCAGCTTTAATTCCCCACGTTTACCTTGCTGTGCTCCATTACTGCAGAAACCTTAGAGGCTTTCCATAAGAACTGGTGCATGTAAAGAATGCCCCCATCCTCCTGGTTTCTATTCCAATAGCTTTGTAAATGAACTATAAGGCTTGTTTTCACAGGCAATAGGGCTTAGGGCTTGCTGCTGTTGATAAACCTAGCAACCCTTCAGGGGGTGGAGAGAAATGGGGGGGGGGGGGGGCGTGAGAAGGAGGGAAGGGACATGAAGAGGGAGGGAACAGAGACGGAGGGGAGCCATGGGGGGGGGGAGAGCAGCAGGGGATGATGGAAAGCCACAAAGGAGGGGAAAGGCTGATGTTGGCCAAAAGGGAGGGAGAGGATAGAGACAGAGGGGACAGAGGGGAGGCAGGGGAGGAGAAGAGGGAGGAGCATGGTTACAGACGAAGGAAGAGAATGTTCTAATGAACAAAGGATGGCAGAGGGGCACAGGAGAGGGAGGGCTGAGAGACAGATGGGGTACGAGAGGATAGGGCAAAGATCCAGAGGAGGCACAAGGGAGGCAGAGAGATGAAAGGCTGTGAGGGGTTAAGGGAAAAAAAGGTGTCAACTGGTTGTGTGGATCCGGAGATAAGAGGACGATGGCTGGGTGGGAGTGAGAGACAGGAGAGGGAGAACTGGTGAGGCAGGATGGAGGAATAAAATAGGGATTCAGGGGTAAGAGCTAAAAATGACTCGTTAAGCGAGAAGGAGAGGTGAGACGTGCTGATAGATGGAAGGAGCAAAGACGAGTAATGGGGGAAGTGACAAGGAAGGAGGAGGGACAGAGAAAGAAAAGTAACATGGAAAGAAAAACAAAGAATGAGGCACGAGAAACCAGAAGATGAATTGAGAGAAGAAAGTAAAGTATAATGTGGGAAAACAGGTAAAAGATGAACATATTCTTTTATTTTCAAGTTAAATATCTGATTATGTATATGTAACATTGCAAAGTTTTTAGTTATCTCATATTTATATTTTTTTAAATTCTAGCTGTAATACCTGTAATTGGAGAAAGTATTTTTTCACTCTGCATTTGTTGCTGGAGGATGTGATCGAGGTATCTTGCATAGCTGAGTTTAAAAAGGGTTTGGACACGTTCCTTGAGGAAATGTACATAAACAATTATTTGTCAGGTGCCCTTGAGGAAAGCTACAGCTTATCCCTAGGAGGAAGCAATGAGGAAATCGATCTCGTCTTTTGGATCTGCTGGGTATTTCCTAACGATTTCAGACTGGCCGCTGTCAGAGACAGGATGCTAGGCTTGATGGACAATAGGCCTGACCCTGCATGGCACCTCTTGTGTTCTTACCTGTCACAGTCGGTGTTTTACTCTTGTTAGCTCTATATCTATAATTTTGGGTGAGGGGTATTGCCCACACTATTACTTTTGCTTCCCTCCACAGTACCCCCCTCATCTTAATCTTGGGCACTCCAAAAATATTCAGTTCTAGCTATGCCTCCAGTCACATCCTGTCGGCCTGTGTGGGCCGAAGATGCCTCAGTCCCTGTCTCCATTGTGCTCACACAGGCCAAGTCACAGTGTCCTGTTGGCTTGAGCAGGCTGCTGTTGTGCACACACACACACACACGCACACATACACACATCACACGCACACACACACACACATCACACACACACACACACACACACACACAAAGCATAGAAAAGAATGTAATTAGGCCTTGGGATTCAGTGAAATCCTTGAAGGAACTGCCTGCATGCCATTGAAAAAGAAACATGGATGCAGATTCAGAGAGGAAAAACAGCAAAGATTACTCAAACCAGTACAGCAAAAACAGACACAGCTGCAGAAGGTTAAAGAATGAGCAAGAAAGAAAAGATCAGAGGAAAACTATACTGCAAAGAGACATATGCTAGCATAAAAATAAACAGAAAAGAAGATTAGAGAAGACTCGAGAAGACTATAAATACAAAAACTGAGAGACAATGCAAAGAAAAGGTTACAAGAAACCACTCCATGGAGAGGAATGTAAACATAGAAGCAGAAAATGATGCAAACAAAATTGCAAGAAGCTACTTGTAATGGACCCTCTGGTCTAATTACCATCAATGGCCCTTGGATACTCCTTTAGCTAGGGCCAGGGTAGCTTAGAAAGATAGGGGAGGCACCATTAAGTACAGCCCCTCCCCTAAGGGTTTATGAGCAGCTCTCTACAGAGAGACTGTGGGCAGTGCTTTTACAGCCCAACGCACACCGAAATTAGGGGATGCGTGACTATGTCGGGCCGGGGCCCACCGAGCAGATTCTGAAAGCCACCTTCATATGTGCATACTTGCCACTGAGCACACAAATGAAAAATTCAAAAAAGGGGCGGCGAGTGGGCTGGGCGGGGCATGGGCGTTCCTGAATTTTAACTTGAAATTAGCGCATAAACACTTTCACGCACTGGCACGTTCCTGGGTCCCCTGCCGCGTGACTTTACTTCTGCTATGGATTATGTGTAACTGATAGAACAAAAAAATCTAGACAGATCAGTGGGATTTTAAAGGTCGGGTCTAACAGGGTGGTAGGAAGGGTATTAAACTAGGGGGGTTTGGAAGTCCTATCCCTTAAAAGGGTTGACTGGGAACGAACTGGGAAAACTGGCAATGGCGTCTTGTCTTTTAAAATCCCCCCACTTATGCGTTAGAAGTGGTATTTGCGTGCACAGGCACGCGCCCACTCAAACGTGTGCATGCATGTGCATGCAGTCAGGCAGTTTCATAACATGCATGCATATACTCGTATATGTTATGACATGGTCGCGTTCCTGGGTGCAGGCTGGCCCACGCGCCATTTGAAAGTTACCATTCCTACTTTTTGCGAGTTAGTTAGTGTTGCGTCCTTCGGACTCAGACGGCTTCAACCTCTGTGCCTCACCTTTCTTCCTGCTCTCTCCACTAGCCTTGGGAAGATGGCTGCCGCCGCGCCTTCATGCCGCTCTCTCTGGCGTCCCCGGAATGGCAATGGCAAGGTTATCCTCCATGTTTCTCCTGAGGGCCTCCTAGGGTGCACGCGCTGCATGCCACCCACATCTTTATCCACGTCATGGCGGGAACCTCGGGGGCGTCCCCCTCGAGTGAAGTCACGCCATCCGGGTATTTAGCTTGCCCTTCGTTTGCTAACAATTCGAGTTAGCAAGGATTGGATTGCCTCCGGTCTGAGCTACTCTTCCTGCTTCCCGTGCTGCCGCTGGAAGCTCTCTCTGCCCTTCGGGGTTATTCATCTGGCAGTGAGGAGCATTGTTTTTTGTTGCATTTTCAGGCCTATTTGAAGAACCAGCCAAACCCTGCCTGGGAATCCTAAGCAAGGTCGCGAGGAGGTTCCTATCGGTCCATTAACTGGCTGGCTGGGTTGTTTCAGGATTTTTACATTTTTCATGGTAGGAGCCTTGCGAGACCCCTGGGATTCACCTGGTCTTGGGGCATGGGGAACCCTTTGTCTGGGGTACCTTGGGTAGGGAAGACCTGATCCTCCGTACTCTCACCTAAGAAGGAAGTATGGTTGGCTGTAAGATCCAGGAGAAGAGCTTTTGGGCTGCCCCTTCCTTCCTGCCTTGGAACAGTGGGAGCTACCTGTTCCAGAGAGGATTCTTCCCCTCCAGTGATCAATGAGAGATAAGAAAAAAAAGGATTGAGCAATCACCTAACTGAGTAAGAATCCTTTGAGAACTCTGAGGACATCCAAAAGGAGTCTTCACCCCCGGGGAGAGAGAGGATCTCAGGATCTCTCTGCATTAGACTGTTCTCTCATTTTTGCCAGTATTGGAGGGGGTTTTAAGAACATAAGAAATTGCCATGCTGGGTCAGACCAAGGGTCCATCAAGCCCAGCATCCTGTTTCCAACAGAGGCCAAAACCAGGCCACAAGAACCTGGCAATTACCCCCCATCCTACCAAGGGAATCCCTAGCCACTTGGGGAACCTCACTTAGCCAGACCCTGGAGCGTGTTTCTCTGTGCCCTGGTATGTGAGACACCTGTACAGATAGAAAGGGAGACAGTAAGAAGGAGAAGAGACTGGAAGTACAACAGTAAAGCTGTGGTGCTGAAGACTGAGTTAATTTTATCGGATCACCCATCAGTAAAGACCTTTAGTTTGGAGACTGAAACAAAGGTCTCAAGGGTATTTATTTGGCACCCACAGCACATACAGTGAAGGAAATCTACCCCTCTCCCAGGGAAGAGAAAGCACCACAAAAAAAGTCACCCCGTCACTCTGGGCCCTGAAAAGAGTATCTCCCCCCCCCCCCCCCCCCACACACACACATACCAACAAAGAATCCAGGCCCTGGGAAAAGAGACAGAAGAAAGAGCTAAGCCCCAAAGAGACACAAAATATTTTTATGGCCCTGTCGGTGGTCAGTGGCCAACCAAAGATGGGTTGCATGCAGAACAAAGGAAAATGCAGCTGCATAAGGCTGCATGCATACTGAACATGAGCCCGGCCCCCGTGGATTCTTACGGGCTGGGGCACCCTGAGGTTGCGAGGGTTTGCGTGTACCTGCCTTTGTGTCCGTCAGTCACTTTGATAGGACCTTTCACTAGTTATATTGTATCCTGCACGTACAGACAACAGAATCGTAGAATATACTGCTTGGCGAACGTTAAAACTAAAATAGAGAGGGGGTTTCATTGTTTTTACATTGCTGCCACTTATTTCACGTAAGAAATGCTGTTCATCAGTAAAGAAAGCTTTCTCTTATAAAGGTAATGTTTTAATATTCTGCTCATTATAGATTATGATCAGTTGTGAGACTGCTGCCATAAGCTAAGTTGACTTGCATTGTTCTTGTTCTGATTGTATTTTACCATTTGCTGATATTACCGAGACAGAATTGCAGAATTGGACCTGAACAGAATGAGGAAGGCAGACGTTAATTAAAAGAAAACTCTGCTGATCAGACTGAAGAGTTCTCCAACTACTCACTTCTTATTTGGTAAAAAAAAAAACCAAAAACAAGCCACTCAAGTAGAATTAATACTTCAAGGTACAATACACAATCTTTAATAAATCCTAACTCTTCAAAAATTGTTAACTACTAGCCCTGCAACTAGCAATTAGAGTGAGCTATCTCAAGAATTGTTTTACAGGGCCCAGTAGGGTTGCCACTTGCCAACTGTCCTACTTTTTTCCAGATTGTAAAGATTTTCTGGGTACTGTACAGAAAAAAAGAGGGAGGCCTAAAATCTTTGGAAATGACCTGAGTTTAGCCTTCCAGTCACACGTTAGCACCAGTCTTCCCCTGCAATTTTGCAATACAGTATGAGCTTTGGTAGCAACTCTGTATTCAAAATGTGTTGGATACCTTTATTTTGTGTCACTTGCATAGACCTCTGTCCATGATTTAGAGGCTTAACATTTTTTACAAGACAGTAGTCTGGCCCCTGGGCTGATAAAAGCAAACGTTTCTTTGGAATAAAGATGTCCGAGAACTAGTGGGCATGATATGAGGATCCAAAAGGGTAGACTCAGGAATAACGTCAGAAAATATTTCTTCACAAAAAAAGAGTAGTGGATGCACAGAACAAGCTCCCAGTAGAGCAGATAAAGGCAAAATCAATAACAGTTCGAGAAAAACTGGGACAGATAAAGAGAATCATTAAATGCAATGAAGTGAGGGGAAAGTCAGAGACCAACTGGGGTCTGTTTACAAATGGCGTCAGCAAACCAAGGCCGGTGCCATTTTGTACAGAAATCATTAACAATGGCGCCGGCCTCCATCTGCTGACACCCTTTCTATGCAAACCACAGATCACTCCAACCCTATAAATAAACCGAAATATGATAAGAGGGCTCAGGCTGGTGAAGGATCAGAGGGGAGGGCTAGGAGGGGGTTCTTCTTTCTTCAATGCAACCCAAAAGTTTTTTTTGCTTTCAACTTTTTTTTTCATTTATTTCATTTTAAATAAACAAACCAAAACAACAACAAAAAAATGTCTGTATAGACTCCTAATCTACAAGGGCAAAAATCACCTATTTTCAATGCCATCCTGGGGATCACGTAAGAGTGCAAATGTTTTGATGGAGATGCTCCTTTATTCTTGAAAATCCAATCTTTGGGGTCAGTGTCTGGTATCACTTCACAAACTCCACACTAAATTAAATCTACACCTCTACAATATACCAGGCTAGTCTGGTCAAGATATGCCAATGAAATGGGGATGTGCATTCAGTTTTAAACAAAATGAAAAAAAATGCAACAAAACATTCATACTTTCTTTTGTTTAAGAATGGACAACACCTCCCCTGCCCCCTTCCCCACCCCTCCTAAAATTCAGGGTTTTTTTGTGGACTTTCATTCCAGAAAGTCCACAAAAACCCCCCCCAAAAACACAGATCCACGAAAAAATTAAAATTAGCACAGACTCCCTCCCCAGGTCTTCCCAACAAGCTCCCCTCTCCCCTACAGAAATGGTTTTTTTTTTCTGGGTTCTACCAATTCACCAAGTAGAAAGGGATAGGAACCATCCCCAGTCATTCTTGCCCCACTAGATTCTGGTTGAAAAATGGTGTCAGCCAGCCCTGAGATCGGCGCATATTGTTGTACAGCTGCACATTCTTATGTCTGTATGTCCGGTTGGCCGGTGCCATTTTTGAACTGGGAACAGGTAGAGCAGGGTCGGCCGGAAATTGTTCCTACCCCATTCTACTTGGCAAGTTGGCAGAACCATCAAGGGTTAGAATACTAGGGATGTGAATCGTTTTTTGACGATTTAAAATATCGTCCGAAATATTTTAAATCGTCAAAAATCATTAGAGCCGCGATACAATAACAATTCCCCCGATTTATCGTTAAAAAATCGTAAATCGGGGGAAGGGGGAGGGCGGGAAAACCGGCACACTAAAACAACCCTAAAACCCACCCCGACCCTTTAAAATAAATCCTCCACCCTCCCGAACCCCCCCAAAATGCCTCCTGCAGTCGAATCGTTTTTCGTACGGAAAAACGATTCGCGGTAGGAGATCGCTCCCGGACCCCCGCTGGACTTTTGGCAAGTCTTGTGGGGGTCAGGAGGCCCCCCCAAGCTGGCCAAAAGTCCCTGGGGGTCCAGCGGGGGGTCCGGGAGCGATCTCCTACCCTCCTGACGTCGGGGGAAAAAAAAACAAAATGGCGCCGGCGCTACCTTTGAACTGTCATATGACAGGTCAAAGGTAGCGCCGGCGCCATTTCTACAACGCACGGAGGTCCGAGAGTAAAAGATCACACCGGGACCCTTCCTCTGGACCCCAGGTAATTTAAGGCATTTTGGGGGGGGGGTTCGGGAGGGTGGGGGATTTATTTTAAAGGGTCGGGGTGGGTTTTAGGGTTGTTTTAGTGTGCCGGTTTTCCCGCCCTCCCCATTCCCCTCCCCCCCACTGGTCCCCAGGTAATTTAAGGCATTTTGGGGGGGTTCGGGAGGGTGGGGGATTTATTTTAAAGGGTCGGGGTGGGTTTTAGGGATGTTTTAGTGTGCCAGTTTTCGATTTACACGATTTACACGATATTTAAAAAACCCAAACTGCGACGATCCGATTCCCTCCCCCTCCCAGCCAAAATCGATCGTTAAGACGATCGATCACACGATTCACATCTCTATAGAATACATCTGGGGTGGGAAGGCCTGGGATGGTTAATTTTATTTTTTTGGTGCTGGGAAAGGGGAAGTTTCTTTTTCTTGATGGCAGAAAAAGACCAAATGGTCCATCCAGTCTGCCCAGCAAGTTTCTTATGGTAGTAACTGCCTCTCCATGCATGTTTTCCTCATGTTTCTGTTAAGGGACTGCCGCTCCAAGCAGGTTACGCCCAAGCCTTATGTTAAGGGTAGTGATATTTACAGTCAAAATCAAGCAACTGTCAAACCCATAACAAAATTACTGCAACATTTTTATGGGGTGAGCAGCCTTCATGATAATTCAGACAATGCTGCTTGGTCGTGCTTTGCTTTTGTAGTTGGCTGTAGAAGCAGTCCTGTGCTTTCTCCTTAATGTCTGCATATCAGTACCCCAGACCATAAAAGTTGGGGGACAGAGTTGGTTGTCATCTGAATCCAATTCCCCTTTTTGCCCCTACTATTGAAGTGGAGAGCAATGTTGCAGTTGCTTTAAAAGCATCAAGGCTAAAAAGTTAAGGATAGTAATCTCCATGCCTTCTGTTAAGGGTAGTAACTGCCGCTCCATGCAGGTTACCCCCATACACCCTTTTCTTCATTTCCAACTGCAAGCCTTTAGGGATCCACAGTGTTTACCCCATGTCCTTTTGAATTCTTTTACTGTTGTCATCCTCACTACCTCTTCCAGAAGGGCATTCCAGGCATCCACCAGTTTCTCCATGAAGAAATATTTCCTGATGTCTCCCCTGTAGTTTCATTTCATGATCCCTAGTTCTACTGTTTGCTTTCCAATGGAAAAGATTTGAGGATCATGCATCATTAAAAACTTTCAAGTATCTAAAGGTCTGTATCATATCACCCCTGAACTTCCTCTCTTCCAGGGTCTATATATTTAGATCCTTCAGCCTTTCCTCTTAAGTCTTCCAATACAGACCCCACACCATTTTGGTCACCCTTCTCTGGACTGCCTCTGTCCTGTCTCTGTCCTTTTTGTGATAAGGTCTCCAGAATTGAACACAGTACTCCAGGTGAAGCCTCACCAAAGACCTGTTCAAGGGCAATATCACTTCCTTTTCCCTGCTGGTTATTTCTCTCTTTATGCAGCGCAGCATTCTTCTGGCTTTAGCTATCACCTTGTCACATTGCTTTGCTGCCTTCAGATCCTCCCCAAGGTCCCTCTCCCAGTCTGTGCACATTAGTCTTTCACCCCCAATCATGTTCAGCTCTTTTGGATTACCGCTCCCCAGATGCATGACTTTGTACTTTTTGGCATTGAATCCCAGCTGCCAAATCTTTGACCACTCTTCAAGCTTTTTTAAATCACTTTTCATTCTCTTAAATGCTACAGGCATGTCAACTCTGTTGCAGATCTTAGTATCATCTACAAATAGATAAACTTTACCTTCTATTCCTTCCAGAATGTTGCTCACAAAGATATTGAACAGAGATGGTCCCAAAACCGATCCATGTGGCACTCCACTTAATACCATTCTCTCTTCAGAGTTGGCTCCAATTACCATTACATGCCGACATGTGTAAACAAAACAAAATAAACATTATACAAACCAAAACCCTAATTTAACTTCCCCATGAAACAAAATGAAAAACATTTTCCTGCACACCCCATAATAAAAACTCATCTGCCACACATGAATATTCATTTAGCATCATATCTTTTCACAAACAGAACAGAAAATAACCGTCAAACAATTTGTGTGTGAGTCCATAAGGTTTGAAAGGAATGCAGATCAAAGAGGCAAAGACATTGGCATACCTTCATTGTTGGCATAAAACCATCTTGTTGGTTTATGCAAAATAAGTGTTTTTTTGGGTAAAGGTAGGAAGCAGCTAAATGACTGGGCCCCTGGATTGCAGTCTGTGTATTACAGCACTTATTGAGGCTTGTGTAAGTCCTCTCATCCTCTCTGTGTGAAGAGATAGGTGTGCAGGCCCAGAGGAATCCCTAACCCCTCTTCATGGGGACTAAATGAAGTCCCCTCTGAGTCTAGAATCGCTCTTCTTTCTTAGTGAGAGGAGAGAGTTCCTTTGGCCATCCTGGAAGGGAGAAAAGAAGGTGTGACTACGTGGGGCATTGCCTCTGCACTGCCGCGTTGGCTGTTTAACAGAGAAATAAAACATGGAATGAAATTTGTGCAAGTCATTTGTCTTAAAATCCCACAAAATGGGGCATATTTTGAGATTACGATGTAAACCATTTCTGATTTGGTTATCACTTTGGTGTTTTTGTTTGTTGTTTATTGATCTATTGAAGGCATGGGATTGGATAATACGCATGTAATTGTAGTAGCAATAGTATCATCCAAACCTAAATCCTGATTTGGATTCGGATGCCATTGCAGCAACACTAAGCTGTCTACATTGTATCCTAATGGCAGTAACAACAGTTACTATTACGATGAGAAACTTGACAGAAACCAGAGTGATAGTTCATCTTTATACACTAATATCTATTTTAAAAAGTCAACAGTTTTTAATTCAGTGATTCAGTGCAACAGAAAGAAGGTGATCGAATCTGGGATAGTCCTACTCAAGACAGATCATTGTCATCAAGAAACACCACAGTATTATATTTTATCTTGGAAATACTTACAGTTATCGAGCCTGTCAGTTTCCTTGCTTACAAACATGAGCCTGGCACAGAGTCCCATAACAATATCTTTTATAACTGGTTCTATCAAATCACACTTATTTTCTCTGTTAGCTGATGAAAAAATTCAAATGTATACTATTATAGCTGCGGCAGTGAAGAAGAAAGAAAGCCTGCCGCCAACAGAATGCAAACAACTATTTGGGGCTATCGCTGCCAGTTTTGATGACCTCTTAGCTGCCTTTGTGTAAGCTCATCTTTGTCACCAGTGTAGGCGCCGGTGAAGCCTGTGTGGGGGTGAGCAGTTGGAATACAGCAAATGCATGTTTTCAGTGGGAAGGTCATTATTTATTTATTTATTTCAGATTTTTATATACCGGCATTCGAGACAGCAGTCACATCATGCTGGTTCACATAGAACAGGGGTGCATAGTAAACATAACTATAACAATGGTGCTGAAAAGGCAGTTACATATAACAGGGTGATAAGAACTTGGCTGAGAAGGAAGAGAAAGGACAGGTTATTAATTCACACAAGTAAACGATAGAAGATATGGTTAAACAAGGTGTAGTTGGAGATTAGTTGATCATGTTGGTGTCCGGGAAAGCTTGTATGAATATCCAGGTCTTTAGTCTTTTTTTTAGTCATCCTTTTTTTTAGTCATCTTTTTTTTAGTCATCCTTGAGGGTGCTAAAGCAAGAGGAAGCTTTACCAACAAACCTCATTCCCTTGCAGCACATCAAGAGCTACTGAACCCAACTACCCTGCCCCTCCCCTCTCCCGATGTGATCTGCTTTGAAGTGGTCACAGAGATGGCACTGAACATGCTCAGAACTGCAGGTCTGGACACAGGCCCAGGGGCTGACTGCGTCAGAGCAGTACTCCCGCCTCCCCGGTTCTTCCCTGCATGGAGTGGGGTGGAAGGCTCCTTTTCAAAGCCCTCGGAGTTTTTCCATCATCTTTGAGGGCTTTTCTGCACACCAGTTCAGTCAAAGTCACAAAACACCACATTGTGCACAAAAGCTGTTGATCAAAAATAAAAAAAAGTCTTTACTGGTCTCTACTGGCAGGCAAACAAAATGCACAGCAACGTACTAAAGCTTTTTAGTGCATCAAACAGCTCAGCAAATAAAGTCCAATAGCCAGAAAAAACGAAACTCATTCTCTCCCATTAGCAAAGTGGCAGGTAAGATCTTTGGGGCAGGACCCTTCCTCTCTTGGATCTGTTTCTGGATGCAGCTTCCCTTCCTTCTCTCTCGGAAAGTCTTTTCACTTCTCTTCCTGAGATGAACCTCTGGCTGATTCCTTTTGTCAGTCCGCAGCTTTTCAGGAACTTCCATCTGCTGGGCAGTTTTCTCCCTGAAATCCCTCAAAGGACAATTCTCTGTTTTCAAACTTCTGACCCTCTGTAGGCAAAGTGAGGAGTAGAGACTTAGAACTCTCTTCCGTAGGACTACTCCTTGTTTTCACCAAACTCTCAGGACTATCTCCAAGATCCTCAAGCAACTTCTCCACTCCTGGAGACCTGGGAAGTGGGCCCACTGATCTTGGGCCCCAGCCATTTTCCCAAGACGAGACTCTTTTCTAGGCCCCCCCTCTGTTGAGAGAGGACCCAACTCCAAGACCTTTCTCCAGCACCTTCCTATTGGAAAGGAATTTTAAGACTCCCCCTGCACTCACATGGGCACAGAAATTTTATTAAACAATGACACCTCCAACTGGGCATTGTCAAACTTCTCTAAAAACACTTAATCTATTCTGACATCACTCACAGGGGCAGGGTCTGTTGAGATCAATGACTCTACACTAGTAAGGGGCAAAATCTGGGTTCCCCCTAAACTTGCAATACCGCAGAAACAATCAGACGATGGTGTTTCCATTCTATTATAGTGTGAAGCACAACTGGAATAGATTTAATCCATGCTTGCAGGTCAGATTTCTGGCCATCTGCTCTTTCTGGATCATTTTGGGATCATAATCCTCTTAGAGGTTCAGATTATTATTTTAAAATCAGGTTCATCATAACGTATACCTTCTATGCTTTACAAAGTGAACCAATATTTAATACAACACATCTTTCAAAATCTCTTTCTTAATATTGTCTAAATCATTTTGGAGAGGGTCCATACAGCTCATTATATTTCTTCCATGACTGCTACAAATACTTAGACTCTATAAATTTAGTGCTCAATATACTTAGGTTTTATGTTAAACTGTAAGCAGAATAAACACTTAAGCAATTTGATCGAACTGCACCCTTAGACAAAAAAATATGTATGCAAACACCTGAGCCAAGGACGCTCTTTCTAAATCTAAACAGGCATATTAACTAGGCATTTAGCAAAATATAAACATGCAAATGATTGAGATAATTGAGCAAATCATCCAGTGAGGGAGGGGGAAACAATGATACCAGATAATGAACTCTGTACTGGAAATGAAATCTTGTGGCCATTTCTGGTGGCTGTACCTCTACAAGAGTATAGTGAGTGTAGAGACAGCTCAGAGAAGGACTACGAAAATGGTGTGGGCCCTGGCCTATAAGCATTATGAAATTAAACATGAGGTAGATGTACTAAAGTGTAACAATTTTGATGGGTTACTGTGGAAAATTTACTAAAATTATCACATGAAAAAAGGGGCGATATTGTGAGGTGGCCAGATCACGTGGTGGTGTGAGAGGGGAGAGGTATGACTTTTCTCTCTCAGGCCCTCTCGTTCTTCATCCTCCCCCATCTGGCTAAAATGTCTGGCGAAGGCTGCTCCACAAGTCGGGAAAAGATATAAGACATCGGATTCTTCAGCAGTAATCTGGGTATGTCGGCTTATTTAGAGAAAAAAGAGAAGCCCAAATCGGAGGACCCCAAAATGATGGAAGGCCACTCTAACACAGAGCATGAAGCTGTGAAAACTGTGGTACTAGCTGAAGTTAGTGGAAGCATGAGATCTGGAGTTCAAATAAATCTCTGATAAACTGGAGGAAGTATTGATGACCATAACCAGGTTTGAGCGCTGATTTGCAGAGGTTGAGCAAAGGGCGTCAGATACACAGAATACCTCCATCTGCAGAATACGCAGATGGAGGTAAATGTTCTCAAAGCATCCTTAAATAAGCAGGATGAGCACCTGGAAGATCTGGAGAACAGGTCTCGCCGCAATAATTTGCACTTCATCGGATTTCCAGAATCGCTGGGAAAGCGAGAACTGACCGGTTTCCTGGAAACATGGCTGCCCCAGGAGCTAGGCCTCTTGAGCACACATGGGAGTTAAGCACTGAATGGGTCGATCAGCTAGGCCCCCACAGAGGAAATATGGACGGGTGATAGGCAGTTTTAGTCCGGTTGCTCAATTTTTCACATAAGGTGAAAGTACTGCAATCTCTGAGAGCTGGAAAACAGCTGAGTATGGTGGGAAAAAGATTCTTGTTTTTCAAGGCTACTCAGCGAAACAGTAAGTGCAATGCCGTAATTTTGCACCAATATGCTCCAAGCTGTTCACGCTGGGAGTCTGATCAGCATTATTACGGTATATCCAGCTGCACTGTACACATCATGAGTCGTGCATGCTGATGGAGCAAAATGGTTTCTCTCGGTAATGGAGGCAAAAAAATTTGTAGTGGTGCTGGAGAGCAAAGTGCGCAATGATTCTCAACAGATGGCAGGTTCGGGATGACTCTTGGTGTAGCCAATTTGTATCTGCAACCTGTACATGAGCAGGATGGTTATTTCATCCTGTGCTTGCAAATAAGGGATGTGATGAAAAGTTGAACTCAGCAAATGAAACCAACTAAATGGAATAATTCATACTATTGGAATGTTTTTACTTCTGAAATATTTTGTGTTATGTTTTTTCCAATTTATATTGCTATTGGTTTTAAGCTAAATAAGATGTAGTTCCACTAAGATTCATTTGCACACAGGGGATTGATTTGCTAGAAATAAATGTAGCTTGTTAATAATCATATGTATAATGCATGCCGGATGTACTCAGTGCTGCACAGAGAAGAGATTCATAAGAGGCATATCAGCAATACTGTCCTGCAGACTATTTTGCTTGTTTGAAAATTGCCTTCACTCAGTCTGGCTAAAAGTATTCTGTGGACTTCCACAGCACATGTGCCTATAGCCAGGTTGAAAAGAGGCGTCCCCGTGGGTGGGGATGTGAAGCTTAGAGCAGTAAAACAGTGTATGTACGTGGGATTTTCAAAAGTATGCATGCTATTTTAGCCCCACTCTCCACCCCGCCTTGGCTGCTTGCACAAATAGCTGATGGAAATGTATGGATACTTTTAACGCACGTATTTTATGCTAGCTCATGTTCAAAGAGAATCTACTCCCCTTTAATGCTCTACTTGGGTTAAAGTTTCATCCTGGCTTCATACTAGGCTTCCACAAAGAGTTTGGGCCACCAGTGGACATCGTGTCCAGAGAGGGCTATTGCTCAGTTGTAGGGATGTGCATTCATTTATCATGAATTAGCTAATTTCAACGAAATTTCCTAATTTGTCCTAGTTTGGGGGACCCGAATCCTGAAACGGATTTTCCTCAAAATTCGGGGAAAATTTGTTTTTCAGGTTAGCGCAGGGGGTAGGGGCACATTTATTTAAAAAAAAAAACCCAACCCCAACCCAACCCTTCACATTTACTTAATTACAACCTCCCCACCATCCCGATCACCCCCAAGACTTACTGTCCAGCGGGGGTCCCGGGAGCGATTTTCTGCTCTCGGGCCTGCCAGAATCAAAATGGCTCCAGTGGCCCTTTGCCCTTACCATGTGACAGGGGCTACCAGTGCCATTGGTCGGCCCCTGTCACATGGTAGATGCAATGGACGTCTGGCGCCATCTTAGAAAATGGCATGGGCCACTGGGCCATCCACTGCTCCTTCCCTGTGACAGGGGCTGACCAATGGCACTAGTAGCTCCTGTCACATGGTAAGGGCAAAGGGTCACCGGCGCCATTTTAATTAGTGGCAGCCAATGGTCCAAGAGGGAAAGATCGCTCCCGGGACCCCCGCTGGACCACCAGCCCTTTCAGTAAGTCTTGGGGGGGATTGGGATGTGGGAGGGGGGTTGTAATTAAGTAAATTTGAAAGGTTGGGGTGTTGGGGGTTTTTTCGGTTTGTTTTGCTGAAAAAATTAAAACAACCCATTGGAAAACAAAGTTTTCCATGAAGAGCCCGACCCGAAGCCCCACCTGAAAGCTAAAAACGACACACATCTCTCCTCAGTTGTCGCTATCAAAATACGATTCATTGAACAGAAGTGAAACAAATTGTATTTATTTTCAGCTGTACAGGGGATGATTCACAAGGGAGGCAACTTTCAAAAGGATTTCCACGCATAGAGATGGTAACTTTCATACTGGCGCATGGGCACCCATTGGTGCATGTGTGCCCAGATAAGTAGCCATTTTATAACTTGCATTTGTATATGTGCACGTTATAAACAGTCTGATCACATGCACATGTGCACCCAATGTTAAGTGGGCGCACACCTTTGTGCATAAATCCCACTTCTACCGCATAAGTTAAGGAATTTTAAAAAAGGTGCACATCCACACCATTGCCAGCTTCACCAGTTCATCCACCATTTTGCCCAGTTAACAGCCAGCTCCTCCAAACCCCCTTGGCTGAATAGCTTAGTTACCCCAGACCTTTAAAACCCCTCAGGTATGGCTAGTTATGTATTTTTTTAAAACTTACACCTTATCCCTAGCAGAAGTAAATGTACATGGCAGGGGATCTGGGCACACGCACATCTCTTAGCCATGCCCCAAAACACCAATGTCCTGCCTAGACCCAGCAGCATAGCCGTGGCCTGCCCACTTTGAGCTCAGGTCCACCCACTTAGCATTGCCCAACAGCTTGAAAAGAGAGGCCCGGTCACAGGGCCCCCATGAACAGGCCCGGTGCTGCCAGACATGCACAGCCAGCAGAGCAGCAGCCGAAGAGGGGAGGCAGCAAGAAAAGAGGAAGCAGCCTACGAGGTTGCCGGTGGCTTCCACCCTACCAGCATCCAGGATGAAAAAGAGGCCTGGGAGGCTGCCAATAGAGCCCATCCCACTGGCAGTCGAAGAAAGAAGAGGCCCAAGAGGCTTCCGGTGGACCCCACTGGCAGGCAAGAAGAGAATACTGCCAAGAGAGAGCCCATTCACCTACTCCACCATGTGTGTCGGCCCTACAGAATTCAAAATTCTTGCAACTAGTACGTGCTCTAATGCTGATCTCACAATGCATGAGATCAATATAGAGGAAGTGCTAGCCACAGGAGTTTTGTATAGCACAGAGGCCAGCACACAAGGAGGAGCAGCAGAATGGGCTCCTCCTTCTGCTCCCCATGGGGAGACTGCCTGGGTGTGTGTTTTTGTATGAATGGAAACCTGCCTGGAGTGTGTGTGTGTGTACATGTGTGTGTGAATGGGAGCCGGGCTGGGGGTGGGGTGTGCGTGAATGGGACCCTGCCTGAGTTTGTGTGTGAATGGGAGCCTGCTGTGGTATGGGTTGGGGGTATGAATGGGAGTCTGCCTGGAGGGGGAAGTGTGAATGGGATCCCACCTAGAGGTTGTTGGTTTGAATGGGAGTCTGCCTGTGTATGTGAGTCAATGGAAGCCTGTAGTGGAGTGGGGCAGGGGTATGAACGGGAGGTTTCCTGAGGGGGAGGTGTAAGTGGGAGCCTGCCTGGGGGTTGTATGTGTGTGTGTATGAGAGATAACATGTGGAGTGGAGAAGCTGTGTGTATGTGAGGGAGAGAGAGCATGTGGGTGTGAGATCCTGTGTGTAAGAGAGAGCAAGTGCATGTATGCTTGAAAAAGAGAGCATTTGGGAGTGAGACCTGTTTATGGAAGTGTATGTGTGTTGAAGTGGGAGCCTCTGTGTGAGAGAGAGCATGAGAGTAAGAGCCACTGTGTATGGGACTGGCAGCCAGCTTGTGAGAGTGAGACCCTATGTTTGTGTGAGCCTGCATGTAAGAGAGAGCATGTGAGAGCCTGTGTGTTTGTGTGGGAATGTGAACCTGTGTATGAGGCAGAATATAAGTGTGAGAGTTTGTGTCTGTGAGTGGGAATGGGAGCTTGCATGTAAAATACAGCATGTGAGAGTGAGAGCCTGTGTATGGGGGGAGTGGGAACATTCATATGAGCATGACAGCCTGCATGTGAAAGAAAGCATATGAGAGTGGGAACCTGAGTGAGAGAGTGTGTGTGGGAGTGGGAGCCTGGTGTGTATGTGGGAGTGGGAGCCTGTTTGAGAGAAAGCATGTATGTGAGAGCTCACATGTGAGAGAGTTTCTGTGTGTGTGTGTGTGTGCAGGAGGAAGGAAAGAAGACAAGAGAAGAGAGAGGAAACAGAAAGAATAAGAGATAACCTGAAAAAGTAATTAGGAAAAGACAGACAAGGGGAACAACAACACTGGGACCAACCGAATTAGAAAAGATCAAAGGTAAAAAAAAAAGATTTGATTTTCAGTGATTGAAATATGTCATCTTTGGCAATGCATTTCTTATATATTTGCATTTTGCTTTCTCTTCAGTATTCTAATGTTCACAGAGTCTAGTTTCTCAGGCTTTTCATTTCAGTTTTATCTGCATGTTTATTTCTAATTTGTATTCTGTATTGGGTAGGAGTCTCTCTGTATTGTGCATATGTAACAGAGGTACAATATTTTGGTTAGTATGCAGTTTTTCTGTAGGGATTTGTAGCATTTCGGCTTGTTCTGTTTGACCACTAGCTTGTATATTCTTGTGTTCTAGGGCTTAGTATAATGCTTTCCTTTGCTGCCTTTTTGTAGACGAGGTTGCTGCAGTTTGAGTCCTGAGAGTTATTGCTGTTATGGCATAGTATGGCAAGGTTCTAGGTATTCTGTTTTGTTTTTTGTAGGGATTAGTTTTATTTTACAAAATGTTTGGCATTGGAGGGAGTTTATTTTGCTGTCATTGAATATATATATATTTTTTGCATGTTCTAGTTCTGTTCTACACTTGTTGAAAACTTTAAGTTCTTATGATGATTATTATGATTATTGCTATTTTATTGTAGTTATAATATTCTCTGCATTTTTGGAAAGAGGATTCATAAAATAATACATTGATAGTTTTATTACATGATTGGATCTGATGTTTCTTTTAAGTGTTTGTTTACTTTTTATATGATGTGTATTTAGAAACTGCAATAAATATAAAATAAATGAATACAGATTAATAATGTATTTTTAATGCTGGTAAGTGCTTGAAATAGAATTTAATATTTTAAAGCATCACTAATGATAAAACTTCTTAGAAATCCATTGTCAAGTGCCCTCTAAGGCATTATTTATCGATAAGAGTACAACTAGTAGGGCCTAGACCTGTATGTCAGCTGCCCACCCATGTTAACCTTGGGCCCCCCAAAAATTAATTTCTGACTACGCCACTGCCCACACCATGCCCATGCTCTGCCCCTTTTCGAAAACGTTTGAGATGTGCACGCAGCGGGAGATACGCGCATATCTGGATGACTTTCAATGTTCGGTGGGTGCGCGCGAACCCGACTTATGTGAATATCTCCTAATTTTGATGCTCGCCGGGCTTTTAAAATCTTCCTCAAAAGTAGCATACATCATAGCAATTTTCAAAAGCACATTTACGCATGTAAAGACCATTTCCGCCCATAAATCCTTTTGAAAATGTCCTCCTGTGGTTTTATTTTATCATTCTGCATCTATGGGAAAAGGCCTTGATGAGTCCAGCCCTCAGCAGCGTAACCTGCCAAGCCCCGGTACATTTTAAAAAGCGGTTTCAAAACCATTGGCCCCATTCTCAGAACTTCCTCCTTAAAATACCGGGGCAGATTAGACTTTTCCCCTCTTTAGTGTCCTTTATAGATTGGTAAAGATCCTTCTTTTGTGCAGGATATACCTAAGGCAGGAAAGAGTTGTGTCAGATCCTTCATTTTCAAGTAAAAAAAAAAAAAAAAGCAGCACTGTGCTGCAATTGAATCGATAAGGATGTGAATTGGCTGTGCCGAGCACCTGGCACGAGATTGAAAAAGAAGCAGAGAGGGTGGTGGATGGAAAAGTAGGTTAAGGGAAAGTGCTGAAGTGTACATTCCAATAGAGATCATTTTCCTTTCATACCTGATTAATGAACTGCAGCCGGGCCGGTTACCAAGTAACATGCCTCCTACCCTGCAAGGCCACCGGCCTCCGGAGAAGTGCCTTATTTTCTCACAGCTGGCAGCTTTTACATTTTTTTTTTCTTTTAATCCAACTCGCGAAAGCCACCTGGTTTTTCAGCTGTTTTATGGTAATAAGCTCTGGTTGGAATCAGCAGGTGCTCCCGGTTCCGCTCCAGAATTCTAGCTAAATTAGTAACTCTGTGCACAGCGATGGGCTGGCAGTTCTGACAGAAGTTCATTCTCAAGCTGTCCTTCTATGTGCTTTACCTAAATCTTTGTGTAGGGTTCTTCTGTTCTTCTAAAGCCAGTCACTTTCTTCATCACAGACCACCAGCAGTAAAATTATTTTGCCAAGGAGACCATAACAAAACAGATTAAAATAATAATTTTCTTTCAATGTTTCATTTTCTATTTTGCTTCCTGTTCTTTTAAGTAAATGAAAGACTTAAAACTTGTTGATATTGGCTTACGTTTCTTTCAAAATGTCTCTCATTCCTTCACTCTTTCAGAGTTATTTTGTGCTTAGCATCACCACCAGAGAAACTTATTTGTCCAACCAAATGCAAACTACCCTTCCACTAACAGATTCATAACAGGAATTTGGAATTCGGAAATCTTGAACTTGCAATGCACGAGGACTGGATACAAGTACAAGAAGTCAATCTTGGGGCTGACCCAGTGGCAGCGACTGCACAAGTGCCTCTCCAGACTTGGCTATGCTCTCTTTTAATGGCGGGTTTTGGCCCAGGTTCCTCTGTGTCTCTGCAATGCTCCCCAGATTCTGGCCACAGCTTGGAGTGCACTGCTGTCCACGCTTTCTACTCCCATTCCTTGCCCACTGGGAGCACTGAACAGGCCACAAATTTGAAGGCATGGAGCAGACCCTGTGGCCCTCATCTTATCTCTTCCTCCTGGGTCTTACCATACTTCTGATGGCAGTACAGACATGCTCCAGCCAAGGGAAATGAGGAGTTTCAATTTCACTTTAATCCCTTGGAATTCAAGAAATACCAGGGATGCAAATTAAGAGGAATTTCAGGAGTTTTAAAAGTCAAAATACTTTTTTACTTTGTTCCTTAAGGAAAGATCAGATTATACCCAACCTTTGAATAGTATTCTGGATTTGGAAGTGAATATAACTTTAAAGCTTCTTAACTATGCGTGTCTGGCAGAAATAGCATTTACAAATGTAGCTACATTATGTGCACCAGTTGCATTCAAAGGAATTCTCTGCAAGATCTCTGAGGTTTCAAAATTGTCCTATAAATGTTTTGTTATGATTGGGGTGGAGAAATTATGTATAAATTAGTATATAGGAAGTTAGGATAAAATCTTGAAGAATGTCCAATTTGACTACTCTAAGTTTTCTGCTCACCCTGAGATTTTTCAAGATTAGTGGGGGAGGCTGGAGCGGGGGAGAATGTGGGGGGGGGGAGCACGGGGGAGGGGGAGGAGATCAGGTACAGTGACACAACATACTTTCCCTCTTCCCTCCCCCAAGAAACAACAACAGGCATTCTTTAATATGGGCCCCTGAAATCCTCATGCACAGGGCTGGTGCATGAGGCAGACCAATATAACACTGACCCCTGCCCAACCCACCCTGAGTTGAAGGTGCCCCTCATACAGAGCTACATATATATATATAGAGAGAGAGAGAGTATGAGTGTGAGTGTCATGTTCTCCATTTTACATTTCTCTCTCTCTTGCTCTCTCAGGATTGTGCTTCATGACTGCTCTCATACCTCCTTTGGAGGGCCTTGTGTACTGTTGCTGAAAATCGTCATCGCGCATGCTCTGTCACTGTGACATGGGCCAGAAGTGCAGCGAGAGGAAACAGAGTGGCACGGCAAAGTAAAGAAATAGCATCACCTGGAGATTTCATGGTCCTGCCTGGAGATCTGGTAATTTGTCTAGATTTCTGGAGTTCTCAGGGATGCTCATATGGACATTTTTGTTTTGGCCTACTACATAAGCCTCTCAGAAGGCATGGATTAATGGACATTTAATACACAAAACAGATTATGTTCCTACAATGAACTGCTCATATGGATAAAATGGACATTTTAAATAATGATGGACATTTAATTATGTACATTAACCAAACCACATAAGGAATGCCTAAGGACTTTTCCAGCAGGTGGGCCTTCCACTGGAAAAACAGTTTCAATTGCAATAGGTGGACTCTGTTACTGACAAGCTTTGTGGAACTTGGCAGACTTGGAACTGGTTGGAAAAGAGCCTCATGAAAGCTGCAGAACTGGGTTTTAATAAGAAGCATCATATATGTGAGGAAGCATCCAAATCAGGAAAGGCCTCACATTCAGAAGCTTCTTACCAGCCCCTCTGCAACATGAGAAAATGTAAACAGCATGATCTCTTCTGACCTGAACAAACTGGATGCTCTAACATTTAAGGGGTGTGGATTCATATTCAGATCCAACCAATGTGATGAGAGACTCGCAATTTTTCTGTTTTGTTGCGTGAGCCAAGCACCATAAAAGAACGAAGACTGAGACCAGAATTTTGGAATCCAATCAGCTCCAACTTATACAACTAATGCACATGACCAGACCCTGGGCATACGACTAGCACCAGTCCAAAGCAGATGTGTCCAGAACTTTGGCATATGAGCATCCAACTAGCCCAGCACAGATGTGATCAGAAAGAGACAGACCAAACATGCAAAGGCATTATGGACTTCTGGATATGCTGCAAGACACTTCACTTCAGGAGCTGTAAGAAAAGGGAGAAACCCAGGCAGCTAGAAAAGCACTAGGTCTGCATATCATCCAATATCCAATCTGCTTTTCTCACAAACGTTCTTGAGAAAGCAGTGTTATCCCAGCTTGCAAATCACCTGGAAGATAAAAAATATTCACTTCCCAAATCAATTTGGATTTAGGAAACATCACTCAACCGAGATATTACTCATCTCACTAATGGACTCGGTTTTATGAGGGCTTCATGCAGATGAATCTTATTGTCTTGTGCTAATTGACTTAACAGCTGCCTTTGTCAAAGGGGACCATAACCTGCTATGCCATCAGATGAGTAACATTGGGATCGTCAGCAGAGTCCAAAGATGGTTCTCTTCATTTCTATCTAACAGAACATTCCAAGTCAAACTTGGCAACCACATATCTGATACTTTCCAGTGCAATACAGGTGTCCTTCAAGGCTCTGCCCTACATGATCCAACTATTTAAATTACTGATGAATCTAGGAATAACTTTCTTCTCATATGCTGATGACATACGGTTTTACATACCACTCTCCAAATCCTATGAAATCACAGCTTTGATACTTTCTACTTATATCAAAGCAATACAACAAGAACTAACATGACTTAAACTAATATTAAACCTTAAAAAGACTGAAATCATTTGGCTGAGTAGAAACTCATTGATAGTTAAACCACCTGCCTTAAACCTAGGTCATTTTCTAATTAAAACCTCAAATCAAGTATGGGTCCTAGGTATACAGCTAGATGAGAACTTTACAATGAAAATGCACATAAATAAATTAATCAAGACAAGTTATTTCAAGTTGCAAATACTACATTCGTTGAAACAATTATTAATTTTTGCAGACTTCCGAACTATATTGCAAACTCTAATCTTCTCAAACATAGACTACTGAAACTCCCTACTACTAGGTCTTCCAGCATGTCACTTAAAACCACTACAACTATTACAAATGCCACAGCAAGGCTCCTATTAGGATCCAGGAAATATGATCACATAACGCCCTCGCTGATGTCACTGCATTGGTTACCGGTACAATCCAGAATCTACCATAAAGTTTTAACGATAATAGTCAATATCATTCATTCCAATAACACCTAATTGTTAGGAGTGACACTACAACCTTACAATCCTAAACAAACATTAAAATCTCAAAATAAAGTATTATTGACTATCCCCACAATACGGAGCACACATCTAATGCAAATAAGAGATCGTGTGTTTTCCATAGCAGATCCAACACTCTGGAATTCTTTGCCTGAGACCCTACATATTTTACCAAATAGAAAGAGATTTAAATGTGAACTAAAAACATGGCTATTCAAAAATGCATATGATCTAATTTAAAAACATCTGAAAACATTGAGCCATAAAGACAAGAAGGATAAAAGATAATAATAGAATCATTAAGAATAAACCAAATGAGAGAATGTAAGATTCTAAAAACAACCCACAGATTAAGATGCAAAAACTACCACTTTGTCTTAATTTTCTGTAATCTTTACTTTATGTAACCAATTATTGAATGTCTGTTGAGTTATAATTATGAATGTCAATTTGTCAATGTGATCTATACATGGAATGATGGTATATAAAATGTTTAAATAAATAAATAATATAAATATCATACTGTATGAAAAATTTAAAATTTAATTAAAAATAAAATATACAATTTACCTTTATAAATCAGCAATAAAATACTTATCTCTACTATTCTAGTGTCTTTTAATTTGTGCCAGAGTATGAAACGTGCCAGAGTGAATGTGTGTTGTCCAACCTTTCCATCATAAAACTTCCTGTAACAGTTTAACAGATGAATTGTCAAAAACAGTTTGCTTGCAATTCTGCTTTAAAAAAAATGGGGTTACTCTTATTCGGTGCTTAATCAAAAAACATAAAACCTCAAATGGTATCTAATATTTCAAGTGGGCTGAGATACACAAAAGGGGATTGAATTAGCACACATTTAAAGCTTGTGATCACTTGGGATGTGATTAGAAAATGTTTTTAATTTGATTCAGATTTTTTATTTTTCTTGTTCTTTTGTTTTGGCTCAGATCAGAAGTCTCATTTCATTCAGATCATTCATTTTCATTAGTCAATGAGGTAAGCAATGCATCCTATTTTTGACTCTAACTTTGGGTTTTTTCATCCAGGTTTTACGAAACTTGCTGGCAGACATCAGCATCAGAGGCAACAGTACCCTAAATGCCAAGAGTAGCTTGAACAACATCACACACCAAAAGAGGGCAAAAGCCACCAACAGTGGCATGAAAAGCCCAAGCCACCATGAGAGAGAAGAAGCAGCACAAATAGGGGCATGAGCACCCCAAAGCACCAAAAAAGGGCCAAAACAGCATAACAATGGAATGATCACTCCAAGACACCGTGAGTAGTAAAGGGCATAACAGTTGCATGAAGACCCTAACACATAGCAAGTACAGTGGCATGAAAACCCCATGACATAAAGTGAGGGGTAGGACAGCAAGCACAGAGGCATCAAGACCCCAAGGCATAGCATGAGCAATATGGTACCAAGCACAGTAGCATCAATAACCCAAGACAGAAAGTGAGAAGTATGGCAGGAGGAAGCACCCCAAAGCACCAAAAAAGGGCCAAAGCAGCATAAACATTGGAATTAACCCTCCAAGACACCATAAGTGGTAAAGGGCATAACAGTTGCATGAAGACCCTAACATATAGCAAGTACAGTGGCATGAAAGTCCCATGACATAAAGTGAGCGGTAGGAAAGCAAGCACAGAGGCATAGCAAGAGAAATATGGTACCAAGCACAGTAGCATCAATTCCCCAAGACAGAAAGTGGGGAGTATGGCAGGAAGAAGAGCAGCATAAACACCACAACAATAGAGTGAGGGAAAAGGCAGCAAGCACAGTGGGAACAATAACCCAAGGCATAAAGAGAGGGACATGGCAGCAAACCCAGTAGCATAAAGACTCCAAAACATCAAGGGGGTAATTTTCAAAAGGATTTACAAGTGTAAATGTAACTACTATTGTAGCAATTTTCAAAAAGCTATTTACATGAATAATGGGCATCCCATGGACAATTCAGTGGCACATAATGTAGTGATTTTTAAAAGCCCACTTGTACATGTAAAACACCTTTTAAGTGTGTAAATACTTTCGAAAATCAGGCCCCAAGTGAGGTGCATGGTAGCAATCACATTGACATCAGTACCCCAAGGGACAGAGTGAGGAGTCTAGCAGCAAATAGAGTGGCATCAACACTCTAAGGCATAGAGTGAGTGGTATGACTAAAAGCACAGTGGCATCAACACTCCCAACACTCCACGCATAATTTTCAAACAGCCCACCTAGGCTAAAATCTCCAAATCCTTTTTACCCACAGATTTCAATTAGAAATTTGGAAGCAAGACTTATACAGATAAATCTGCTTAGAAAAATTTCTGGGTGTGCATAGAACCAGTGCCAATAAACTTGCATACAATCGAAATTAAAAAAATATCCGTCTAAATCACATCCCCATCTCAACTCCATCCTTTAATAATGCCTTCTTGTAGTGCACATAAAAGTACACGTGAAATCAGTTTTATCAGTATTTTTACCCACTCAACCCCTGCCCCCCCCCTCCCCGGTAATTTTTTAAAGGCCATGTATACACATTACTCCTGGGGAATTCTGCGCACAAAAATTTAAAATTCTACAAAATTCTGCATTCTTTATATTGGTCAAAATAACACAACATACATCACAGTCTTTGAGTAATTATTAATTTAAAATATAATATAGAAAAGTTATTAATCAAAGATTAAGAGTTTTAAATATTTTAAGCAGAATTCTTCTAGAAGTTTACTGTAAGAGTATCCCTTCCACCTCTCTCCCTACTTCCCTGGCCAGACCTCTTTTACTCTGTCCTCTTAGTATCCAACTCCTCTGCTCTCTATTATCTCTCCCCTCCTCCTCCAGGCTCAATCACTTCCACTCAACCTCTACCCCCAGTCCTCCACTTCCAGAGTTTGACCCCTCTCTCATACAGTCCCTCACAGGGACTCCCTCTGTCCTCATGCACACACACACATACCCACAACCTCCTCATACAGGCTCCCTCTCACTCTGTCGTATGCACACACAACTGCACATACACACACCCTCTTACAGGCTCTCTCTATCCTTTTCTCACACATACATACCCTCACACAAGCTTCCTCTGTCCCTCTCTCACATAGGCTCCTTTTCTCTCTTACATACACACACACACACACTAACCATCACACAGGCTCTTTCTCTATCCTGCACATATACACCCCTCACAAAGGCTCCCTCTCTCTGGCACATACATTCTCATACATGCTACTTCTCTCTCTCTCTTACACACACACACACACCCCTTCACACAGGTTCCCTCTCTTACACACAAACACATGCACAATCCCTCTCTCACATTCACCCTCATTCACACATACAGACTCCCAATCTCTCACTCACATACATACTCCCTTGCAATCACTTCTCATATACACACTCCCTCAAAAGGGCTCCTTCTCTCTCTCTTATATACAAAATACACACACAAATATCCTCTCTCTCTCACACAGGCTCATAAACTTTCTTTCCTCTCACGCTATGCCTTCTCTTATCTTCTTTGGCCACGGGTGAGATGGGTTCTGCAGGCGGCTGCCAGGCCCACTGATCTTCTCCACAAGCAGGATGGGCTCCTTTTGTGGCCCACTCGTCTTCACCAGGCCTGCTGATCTTTGCTGCAAGCAGAATGGGCTCCACTCATGGCCCATGGGGCTTTTCTCCCAAATTCTGCATGAAAACCATTAATTCTGTGCAGGAGAGGAATTCTGCGCAAATTCTGCCCTGTGAAGTAGCGGAGAAATCCCCCAGGAGTAACACATAAATCTGGGTTTTCTGTGCCTAAATTACTTTAAAATTTACCCCCTAAGAACTTTGTGCAAGAGTCATACACAGAAGAGTTAGTACAGAGTCACAATGTCACTGACACTTTTAAAAACAAAAAGCTAGCTTCCCCTGTCTCAGGCAATAACTGGCCATTCTGCATATTTTATTTATTTATTTATTTAAACATTTTTGTATACCGAACATAGTGGGGCGGATTTTCAGAGCCCTGCTCGCCGGGAAGCCTATTTTACATAGGCCTACCGGTGCGCGCAGAGCCCCGGGACTCGCGTAAGTCCCGGGGTTCTCCGAGGGGGGCGTGTCGGGGGCGGGCCCGGTTGTCGCGGCGTTTCGTGGGCGTGTCGGCAGCGTTTTGGGGGCGGGTACGGGGGCGTGGCTACGGCCCGGGGCGGTCTGGGGGCGTGGCCGCGCCCTCCGTACCCGCCCCCAGGTCACGGCCCGGCGCGCAAGAGGCCCGCTGGCGCGCGGGGATTTACGCCTCCCTCTACTAAAATCCAGCGTACTTTTGTTTGCGCCTGGAGCGCAAACAAAAGTAGGCTATTCGCGCTCCTTTTAAAATCCGCCCCATTGTGTACACTTCAAGTCGGTTTACAATAAAACAACAGACTGTCTTTAACGACATGTCTTAAAACAAATAAAATATTATAAATGATAAAACAAAATGCTGCAAGAGAAAATCAATCTCTCTCTCTCTCTGTTTTTTATAGATGCTAAGCTAACACATGCTGCCTACGTGCTGAAGAAGTGTACTTATGTTGATATATAGTTACACTGTAGTCCTTTGGCAGATTTTAATTTCTCCGGCTGCTATCAACACAGCTAGAACACACTGATAGACAGTGACTATAAGAGCACACTTTGCTTTTTCCTCCAATTCTACAGTTTTTTCCTAATTTTTCTTTAACTCTGGAATTATGAAACAAGGAGCTTCAAAAGCTCTGCCTTCTCGCTCTGAGATTCAACAGAGGAATGTTTGAGAACAAAATGGTTATTGACTGCTTAAGGTACTCTTACAGGTATAGGTAGATTTTAAAAGCGTTTCTCAAGGAAAAATGGCCCCATACACGTGTATGTGGGCCGCACACGAGCAACGCAAATTTTAAAAAGCCAGGAAATATGTGCGTACATACCCGTGCTTGCATCATGAATAAGGAGGCAGCAAAGGGGCAGAGCATGGATGTTCCAGGGTGGGTCCAAGACTTATGTGCATAACCCTTGAATTTTGCAAGGCTGACTATGGCAACACATGCCATGTTACCTGCGAAACTTTACTACTGGTCCTAATGAGGCACAAGTCTTCAGATTTTGGGCCAGAGGATCATGAACACTGGGGGAGGGGGGAAGAGAGAGAAAGAGAGAGAGAGAAGCTGATACTCTATATATCTTCCACTATAAGAGGGGCACTTTCAACTCAGGGTGGGTTTTTTTTGGGGGGACAGTGTTACATTGGTCTGCCTAGGGCGCAAGAGTCTGTAGATCCTTGTAACACTGTCCCCCCAAAACCCACCCTGAGTTGAAAGTGCCCCTTTTACAGTGGGAGATATATAGAGTGTCGGATTGTCTCTCTAAAAGAGGTTCTCTCTCTCTCTCTCCATGCAGTGGGGATATTTTAAATGATACCATAAAATTGAGTGTATTTCCATGGACACACATGTGTTCCTTTTAAAATTAATAGTTTCACTTTCACCTAAAAAATGATGACATCAATCCATGCAGCTGCCAGCTGGGATGGGCTGGTTGATAAAATGCCCTGCTCCATCCTTGTCTCATTCCCAACCAACTCTGCTCTGTCTGGCTTGAATTAAAAACCAATGCATTGTTTGTTTCCCCTATTATTTTAATGTATTTATTTTCCACTTTTCAGCATTTCAAAGTGGATTATTTTCAGGTACTATAGGTATTTTCTTGTCCTCGGAGGCCTCACAAGCTAAGGGGCCGATGCAATAAAAGTACGCCCAGCCTAGTGCAGGGATTTACGTGTGGTTGGTCGCTTATTTTGGACGCGCTAGACTAGCACTCGAGGCAATAAGGAGGGATCATCCAAATGCACATCCCTAATGAGTAGTAGCACCAATTACGAAGGCTACATCTCGAGCTACAGTCCATTTGCACATCTTTGTTTTTAAAACACTTCTAGTTATTCATTTACAGAATGACATCTAATAAACATCCTTAACATTAGAACAGGAAAGATAATAGACAAAAGTCATTAGCAAGCAATTCTGCAGATTATTAAACGCTCAATTGACCATGATAGTTCCTATAACAGCCCCAAATCTGTGGAAATATTATGCCCTTCACCATGAAGTCCGTAGCATCATTTTTCAACCTCAGAAATTTCTCACTCCTGCCTGTGCCAATGTTCTAAGCAAGGGTTGAATTTCCAGAAAGCAGCAATTGTGAAACCAGCAGCCAGTAAGCATTTGGCTACTAAAGCCCCATTTGTACATCTTTCATAAAATTTTTAAAGGCCCCATTTTGCTTCATATTATTTTTAAAACATGAACCTCATGGAGTCTTTAAAGTCAGTTTAAATCTTTATGGGGCAGGAGCAATCCCTGGTCAATCTTGCCCCAGCACTGCCGTTATTTCAAATGGTGCCAGCTGACTGAGGTTGGCACCATTTTTACTTCTTCTAAATAAAATTGTGCTGGCCTGAATCAGACCTGTAGGCATGTGGAGTCCACAGGATAGCAACCTTTAACAAGGCAGAAAAATTAACGATGCGCTTGTTACTCCAATGGAAGTTGTCACATAATGTAATCTGCTCCTAGAGGACTAAGGATACCCTGCTTGCTGTGATTGGGTTCCAATAATGTTATGAGGTCTTACCAACTAAAAATTGAGGCCAATCTAAATTTACACTCAGTTTTTACTGTAAAAGTGCAGAAAAACAAGCTGCTCTGAAAGACTTTGATATAAGTAGATCTATCAGTGCAAATCACAACCAGGGCTCTCATAGAAACCAAAACCAACCAAAAATTTCAGTTTATGGAGTTGTGTAAAGAGCTTTCTTTTCTTTCCAACACTGCAATTATAAAACACAGATAATCCAGCAAACATCAGATCAATTTTAGGGCCCTATTTACGAAATATTTTTCCTATACACAAACAATGGGAGAAAAACTTGAATAAATAAGCCCCTTGGTGTTTTTCTAATTTTAACACTCTAAGGACTACAACTAAAATATCCATTATGTATTTTTGTGGACTTGATGATTTCTTTTTACCATTGGACTCTAAAAGGCGACACGAAAAGGCATTAGCTCGATAATCTGTTTGTTATGCAGTTAAATGCCGACTTTTCAATAATTTGGGCACTTCTCTGGCCTAAGTCATTATCCGGCTAAGTCCAATATTCAGTGTTGCCACTATCCTGGTCAGCTCTGAGTTTTTGGCATGGAGGCGAGGGGAGGATCAAGGATCATGCAAGGCCCCCCATTACTTCTCGGGGTTCCTCCACAGGGGGTGGGGGAGAAGGTCACTCTCTTCATGACCCTTAGGATTTTTTCCTCTTTGGGGCTCTCCCCACTCACCAGTTCAGGCACTCTCAAAAAAAGACATGATCCACACCAGTGCTTTTATCCAAAACCAAATAGTGTTTACTGAACTGAAGGCAGGATAAATAAAGTTCAAAAAGAGTATACTTTGTTAGTGCACCACAGCAAATCGATAAATGTTAGTACAAAATAAACACAGTCTCTTTTTACCTTCTCAAACCGCTCCCCAAAACAGGTCAGCCCTTTGGGATAGGTACCCCTTCCATTCTGGATCCTCTCAGTAGCTGTAATCTTTTTCTTCAAGGGTTCCTTCTCTCTTCCTTTCTCTTTAGCATGTATTTAAAAATGTATATTCTGCACACTTCACACACAGGGTTCGACGAGGATTACATAATAACAAAAACCTACATAATTAAAAACAAACCAAGTTGACAAAATACAGGTACAGTGTAAAATATGAAATAATACCGAGTGTCTAACAGATGGTATTTCAACTAAGCCTTGTTTTACAGATCTTAGGGATCGAGAGAGTTTATATAATTGTAGCACCATACTGACCCAGCCATCAGGAGCCCCTTGAATGACGCGATATATCAGAGAGGCTAATTTATATTGTACTCTAGTTTCTCGTGCTGATTGTAGCTGAATCAATCTTTAATAGAGATGTGCGTTGTTTACATGTATCGGTTCGGGCCCCAGCGGGAAATTTTATTTTTCCCGCGTTTTTTTTTTTTTTGGGGGGTCCCGATTGTCGTGCTAGCGTGCGCTAACACGTACTATGAATATTTCTGAAATTTCAGAAACATTCCGTTTGTTTTCGGTGCCCCCGAACTATGACAAATTAGACAATTTTGTTGAAATTATCTAATTCGTGAAAAACGAATGCACATCTCTAGTTCTTAACTCTGGTGAACTTCCCCAGGCAGGATGCCTCTCCTCTGGAACCTCCAGCTATACTCGGCCTCAGCTTCTGGGACCTTTTTCTCCTTTTCAACCTCCAGAGTACCAGGAACTCCATCTATCCCAGTGACACTTTCTTCTCAATAGTCCTTTGCACCTTTTCTGTGGAAAGACAGGGCCTATGGTGCCACTCTGGGAAGGAATGGCTCCAAACACCAGCAAGACTGCAGATTTTAGAATCCTCTTGCAGCTTCTCTTCTCTCCCCTCACCTGTGGATGCAGAGGGCATTCAGACCAGCTGAAGCTTCAAAATGCATGTTTATAAGGGGCAAGCACAAGCCACATTCTGCTCCTTCTTAAACTTTCCTGGAACCCCTCCCAGTGGGAAGTGCTATTCCTACTTAACACACTGACAACATAAAAAGGGCAAGGTCTAGGGAGACTTCTGTCATCCTGAGGGCATTCAGACTAGCTGAAGCTTCAAAATACATGTTTATAAGGGGCAAGCACAAGCCACATTCTGCTCCTTCTTAAACGACACGTTGTAAGAGGTATACACCAAAAGGGTGTACAAATAAGGCCAGAATTCTTTCCCCCGGCAGTCTCCATTTTCTGAGCTGCCCGTCTCCTTGTGTTCAACCTCATGCTCCAGAGTTGCATGTCACTACCTGTTTTTCCCCAACCACAACATCCTTTAGCAGTAGCTGTACCCAGCCCACCTGATGCATGCAGATGACCATTGGCTCAAGGACCTTGATTGCTGGCACTGACATTGCCCCATTAGAGTGCCCTCTATTTGACTGGCTCATGCAGATAAATGTTTCTGCCTGATGACTATAGGATCCTGGCTTCCTTCTCTCTCTTTGTACCCAGCTTCAGGTCCCCCGCTGCCATTACTGGCATCAGCCTGCCACTGCATCCTATAGAGTGTTCTTGGCTGGTTCATGTGAATGATTGTGTTTAAATGATGGTTACATGGCCCTAGCTACCTTCCTTATCTTTCCCAGCATAGCATCCTCGTGCATCACAGCCTGGATACACCAAGGGGATCACAGACAGAGAGAGAGATGAACAGAAGTTATTCTTTTTTTTTTCCTTTTTAGAAACAACACCTGTTGATTCCTCAAACACATCCTCTCAATCTCCTAGCAAAAGTTGTCTTCAGCTGTGTTGCTACTGCTGCTCAATATCCATGATATTTAAAAAGGGCTCCGAGGGTGATCTAGGAAAGTATTGGCTGGTGAGCCTGACTTCAGTGCTGGGAAAAATCATGGAAACTATTCTAAAGAACAAAATCACATAACATATGGTTTAATGGGATACAGCCAGTATGGATTTACCCAAGAGAAGTCTTGCCTCACAAATCTGCTATATTCTTTGACGGGATTAATAAATATGTGGATAAATGTGAGCTAGTAGATGTAGAGTATTTGGATTTTTAGAAGAAACTTGACAAAGTCACCCATGAGAGGCTCCTAATGATGGTATATAAAACATTTAAATAAGTAAATAATAGATAGATAGACACACACATAAATAAATAAATAAATAGATAAAACGTCATGGGATAGCAGGCAAATTACTTTTGTGGATTGCAAACTGGTTAAAAGACAGGAAATAGAGAGTAGGATTAAATGATCAGTTTTCTCAGTAGAGAGAAGAAACAGTGGAGTGCCTCAGCGTTCGTACTTTGACCAATACTTTTTAATATATTTATAAATGATCTGGAAAGGGGAATGATGAGTGAGGTGATCAAATTTGCAGATCATACAAAATTATACTGGGCAGTTAAATCACAAGTGGATAATGATACATTGCAGGAGGAGCTTGTGAGACTGGAAGAATGGGTGTCCTAAATGACATGAAATTTAATGAGGATAAATGCAAGATGATGCACATAAGGAAAAATATCCCATGCTGTTGTTACACGATGCTATTAGGATTCACTTCAGGAGTTACCATCCAGGAAAAAGATCTAAACGTTATAGTGGACCAAACATTGAAATTGCTCAGGATCTTGCAGTGGTCACAAAAGCAAACAAAATGTTAGGAATTATTAGAAAGGGAATGACGAATAAAATGGAAAATGTCATAATGCCTCTGTATTGTTCCATGGTGAGACCGCACCTTGAATACAGTGTTTAATTCTGGTTGCTGCATCTCAGAAAAGATATAGATAGATACACTGGAGAAGGTAGAGAAAGGTGATCAAAATGATAAAAGGGATGGAACGGCTTCTCTATGAGGAAAGGCTAAAGAGATTAATGTTGTTCAGTTAGGAGAAGAGATGGCTGAGGGAGGATATGATGGAGGACTGAAAAATCATGAGAGGACTAGAACGGATAAATGTGAATCAATGCAAACTCTTCATCTTGACCTTTTCCTAACTGCCTCTGTACTATAGATGCATGCCTCTGATACTGTATCTCTTATCCAGTCTGAAAGTGTCCCTGCCATTGTCAGACCTTTCAGGAGTCAGATTTACTTTATGGATTAATTCATAGTCTTAAAAAGTATGGATTGAAATTATTGAAACTTGTAGGCATAGTTACTGATTGTGCGTCATGTCATCTATGATTGGCTCTCAGAATGGGCTGGTATCTCTCCTTTCCAAGCATATGTATTTATTTATTTATTTCGTAATTTTTTATATACCGCGGCACGTTAATAACATCACCTCGGTTCACAATAAACAGTAAATTAGCAACAAGCTTTACAGTCAATATGATAATGAAAAACAGGTGTACATAATAAATCAATTCAGAACAATTTAAGAAAACAATTCAGTAACTCAAAACCTTAAATTAACTATGATCATTATCAATCGATCAGAGATAAAAGCTAATCATAATCAATCGATATGAGATACAAGAACAAGTGCAATGACATTTCAGAAAAATGTAAAAGATCATTGGGAGAAGGCTTGTTCAAACAGCCAAGTTTTGAGGTTCTGCTTGAATTTCCTATGGCAGGGTTCTAGACGCAGGTCTGTGGGCATTTTGTTCCATATGTTGGTTCCCGCAATCGTGAATGAGTGTTCTCTTGTAGCAACGTGTTTGATGTGTTTGAGTGAAGAAGACGCCAGTTTGGCTTGGTGTATTTTTCTTATTGGTCTCTTTGAAGTTCACTTTGATGGATTGTGACATCAAAGTGAACTGATAAAAAAATCACTGCATTATTCAGCAACAAAAATCCTAATACATAAGGATCTAGGATTCAACAATATCATGAGTGATTTTGTTGCAGTTAATTTCATTACATTTTATGGGCTAAACCACAGGCAATTCAAAGCATTTCTTGATGAAATCAAAACCAATTATAGTGACATTATCTACTATTCTGAAGCTTGTTATCTTATCAAAGGCAAGGTACGGCAGGGTTTGTTATCATTATTTGAAGAGATAAAAACATTTTTATTTAACAGCAAAAGGAAACCCAGTAGTAAATCATTTTGAAGATGCAAAATGATTATGGCTTTTATATCTGACATTTTTGCTCATTTAAATGACCGGAATCTCTACCTGCTGGTGAAAGCCATCTCATATCAGAACTTGCTGGCAATTTGGCAGCTTTTCAAATCAAATTAGCATGATTTTATTCACAGCTTTTAAATAATAACACCTGTCACTTCCAAAATTGTCAGAAAATATTTCAACAATGGAAGGTAAATAATGAACAGTATGCCAGCCACACCAAAAAGCTGCAGCAGTCATATAAGGAAAGATTTTGGGCTTCGAACATTGTTTAAAACATTTACCAACCTTTTGAAGCCTCGTATGAAGATACTGATGCAAGCTTTCAACTTGAACTCATTGATTTTCAAATGAAGTCAAAAGTCAAAGAGGGAGAATTGTTGAACTTTTATAAATGCCTTCCAAAGGACTCTTATCCCAGTCTGTGGCAGAAAGGCAGCTGTTTGTCCCAGTTTGTTTGGAAGCACGTGCATTTGTGAACAGGTCTTTTCAGTGATGAGGTTGAATAAATCTATACATCAGAAACATCCTTCAGATGAAAATCTTAATATGCTATGTACTGTCATGTTCAGTTCAGTTATGATATGCTATGTTATGACTCCATTGCTTGTATGTGTTATCACTATGCTTTAGTAAGCAAATGGTTGTAGTTCTAATGTACATGTTCCTTCAGTATGTACGCTTATATCTTTCATTATCCCAATAAAAGATATATACAAAAAAAAAATATCATCATGCAACTGTCTACAACAAATATGTTTCTTCCACTTTTGTTTACCTTTCTCTTTTTTCATAGTTGTTATCCCTTGTTAACAATTTTCATTGTTATTAATGTTAAATGTATTTGACAAAGGTAACTTTTTTCCTGCATCTCCTGTTTTAATGTAAACCGGTATGATTTGTATATTATACAAAAATGTCGGTATATAAAATAAAAAATAAATAAATAATAAATATCACACCTCATTTCCACAATGCAAGCAAGCTCTACAGTGTCACACTAAAGAAAACATGGTGAAATGCATTGATAAACAAATTGCCTAATTTCCATTAAATCTTTTTTCCTATATGTTTCACTATCTCAATATTTCTCAATCATTTTCTTTATATGTATTTATTTATTTTAAATATATATAGTTTGTCTATAATAACAATAGCATGCTAAGCGGATTACATTGGCAAACATAAAACAATTGTATAAAACATACCATACACCACAAACAACAAGTATCAAATAAGACCCCAATTAAAATAAATCAATTACACACAAAGGAAAACATCTCCATAAAAATAATTTTAAGATCTTTATAGCTCTTAGCTCAACAGGAAAGCAATGCCATAGAACTGGTCCTAATATAGAAAAGGCACAATGATATGTGCCTTGCAATCAAGCTGCCTTCACCTTTGGAAACTCAACAAGATAAAGACCAGCAAAATGCAATGCTTGTAATAGTAAAGAAAGTTTAAATAATCTGGACAGATATAATGGTGGATCATCTAGGAGTGATTTATGACCCATATTTAGAACTCTGAATTTTATACACTTAAAACAGGTAGCCAGTGACTTTGTTACTACACGAGCTGCTGAATTTTGTAGCAATTGCAGTGCCTGCAATCGAGATTTTGGAAATCACATATAAAGAGAGTTGCAGTAATCAAATGTTGTTAAAATAAAGGCTTGCCCAATGAGCCTAAAATCAGACTGTTCTAAAATCGGTCTCACTTGAGCTTAAAGCAACCAGAGGGCATAACAGAACATAATTGTAAAGTATAGTTCAAATTATAATCAGATTGGAAGCCTAAATTATAAGCATGCTCTACAAAAATATCTGTCCCATCCACTGACAAAGAGAAAAGATAGGCAGGCTTAGGCTTCCTAGAGCATTAGACTTAGAAAATCTTAATACCAGAGCATTCAAAGCCATCCCCTTATTAACAGCTTTTAACACGACTGCACCTGAGACAATGCAGACATAATATCTGAGGAAACTGAAAAATAAATTTGGATATCATCTGTATAATATATGCATTTATAACAAAGTTTACATGAAAAAGAACATTCAAGAGTACAGTCTGAGGCAAAAACATCCCTTACAACATGCATTTTATATTTACATGCACCCCTGTTGTGCCAACCAGAAGACGCTGCAAAAAAGACACTTGGAGCTCCTATGGAATTAGACTTTTTGTAATGCGTGATGGGTGTGAGCTTGGCCCTCAGAAAGCCATGAGTAAACAGAATTACCATTACAATATAGTAAACCTTCCAATCCAAAACAACCCTAACAACCTTTTCTATGAAAAGGCAACACTGTACATATTACACCAGGCCCTAGAACACCAATAAAACTCTTATTAGGAAACCAGGCTGCTATAGATCCCTACAAACAAATTACATGCCATCAAGATACTTCATCTTAATCACAGAGAGACCCTGACAAAATACAGAATAAAGAGATCAGAAAGTATAAACACAAACGTGCTGAGAAGAACTGAACTGGAACCCACAACAAGCCAGACTCTACATTCAGAGCAACAATGAAAATACAGAAATATTACCATTCTTCATAAAACATTAAATAATAAAATCAAGAAATATAAAACATAATAGTAAAATCATATTCATAAAAAGAATATTTCAGAACAGTTAATGAATAGAATATTGAAAATTTCCCAAGCACCAAAAAAATTTAAAAAATCTGATGAATAAAAAATCCAATTAAAAATGTTGTGTTACCCCTCCCCAAAAAATCATAAAATTACACCCAATAATTAAAAAACTAATAAGGATTTAAAAATCTGCTCTCTATACCTGGGATCTGATTTCCAGTGACCCTGAGATTCTTGTGGATTGGGGGAGGTAGGGCTGCACAATTTTTATCTTCTCTCACACATATGCACAATAACCCATTCTCTTACACACTCCCTTTCTCTAACATACAAGCTGATACAGAAAAACGCGCGGGAGAGCCGGCGAGTGCCCACTCTCCCGGTGAGCACACAGGTCACTCTTCTCGGCGCGCGATTCAGGAGGGTGGCCTATGCAAATTAGGGCCCACGGTAAAAAGAGGCGCTAGGGACACTAGCGCGTCCCTAGCACCTCTTTTTTGACAGGAGCAGCAGCGGTCAGCGAGTTTGACAACCGACGCTCAATTTTGCCGGCATCGGCATAATTGAGCGTCCGTCTTCTGACCGGCGGGCCGATTTTACATTTTTTTATTTTTTTTATTTTTGGGGCCTCTGACTTAATATCGCTATGATATTAATTCGGAGTTTTTTCTGCTTTTCTGTACACTTCCCCATTTGCATGTTGATGGCGCTATTAGTTTCGGGGGGGGGGGGGGGGGGGTTGGACACGCAGTTTCGACGCGCTATTACCCCTTACTGTATAAGGGGTAAAGCTAGAGCGTCGAAAACGCTCATCCAAACGCGGGCTAACATCTGTTAGCCTCCAGATATAAAGATAAGTAAAAACGGCTCTAGGTAGAGATTTTTGCAATATGTTTGAGATGTGACCTATCCTAAGGATCTTCACGGGTTGGGACTGTGTTTTAAGAAAAATATGAAAAGTCCATAGATTATGGACATAAAATAAAGAAAAAAATACATTCAAATAAAAGTGGACCAAAAGGTTATACAACTTATCAGTTGGTTTAAAGTTGGTCTCATAGGCACAAAACATACACAAATACAGAAGCTCTCATACAGACACACAGGTTCTCTCACAGACACATACAGAAGGTCTCACACAGACACACACATGCACACAAACAGGCTATTAGACACACACAGGCTCTCACTCATTCACACATACATACAAGCTCTCACACACATCATCTCCTGTTATCATCGGGCCATGGTGGGATGAGCTTCACCACGCTCCCTCGGGTCTCCTGTGCTGTCTTTGGGCCATGGTGGGATGGGCTCCACTACAGCCCATGGGCCTTCTGCTGTCTTCAGGCCGTGGTGGGATGAGCTCCACCATGGTGCCGCGGGCCTTCTGCTATCTTCAGGCCTTGCAGCCCACTGATCTTCCTGCTTGGGGGGGTGAGGGGAAGGAGCAGAAGCTGTGCGCGGGCATGGGCGCACACATGCTCAGACACAGAAGACGTGCCTCCCCTTCCATCGCCGGCACTCGCTCCTTCTTTGGCCACCTGCTGGTTAAGCTTCACTGGTGACCTACGGCCTCTCCTGCAGCCACTGGTCCATCGGCTCCCAGGGTGTGCCGCTCCTTGCAAATGCACAGTATGCATACCTGGTCTTGCTGGGCCTATCTCCAGTCCCTACAATGAGTCTTCTATCACCTTCGCTCCGCCCTATGAACTGCTCTTTTTTTTTCCTAAATTCATTATTAAACCATGGGACTCTATTTGTTAGAAATATAGAAGGTCGATATTCAACAGCGAGGCAAGCAGACAATTTATGCAGCTACAGTTTTTTGTAACCTGTTATGTTCAACATAACAGTGCACAGTGTCAATTAGGTGCCCTGCTGAATATAGCCAGATCTAATACTTGTTAGGTGAATAAACTTATTCAGCTAAATTTAGCACTGCTGTCTGGCATGATCAGACTTAAGCCTGGATTTTCTATTGTCGCACAGGTTTGTGAATCCCGCAGTAATGGGGGTCAGGGGGGGGTGAAGCGGGTGGCGGGTGGCGGGTGTACGAAAGCCGGCAGCGATCGTACCACTGCGGTGTTATCGCTGCCGGCTTTCGCACCCAATAGAGCCACTGTGAAAGGTTGTGCTATTGGGTGCGAAACTGGTGACGATAACGGTCCTTACCTTATCACCACCAGCGAAGTTACCGCCACGTCCGCCCCAACTCTTCCTCTTCCAGTCCTGACTCAGCCCCTATCAAGCTATTGCACGCAAAAAGGGACTTTTCACGTGCGAAATGGATAGAAAATGACCCCCTTAGCCAGATACGTTATCTGCATGTATGCTGCGCAGGGTTCAGTGTACACCTGCAAATTTTCAAAGCAGATTTAAGCGCATAAATCTGCTTTGAAAATTTGAGCTGACGTCTGCAATTAAAAAGTGCCCAGAGACATGAGCCTAAGCGGGCTGTTTGAAAATGACCTTTTAACCAAAAGAGATGATTCGATTTTTCATTCTTAATTCATGAATTTTCACTTTTCTTAATGATGTATACATAAAAGTATACATTCTTAATGTGGATTTTTGAAAGAAAAAGGTTGTGAATTACTGGCATAAAAGCTATTTTTTGTATGTCTTTGGCAAGCTTTTATAGTATTTAGTTTGAGGTTGTAAATCATAAAGACAGATAGATTCACATTCATCAGAAATGCACTCTGTTAAATAGTAAGAATAGAAAACTATGTGATTGTATCCAATTAATGTACAATGTTTTATCTGTAATATAAATATTTTTTTCCTTTGGGTCTAGAATGCTGGATGAAAATAGTCATAGAATGTTTTATAGCTTCTCTTCTTTGCCTTGTTAAGTAAGGATGTGCATAGGAACAAACTGTTTCATTTCATGTTTTTGCTTTGGGATTTTTAAACTGGATTTTGGTTTGTTTAATGTTTATTTTGGTTTGTTCATTCACTGACCTAAAATAAACATTTAAAGGTTCACATTCAGCCAACTAATCCTGCCTTGGCTCTGACACAGCTCTGACAAGCTGGTGAGGTCACACAGGCAAGAGCTGGTTGCTATAGTTGCCGGGGGGGGGGGGGGGGGGTCTCAGCTGTGCACAGCCATAGACTTCAATGGGCATAGAAATGAATGGGAACCAAACACAAATGAAATATGAAGATTCTTTGTTTCATTTGTGAGACCCCCCATTTGTTTTGAAGGGCTACAAATGAAACAAATATGGTCTCATTTGTCATGTTTTACTTATTTGTTTCAAACAAATTTACATTCCTGCTGCTGGGATCCTTTCTAGAATTCCATATAGTCATCACAGTATGTATGCATAGAATCAAGGCAAGGGACCTTCAACATGGAATTATGGCAGATTCACACAAGAATTGGACTTTTCATCCAGCCTGACGTGCTTGACAAAGGTGAGATTGAGGCAGGGGCGGATTCCTGCTGACGACCGGCCCGGAGATTCGCTGCCCCAGCCGGCCCCGGAGATACCACGTGGTCTGCCGAGCGCGGCTCTGTCACAGCCACGCTCGGCAGACCACGTGTCTAGAGCGACCGGCCCACCGGGGGATGCCTGATCTCCCCGATAGACCAATCCGCCCCTGGATGGAGGTATCTCATGCCAGCAGATTGTATTACACTAAAACACTCTGTATTTATCTAGATTAAAACCTACTTTTATCCTAAGTCTTGCAACCCAGGCATGCTGCCTTTTCTATGCCAGTCCCCAGCACTCAGTAGGCTATCACAAGCCTTATGATTCTGTAAGGCTGTGCATTCATTTTGAAAGGAAATAAACAACTCAGCGAAACAGGCTGTTTCATATTGTGTCATTTCAACATGAAACAAAAGAAATGCCAATGAAATTTGTGTTATTTCATATTATTTTACGTTTTTGTGTGTGCAGTTTGCAAATTGTGCTTGCCAAATTAATTTTGTTTTCTCTACTTTGGGATTTTATTTATGCATCTTTCGAACATAAAAGCTATCATCTTGAAAAAGTAATGGTATGTTGATATCCACAGCACAATAATAACAAATGAAATACAAAGTATTACAGCTTAAAATAAGAAATGTTCCTGTGTAGATACAACTTGGAGAATTCAATAGAAAGTGCTCACTCTTATTTACAACTTATTCAACTATCAATACTCAACATGGCTTGCTTCCACCCTCTTCCTTTGCAAACCGTCAAGGCAGTTAAAATCTACAAACAAAACCTGCTGGCTGTCCCAGGTCTCAGACTGGCAAGACTTGATGTAACCAGAACCCGGGTCTTCTCTGTTGCTGGGCCATGCCTAAGGAACCAGTTTACCAGACACTCTGAGCTGCACCTATCATCAAATCATTCAAAAAGGCTTGAAAAACTCATCTTTTTATGCTTGCTTTAGAAAGACTCCGGGATTGCAATACCACCAATGATTAATTAAGTTATATTTTCCTGTTTCTTTTATTTTTATTGTTATTTTTTATGTATGTAACATTTGTAAACTATCATGAAAATGTTATTAAAAGTTGCGTGTTACATTTTTTAAACAAATAAATATACTTGAATATTTAGACCTCTATGGGGTTGGAGGGGAAGGTATGCAAACATATAGGGCCAGATTTTCAAAAGCATTTACTCGAGCAAAACTGGTTTGTGCTCGAGTAAATACACTTTACTCAAGTAAGTGGGCTTTTGAAAATTGCTACGATAGTATGTCACATTTACATGCGTAACTCCTTTGAAAATTACCCCATAGAGCGCTGCTTCTATGAAGGAAATATATACAAAAAACTCAGGCTCAAGTGATAACAATATTCTACTAATAACCCTCTAATATCCACTTTTTGATTAAGATCTTCGTTGACTATCAATGTACTTAGAGAAACCCTATGTTGCAAAAAAATCTGTAGCTGATTTGATTCCTAGAAAATATTATTTTCAAATTTGACTTCACACTTACAAAGATAATGAAGCATGAAGGTTGCTCCAAGAGAGACAACCTCCTGCCTCTTAGCCAGAAACAATTATCAGTGCATACTGCTGCATACTTTTACAGAAATCAGGACATCTAATTTTATGACTAAGAAAACCTCTATCCATAAGACTGAAAAACATTTTTGAAGTCCAGTTTTTGTCATGTTCCAGGGCAAATATAATAAGAAGGGTGGTCGTATACATTATATCTAATTGAGAATGCTGGAATAGCTAAATTAAATTAATTAGATTGGAGACCACTTGCCTGTCTTCTTTCTCTTACATGGCCCTTTTTCTCTGGAACAAGTTGACTTTTTACTTAAAGAAGGAGCTTAATTATCTTAAATTTGGGAAACTTTTAAAGGCGCTGTTACAAGCTTTTAACTGAGACTGGTTATGGGCTTTTTTTATTTATGCTGCACTGATAGTTTTATTTTTAATCTCATTTATTGTACTGCATTTTATTTTATTTTACTTTTTTATACTTTGTCATTATGTGTTACATTTTAGTGTTATGTAGTTGTTATACGATGATTTTAATTGTAAATTGCTTTGGTGTAATAGGTAAATGCAGTATATGAAATTACCTAGGGGTAGGCGATCTATGATACCGTTAGGTGAACACACAGAAATAGATGCCTGATTCTTTTCCAAAACTTTATTGATGCAGAGACGTAAAAATCGCCCGACTCAGGCCGAGTTTCGCAGCTCTTTAGCCGCTGCCTCAGGGGCTACAAACAGAGTAAACAATCACAAATCAATAATTTACTAAAAACCAATATTGATATTATTAAGATCTCATAAATATTAAAAAGAATTTTATCAAAATGAATAAAACATCCTTTTTAAACATCATCAAGATCTGAAATCAAATATCCACAATATAGAAAAAACTTAAAAAATATTATTAATGAATTAAATGGTGACAGTAAATAAAAATTTAAAACAGTAAAGTGTAAATCAAAAACATATTTGTAATCAAAAATCTTTTCAATTAAAATTTTTACCTTCAATATTCAAATCAATGATACTGTTTTCATCCAAACACTTGCAATGGTTTGCCAGTTGTACAGAAGTAACTAAAAGAAATCCAAATGGGATAAAGAATTCTACATATGTTGCAATAGTGGTTGGATTTCTTTTAGTTACTTTATTGATTTGTGATTGTTTACTCTGTTTGTAGCCCCTGAGGCAGCAGCTAAAGAGCTGCGAAACTCGGCCTGAGTCGGGCGATTTTTACGTCTCTGCATCAATAAAGTTTTGGAAAAGAATCAGGCATCTATTTCTGTGTGTTCACCTATGAAATTACCTAGTCAGCAGGCTATAAGCCGAAGTTCAAATCCCACTATCTCTCCTTGTGACCTTGGATAAGTCACTTCACCCTCCTTTCCCTCAGGTACTAAATTAGGGGGAGAATTATGAGGCCACAATAGGGCTATATCACATGAAAAAATGGTGTGCTTTCTATTTACTTTTACCCTTTTTTGGGGGGAGGGGGCGGGCGGGGTACTTCAATTGGAGGCCCCAGGGTGGGAGGCTAGTAAGACTCCAGTGGCCTTTTTTCAATTTGGGGGGGGGGGGGGGGGGGGGAATTGGACAGCATGGCCTTTTAAAGCGATGATGGATCTGTGCCATAGGGATTGGCAGTGAGCGTTTACAAGGTCCCAGTCGCATTCTTTTGTTTCAAGGACCTTTTTCCGTGAGACAAAAGTACTTAGCGATACCGCCACGATGCTTTGCTGGTGAGGGGGAGAAATAATGTGAGAGAAAGAGAGCTCTGGCCTGCAGAGGACTGATCATAGTTGCCATAAGTTCTTTTGGCTTCCCGCCAGCACAGTCACCCACTAGGCACGATGTGCATTAGTTGGCGACAAATGGGCAATGCAATGCATGAATCAATTTTAGTGTCATTTATGGATCCCCCAAAATAAATAGGGGGTGCCCACAAATGTAAACAAATTTCTTGTCTCATTTGTTTATGTTTCCCATTCGAGTCTGTGGCCCATTCAAGTCTATAACTGTGCTGAGCAAACAAACCACAGGTAGAGGGTCTGACTGGCAACTACAACACTCAGCTTGAAATGTTAAAGAATGCCTTTGGATATGCAAGTGCAACCGACTTTTCTGCTCTTGTTTCGAGGGACACTGAGCAAGAACCTGCCTTGGTGCTGACAAGCCCTAGGAGTGTGGCTGCTGAAAAACCTCTAGCGACAGGAGGTGTATTTCCATTAAGAACTAAAACATTCATTTTCCTTGCAGTTTTTCACTCCACAAGAGACTGTGCTGTTGACTGCGATGTAACGCCTAATCCTAACAAAACTTTGGGGTCCCAGGAAGGCCCCCTGGTGGAGGAGTTGTTCTGTCAGGGGAAAAGTGTGCTTCCTGGTCTTAAACCAGGGTCTGCTGATTCAGGACCAGTGGGCTCTGTGTTGAGCCATGGGAGGGCTTAGGAAAAATGGGCTCTCAATCTAAAATTTGTTTCATGTATAAAAATAGCTTTATGTATGGACCCATCCCAGAGGCTCCAGATTGGTCCTCAAGGGATTCAAAAAAAACTGCTGGGACACCTCTCAGGTGTTCCCAGCATTTGGACAGCATGGGGGCCAATCCACGGTGTGGGATCCTGGAGGAGACTTGTGAGTTCTTAGCACATGTGTACTTATGTGATATTTGTATTGTGTGTGAAGTGATAATCTTTGTCTCCATTTTGTGTTGTGCTGTATTGGACGGAAGCAATTGTGAAAAGACCTAGACTGATATTGTGACTACATATAGGCCTTTTCTTATTTTTACTTATCTGCATATATCCTGCAGTGCTCCCTTTGTGCTACATCTCTATAAACCTCTTGAAATCCAGATTATGTGTTCATGTGCTGCAGGGGCCATTGGGTCTGACAAATAGAAGCAAAGAAATTCAGCTGAGAATTCTGCTGAATACGAGCAAAGTGCCAATAATGTTATGCACACAGGGGAAGAGCAGAGAACTCAGGCAACGGAAGAAAGATGTGTATGTCAAGGCTTAATTTGTGGGGAAATGTCCAAGAACACATTTCTGGCTCCTCTTTTCAGGCGTAAGAAGCAGCGCAGCAGGGGTGATCATGCACAGGCAGGGAAGAGACTGGGGAGGGGCTGAGCCTGCAGCACACAGAGAAGAGCACAGCCATTCTGCTACCTAATCTGGCCCCTCCTCTCTTGTTCCCCCTTCCCCTCACTTCTCCTCCTGTATTGCGGGGAACCGAAGGGGAAGGGGTGAAACTGAAGCAGACACTGCAGAGCAAAGAACAGACACACACAAAAAAAAGGATTGACTTAGCGCAAGTTTGAAAGCTGTGAGCAGTAGTGACAATTCTCAAGGCTTCAACCATGCTCACGAGTTTCAAACTTGCGCTAAGTCAATCCTTTTTTGTGTCCATTACCAAGCGTTTTTATAACTTATTTCTGGGACCCAAGAAAGCAAAGCAGAGCTGGCAGTGTATTTCAATTCTGGCTCCTCGGTAGAAGCAGAACAGAGCCAGGAGTTGCATGGATCATTTATGACACTGCCCCCCTACCTTGGAGGAAGCAGAACAGAACAAAGTGTTGGATCTGCTTACTCTGAGACAAGGGAAGGCATGTGACTTTGATTTTTGTGCAATTTCCAAGTAGAAATTAGGAGATTGTGAGGAACAACAATCAATTAAAAAAAAAGTCTTGGCATGGGATGAATGCCTGTCAGCTCCACTGTTTCTGCCACTCTTGGGAGCGTTGGCTTCCTGCTTATCACACTATCATCCCATACCCTGCCACTGATGATAAAATTGGTGATGGTGAAAGGGCCAAGAGAGCAAATAAGGGAATGTGGGTGAAACCAACCTCCCAAGGGAGACAGAGGTTAAAGAGCATGCTACTATTTAAGTGAATTTTGCAGAGAAAAAAGAGGACAATGCAGCTATGTTACATGAGCCACCAGCCAAGGAAACTCAGAATGAGATTGAAAAGGTTGCCAGACCCCTTACTGTGAAGGTGCTTAAATGACCATTGAATAGATGAGTCAGAGACTCAGGTAAGGGATTTGCATGTCATAGCCCAGTGGACTACTGTTGGTAACTTGCAGTGAAATATCACTTTAAATGAAAGGATAGCAAAATCCTAAATTATAGAACTATGACTGGAAAAGCCCTACATTGGAGAATTCTGAATGAGAGAGGGATTTATGAGAGAAATGTACTGAAAAAACAGTCCTAGGTAGCAATCTTATTCTCACCCTGACTAACATGGAGAGTCAGACCCTTGGGTACCCAGTTCTCAGACAACAGAAAAGAAAGGCCAGGCAGGATGGAAGGGTGTGCATACATTCTCTTCCCATGGTCCTGCTTGGGTCTTGGCCTTTTGGCTGAGATATGGTGACCCATTCAGGCTGGGTAACAGCAAATGACTAGCCATGAGCCTAGTGGAGCTGTAAACCCAAGCCAGGGAAAACCTCCTACCAAGGGAGAAGAACTGAAGGACAGTGGCAGATCTAGAGGTGGAACAGTCCCTCAGGAGGGTATGGAAACCAGTGGCAGATCGGTGGTCCCCCAGGAAGGTGTGGACCCCAGAAATAGAGCAGTCCCCCAGGAGGGCATGGACCCCAGCAGCAGATTGGGAGGTGGTCCTGGGTCCTCCTTGAGGTAGAGGACCCCAGCAGCATATTGAGCAGTCTCCCAGAAGGGTATTGATCCCAGAGGCAGATTGAGCAGTTCCCCTGGAGGAAGTGGCCCCAGTGACAGATGAAGTGGTCCCCATTAGGGCATGGACTCAGCGGCAGATTGAGTGGTCCCCCAGGAAGGCATGGACACTAGCAGTAGATCGAGCAGTCCCCCAGGAGGGGATGGATCCCAGCAGCAGATTAGAAGGCGGAGTCAGGTCCCCCAGGATAGCATGGACCCCAGCGTTGGCACGGACCTTTCAGCGGAGTGGAAGCTGTACTGAGAAGATGGCAGCCTTTAGATCCAATGGATCCCCCAGGCCAACACTGCCCACCAACCCAGTTGTATCTTTTCAATGGGTGAGACTTGGGGAAAAAAAGGGAGGATAATAATACTTGATTAATTGGGAACTCAAGAGGCCCTTCCTATTCTATATGGTTGTATACTGTGGAGGCCAACAACCCCAAATTGCCAAATATTAAATGTTCCTACTACCTTGTAGAAATGTATATAGTTGTGTGGCCTGAGACTATTAACCACAAGTAGATAAGTATGCTGTTTGACATCCTATTAGCAATGTACATAATCATGTAGAAATGTATATACTATATAGTCTAATAAACCTGTATATATTTATACATACTGCCAGCCTTGTTCACAGTCCTATTTGTTTTCCTGGGGTGAAGGGAGGGAAATCCCACCGATTAATACCTTCTTCCCCAGGTGGAGGCACAAAGCGCCAAGAACGTGAGGACTGACAGAGTCTGCCCTGGGAGGGCTCCCACCAGGTTGGTCTCAGACCCAGGAATGCTCCATGACATAAGTGGTCAAGGGGGCATTACATGGGGAAGGGGAAGGAGAGAGAGATGGGATTTGGGAGGGAAAAAGATTGATTGAAGAAATTGAAAAGGCTGTGGTTTGGGAAGAGGGGGAGTATGTCAGGAGATCGAAGATACTGTGGGATGTGAGTGAGATAATCAGAGTAGGGGCAGTCTGTGAGTGAAGTGATTGGAAGAAGTGAAGAAAGAGTGAAGAAAGGGAAGGAATAGGATTGGGTATGTTGGAGGGAAGGAGAGAAAAGAGACTGCATGAGGAGAGCATATGGCATTGTTCCCTTCCTTAAGAACATCAGTGTTTACTGAAGAGGATGTGGGGAGATACCCGCATCAGAGAAGGTTTTCAGGGGTTATGATTCAGATGGACTGAACCAAATCACGGTGAACCTAGAAGATGTGGTAGGTCTGATTGACAAACTGAAGAGTAGTAAATCACCTGGACCGGATGGTATACACCCCAGGGTTCTGAAGGAACTCAAAAATGGAATTTCTGGCCTATTAGTAAAAATTTATAACATGTCATTAAAATCATCCATTGTACCTGAAGGCTGGAGGTGGCTAATGTAAACTCAATATTTAAAAAGGGCTCCGGGGTGATCTGGGAAACTACAGACCAGTTAGCCTGACTTCAGTGCTAGGAAAAATAATGGAAAGTGTTCTAAATATCAAAATCACAGAACATATGGAAAGACATGGTTTAATGGAACAAAGTCAGCATGGCTTTACCCAAGGCAAGTCTTGCCTCACAAATCTGTTTCACTTTTTTGAAGGAGTTAATAAACATGTAGATAAAGGTGAACTGGTAGATGTAGTATATTTGGATTTTCAGAAGGCGTTTGACAAGGTTCCTCATGAGAGGCTTCTAGGAAAAGTAAAAAGTCATGGGATAGGTGGCGATGTCCTGTCGTGGATAACAAACTGGCTAAAACACAGGAAACAGAGAGTAGGATTGAATGGACAATTTTCTCAGTGGAAAGGAGTGGGCAGTGGAGTACCTCAGGGATCTGTATTGGGACCTGTACTTTTCAATATATTTATAAGTGATCTGGAAAGAAATACGACGAGTGAGGTAAACAGATTTGCAGATGATACAAAATTGTTCAGAGTAGTAAATCACAAGCAGATTGTGATAAATTGCAGGAAGACCTTGTGAGACTAGAAAATTGGGCATTGAAATGTCAGATGAAATGGATAAGTGCAAGGTGATGCATATAGGGAAAAATAACCCATGCTACAGTTACACAATGGCAGGTTCCATATTAGGAGCTACCACTCAAGAAGGAGATCTAGGCGTCATAGTGGATAACACATTGAAATCATCAGTTCAGGGTGCTGCGGCAGTCAAAAAAGGAAACAGAATGTTGGGAATTATTAGAAAGGGAATGGTGAATAAAACGGAAAGTGTCATAATGCCTCTGTATCGCTCAATGGTGAAACCATACCTTCAATACTGTGTACGATTCTGGTCGCCGCATCTCAAAAAAGATATAGTTGCGATGGAGAAGGTACAGAGAAGGGCGACCAAAATGATAAAGGGAATGGAACAGCTCCCCTATGAGGAAAGACTAAAGAGGTTAGGACTTTTCAGCTTGGAGAAGAGATGGCTGAGGGAGGATATGATAGAGGTGTTTAAAATCATGAGAGATCTAAAACAGGTTAATGTGAATGAGTTATTTACTCTTTTGGATAATAGATAGACTAGGGGGCACTCCATAAAGTTAGCATGTGGCACATTTAAAACTAATCGGAGAAAGTTCTTTTTCACTCAACGCACAATTAAACTCTGGAATTTGGTGCCAGAGGATGTTGTTAGTGCAGTTAGTGTAGCTGTGTTTAAAAAAGGATTGGATAAGTTCTTGGAGGAGAGGTCCATTACCTGCTATTAATTAAGTTGACTTAGAAAATAGCCACTGCTATTACTAGCAACAGTAGCATGGAATAGACTTAGTTCATGTTCATAAGAACATGCCATACTGGGTCAGACCAAGGGTTCATCAAGCCCAGCATCCTGTTTCCAACAGTGGTCAATCCAGGCCCTAGTAACCTGGTAAGTACCCAAAAACGAAGTCTATTCCATGCTACTGTTGCTAGTAATAGTAGTGGCTATTTTCTAAGTCAACTTAATTAATAGCAGGTAATGGACCTCTCCTCCAAGAACTTATCCAATCCTTATTTAAACACAGCTACACTAACTGCACTAACTACATCCCATACTGGGTCAGACCAAGAGTCCATCAAGCCACTGTTAGAAACAGATGTTGGGCTTGATGGACCCTTGGTCTGTCCCAGTATGGCATGTTCTTATGTTCTTAGTGCCTCCTTTTTGACAGAAGCGGCGGCTGTCAGCGGGTTTGACAGCCGATGCTCAATTTTTACTGGCGTCGGTTCTCGAACCCGCTGACAGCCACGGGTTTGGAAAATTGATGCCAGCTAAATTGAACATCCGTCTTCCAACCCGCGGGCCATGGGCAGATTTAAATTTATTTTTTTTTAATTTTGGGGCCTCCGACTTAATGTTGCTATGATATTAAGTTGGAGGGTATACAGAAAATCCGTTTTTTCTGCTTTTCTGTACACTTTCCCTGTGCCGGCCGAAATTAACTTCTGCCTTTGGGCAGGCGTTAATTTCTGAAAGTATAATGTGTGGCTTCACTGCACATTTTACTTTCTGTATCGCGCGGGAATAACTAATAGGCACATCAACATGCATTTGCATGTTGCGGGCACTATTAGTTTCGGGGGATTTGGCCGCGCATTTTTGACGTGCTATTTAAAATTGGCACGTCAAAAATGCACGGCCAAACCGGGGCTAAAGGTCTGCTCGGCCAAGCGCACCAATCTGAATCGGTCCGTATGTTTAGCCATAGAAAATGGGCAAAGCTTTCTTAATAAAGCAAACTTCTCAAATTACCAGGAAAGCCACACCATTGAGAAACCATTGTCATGTTCTGATTGTGAAAAAATTTCACTTGGAAAGCAAATTTCACAAGAAACTCAAAATTCTACCCACCAGCAAGATCGATTTCAAGTAGGAATTAAAATAAATACTTATGTTACAAAAATGATATTGATGACGGATCATTCTCTTGAACTTAATCTGACAAGTGGCAAGTGCTTCAACAGGAAGACAGGAATCTTCCATGCCACTTTGCCTTGCTGTTACACCCCGAATCCTACACTTTAGGGATTTTTCTTGTACTTGGCATTGCTGCCATTCCTCCTTCATGGTGCCTTACGATGATGCTGCCTCTCTTAGTGCCACTTTGCCTCTTGTGCTGCTTTTAAGGATTCATGTCACTGTTGTAGGTGCTCTCTTTTGAAGCCTTCAAGTGTTCTATCCACTGCTGCTGCTTCTTTTCTCCTCTCATAGTGCTTTGGCGAACTTCTGCCACTGCTGGTACCTCTTTGCTCCTTTACAGTGTCTTCAGCTATTCATGCCACTTTTGGTGCCACTTTACCACAGTCTATGTGCCATGGATTTGTTTCCCCCTTCGGATGATGTCTTATCTCATGTTTCATTAGAATTGATGAGGAAACCCTGATTTTGAAGCCCAAAATAGTCTACAGGGCTTCCCATATTGACTTTAATGTTAAACGATGAAGAAATAACTAAATAATTGTTTTTTTCCATTTGAAATAAACAAAATGAATTCAGGTGACATACGAAATGAATTAACAAACCAAATAAAAAATGTTGCCTTTGTGCATGCCTATCACCCACTTCCCCCTTTCTCAATGGCTTGCTCACTACAACAACTGTGTTTTCTGTGATCCAAGCTGGTTCTCCTCCTGCCATAGAATGTAGCACGGGATTTTCAGAGCAACTGCCTCTGTCACTACCTCCATTCTTGGCAGCTCTTTTTATGGCACACCTCTCGGACTAGAAGTTAAAATGCATGCATCGGGGCTTAAGGAGATCCCCCAACTTGCTGAGAGTGGCAGTGTTGCTGTAGCTCTATGTTAATGATTGAGCAACTCGGTTCTGGAGAGCAACAAAGCTTTTGAGAATTGCCCGCACAAGCGATAGGGTTGGCAAAGACTCTGGAGGTAAGTCCTTGTCGTCCCTTTGCTCATGCTCATAATTCCAGGTCGAGGCAGCAGATCTCAATTGCAATATTTATCAGCAGCCTGGAGCTCAAACCCTACACATCTGATCAGGAGCCATCTTGTGTGTACAAAAATGGAAATTGAAATGAAATAAAGCAAAAATCAAAACAAAACACCCTGAACACTCTTCACCTCAATCTGAATCAAAACGAAATAAAACAAAAGTAATCAGTGTGTACACCCCTATTATTCTGCAAGTTGTAATTTTTATCCCATATGGCATCAACATGTATTTGTGTATCGCCAGCATTAATATGGATAAGCTCACCAGTATTCTAGAAGTGGACAGATGTGTGCTGAATTTTCTATAGCAATGATACCTCTCTCTCTCTCTCTCTCTCTCTCTCTCTCTCTCTCTCTCTCTCTCGCTAGTCCCTTATCCTTGGCAGAATATTTGAGAAATTCTCATGTTTTATCTTCGTGACAGGATGCCCATTAACCTCTACCAAAGCTTATATGACAAATGTAAATCATTAATCCATGGTCTTACAGTAGCATGCTAAGATTTATTAAGGCCTTGCACACCACTGCTTCTCATTTGAATGGGAGTTTTATCAGGGCTCAGTCTTTCAAAGCAGAAACTTTAGGTTCAGATCCAAAAGAAACCTTTCTATAGCTTTGGTTTTCTACTGATTAATTGACCTGTTTGTATAAGATATCCAGGATCTGACATAAAAGAAACTTACCGGGCAAATATATATTTGGTATAAGGCTGTGTTAGAATTACTGTGTATTGTAAATCTGATGAATTCCTGTTGCCTCCTTCACTGAGAGAGCCAGAGAGAGCTTCTAGTAAATAAATTGCTTTCCAGAGCTGCCCTGAAGGCTCTCTCGTTTTCACTAATAGGAACGTGAACCACAGCTGTGCAGTCATGCTGCAATATTTCATTTCAATTTGTGATGTTAGAAAATCAACAGTATTCCTGAAATTAGCCTTACCAAAGTTAACATCAGCTTTGATGGAGCATTAATCCTGTCACATTCACTCACTTGTTGGTGCTGTGAGCTACAGCTTGAATGACTGCAGTTCTCCTTTTTCTGCTTTTAATTTTTGCCTTGAGCTCTGCTGACAATAGTGATTGTAAATCCCCAAATTTAGAGCCTGATTCATCCTCCAAGGTATTCTCACATCTTGCGCCTATGGGCCAAACCCTTGATCTCTCAGCCTCTTGCAGGGGCTCATTCAAAATACACATATCTCAAACAATGAATAAGTGAAAATAATTTGTTTGGAAGAGGGTTACGATAAGAGTATATGCTTCAAAACTTTACATTTTTGGTACAAGAAAATGGCACCGGCTACACCAGAGTGATGTCATTTCAGTGCTGTCCTCAATGTGAATGGTACTATTTTTAAAGAGCCTGGGTAGGAGAACGTGAGCTTTGTTCCTGCCCTTAAGGATTCTGAGAACCTCGGGAAAGGGGAAGCGAGGGTGTGGGAGAGAGCGTCCCGGCCCTGGCAGAGATTAACTGGGATGGGCAGGGCCTGGGTAGGCCCAGTCAGATAGGTTTTGCTCTAATTTTAATGGAAAAAGTGGGGGTCAGAGGGATCTGGGAGGGCTCCAGCTGGGCTCTGGTTCAATTTTGGCAGGGTGGGAGACTCATATGATTTTTTTTTAAAAAACGCAATGAATGTGAAATTACGTAAAACATTTTAGGTATTCTTGCAGGAGGCCCTGTTTGGTTTGTTCTAGTTGGAATGAACAAAAATGGGCTCATTTGTTGCATTTTTGACAGTTGTTTTAAATGAATGCACATCCCTAATATTCTGCTGGAGTGTAACTTCTGTGTAGGAGTCTATAGCAATCCAGCTTGCTTTACTTTGAGTATGAGTTGTATTTCTCTTCTAGGGCCTGTAAGGTTGTTTGTTTGTTTTTTTTTACTCTTTATTTATATATTTTAAACAGAAACATCAAGAAACAAATTTGAGTTGAAATAAAAAGCTGGTATACTATATAGTTGAAATAAAGAAAAAACTAATTATGAACAGGAAACAAAAAGTTCTTAACCCATATGCCAACTTAAGCCCACAATTAAGAAAGACAAATAGCATAACTCCTAAGGTAAATAATCTAACATAAGAAAAAGCAAACCTAAAGAAGCACAAACTATTCTTAAGGAGAGTAAAGGACACAGCTTAATGCAAGAGGGAGACAGAGAAATAGGAACTGGGATAGCTCCATGTTATGCAATACCATCACACAGAAGCATAATCCATTGGCCAGGTTCGAAGAAGATATAAGATGCATTTTGATGTTTGATACAACATTTGCAAGGAGATTTAAGTATAAATATAGCTACAATTTGAAGGACTGTGAGCTGCAACTACAAGAAGACCCTGTGTCTTTTTTGTGTAGCTTTGGAAACATCTGGATAAACTTTCATTTTAATTCTCAGAAACATTTCCTCATGCTGCTTAAAGAAAAGCCTCAAAAGCCAGTTCCGCTCAGTCAGGACCGAAAACCAAGGAAACAATTTACGTTGCTGGAGAGGCCAGTTAATCAGCTGACTTCTTCAAAAAGGTAGTTAAATCAAGGCTGCCATCTGATATGAGAGATACTTCAGCAAGATTACCATCTGTTGTTACTCGCTTATATGGTGGAAAACGATATGCTTTAGAAACCAGTGGAAGTGATAGCACCTCCACAAGATGTCACTTGCACATCTCAAGAGCAGAAAGGTTTGGAAAACTGATGACTCGCAAATTCTGATGGTTTATCAAATTCTCTACATTTTCTGCTTTAGAATGCAAATAGATGTAATCCTTCACAACAGCTTCTGGGTCTCCTCCAACAGTTTCTACCTTAGACTTAAGTTCTTCTAAGCAAACCTCCTGTGTATTTATTCTATCTTCCAAGGCCTGCAATTTGTTCCCAATCAATGAGATTTGAGCAGACAATGTCTTCCCTATCCTCCAGATGGCCTTCCATATTTCTTCCAGAGTGAATTCCATTTTTCTGTCTAAACAGAATTCACTGCTCTTCCTCTGTGTCAACTCCAAGCTGCCAGTTACCTGATTTCCTGAAGAAGCTGTCTCAGAAAATGCACCAGGCATCCCAATGGCAGAAATACCTCTCTTGATAGTAAAATTGGCATCAACCTGAACTGCAGAGCATGTTCCACCAGTACTCCCTACTGGTGCACTTCAGACTGTGTCATCAGTCAATGCCATAGAGCAGTCCTGGGGCTATCCACAATATGCATGAGAAAAAATTTTCATGTTATGGAGGCAGTGCATGCAAATTTTCTCTCGTGCATATTCATTGTGGATATCTTGAAAACCCGACTGGCTGGTGGGCCCCCAGGACAGGGTTGGGGACCACTGCCATAGAGGATATGGCCTATTATAATACTGCAGTGCTGCCTTTTTATGGTATAACAGGATTGCTCTGTACTGGTTCTGAGTACATTTTTTTGCAGGTTTTTGTATTATTTCATCATGTTCTTGGAAATAAAGGGAGTTTGTATTGCTGTTATTGAGGGGACACCCTAGTTATGCTCTATACCCTTTGTTGAGGAGTTTCTGTGAACACAGGGTATTGTTTAGAAAACTTGACGTAGAGGTTTTATATTGGGGGTTCTGTCCTATCATGCATAGCTCCCAGACTTCATTTCCATGTAGAGAAATGATTAAATGATGCCATCAAATTATTTTAATGTAGTTTTACTTTGTTGCACAGAAGATCCTTCTGTCTAGATACACCACTAGCATGCATGCCCAGCACCTTGCAATAATGACACTAAGCATTTGCTGCGGTGCCTCCTGTTTTATAAGCGTGGTGTCCTTTCTCCACATGGACAGAGTCTGGTAAAAAGAGGGTATGGAGGGAGCTATGCAATATCTGCTGAGATCAAACTAACAAGATGCTTTCCCTTATCACAGATCATGTAGGATAACTTGCTGATGACAGCTATATAGGAATGTACCACAGAGATCATTTAAAGCATAGTAGTTAAAAGTGTGGTGTCCAATTATGTGTTTTCACAGTATTGTTCTTGAAGGGACAGTGAGGGAAACTGCTGATCGTGATTGTTGACTTAATTTATCAAAATCTCAGGCAGGAAAGAAGGGGAAAGGAAGAGGAGAGTGTATGGATACCTAGATCTTTTAGGTATCTAGCAATGCCTCTGGGCTGGATTAAGGAGTACATAAGAACATAAGATACACCTTACTTGGTCAGATCAAGTGTCCATCAAGCCCAGTATCCTGTTTCCAATAGTGGCCAATTCAAGTCACAAGTACCTGGCAAGTACCCAAACATTAAATAAATCCCATGCAACTAATGCTGGCAACAATCAGTGGATATTCCCTATTCATTGATAGCAATTTACAGACTCCTCCTCCAGGAACTTATCCAAACTTTTTTAAACCCATATATATCAAATGCCTTAGCCACATCCTCTGCAATGAATACCAGAGCTTAATTGTGCATTGAGTGAAAAACAATTTTCTCCAATTTGTTTTAAATGTGCTACATGCTAATTTCTTGGAGTGCCCCCTGGTTCTTGTATTATCCAAAAGAGTAAATAACTGATTCACACCTACTCATTCAATATCTTTCATGATTTTAAAGACCTCTATCATATCCCCCCCTCAGTTGTCTCTTCTCCAAGCTGAACAACCTTAACCTCTTTATCTTTTCTTAATAGGGGAGCTGTTCCATCCCCATTATCATTTTGGTCACCCTTCTCTATACTTACTGCAGTGCAACTATATCTTTTTTGAGATTGGCGACCAGAATTGCACACAGTATTCAAGATTTGGTCTCACCATGGAGTGATACAGAGGCATTATGACATTCTCCATTTTATATGACATTCCTTTCCTAATAATTCCTAACAATCTGTTTGCTTTTTTGTCCGCCACAGCACACTGAGCTGACGATTTCAATGTAATATCGTTTATGATGCCTAGATCTTTTTCCTGAATGGGAGCTCCTAATATGGAACCTAATATTATGTAACTACAGCATGGGTTATTTTTCCCTATATGCATCACCTTGCACTTATCCACATTATATTTCTTCTGCCATATAGATGCCCAATCTTCCAGTCTCGCAAGGTCCTCCTGCAATTTTTCGCAATACACTTGCGATTTAACTACTCTGAATAATTTTGTATCATCTGAAAATTTGATCACCTCACTCGTTGTATTCCTTTCCAGGTCATTTATATATATATTGAAAAGCACTGGTCTAAGTACAGATCCCTGAGGCACTCCACTGTTTACCTTTTTCCACTGAGAAACCAGATCATTTAATCCTACTCTCTGTTTCTGTCTTTTAACCAGTTTGCAATCCACAAAAAGACATCACCTCCTTTCCCATGACTTTTTGGTTTTCTTAGAAGCCTCTCATGTGGGACTTTGTCAAATGCCTTCTTTGCTCTGTGCTGTCTGCTTCAGCCTTTGCCTCTCCCACCCTGGGAGATGGTAAGGTCTCTTCTGAATGAGATTAGAAGAAGCATATCCTTAGGCCTGCTGCCCCCAGATATTTGCCACTCCAGGCACTTATTATTATGAAATCCAAGCCTGCACAGGCCCAGAGGTATAGTTAACTTTTCTGCTTTAAATGGTCCACATTAAACCTATCAGGTATTAATGCTGGATGTACTGTCCAGCACTGATACCTTATGAGGCCATTAGCATACATTTTTTTATTTTAATGTGGTTATTTGCATGTGTGTCACACCACCAAATAATGTGGGTTGGACATGTTAACATGAAATAAATGTGGGCATTAACATTATTGCAGAATATTCCTTGCCTGTAATAGTGATTTTTCCTTTGTTGAAATGCATCAAAGTAAAACTAATGTTCTAGAAAAGTTCAGTATTTAAACTGTTACTATGAAAAATTTGGAAGTGTGCAAAAATTGTGCACAGGGGAAAATCTCTAAAAGTTAAAGCTGAATACACCCTGAGGCATCCAGAATATTATTTTAGCAACATGGTAGAATATGCCAAGGCCTCTTAGTACTTTACGTTGTGTCCATAGATGAAAATAACTATTATGTATTTCTCCCATTCTATTCTTTTAAGCCTTCTTGTTTGATGAATGAATTGCATCATTAGTCCCTGGATAACATTTGCTAAGAGTAGAGGTCTTTGACCTCTTTTTTCATGAGTGTAGAGATTTAATTTGCAGTGTTTAGCACGGGACAGGACCCTCAGTGGGCTTCAGTCACCAGATGACGATGATTGTTAAGATCTTATCATCTGCAAATAATGAGCAATCCAATTTTTTTTGTCTAATACTGAACAAGTGCAATAGATAAAGAACAAGTGGAAAGGCTGAGCAGTGAAAACCTGGCCATGGACCCCTGAGGTTCCATGATGAGGTTCCTTAGGTGAATTGTCCACCTCACCTGATCCATATGTGTGTCCTTCTGTGCCCGATCATGATCCCTCGGGAATTGTCCTAGTATGTTACTTGAAACAGCAAATAAGCTAGGAAGTTGACAAGCATATGAATTTAATCAGTCTTCTTCTCCTGGGTTATGCTTTCTTGTGCCCATGCATATTTGTCTCAAGAGTGCGTTTTTCGCAGCAGTGCTTGATTGTTTGTGAAGTGCCCATGAATGTCTTTGCAAGAACTGACTCTGATGTTGTACTGCACAAGCAGAATTCCTTTCCGCGAGTCCACACTTAGGCTGCTCCTTCCTTTCCTCCGTTAGCTTTTACACGGTGAGAAGGGACAGCAAAGAAGAGCTGTGTGATCCTCAACAGTTCTGAGTAACACTCAACACCATTGCAAACGTTTACAAATGTCTGTAGATTGCTGCACTGATAGAAGTACTTCGTGTTATCAATTTCGATACCTTTCTCTGTCAGGTAGTAGAGTCAGGCCTCCATAATCAGTCCATTTTCATATTTCACTCAGGGAAATCCACATGAAGCAAGAAAAGTCTTGAAGAGGTTCTATCCAGATCTCCAAATACTCTGCAGGTGCTCTATAGATTTTACACTCTGTCACAGAATATATCACTCTCCATGTCTAGCCCTTCCTTGCACTTGTAGGCCAGCATTCCTTTGACTTTCAGAGACATGAAGTGCTGGATCTTATGATCAAGAAGGGCATTTGGCACAGAATTCAATGTTTTCATCTCTTCCATAATGGACTTCTTTTGCCATCTCAGTTCTTCAGAGTGGGAGTACAATATGCTCATGAGAGAATGCATGTGCCAGAGGTACATCATACTGGTAGGGTTGCCAACTGACTCCAGATTTTCAGGACAGGGTTGATCCCTTGTAATTCCAGAAAACCAGGATAGCCAGCGTGTCTTGCTGTGGGAGAGCAGTTTTCTATATTCAACATCCATAAATTTGCAACATTTTTTTTCAGGAACTCAATCCAGACAGTGCAGATGAGGAAGTAGTTGTAAAATTTCAGGAGAATGCACTCAGTGCCCACATCAAATGTGTCTTCACCATGATGGACACAATTAAAGTCTCTTTCTGCATCAGCTTCTTCAGCTTGGCAAAAGTTTCCTTCCTTCTTCATCTTGCCAGAATCCATTATATTGTAGTTGTCAACAGCAAATGCTACACACTTCTCAAGTAAATGGTTGAGTTTTAGTGCAGTCTCATTGGATGTGATCTGGAGTTCTAGCAGTTGGGTCTGTAAAGCACCATTTTTCCAGTTGAAATACTGTATTACTAGTTTAAAACGTTTGGAGGCACCATGATTGTGTTATCGTAAAGTATGCCATTTTTTTCAGTGCTTTTAAGGCACATTCAATAGAATGTGCTGCAAGCACTGAGTTAACAAGTGCTTCTGTCTTTGTCCAGGTGTTCAAAAATGTTAATGTGATCTGGTAATATCCTGTGTTAGGGTGGGTGGAAGAATACATGTTATATCCTTATATACGGGCGAAGTCCTGCTCTTTCTGTCTAACCCTAGGGCTTCAGATCCTAAGTTCTTGTCCCTGCCTGATGTATTTGGGACTATTGCTAATTATAAAGTTAATTATGTAGAGGTCCATTTTCAAAAGCCATTTAGATGGTTAACTCACATGTTATCCGTCTAAATGGGATATTCGGCATATTGAGCCTCTTAACTGGCTAAATTATGCCCAGATATGTTGTTATCTGGGTATAATTTAGCTGGATATAAAAAGGCCTAGATTTATCAAAATGCTATTTTTATAGCAGAAATAGCACCCGTGATAAAAAGGGGGGTGGTTAGGCTAATTTACCTGCTCCCGCATCGCATAGGTAATTTCCGCAAGATGAGATAAATTTATCACACCAGCACTAATTTTTGCTTCACATGCTGATTAATCCACCGCAGGTGCATTATAGCAAAAAGGTTTTTATCACATATGCAGTGAGAGCGAGAGAGAGAGAGACTCTGTAGAAACCAATCTGTAACTTTATTTATTTATCTATTTATTTATTTATCTTGATTTACTGTAAAAGGGGGCACTTTTAGGGCCAGATTTTAAATCCTGCGCGCGTAAATCCAGCCGGATTTACGCGCGCCGGCACACCTATTTTTCATAGGCCGCCGGCGCGCGCACAGCCCCGGGACGCGCATAAGTCCCAGGGCTTCGTAAAAGGGGCGGGGGAGGGGGCGTGTCCTGGGCGGGACCGTGGTCAAGGGGCGGTTCGGGGCGGGACCAGGGGGCGAGGCGCCGGCCTGGGGGCGTGGTCGAGGCCTCCGGACCAGCCCCTGGGTCGGGTGATGGCACGCCAGCAGCCCACTGGCGCGCGCAGATTTACGCCTGCTGAAAGCAGGCGTAAATCTGGCAACAAAGGTAGGGGGGGTTTAGATAGGGCCGAGGGGGTGGGTTAGGTAGGGGAAGGGAGGGGAAGGTGGGGGGAGGGCGAAGGAAAGTTCCCTCCGAGGCCGCTCCGATTTTGGAGCGGCCTCGGAGGGAACAGGCAACGCGCGCGCAGGTTGCACAAATGTGCACCCCGTTGCGCGCGCTGACCCCGGATTTTATAAGATACGCACGGCTACGTGCGTATCTTATAAAATCCAGCATACTTTTGTTCGCGCCTGGTGCGAAGGCCTAAGCCTTCGGTTTTTCAGTCACCTCAGCCCTTCTAAAAGCATGGAAATGTTGTCCTTATTTCCTCAGTAAAATTACTCCTGCATTTTGGCATTTTATTCTGTTCCCTAGTGGGTCACAGATTAATATAATGCTACCTCTTCCTTTCAATTTATTTCTTGAATGAATGAATGAATGAATGAATGAATGAACTGCCTTTAAACAAAAGTAAACCATGCATATTAGTGATAATCACTTCTTACCTAACCTAAGCCCTCTTTCTTTCTTTTAACTGAGGAAACAGGAGAGTGGACCTGGCTGAAGAGATCTTACTGAGGTAGCACTAGAGGGACTCAGAGCATGTGCAGTGGCCATAGAGAAGATGGCAAGTGAGCGGAGAGTTCCAGAGGGAATGAGAAGAGATCAGCTATGAAGAACGATTCTTGTGCCTCTCTTTCTCCATGTATCCAGCATGACTATTAGACAAAAGATGGTTTCTCTCATTTGGGTGGGCATTTATTTATTTATTTATTTGAGGCTTTTCTATACCGGTATTAGTGGTTACAGCATACCGGTTTACTTCCGAACTGAAGGTGGAAAATACATCAAACAGAGACAGGGGATGGGACTACAGAGAACAGGGGAGAAAAATAGCCGGAAACTGGCAAACACAAATCAGACTGTAGAAAATAACATGTTAAACAATGTAACATAACTTAAAACATAAGTTCGAATCACGTACTGATGCAGCAAAGGGATTAAGACATAGGGGATCTAATCTGGGTAAGCCTGTTTGAAAAGCCAGGTCTTTAATTTATTTTTGAATTTGATGGTACAAGGCTCAAGTCGGAGGTTTGTGGGTAGTAAGTTCCAGCGGGTGGGACCAGCGATGGAGAGGGCTCGGTCCCTTGTGGAGGTGAGGTGTGCCTTCTTGAGGGATGGGATATGGAAGGTTCCTTTATTGGTTGCTCTGGTAGGGCTGTTAGAGCGTGTGAGACGGAATGGCTCATCAAGCCAGTTGGAGTTGTGTCTGTAGATGGATTTGTGAATAATAGTAAGGGTTTTATAGATGATGCGCGAAGGCATCGGGAGCCAATGAAGGTCTTTAAGGATAGGAGTAATATGGTCAGATCTACGGGCATTTGTGATAGTTCTCGGGACTGCATTCTGGAGCATTTGAAGCGGTTTTATGGTGGAGTAGGGGAGACCTAGGAATAGGGAGTTGCAGTAGTCCATTTTGGATGAGAGAGTGGCCTGAATGACATTATGGAAATCATGGGTATGGAGTAAAGGTTTTAGTTTTTTCAGAACATTAAGCTTATAGAAACCTTCCTTGAGGATAGTGTTGATATATAGTTTTTCAGGTTTAGTTGCTGGTCAATCAGGACACCAAGATCTTGTACAAAGGGCTGAGAGGAGATGGAACTATATGCTGGGTCGTTTGCAAGGGAAGGTTTGGGGATTTGGTATTGGGATATGAAGAGCAGTTCGGTTTTAGTGGTGTTTAGGGCAAGGTGGAGATTCGTGAGTAGGGTGTAAATGGAAGCGAGACATTTCTCCCAGAATTTTAGAGATTCAGAGTTAGAGTTATGAATTGGTATGATGATTTGGATGTCATCGGCATATAGGTAGAATTTGAGGCCAAGGTCGGATAGGAGCTGGCAGAGGGGAGAGAGGTAAATATTGAATAGGGTAGATGAGAGGAAGGAACCTTGTGGAACACCTTGGGAGAGGGAGTGTTGGTCATGGGCACATAAAAGAATTCCTCCCCCGTGAAAAAAGAGGGCATTTGCCTATAAATAAAAAAAACCCCTGCCTGATGCATTTGGGACACCTAAAGAAGCCCAAAAGAAGGTCATGCCCTCTTAAAAGAGAACCAGTGGTAGCCATATATTAGAAATGATATCAGTATTCTGCCAATAGAAAGGATATATCATGGGGAACGGGGAGAGAAGTCAAGATGGCGGCTTAACCTGGCCACAGCTCTGCTCGCTCGCAAAGATTTCCTTCAATAGAGTTTCCTTCTGATATCTGAGAAATGCCTGCGAAGAGGAAGAGGAAGATAAGAACATATCCCTCGACTCCCCAAACCTTATCCGGGCAGCTGACGATTCAGCAGTGTGCAGGGTCAGTACTTTGTGTGGGGGCTGGAGTTCTGGCTGTCGCGGCGTGTGAAGGAGGACCCGCTGCGACTTTGGAGGAGGTGTCATCGAGCCCCCAGGATAATCGTGGTCCACCGGCGGTGCAGGTAGCCTCTGTGTTGGGCCCCACGGGGAGCCCTGAAGTAGAAGTCTCGCCGTTGGAGGTCAAGGAAACAGTGCTGCAGACTGTACCCGTCCTTACTTCCTCCTTGATGGAGAGTGAGAATGCTATAGTACCTGCACCCGTGGCTACAAGAGTCCAAGTGTTGAATGGAGGTGAGAGTTTACCAGTTATGACTTTACCAAATATTTCAACAGCATATTATTTGGAAAAGCCTGCTAAGGTTACCCTAGATTCACTATGGAAACAAATTTCGTCTATGGGGAAAAATTTTTCAGACTGTTCACTGAAGATAAATTAATTGGGGCAGATTTTATAACCTGCGCATGTGGTCTACATTTGTGCGCGCTACCTGGTGCGCACAAATGTACGCCCGATTTTATAACATGCGCACACAGCCGCGCGCATGTTATAAAATCCGGGGTCGGCGTGCGCAAGGGGGTGCACATTTGTGCATGCCGAGCCCTAGGGGAGCCCCGATGGCTTTCCCCGTTCCTTCTGAGGCCGCTCCAAAATCAGAGGGAACTTTCCTTCCCCTCCCTTCCCTTATCTAACCCACTCCCCAGCCAGAGAACTCGGCCCCGCCCCCCGGACTGGCACCCCGCCCCTGCTCTGCCCCATTCCCACTCCTTTTTCAAAGCCCCGGGACATACATGTGTCCCGGGGCTTACGCACATCGCCGAGCCTATGCAAAATAGGCTCGGCGCGCACAGGAGCAGGTTTTCGGGGTTACGCGCATAACCCTTTGAAAATCAACCCCATTGTCTCAGCAAGTGGACTCTTTGGTTAAATTGAATGAAAACCAGAAAAAGGAAACTTCAGAAAAGATTAAGAACATGGAAGAAGAAATACAACATGTGAAAAGAGTTCAATCTACAATTACACAGGACTGTTCTGCCCTGAGTAGGAAAGTAGAATTTACTGAAAACACTTTAAGACACCTTAATTTGCGAATTTTGAATTTCCCAAGGGTGGTAGGAGAGGTTCCTAGAATTACTATCAGAAGGTATTTCCTGGAAACATTGGGCTTTACAAACGAATCCGCTCCCCCTCTGAATAAAGTCTATATTTTACCATCTTGTTCAGCTTCTGAATTCTTCCTTAGACTTAAATAATCTGTCAGAGTATTTAGAGTCATCTAATCTTGAAATAACCAAGAGAGCTATATTGTTGTTATCTCCATATACTGAAAACAACCTTAGTAACTCATATTTATTTATTCTGCTTTTAGCATGTTTTCCGTACTTCAAAGCAGATTACATTCAGGTACTGTTGCGATCCCGGTCGCCAGGCTAGCGACCGGGCCCTTACCTCCATGCCGGGGGTCCCGGGTCCGCCGCGCTCCGCTGCAGTTTCGGGCCTGGTCGGCCGCGTGGCAGTGGCGTCTCCCTCGTGGAGACGCCGTCGAGCCCGATTCTGACTCCTCCCCTCTGCCGGGTACGCGCGCGCGCGCGAAGGGGTGGCTCTTGAAGGTCCAGCACCCGGAAGTGCTGAACCGCCCCCTTTCTGACGTCGGAGCTCAGCTGGCTATTTAAGGCAGCCTCAGTTTCTGGTTCCCTGCCTTGCAACGAGGTCGCTCCTTTTGAGTGCTTAGTTGCGTTCCTGGATTCAGCTTGCTTGTTCCACTGCTTGTTCCTGCTTGTTCTTGTGATTGCTCCTGAGATCCTTGCCTTGTTCCGTTCCTGCTTGTTCCAGTTCCCGCTCCGTTGAATCCACTCCTGCTTGACTCTTCTCGTCTGCCGCCAGCCTTGACCCTCGGATTCCTGCTTGACTCTTCTCGTCTGCCGCCAGCCTTGACCCTCGGATTCCTGCTTGACTCTTCTCGTCTGCCGCCAGCCTTGACCCTCGGATTCCTGCTTGACTCTTCTCGTCTGCCGCCAGCCTCGACCCTCGGACTTCTGCTTGACTCTTCTCGTCTGCCACCAGCCTTGTCCCTCAGACTTCTGCTCGACTCTTCTCGTCCTCGGCCAGCCTTGCACACCGGTTCTCCTAAGTCCCAGCGACCCGGACCCCTACGGGCTCCTCCTGGGGGGGTCTCGGGTTTCCAGGGCGAAGACTCTCTACTCCACGCCTGATCCATACCGCCTCCCGGCTCTCTTCCCACCGTCTGGACCCCATCGTTCAGACAGCCGGGCCAAGGGTTCACTAAACAGACTCTCCCATAACAGTTTGCAAGGCCATGGACCCGGCGGAGACTCCCGGTCTACAGGCCATCCCGGGAATGGCCCAAAGAATCCAGCAGCAGCAGCAATGTATAGAAGTTTTGGCTGCCACTGTGGATCGACTGGCGAGTCGCTTGGATGCTCAACCTGTGGACGTAGTGGTACCACCACCACCTCCAGCCCCTGTACCTCACCCGTCCGTACAGACCCAACTTCCGGCTCCCACGCGTTACTCGGGGGATGCCAAGACTTGTAGGGCCTTCTTGAATCAGTGCTTCATTCGCTTTACTTTGCTTCCGGGACAATTTCCTTCCGATGCGGTCAAAGTGGCCTACATTTTGTCCCTGCTGGACGGAAAGGCCATGATATGGGCCTCGCCGCTATGGGAACACCAAGATGCCATACTCCAGAATCTGCAACGGTTCGTGGACCATTTCAAACAAACCTTCGATGAACCAGCACGACAGACTACCGCTACTACGGAAATTCTACAATTAAGACAAGGGTCTCGCTCGTTAGCAGACTACGCTATTGAATTTCGCACTCTGGCCATGGAGCTGGGGTGGCAAGATGACTGTTTGCGAGGCATATTCTTGGAGGGCCTCGCAAGTCGTATCAAGGACGAACTGATGACACGGGATATTCCCACTACACTGAATGAGGTGATAGATTTGGCCGGGAGAATCGATCGGCGGCTGCAGCAGCGTGCTAAGGAGGGCCGTCCGCCTCGACGACCGGTTTCCTTGGCGCCAACCTTTTCAAGGTCTCTCTCCTCACCTCACAAGCCACAGTCTACTCCCACTCACAATTCTTCTGAGAAACCCATGCAAATTGGGCGAACGCCGTTAACCGAGGAAGAAAGAAGACGACGGCGCACTCTAGGATTATGCTTGTACTGTGGTACCAGGGGTCACTTGCTGGCTCAGTGCCCTGCAAGGCCGGAAAACGCTTGAACCTAGGGAAAAGGGAGGAGGTCTCTCTAGGTTGCCTTAATCCTGCTCCTCAATGTACGGTACCTGTTACCCTGCAGTACTCAGGGGGTTCCTTTCAGACTCTAGCCTTTATCGATTCTGGAGCTGGGGGAAACTTTATTTTAAAAGACTTGGTTTGTCAACTGGGGCTTCCTACAATACCCCGGAAGCCTCCACTCCGAGTCACCTCTATCCAAGGGACTCCGTTGTCGGGAGACATCTCGGAGGTCACGGAACCTATCACACTTCAGACTGGGATACTCCATACCGAAAGACTCTCCTTTATGCTGCTAGAGAAATCTGTGCACCCAATAGTACTTGGGCTTCCTTGGTTGCAACTGCATGCTCCACTTATTCACTGGGACTCTCTTCAAATCGCTCAGTGGAGCTCCTATTGCTTCCAAAACTGTTTGGAGTCGCCTCTGAAATCGACTCTTCCGCTCTGTCAAACTCTTTTGGAACTACCAGCTCAGTATCAAAGCTTTGCGGACGTATTCTCTAAACAGAAGGCGGAACTTCTTCCAGCTCATCGTCCCTTCGATTGTGCCATTGATCTACTTCCAGATTCAATCCCTCCGCGAGGCAGGGTTTACCCCCTGTCTATACCTGAGACGCAAGCGATGTCGGAATATGTGTCTGAAAATCTAGCCAAGGGCTTTATTCGGCCATCCCACTCCCCAGCGGGGGCGGGGTTTTTCTTTGTGGCCAAAAAAGACGGTACCCTCAGGCCATGTATTGATTACTGAGGGTTGAATACTATCACTAAAAAGGATCGCTATCCGCTTCCTCTCATTCCTGAACTTTTAGACAGACTTCAGGGTGCTAAAGTTTTCACAAAACTGGACTTACGTGGAGCCTACAACCTCGTCCGGATTCGTCCCGGGGACGAGTGGAAGACAGCTTTCAACACCCGGGACGGTCATTATGAATATCTAGTAATGCCGTTCGGATTATGTAACGCTCCAGCTGTCTTCCAGAACTTAATGAATGAGGTACTGCGAGAGATGCTCCACTCCTTTGTCATCGTTTATCTCGACGATGTTTTGATCTACTCTCCAGACCTCGTCTCTCATCGCCGTCACGTTAAACGTGTCTTGCACGCATTAAGAGACAATCATTTATATGCCAAACTCGAAAAATGTCTGTTTGAGTGCGAAACACTTCCTTTCTTGGGATACATCATTTCTTCGTCTGGCTTTCAAATGGATCCGGAGAAGGTTGCAGCTATCACCAATTGGCCTCAACCAGTGGGTTTAAAGGCCCTGCAGCGATTTCTCAGTTTCGCCAACTTTTACAGACACTTTATTCCACACTATTCCCAAAAGGTGGCTCCCCTCACGGCACTCACCCGCAAGGGCGCCAACACTCACGCTTGGTCTGTCTCAGCTTGCCTCGCCTTTGAAGAGTTAAAAAAGGCCTTCCTACAGGACTCTTGTTTACACCATGCAGATACACAGCACCGGCTCCGAAGGGTGGCACTCTCATCTAAGCGGTTTGCCGACCGCCATCGAACAGCAGCACCACAGTTCCTCCCAGGGGACAAAGTCTGGCTCAGCACTAAACACCTTCATCTCCGACAACCCTCGAAGAAATTGGCACCCAAGTTCTGCGGACCTTTCCGCGTCGCAGAAAGAGTGGGCATGGTATCTTACCGATTACGATTACCCTCTTCGCTGCGTATCCACAACGTCTTTCACGTTTCTCTACTGAAGCCAGTTATACTTTCTAAATTTCACCCTAGGCCACAGGACTCTTCTCCAGCACCTACTGCAGAAGATCCCACCTTCCAAGTACGTGAGGTATTGGACACTCGTTTTGTGAACAGACGTTAGGAATATTTGCTAGCGTGGGAGGGGTGTGGCGACGAGGACAATACTTGGGAGCCAGCTCGTAACATCTTAGATAAGTCTCTTCTGCGTCAGTTCCACCTGGATCATCCTGACAAGCCTGGGCCTTTAAAGAGGGGGCCTAAACGGGGGGGTACTGTTGCGATCCCGGTCGCCAGGCTAGCGACCGGGCCCTTACCTCCATGCCGGGGGTCCCGGGTCCGCCGCGCTCCGCTGCAGTTTCGGGCCTGGTCGGCCGCGTGGCAGCGGCGTCTCCCTCGTGGAGACGCCGTCGAGCCCGATTCTGACTCCTCCCCTCTGCCGGGTACGCGCGCGCGAAGGGGTGGCTCTTGAAGGTCCAGCACCCGGAAGTGCTGAACCGCCCCCTTTCTGACGTCGGAGCTCAGCTGGCTATTTAAGGCAGCCTCAGTTTCTGGTTCCCTGCCTTGCAACGAGGTCGCTCCTTTTGAGTGCTTAGTTGCGTTCCTGGATTCAGCTTGCTTGTTCCACTGCTTGTTCCTGCTTGTTCTTGTGATTGCTCCTGAGATCCTTGCCTTGTTCCGTTCCTGCTTGTTCCAGTTCCCGCTCCGTTGAATCCACTCCTGCTTGACTCTTCTCGTCTGCCGCCAGCCTTGACCCTCGGATTCCTGCTTGACTCTTCTCGTCTGCCGCCAGCCTTGACCCTCGGATTCCTGCTTGACTCTTCTCGTCTGCCGCCAGCCTCGACCCTCGGACTTCTGCTTGACTCTTCTCGTCTGCCACCAGCCTTGTCCCTCAGACTTCTGCTCGACTCTTCTCGTCCTCGGCCAGCCTTGTACACCGGTTCTCCTAAGTCCCAGCGACCCGGACCCCTACGGGCTCCTCCTGGGGGGGTCTCGGGTTTCCAGGGCGAAGACTCTCTACTCCACGCCTGATCCATACCGCCTCCCGGCTCTCTTCCCACCGTCTGGACCCCATCGTTCAGACAGCCGGGCCAAGGGTTCACTAAACAGACTCTCCCATAACAGGTACTGTAGGCATTTCCCTGTCCTCAGAGGGCTTACAATCTAAGTTAAATACCTGAGTCAATGGAGGGTAAAGTGACTTGCCCAAGGTCACAAGGAGTGACAGTAGGACTTGAATGCTGGTCTCCTGGTTTGTAACCCACTGCCCAAACCACTAGGCTAGTCCTCCACTCGTGATGAAAGTTATTTCAGGAATTCTAATGCACTATTTATGGGTCAAAAAATCAGGATTTTTCCTGATGTAACAAAAACCACCCAAGAGAGAAGGAAGGGTTTTCTTGCTTTAAAACAGATTACTTTAGTTATTGGTGCTACCTTCTTTCTAAGATTCCCGTGCAAATGCATTGTAAAATGCAATAGAGATTCCTACATATTCTTCGTACCAGAACAGCTTAAAAGCCTCGTAGTTTCTAAGAAAGTTATGCTTCAATCTGGTAACCCCTAAACACTTGGGATCATCTTATATTGATAGAGTAGTGCTGTAAGCTAAGCCATTGCCTTTGTTTTTCTTTTTACTTTTGAGTTTGTTTGTTTTTATCTCCTAAAATTGCTGATACCCTTCCCCCTAGGGTATGTGGTCTAATGGGTATTGTTCTGTTACCTAATGTGGTTATCTTTTTGTTAAATTGCTGTTTTTTAATACCATATTTCTTCACAAAGTGGATACTTTGTATGATTGTTGTAAAATGAATAAATTAAAAAAAAAAAAAGAAAGGATATATCAGAAAAAGGGATCTTTATGGTCTTGACAGTTCATACACTACAACATCTTTTGTTTTTTGGAGATCCAGTAAAAGGTATCGGAACCTACAAGGGTTCCAATAGTTTCAAATTCCATGTTCTAAATTTTCCCCCCATATTCAAAGGTTATGTTCAAATAGTTTAACACTCACAAGAATTTTATATTTGGAACCTGGCAGACATAACACCCAGACAATTTTTAAACATCGAAAGATATTTAGAAGGTTCCAGGACTAGAAGTACAAAGCATTTTCCGATAGATACACAATGGGGAAACCCCAGTAATACACCTGGCACTCAGTATTGCATTCTAAGGGGGGTAATTTGCACAGTCACTTATGTGCATAAAGCCCAGTTTTATGCACATGACTCTGAACATGATTTCACCTGGAGCTTTACATGCCCACTAAAAAGGCATTCAGGGAGTAGATTCGGGGTGGGATTAGGATTTACATGCATTCATTTGATTTTTGAAAGTATGTGTGTAAATCCACACACACAAGTCACACCTGTTCTCGAGAATGTGCAGGTTTGAAAATTACCCTTTTAATTATGTGTTCTTTTGACCTTCCTTCTTTAGTCAAGGCTACAGAGAAAGTAAAACTAGAATTGCAATTTAAAAAAATAAATTTTGGAAGGTCGACTTGTGTAGCTGGACAGAGAGCATGACTCATCCAAGGTGTCTTTGTGCTGCCCAACAGGAGTAATTCCTTGTCAAGTTGGGGGTGATGCTTCACATTGTGCCTTTCACAGTCATTAAGTAATAAAATATGTATTTGTAGCATATTTGGAAACCTAATGTAGTTCAAATGTTATCTTGCCTACTTTCTATGCTAATTTTCATGTTAAGGAGGATTTTCCTGCTATCTTTATCAAAACACAAAGCTGACTAAAGAAGACTTATGAAAGCTTATAATCTATTTACTTTTTCTAAAGATGCATTAAATTATTTTTCATCTGTTGGATCCTAAGTAGTTCGATTTTAAATATCAATGCAGTCATTTAAATAGAGTATGCTTCTCAGATGGCTCTAATGGTGCCATTTTTAGAAGGGTATATTATTATACAACTGCTTTAGTTCTTTTGTTGCTTGATTTTGCTTTATAGATTATTGCTATGTCTTAAGCAGTTAGTGTGGTCATATAAATGAGGTTGCATCTGTCATTTTTCCCTACCTCCTGTACTTGTTTTACACAGGTTTTATCAATAGAATACACCAATGCTTATCCTGGCAGGATCACAGTGTTTCCAGGCTTGCAGTACATAGCAAGGAAAAATCCTTCTGTGAAGAGTCTGCTATACAACAGATTCTACTCTACAACATAATAGCGCCAACTGTAGGTCAACAGGCAGCCATTTTGAAAACCAGGGTAGCTGGGCTTCTGCTAATAGTACACCTGCAGATGGGGTAAAATGTGGCACAGAGGAGCTTGGGGCATTTTGGGGGGGGGGGGGGGGAATTGAACATTTTTGGCAGCAGCAGAGTTTTTGCCATGGTGGGTGGCTGCTGGCAGCGCATCCAATTTTTTTTGAAAAACAAAAAGAAAAACAAATTCAATTTTGTTCTTTTTTCCTTCTGTTTCATTTAAAAAATGAATTGAAATGAAACAGAAACTTTCCTTCTTCATTTCAGCTGAATGCACATCCGTACCCGTTACCCATTCATTATAAAATCAATTCACCCACCTAATAGTAAGAAAGAAATCAAATAGCAAGTACTATAAAAGCAAATATTTGAGAGATATCTGAAAAACAAGAAAGCTTTGTCATGGTCTGTGAAAAGAGATTTGGAGTGTGCAGTAGGGGATTAGGGATATGCATTCATTAAAAACAAATACAAAAAAATGCAATAAATGAGGATATTTTTTTGGTTTGTTCTGAATGGAATGAAACAAAAATAAATGGCCTCCCCAAGGCCTTCTGGCAACTTTCCAACTCATGAACGAGTCGAAGCAACCATGGCACTCTTTGATCCTCCTCCTCCTGTCCTCCCCAAAAGAGTACTTGGGGCCTGGGTTATTTCCAGGACCTTCCCAACCACCCAGAAAATGTTCTCATACTGGAGAGATCCCCAGCCCCCACTTACCCCTTCATGGAAGTCCCTTTGGGGTCCAAAGGGCAGGAGCAATTCTTATTCACTCCTGCCCTGAGCAAGGTACACTTAAAAATGGTGCCAGCCACACTGAGAGGCCATACCAGATAATGGCCCCAGTCACACATGCAAATTATCTGGCTAAAGGCATTTGTGCCTGAGGGCTGCTGATAGTAAACAAAGGATGCATAGATATTTGGATAAATGGGTTTTTGAGGGCAGATCTGTATGTGGGGTTTACATGGAATGTCTATGGTATTGGTAGCATCCCCTCTATGGATGTGCAGGCCCAAGGGTTTTGTTTCAGTTTGGTTTTTTTGTTTTTAATTTTTTTGTTTCATTTAATATTTTTTCAGTTTGCTTCATTTATATACTTGGGAACTTTTGATTTCCTTTCACCCTAAGATTTTCATGGTGTGTGTGTCTGTGGTGGTGGTGAGGGGGGGGGGGGGGGGGGGGGGAAGGGTAGCAGCATTCTCACAAACTCTCTCTCTCTCACACTAACTCACTCACATGTTCACTCACACACATACATGCTCATTCTCACACACACTCACTTCTCTCTCTTGTCCACACACTGTCTCACTACAAAAACACTTCTTTCCCTCTATCATACACATACATGCACTCTTACTCCTCTCTCTTTTACACACACATGCACCCTCAGGCCTCTCCCTTTTTCACACACTCACTTCTCTCTCTCTTCTGCACACATACATGCATTCACTCCTCTCCCTTGGAAACAAGCACTCCATTTCCTTTTCATTCTGTAACTTCGGGCCCACTCTGCCCTTGTTTCATTTTCCATGTGCGGCCCGAAGCTGCTGCTCTTCCTGCGTCTGCAGTTCTTATTCTCTGTGGGGGAGGGGCTATACTCCTACTTGTCTCGCTCCTGTTGCACGGCCCTGTGCTTCTCCTCATCCTCCTGCAGCATGGCTGCAGACGCTCCTCCTCCTTCAGACCCGCACTGCTCCAGCAGTTTTTTCTTCCAGCCTTCTGCAGCAGGGTGCCCGGAGTTTTCGGCAATTTGTTCAGAATTCCAGAGTCTTTGCGCCACATCCGGAAAGTTCACATGTATGTTCATTTATCAAACTGAAAATAAATCATTAAAACCTCCCCAAAATATCAAAACAAGTCCTCCCTGAGGACTTCTGACACCTTCCCACCCCAAGAAGAATAGCCAGAGCCTTCATAGCCTTCTGATCCCCTTCCACCTCCCTCCCCCCCTGAGAGAACCTAGGCCTACTCAGATGGGCTTAGCCTAGCCCAGCTGAGGCCTCCCTGGGCCCTTCCAACCCTCTGTCTACTCCACAGAAAAACTGCTGAGGCTTGGATATCCCCAACCCCCCTTACTCCTTGGAGTCCAAAGGGGCAGGAACAATGCCCACTTGCTCCTTCTCTGCTCATGGTGCATTCAAAATGGTGCAGTCGCAGTTGCAAGTTATCTGGCTAAATGACAACTTTTTAATACCTTAGACCCTTATCCAGCTAAATTTTAGCCGAATAATTAAGGGGCATTTCAGGGGCATTCCAGGGCAGGGATCAGCCGGGAATCTTGTGTACGTTTTTTGGTTAACTCTAGCCAGCCCCAGGAGCAGGGTTAAAGTTATCCACTAAAGTGTTCCCAGGTAACTTTAAACGTAATTGACTAGATAGCCAGTTAAGTACCACAGGAAAAGAAAAAAAGAGGAAGCTAAGCAGGTCTGGTAGCCAGATCACCAAGCCCCCACCAAATAAGGCCAAGCTTGGGACTGGTGGCCTGATCCCCTAAGGCCTAAGGCCTGTGTCGAACTCCTCCACCCACTCCCCCTCCCCCCAGGTTGCTAAAAATTACTTACCTCTGACCCCTCCACCTTCACTTTCACTCCCACCTCCCCATCAAGCCTAGCCTACTCCTCTCAACCCAGCCAGACCCCATAAACCCCAAATGTGACTGAGAGCTCAGAACTAGCATCTGGTTGCCGGTGCATTCGGCGTTGCTCTGACAGAAATGCTTGTTACTTAAGTGACGAGTGTTTTTGCTTTCACCACAATACTGGAAGCTTATGCAACCAGAATTGTTATCAGAGCAACAATGGATGCAGCAGGAGCTAGTTCCAAGCTTCTAGTCGTGTTTAGGGGTTTATGGGGCTCTGGCTGGGGTAGGAGGGGTAGGCTAGGCTTGACGAGGAGTCAGGGGCAGGGGGGGTTGGAGGGAGAAAGATAAGTCATTTTTAACATCTTGGGGGGGGGGGGGGGAGGAGTGGCGAGTATAGATGGAGGGATGCTGATCCACAGGCAGACCTTAGACTTTGAAGCTTTCTTTGGGAGGGAGCTTGGGGGGAAAAGGGAGAAGGCTGCCAGGCCCAAGCTTGGCTTCCCTTGCATGGAGGGTGGGCAATCGGGTTGACAGGTCAACTCAGGTTCATTTTTTATTTGTGTCCACTTAACCAGTTATATTTGTTTGAATATAACTTTGAAACCTAACTGGCAATATTCAGCCACAGCCAGTTAGGTTTCAAAGCTATCTGGGTAGGTTTACACACTCATTTTGTGGAGTGGGTAATGCAGCCTTCATGTGTACAACCTTGTAGGAAGGCTTTACAGTTTCTTGCATCTCTGATTTTTGTACCTAATATTATGAAAGCGGCGACTAAATGCATTTTATGGGCCTTCCGGTCATAGAAGCCTGTTGCGACCATCGCTGCCTGACGTCTCCACTCCGCCCTCCTTACCTCTTTGGCGACTCCTCCTGCGGTTGACGGACGTTTGGCTGCTGCGGCGTCTTCCTGCCGTCCTCTCTGGCGTCCCCGGACCGGCTTGGGCGCTGCCTCCCGCCATGCTGTTCAGCTGCCTAAGGGCGCGCGTGCCGCGCGGCCCTGCTTCAAGTACCTTCAGTGGTGCAAACCTCAGGGGCGTCCCCCTGTGATGACTTCATGCATCCAGGATACAAATAGCCTACGCGATTGCTAGCATACGAGTTAGCAAGGGTTTCACTTACGGATGGGATTCGCTCTCCGAACCTAGCTACTCTGCCTCCTCTTGGACTACTCTATCGGGGTACCTGCTCCTCGGGGACCTCTCTCTCTTTTCTCTTTCAGGTCATTGTCTGGAACCAGTACTCGCTCCTCGAGGGCCCATGTTCCTGGACTCACTACCTGGACTTCACTTCTGCCTGGAAGACATCGCTGCCTATGCCATCTGTGAGTTACCATCTATCTCTCTCAGAGCTGTTCCCTGGAACCAGGTACTCGCTCCTCGAGGGCCTGCCTTTACTTCAGCTCCTGTGCTGCATACTGAGAGACCGCTGCATGAGTACATTACCAACGAGGCTCTAATCCTGAACACTGCATTCACTGCTGCTACTCACGATATCAGTTTCTCTCCAATACAGCACAGCCATTGTGGGATCGCTGTTCCAGAGCCTGAGGGACTACAAGCCCAGCCAGGCTATATTCCAGCTCTCTACCACCACCTCTGATGGCTCACCATCACTGTCTAATAAAAGATCTAACTGTGTGTGTGTCCTAAGCTGAGCCTGACCTGTGACCCCTCACGGGATCTTCCCCCGTGGGCATGGTCATCTGCCACAGAGTCCAGGGGTCCACCCAAAATCCTTACAAACAATAACAGAGCCAAACTAAAAAAAATAAAATAATTTAATCACACTTCACACATTTACATTTGTTCCTGACATACTTTCGATATGTAACCCCTTTTTCATGGATAGGCTGAATCCTATGGGGCCCATAAAAAACAAAACTGTATAACTTCGGATTAGCTCTATAGTATTCACTCTCGCAGTCATTTCTGCTCGGAGATGGTAGGCGCTTTTCTCTTGGGGGAAAGACTATCCTTCAAGGCCCAGGGCCAGAATGAAACCACTTATGTGTGTGTGTATGGCCCTTCAGGGTAGAAACACTAATAAACCATATTGGACTCACTGGATGAGTGTTCAAATAAATGTTTACTATGATTCATGGCCAGATAATTAAGGTGCATAAATAATATATTGTCCAGATACATCTAGGTGTCACTGTTGTTCAAGAGTACAGATTAATGGTATCTCTACCTCTGTAGCTGTGGACTTTAGTGTAAGGTCTTGAGACTATCTTATCCTCCATAGGGTGGGTTTACAAGTGGCCCAAAGTGGTTGGGGTGATCTTGTTGTAGATGTCCCCTTTCCCCACAGTGTATGAGATCCAATGTTGCTCCCGATCTCCAGCCCAGCTGTGTCCTGTGTCCCCTGGGTGGAAACACCTTTGGGGATCTCCAGATGTTCTTCTCCTCTGCTCTCCCTTAGATTCATCTTCAAAAACTGTACGCATACCTTCCTTGAGGAAAGACCTCTACTGGAAACTGGTCATATAATTTTCCAGCTCTGGGAGAAGGAATGGTGGCAGAAAATTCAACTTCCTTTCCTTTCAGATGGAAAAAAACAACTTCTTTCATTTCCGAAATGGTTACTTCAACCTCCTCTTTACAGGTTGAAGAAGTGTACAGCCCCCTCCTGACCTCCTGAGCCGGGGAAACAACCTCCCAGAAAAGCCAGGTCAAAAGACTGCGAACACAAGAAAGCACTGCAAAAACTCTTGCACTCTCCAAATTATTATCTTGTAAAATTATATATGTAACTTTTGTGAATCGTTTCAAATTATATAATAGAATGCAGTATATAAAAATCAAATAAATAAATAACATTAATAAATTCTTGCCAATCCTAATCAAGGAGCTGACAAGACAGTGGCTCTCACCTATCTGCTCTAGGCTGGGACCTAAAACTAGGAGAGCACACCTCACACTTCTATTGAGAATGGTATATCCCTCTAATCTGGCTAACCAAGGGATGGGAGCTAGTGCCATCTAGTGGAGAACCAAGGGTTCTTTACATACATGCATGCAATCCTTCTGACACATACCTGGGAACTTTTGATGTCGAGTCCCCCTGACAGTTTCTTTGATTAGCAGGGGTGAGCGGGTGGGTCTGGGCATTATGTGCACATACTTTCTCCTTTTTCATACACAAACACTCTTAACACACATGTTCACTCACGCTTTCTCACACACTCATTCTCCCTCACACACACATAATTACTCACACTCTCTCTCACACACGCCCCCCCCCCACACACTTTATACATGCTTACTCATTCTTTCATTCTTGTCCCAGACACACTAGTTGCAGCAGATAGGACTCCTCTTCCTTCTTCAGCCGCACTAGCCGACGCTGCCTCTTTACCTTCTTCCGGCCGCGTGGGCCAATGGGACTCTTCTTCCCACCCGCCTGCAAGGCTGACACTCCTCCTCCTTTCTGCCTGCATGGGCCCTCTTGTGAAACAATAAGAATTCTTCAATTGGACCATTCCAAAATAAAGAAAACATCTTTTATAAATCTCTTCCAAAATTTTAGATGTGCAAAAAAACAGAACGTGATAGATCCATGTAGATTCAAAATAAGATATATACAGATTTGCCAATGAAGTTGCCATGCTGGCACCCATAGCAGTACCTGATATTTGTCGATAAATGGGCCCTTAAAAAAATAAAATCACTCTGCTTAAGGGCCAGTTTAGCTAATTGAATTATTATCCATTGTTACCATGATACAGTCCTTCATCTCATCTTCCAGATCACATAACATATTCATAAAATGAGTGGAAGCTCTAATATAAGATTGAAAATTGTTATGATATTTGCTGTTGAAGTGAAAATAGTGTTGGGAGCTTGTGCCACTAGCCAATCTCCCAGTCACAATCCAGCTGGGATTCTCTGGTTACATAAGAAACTGATCTACTGGTTAAGCCTCTGGAGGGTGCTGCTTGACTCCTCCTTGCAGCTTCCCTGGTTCCACCCTCAAGGACTCCCCAGGCCAGGTACTCCAGTCTCTATTGCCTAAACTGTACCCTATTCCTTCCAAGGTGACATAGCTACGCGTTCAAATCCTCTCACCCCAGTTGGTGAGCTGGGCTTAAGCACATATAGTCGCAGGTTATCCCGATAGTTTAAAGTTTCTATAGCTTTACTTTACCAAACCATATCAATCTCAAACTCGTACAATAAAGAAAGCAACTCTCACCTTAATCTTCCTGCCTGCTGCTCACAGTTGCTTCCTGCACATTCTAAGCTTGGCTGTGCTCGATGGAACTGGTTCCCTTAGAACTAGACCCTACTGCCACGATAGTATGTTAAATGTATATTTTCTTTTGAAAATTACCCTGTCTGCTATATAGTTTCCCAGTACTGTGATATTTAGCAACTTTTCAAGAGGGGATTCCCAGGGACATGTTTGGACTGCTGCAGAAAACTACAGCACATACTATAAATGATGTAGGGGTTAGGGACCACTTTGACATTCAAAATGAGACGTATGAACAGAACAGTGCTCCCTTGTGAAGATTTGATGACTTTTGGAGTGAGGAAACTCACCCAAAGATGAGATTTGTGCAATGTTTTCTCAGCCTAGCTTGATGTTACCCAGGTAGAGAGTCCATCAAGCTAGGTTGAGAGAACATTGCACAAATCTCATCTCTGGGTGAGTTTCCTCTCTCCGAAGGTCATCAAACCTTCACATGAGAGCACTGTTCTGTTTGTAGGTCTCATTTTGAATGTCAAAGTGGCCCCTAACCCCTACACTAATACCTAAACCTCACCTAGAGTTACTAGTTAGGCCTCCTATAAAGATATAAATACCTACCTAGGATGAGGGCATTATGGCTAGGTTCTCTCTCTCTTTCTCTTTCTCTCCAGGAGCTTAGACCTACATATAGGTATTAGCACAAATTGCAATTAACCGCCTATTACCATAAAACACACCCATTTTCCTATCACGTGCATTTTGATAAATCCAGGCCTAAATTGATTACTGCACAAAAGAGGCAAGAATAGAAGAAACAAAAGTAAGAAAATAGCCTGAAATGTGGAAGCGGAGGAAATAGAGAAATACACAGAGAGGACTCAGACATCTCATATTTCCTCCCTCCCCCCCCCCCCCCCATCTTTCTAAGCTTCTCTCACTATTTATTTATTTTATTTTATACTTAAATTTATATATCATCTCACTCTTGCTGGAAGCCAAAGCAATTTACAAAATAACATGCAAAATGGACATAATAAAAAATCAATACATAAGTCATAAAACTGTGCCCTTCTCCTTTAGGTAGCTTTTCACAGTTCTCTATGTATCTTCTTGTTCTTTCAGTCCCCTGTTTTTCTTTCTCTCTCTTTCCTCCAGTAACAAAGTCATTCAAAATTAATCAAATTAAGCAAAATATTATTCATTAAAAGATGTGCATTTGTTTAGCCAAATAAATAAAACACAACGAATAAGCTGATTTTTGGTTTGTTGTGAACAAAACAAACTATCGACTGACTCACGAAAATTTCCAGAAATCTTTGGAAATAGTCATTCTTTGGCAGTACAACCCAAACATAACTCCCGATCCCACACCCCTGGGTATAAAGCATCTCTGGATTCTAGAATCCTCCCCCATCCACCAACCCAGTGTCAGAAATCCCTGGGGTTTAATCTCTCACTTCCCACCCCAAAGCATAATGTACATAGGTATTCCTGGGGTCTAGTAGGAGGAAGGGCGGGAACAATCCCCTCTCGCTTCCTCTGCAACCACGTCATTTTTCAAAATGGCAGCCACTGATATCAGATGCTACTTTGACCTAGTACAGCAAGTCAGATGAGCATGAGATGCCAGATGGCACTTGCCAGGTCAGCGGGTGTGACAAGAACAAGCGAGAATCCTGCTTCTGCTCTTGTCCGTACCAGACCCCAGGTGTACTATGTATCCTGTCCTTTTCTTCACAGAAGACCCACTCAGAAGGGGGTGAGGGCTATTTGCAAAATGGGAAGTGGAGGAGTCCAGGGAGGCTCTGACATTGTTGCAGGAGAGGTAGGGGGAGTGGAAAGGTCCAAAGAGGCCTGCACTTTGTTGAGGCAGTGGCAAGGGGCCATTTTGGTTTCCTTTTTTAATTTAATGTTTTTTTGGTTCATTAAATGAACTGAAACAAAATAAACATTAAATCACATGAACCCTGAATTAAAAAAAAAAAAGAAACAAACAACAAACAGAAATGAAAATGTTTTTTGTGTGCATATCCCTACAATCTATGACATAAACCATTCTGACATTTAACTGTTTTCAGTAATACCAAACACAGTACAGCACTTGATCAACTCCTTTCTTTTTTCCCTCTTGCAATGCAATGTTCTAGCATTGAGCCTGAGAAAACTGGATTCTTTGCAAGCTGTGATACCTTCCATAGGAATAACATTTATTATTTACTATTCTTGTTATTGTTTGTATTTATGATTATGTTTTTATTTTTTTTACTCTTTTATTGTGATTGTTTAATATTGATTGTTTAACCTGATGCTTTTCTTTTTCTCTAAGCTGCTTCAGGTAAATATTATTTGGATTGATGAGATATAAGGTAAAAAAAATCAAATCATAAGACTTATCCAAAGGTGATAATGTACAGGAAGTTTTGAGACAACATAGGGTTTAAGAATATGAAGAAGGGACTAGTGAGGTCTCAAAAGCTTGCATACAGCCTCATTTTTGTTCATCTGTAACTCTCTCATCAGTAGTTATTTAGATCCAGAGTTCTATGAGTGATGTGTTTGAAAACTATGAATGATTCCTATAGCAAAGATCAAATTATTGTACAATGTGTTTATATATAAAGTGCTGACAGAAAGGTATCTTCAGCACTATACTGCCTGCATGCCATGCAGTTTCCCAAATCATTTAATAATATGTTTGCATTTTTCTAGCTCTATTAAAAATTAAAGATATGTCTATAATTATGCATTATTTTTGACAGGTATGTGGAGAAAAAATAAGTAAGATGATTTCAGGTAGTAGAGCGATAGGAAAGGTATACAGATGATTTTCTCTCCTTTTCAGTCTTGGTAGTAAAAGTGCCTTATTTATAATTATTGTAGCTTACATAATAAACCTGAAACTGATACAAGGCAGCATCAGAAGGCAACCCAAGGGGGCAAAGAAGAGGCCACAAGAACCTGGCAATTACCCAAACACTAAGAAGATCCCATGCTACTGATGCAATTAATAACAATGGCTATTCCCAAAGGGGTAGATTTTAAAAAAATAGCGCGATCGCGTACTTTTGTTCGCGCACCAGGCGCAAACAAAAGTACGCTGGATTTTATAAGATACGCGCATAGCCACGCGTATCTTATAAAATCCAGGATCGGCGCGCGCAAGGCTGCCAATTTTGGGTAGCCTGTGCGCGCCGAGCCGCGCAGCCTGCCTCCGTTCCCTCCGAGGCCGCTCCGAAATCGGAGCGGCCTCGGAGGGAACTTTCTTTCGCCCTCCCCTCACCTTCCCCTCCCTTCCCCTACCTAACCCACCCCCCTGGCCCTATCTAAACCCCCCCCCCCCACCTTTATCCATGGATTTACGCCTGCCGGAGGCAGATGTAAATCCGCGCGCGCCCTAGACTAGGCTGCTGAACATCAAAACCCAAGGGCTCAACCTGTGGGGGAGGTGGCTGGTACAGGCAGAAGATCCAGTTTGGCCCTGCCCCTGAGTCTGGCCCTAGTCCTGCTGGAAGAAATCACAGCTCAACCTATCTGACCTGTGACAAATATGAAATAAATATCTGAATAAACCCAGTTTTCTAAACTACTGTTAGCAAAATCATAACTGCATATTAATTTCAGTCTGAATTGTTTGCATTGAGTAAACATGTACTACTTCATATTTTCAGCATTAAATAATATCCATTTACAAATCCTCATGTATTGGGAAATGAGGTCCGTAGGGGTTAATAAAGTTTAAAATGGCAACTCATTTTTGTCATTTTAAATTTGAAAAATTCAGAAAATTTGGAAATTGGGCAAATCTAACATTTTTTTACATTTTGTCTAAACTGCAAAATGTAACATTAGAAATTTAAAATCAAATAAGTGCACAAATGTCGTACAAAATGTACTTGAAAACAAATAGGAGAGAAAGTGGGGGTATTAAAAATGATATTTAAAAAACATTTTGGTTAATATGAAATTTTTCTCTCTCTAGATGTGACATAGTCACCAGCATCTGTGAGCTATAGCACCTTTTTGTGGAATTAACTTTTTTTGCTCAGTGGGCCTATTCATTACATTATTTCATAACAGTTTCTCGATTTGCTCTTGTAGGTGAACACTGTATGACCTATAAAGTAATATGTTACAAGGTGAAATGGTATCATGCACAAAGTGAATCTTTAATTAAAGGGTTCTCGATGCATTGTCTCTACTGTCAGTATTACATTTTGGTACAGGTCTTCCACCGTAAGTGCACAGTTTTGATGATTCTGCCTTTTAAAGTGGGGTCTGATGTATTCAATGAACTCTTTATAAGGAAAGTGACCATCTGAGTTATTCTGAATGAAAAAAAAAAAAAAGAAGAAGGCGGCAGCTCAGGAAATTGAAAGATATACAGAATTAAGAGCAAGCAAGGAAAGCAGGGTCTTAGGAGATCAAACAAGCTCAAGGTCCATTCAGAGCACAAAATGCTTGTTTAAGTCTAGGTTCAGTAATCACATTCTCCATGCATTCAATAAAGTCTGAAAAAGAATAAATGTCATTCAGTATGCATGACAGATCCTTTAAATAACTTGCCAATATGCTCTGGGCGTTCATGGTACGTGGATTCGAGAATAAACGGTATACGGTGAATACCTCAGGGAAGGCATGCCTTGGAACAGCCTTGGCACATTCACATGTCATAGGGTAGTTAGTTTTTATAAACTGCCTCATACAGAAGAAATATGCTTCTCCCCTCTTCCAGCTGCCGACCAGAGCATTGCAGTGCATCTGACTTAGGGCAGGGGATCAATCCAGTTTCTGCTGCAGGCTCGGTTAGAGAAGAGCTTTCATTCTCATTGTCAGCGAACGTTGGGAGTAAATGAAAGCCATTTTTACATTCCTAATAACCAAAGTGAACTTTGCACTAACCTTGATGTTACAGGATGGTTTCTTAGTATACAGTACAGCATTCAGAAGGGATGGGAAGGAGGTTGCAACTATTTCTTACCTTGGAAAACTAAAAGCATGGAGGGTGAACTCATCAGAGGAGGCAGCAGGAAAAAGCAAGTGCTGCAATTTAACCCCAAAGTGCAAATCTTATTAGAAGTGCTTTCTGGTTATTAGATATTTTGAGAGGAAAGAAAGCAGCAGCTTTTCAGCTTGTGCCCTTTCCTCTGGAGTCGTTTGAAATGGCATGATTGCCTAACTGTGAGCAGCCCAGTTATTGTACTGCGTGCGGTAGAACAGCACTGGCCTAATGTAAGACTCCTACGACTCTGTCAATATCAGTTGTAATTTGCCAGCAGTTAAGTTGACAAGCGGGATTTTCCCTTTAGTGGTTTCCTTCCTTCAGCAGCTGTAGGAATTTCACCGCCAGCCTTTATTATGCTCATTAACACATGTAAAACCCGCTTAAAATTGGCTTTCGCACGTATTAATGCACTTTACCCGTGTAAACAGGTTTTTAAAAATTGCTACAATATGTGCCGTTGAATTGTCCCATAGGATATTCATGTGCAGTGCACTTTTTACACGTGCATGCCTTTTTTAAAATTGCTATAACAGGATGTTACATTTACAAGTGTAACGTCTTTTAAGATTACCCTTTTTGTACTTGTACTTTTTTCTCTTTCTTGCACTAGTCTGAAAACGGAATATTCTGCTGCGAAAGCAGCGTTGGAAATACCATGAGCACCTTCTTTCAGTACTGTGAGATTGTATAGGCCTCGTGAGTACATTTTTCTTTTGCAATTAGAAGATCACTTACAAATACAAAACCAGTTTTCTAATTTGGATGAAAATTATTCCATTTGTACTTGTTCAGTGCAACAGAAGAAGCTGGTTCACCAGAAATTAGTGCAGTGGGCTGGGAAACCAGGGTTCAAATCCGGCTTTTCCTGCTGATGTTCCCTGTGAGACTGGACAAGCCACCCCACCCTCCAATGCCTCAGATACAAACTTAGGGCCTGATTTACTAAGTTTTTTCCCCATAGTCACAGAATGGGGGAAAAAAAAAAGCTTTAGTAAATCTGATCTGTAGATTGTAAGCCTTCTGAGGGCAGGGAAACACCTACTGTACCTGAATGCAGCTCACTGTGAAAGGCAAGTCATTTAATCCAAACAGTTTCCGACAAAATAAAATCTGCCCCTGCCTTCCTGCATGAGTGTGCTCATTTCTGAAAAACACGGATGTCAGTGGTGCGAAAGTGTCTAACCCCCATCTATATATATATATATATATATATATATATATATATATATATATGTGGCACTTTTCATCTCTCCCATCATCTGAGCTTGGATGTATTGATGATGGGAAAACCGGCCTCTTCGGCTGCTAACGAGTTGTGCTGCCTCCCTTTTTAAGCAGGCAAAGAATGAGAATACAGAGGTAGGTAAGATATTGGCTGAAGGCCGGGGGGGGGGGGGGGGGGGGGGGGGGACGGGGGACGATGAAATGTGCAAGGTAGGAGGATTCTGTAATAAAGAAAGAGTTTAGCATTACATTTCAGTTAGGACTGCTGTAAAGGCAAAGTTGTTCAGCCAGCTATTGATCCCAGAGAATACAGTGCATGCTTTTAATTCAATTGCTTTTAATTGAAAGCATTTGACCTCTCCCTATTACCAGCTTTTCCCTTGTGGTAATTATTTTTTTTTATATCATCAACCCTAGGGGGTGCCAGATATTCAAAGATAAAATACACTAATGTTGTAATATTCCTATCTCACAGAGGTTAGGTTTGCTTTTCTTATAAAGTAGCAGTAAAGTAAATGCATTTTTTTTTTTAATTTGAAATGAGGACGTCCTCAGTATTACTTTCTACATGGGCATGACACAAAAGATCATGCAAAATGGCTATGCTTGCTTTGTAAAATATGATGTCAACTTTAAACAAAGGGATTCGTATTTTAACTTTTTTCTTGTATTTGGGTCTTTGTGAATTTATTTCCCTATATGTGAAGTTTCTATCACCCAGGGGTTGATTTCTATCTGTCTCTTCCTTCCTTCCTTGCATCCCTGAAGGCTTGGGTTTCTACTATGTGATATCTATGACATTCTCCTCCATTGCTGTATATTTATTTAATGATTGTGCAAATCTAGGGATTTGAGGATGGTTTTCAAAGCCCATTACTGAGGTCAACAGAGATTTACTTGCTTAAATGAATTGACCTGAAAGTAAGCACTACCTCCTATATATGCTGTACTTTTACCTGGTTTCAAAAAAGAGCCTTTCCTGTAGGCATTTAAGTAGTTGCAGTAAAGCAGCACACATCTATTTGACTTTCTAATGAATCTGGGCAATTTTGCCCCAAGGTGGCTGCCCACCCAGTTGTGGGGAGCAAAGAACACAGGTGTTTTGTGTGTGTGTATTTTACAGTCAATAATTTTCAAAGACCAACAACATGGTTGGCTTCTTTTTGAAAATAAGTTAAATAAGCAAGGCTAAACGTGCCCGTGTATATTGCAAACAACATGGACAATTGATGATCGCTCCTTTATGTGTTGGTTAGTGAGTGCACATATGCAATACAGGGGCAGGGCGATTTTCAAAAGCTATTTACCTGGATAAAAATGACAGGAGTCGAGTGGCGCCTTATAGACTAATCAATTTATTAAAGCATGAACTTTCGAGGACAGAGTGCACTTCGTCAGAGTCCTTGAAAGCTCATGCTTTAATAAATTGGTTGGTCTATTTTATACGGTGCCATTCGACTCCTGCCACTTTTGCTACACCACACTAACATGGCTATCCCTCTGAAGATTATTTACCTGGACAGATTGTCTGCAAATTGTCCACCCTTTCCCCAGGAAAAGAACGCGTGGGGATCAAAAATGCGTGTGCTTTTACCTGGGTAAATGTAAGTGGCCTTGGAGGTGTAGAATTACATGGGAGAGGCAACAGTGCATGTAGTTTTGTATTTTCAAAACTACGCATGTTGCTTCCCAAGAAAAAACTACCAGCAGATAAAGCAAAGGCAAATCTCTAGCATTGCTTTTTTTTCCTCAAGGCAGATTTCAAAAGGAAAGTCTGCTTTCCCTGGGAGAACTGGGGCAAAAATCCAAGAGTCAAAAATACCCATGGACTTTGCAATTACCATAACTAAAATAAGAGCTCTAAATATTTGAGAATGCTACATTTAGTGATACTACAGTGAGATCTTGGGATATCTGGTAATCAAATGGAAAAGAATACGTGCAACGTCTCTAGCCTGAGCAAAGCATGGATTCCGGTGCATAGCCTTCATACATTCGTTCATTTCTCTTTAGTTCAGGAGGACTGCAGTAAAGTGCATGGTAGGAGTTTTGTATGACGGCAACAGTGGCATTACTGTAATTGCTGGACATGTCGAACTGCTAGAATTTCCTGATACTTTGCAAAACGTTTAGGGACAATGAAGGCTCTCAGTTCTTGAACTGCATCCCAGCTCCAGTCCCCAAGGAACAGGAAATAAATTGCTATGAGGGGATCTAAAATGATTGCATAAAACGTGTGTAACGGTGGAAACTGAGATGGAGGTCAGCAAATGTGACGGCCTAGTTAGACTTGGACTATTTGCAGAATAACACACTTCTTTGTAAGATCTGTAAAAGTTAACCTGATAGGAGCGCAATCTAATGTAATATCTTAGAGAAAGTTGCTAAGCCCACTCAATTTAAATACAGTTCACTTGATAGTTGGCAAAAGCTCTTTAGAGGCTAGAATACTATATATTCTTTGCAGAAATTGAACCAATACAAAATGCATTATTTATCTCTGAGTGCATTATATAGTATATAGATGAGAGAAAAGTGAATTAGTCCTGAAATTCATTTTATCTTGTAATTATGAATAATCTCATAGGGTCCAAAATTATTTTGGCCTCTGAAAAACCAATAGCAAAGGAACTAATAGGGTGTTTTGCCACAGATCAACTGCCATAAAAGTAAATATACACATATAATAATCTAATGTTTTTACTTAGGTAAACCCTTGTTTGCCTGCATAAAACATGGGGTAAATGTATGTGCCCTGTTTGATAGCACATATGCTTTTACCTACACAAAAAAGAGGGGGTGTCGTTAGATAGGGGAGAGAAAGCTTGCATGGAGATTTCATTTTTTAAATATCAGAATGCTTTTTCATGCCCATACTATGCACCTGCTTCCATACAGGTGCAAAATACGCCATTTTGTACCCATACTGCAGGCACCAGCCTCAGTTTTAAAGGGAAACTCTGCAACGCCCCAGAGGGAGAATCAAAATTGCCACCCACATAATTGGCAGAACAAATATTTTTGTCATTAACCCAAAAAATAAACAAGACATTCAGAGTATGCAAGAGGAGGAGCAGTTATAGGCATGCTATTCACATCCGTGGCTCTGCCCACAGACACACCCGCAAACACTTATTCATCCAAATCCATATTAGATCCAAATATATTTACACCTGCTCGGGGGTGGAGCTAGCCCGTCCCAGAACACTAATTCCACCAAACAGTCCCCATTTCTTGCGGTAAGAGCAATTTTTACATTTCTCAAACTTTTTTCTTGTCTAGAAAACAGAAAAGATAGCTGCAGCAAACCCTCTTCTTTTACTCTATTAGAAAACTCCCCACAATTGTTTAACAAGCTTCCTTTGTTCCACTGAACAGTTTTTACTGTGCAAAGGTTGCTTTAGGAAGGGCTCCACACCCCTAATGACATCCTTGCTCATTCTGGCAAAGAAGCTCCTTCTTTGCTGCCTCTTGAAGGGCTTTGAACCTGCACAGCCTTAGTGGGGTCCTTCTTCATCTTCTTCCAGCGTGAAAGTCCTCGCCTTCCACGGATGCGTTCCACTGCAAAGCAGCTTTCTTCCTTCTACAGACTTCTATGGAGTTTCCATCTTCGATGTGCAAATTAAAATGCACCCCCCCCATAAAAAAACCACTTAAAGTTCCAAAAATTCTGTTGCTGCATAAACAGATCCTAAAAATTGCCTATAGTGCCCCACGTTTGGGTGCCAGTTTTTATGTAACTCCTCTTACAGGACACATAAAATTAGAGACTAAATGAAGGCGAACCGGGCCCGTCCCGTGTTCGCCGAGGGTAACACGGGATCGGGCGGAGGCAGGGCGGGCGGAAGCCGAGGGGGGGGGGGAGCAGGGGAAGGGGGGGGGGGGAGCGGGAGAGGTAGGAGCAGAGATAGCCAATGGCAGTGCAGCAAATTTTGAAAGGCTGCACTGTCATTGGGCAGGGAAAAAGGAGCGCGGTGCTAGCTGGGGGCAGCCATTAAGGGATCCGGCAGCGAAGCAGGCAGAGGTGTTTGCTTCCCTCCCTCCCGCCCTTCGGTTCTTTGGTGTGTTTTTTGCTGTGGTGGTTGTCGCAGTAGGCGGAAACCCGAGCCATATTTGAGTGTGTATTAGTGGTAAGGGGGAAGGGCACGTTGCTGGGGGGGTAATGCTCGTGCAGTTTGGGGCTGCTGCACGAGAAGGCCTAAAGAGCAAGAAGGGGCCGATGCTCAGGCCGCCAGCTTACCCTCGCCGATGGCGTGGCGGGGTAAGGACAAGGGGGAGGGACTCCGAGCTGCTTACCATTGGGCCGCGATGGTAAGTGAAGAATGGCATGCGGCAGGTGGTGGAGGTGGAGGGAGTTAAGTTTGGAATATTGTTAACTGTGGCTCGGGTTAGATTTAATAAACTGCGGCCTTATTTGTTATTCCATACAGTTGTCATGTCTAATTTGTGGAGGGTAAGGGGAGCAAAGGCTGAGTGCCTGCCTGTCGACAGGTCACGAGTACCTGTGTTACCTGTTTGAGAGCTAAGCACCAGTCTTTCGTGGACTCAAAAGCAAAAAGGTTTAAACATGTGGTATAGTGGAACGGGCTCAGAGGCAAGGGCTTAATTTATCATGGTGGGCAGGGAAATCTTCCCCTCTATGACTCTTCTGATTGATTCCCATGTACTGACAGATGCCTCTTGGAAACCCACATTGTGGGATTAGGAAGGGTCTCACACAAAGCTCTTTTCAAAGAGCACCATTATTTTACCAAAATCTGGGGATACCTGCAGTAAGAGTCAAAAGTCTTTAAAAAAAAAATTGTTGGTTTCTCAGGGTACATAGGCTTCCCACATAATTAGTAGCAGCATCATCAACAGCAACAAGCACAACAAGCAAACACTCATCTTCCAATAGTCATTTCAATAGGCATTGCAGCTCCAAAAATAGGCCCCCTTCTTCCTCACTTCAGAGAGATACTGGCAACGATTCCGAGAATTCTTCAGTAGTGGCCATATCAGTGCAGTCCCTTTGTTTCCCTAGAGCTTTTCCCAGTTGACTGTGATGGTTAAGTACCTTCCTAGGCCATCCCAAGGGATCCCAAGAGACTGCCAAGCTCAATGATCCCCCCCCAACACTTGCAGAATTTCCAACCTCTGGTCATCTTTCTCTGGGACCCCAGATTTCCTTGGAATTACCCTTGAGGAGGAAATCCTCTTCAACCCTTTCAGTCTTTTCCCTTCAGGAGGGAAACCTCTTCAGAGTCCCTCAACTGCTTGGCAGGTCTGGCTGAATTTTCCCAGTTTATACAGAACCCAACACACTCCCTCTGGAGGATCCTTCTCCAGTCTTCCCTTAAGTGGGACACACTGGAAAAAGGAGAACTCCTGCTCCTTGTGTCAAACACAGTCACCATCAAATGTCCCCATAACCCACAATACAAGCTAAGACATTCCCCTCCCAAAATGTCTTCAGGGACTAATTATTAGTGACACAGGGCCAAAAAATGCAGGAAATGGACACAAAGAAGAGAAAAGAAAGATAATGTAATCAAGGACAGCACAGCTTATCGCCACACTAAGAACAAACCTCTCTCTGCACACAGATAGCATGTGCTTTTCCTTATCCAAAATACAGATTTGTAATTATAACACGGTACAGACATGAAATCACAAAAGGGAGAGATGAAAGCAGTGGGCAGGCAGTGACTAAAAACTGCAATCATTATGTCCATTAATCCATATCATACCAGCATACCTGAAAGACAGAATCCTATATGAAGGCAACTTTCAGCTAAAGAAAGGCCATCAGGCTGGGCATTGGATAAAGGTTTACGTTCATCATGTTTTGTACCTTCCTAAGGCATTGTCTAACAACAGTTTTCTATATGTGTATTGCTACCATTTTTTCCCCTGTTACCTATGAAGTTTGGCCATGTAAATATTTGACAGCTTATTTAAATTAGGCTATGAGTCAAATGAAGTAAGGGGAAGAATGTTTGGCACTTGCCCATTGATTATGCATACAGTATGCCATGAACATGTTTCATGACTCCCTCCCACCCTCCCACCCTGCCCCTCTACCCACCCACCCCTGGGGCTTGTTTTCTAATAAAGACTGCCTAACGTACCATTGGCAGCAAGATAAATTAGTGCATTGGTAAAAGTCAAGAAAATACAATTCACAAATTCCCATGATGAGGACTATCCAATGTAACTGCTGTGGAGCCTTTATTCTGAGGGAAAGCATCTGGACACTTAGAGCTTGCCCAATTTGTGCACAACTCTCTTCCTTGAAAAAGGAGCTGACTGAGATTAAAGATCAACTAGCTTCAATTAAAAGTAATACACCCACATTGCATTACTCAGAACATAATTCCCCAATATCACAAAAAAACCAGGAGTCAAGAAAAGGAGATTCATTAGGCTCAGGTAGGACCCACAGTCACCCATTCTTGACAGATGGGCTGCCAACAGGTACACCCCCCCACTCAAACAGGTCATTAAGTTCTTTAAAATCCAGGAATACAGTGGGCTCAGGTAGAATTAGACCTGTGATGAGGAGACACACAATGTACCAAATGCAAAAAGAACAACAAGCCATCTCTATATTAAAAACTGAAGAAGTTCTTGAGAAAAACATTGAAGTGTTCAATGTTTTTCTCAAGAACTTCTTCAGAAATGAGAGAACTTCTTCAGAAATGAGAGAAAAAACACAATGCATGCAGTATTTCAAGATCCATAACCAAAAGAAAAATCTAATTCAGATGAATAACTCTGTCAACAGTGGCACAACTACAAAAAGAGAGAGTGAAGTGAATAGCAAATCTCAACTAATATCTTATAAGGAGTCCAGGAAAAGCAATAACCTTAAAGAGAGTACCTGGAAGGCTATGACCACAAATGCTCATAGTTTGGTAAATAAAATCCCAGATCTGCAGGCCCTAATGGCTGAGGCAGAATTGGACATTGTTGCTATCACAGAGACATGGTTCACAGAATCTCATGATTGGGATACAACAATACCAGGCTATAACTTGTTAAGGAAGGACAGAGAGGATAGAAAAGGGGGAGGTGTGGCTCTTTATGTCAGAAACAACATCCAAGCATCTGAGCTACAAGGAAGTTGGGGTAAGGAAGAAGCTCTATGGCTCGACCTAAAAAAAGATGACGGAGCGTCCATTTATATTGGAGTGGTTTACAGGCCTCCAAACCAAAAGGAAGAGCTGGACAGAGACCTGGTTGAAGACATCCATAAGATAGGTAAGAAGGGAGAAGCAGTGATCGTGGGTGACTTTAATATGCCAGATGTAGACTGGAAAATCCCATCTGCAGAAACTAAAAATAGCAGAGCGATAGTGGATGCCATGCAAGTATCTTTGTTCAAACAAATGGTGTTGGAACCCACCAGAGAAGGAGCTATACTCGACTTAGTACTCACTAATGCAGATAATGTCTCAGATGTCCAGGTGGGTGCCCACCTCAGCAGCAGTGATCATCAAACGGTATGGTTTAATATCACTAAAAGAATAGAGAAAAGAACCACAAAGACCCGAGTTTTACAGTTCAAAAACACAGACTTTGAGGAAATGGGGAAGTACCTGGAGGAAGAACTTAAAGGATGGGAGAACAAGAGAGATGTGGATCAGCAGTGGACCAATCTAAAAGGAGCAATCACCAAGGCAACTGCTCTATATGTTAGAAATGTAAAGAAAAGCAAAAGAAAATTGAAACCTATCTGGTTCTCAAAGGAGGTGGCTGACAAAATTAAAGCTAAAAGAACAGCATTCAAGACATATAAAAGATCCCAAAGGGAGGAACACAAAGAAGAATACTTGTATCAACTGAGGGAGACAAAGAAATTAATCAAGTTGGCAAAAAGTCAAGCGGAAGAGAGGATTGCCAAGGAGATAAAAAATGGTGACAAAACATATTTCAGATACATCAGCGAAAAGAGAAAGATCCAAAGTGGTATAGTGAAATTGAAAGGTGGTAATGATCAATGTGTGGAGGGAGACGAAGAAATGGCAGAAATATTAAACGAATACTTCAGCTCTGTGTTCAATAAAGAAGACCCTGGAGAAGGATCATCTCTACACAACAAAAAACTGGTGGGAAGTGTAATAGATGAAAACCCTTTTACAGTAGAAAATGTGTGGGAAGAGCTAAAGAACCTGAAAGTGGACAAAGCCATGGGGCCTGATGGGATTCATCCAAGGATATTGAGGGAGCTCAGAGATGTTCTGGCAGCTCCGCTGTGTGACCTGTTCAATAGATCCCTAGAAACGGGAGTGGTGCCGAGTGATTGGAGAAGAGCGGTGGTGGTCCCGCTTCACAAGAGTGGGAACAGGGAGGAGGCTGGCAACTACAGACCGGTCAGCCTCACTTCGGTGGTGGGAAAAGTAATGGAGTCACTGCTGAAAAAGAGAATAGTGAACTATCTACAGTCCGGAGAATTGATGGACCAGAGGCAACATGGATTCACCAGGGGAAGATCCTGTCAGACAAATCTGATTGACTTTTTTGACTGGGTAACCAAGGAATTGGATCGAGGAAGAGCGCTCGATATCATATACTTGGATTTCAGCAAAGCTTTTGACACGGTTCCGCACAGGAGACTGGTGAATAAAACGAGAAGCTTGGGAGTGAGTGCCGAGGTGGTGACCTGGATTGCAAATTGGTTGACGGACAGAAGACAATATGTGATGGTAAATGGAACCTTCTCTGAAGAGAGAGCGGTTTTAAGTGGTGTACCGCAAGGATCGGTGTTGGGACCGGTCCTGTTCAATATCTTTGTGAGCGACATTGCGGACAGGATAGAAGGCAAGATTTGTCTTTTCGCGGATGACACTAAGATCTGCAACAGAGTGGACACGCCGGAAGGAGTGGAGAGAATGAGACGGGATCTAAGGAAACTGGAAGAGTGGTCGAAGATATGGCAGCTGAGATTCAATGCCAAGAAGTGCAAAGTCATGCATATGGGGAGTGGAAACCCGAATGAACTGTATTCGATGGGGGGGGGGGAAAGGCTGATGTGCACGGAGCAGGAGAGGGACCTTGGGGTGATAGTGTCTAATGATATGAAGTCTGCGAAACAATGCGACAAGGCTATAGCAAAAGCCAGAAGAATGCTGGGCTGCATAGAGAGAGGAATATCGAGTAAGAAAAGGGAAGTGATTATTCCCTTGTACAGGTCCTTGGTGAGGCCTCACCTGGAGTACTGTGTTCAGTTCTGGAGACCGTATCTACAAAAAGACAAAGACAAGATGGAAGCGGTACAGAGAAGGGCAACCAGGAAGGTGGAGGATCTTCATCGGATGACGTACGAGGAGAGATTGAAGAATCTAAATATGTACACCCTGGAGGAAAGGAGGAACAGAGGCGATATGATACAGACTTTCAGATACTTGAAAGGTTTTAATGACCCAAAGACAACGACAAACCTTTTCCGTAGGAAAAAAATCAGCAGAACCAGGGGTCACGATTTGAAGCTCCAGGGAGGAAGATTCAGAACCAATGTTAGGAAGTATTTCTTCACGGAGAGGGTGGTGGATGCCTGGAATGCCCTTCCGGAGGATGTGGTGAAGACCAGAACTGTGAAGGACTTCAAAGGGGCTTGGGATAAACACTGTGGATCCATAAAGTCAAGAGGCCGCCAATGAAGAGTGGGTGACTCGCCAGAATGAGGGCTACTGCCTGGAGACAATACCCTTATTCAATAAACGTACACATGCTTACTGTGACTCCAACATCGTTCTAGCTTCAACAGCAAGAGGAAATGTGGAATAAAGGATCTGCACTCACAAAGGGGGGAGTAGCTGGCTTGTTACGGCGGTTACTACCCCAAACCAAATAAGCCTGTTACTTCAATTTCTATGCATATACAGCATAGTTCTCTGCTTCAACGGCAGGGGAGAAGAAAAAACTGATACTACACACATCCAGCAGAGCTCTCTGCTTCAACGGCAGGGGAGAAGAAAAAAGGGTTCACACTCACAAAGCGGGGAGTAGCTGGCTTGTTACGGCGGTTACTACCCCAAACCAAATGTGCCTGATACTTCACTTTCGATGCATATCCAGCATGGCTCTGCTCTCTGCTTCAACAGCATGGGAGAAGAATAAACTGATACTTCAAGCATATCCAGCATAGCTCCCTACTTCAACGGCAGGGGAGAAGAAAAACAACCAATAAGGGCTGTATAACATAGTCTGAGTAAAACAAATAAGCATGGGTGTAGCTTGCTTATTGCGGCGGTTACTACCCCTACTACCCCTAACTAATCAAGCTAGATATTTCACTTGGATGCAGCTCCATCACTGCTTTCTACATTAATGGTGGGGGTGGAAGGGAAATAGAACCAAGAGCTAAGAGAAACAGATAAGTATGAGAGAAAAAAATTGTGTGAAGCTTGCTGGGCAGACTGGATGGGCCGTTTGGTCTTCTTCTGCCGTCATTTCTATGTTTCTATGAGCTTCCTCCAGCCAGATCCACATTGCTGGCATGAGCCGAGTGACTTTGTATGTTCATGAAGAGATAACGAGTTTCATTTATATTGTAATCACACTGATAATCTAGTATGTGCTAGAGAGTGGAACCATGTCAAAAAAAAAAACCACACACGTAAAGGGGGTTCATTTGGAATTCTGGAGATGTGCTGGGCCTCTTGGCAAAATTTCTCAAATTCAGGATATAATTATTTTAATTGGGTGGCAAATATATTTATGAAGGAAATGTTTACGAGTTCCAAATGGCGCTGAATCAATCCCTTAATTCCTAAATATTAAAAGGAAAAATTACGCTGCATTCTTATTTTCTCCCTCTGAATAATCCTTACAGTATCATTTCTGTAGAATTCTGTATATGGGGTATCAAAAAATTAATTGATAACAATCTTCATTTTAAAAAAATGAAGGTATTTTTTATCTTCCTGTTTCACCAAGTTTATCAAGTTTTATCTTTAAAACAAGCTATCTTTAAATAAATGCCATTAGAACATGGAGATTTCATCATTTGTGCACATAAGTGGGTCTGCAGAGATTTATGCAGGAGCCAGACAGTTTATAAAATATTGCAATGCATATATCTGCCTTGCAAGTACCTGTGTATGTTTCAGTTCAACATCAGGGGCAGTTCTATAATTAGGCAGCCTCAGGCAGCAAAATGGTGCATCAGAAAATGCCCGCTAAAATAACCCTGCAGTGCCTACCTCACTTTGCTTTTTCAATCCTACATCTAAATGGCATTTGAGGAAAAGCTAGAGGGGTTCCCACACCCCAATGGCAGGAAGACTCATGCAGCGGCACCTGAAAATGATATGCTGGTAGGTAACCCAATCCCCCCCCAGCAAGAAGACCCATGCAGCAGTGGTGTCTAAAATTGATGTGCCGTTGGAGTTTCCAAACCCCACCAGCAAGAAGACGACCTGCACGGTGCTGGTATCATCTAAAAATGATGTACTGGTGGGATTTCCTCTCCCTGCGGGCAAGAAGAAGATCCATAGGCTTCTCTGGATGGTAAAATGGGTAGGAAGAAGAAAAAGAAGACATAGGGCAGAGGTGAGCCAAAAAGGAGTGAAAGGCAGGGGGTGTGGGTGAGAGGTAAGGGAAAGGGGGGTGTGAGTGAGTGAGGAGGGAAGGGAAAGGAAAAGAAGGGAAGGGGTGAGTGACTGAGAGTGTATAGGTGTGTGAACATTTGAGAGAGAGAGAGAGAGAGAGAGAGAGAGAGAGAGAGAGTATATCTGTGTGTGTGTTTGTGTGGGTGTGAGGATGAGCATTTGTGAGAAAAGTGAGAATGTGTGTGAGCATGTGTGAGAGAGAGTGAGCATGTGTGTGTCACACACAAAATTTGTGCATATGAAAGAACAGAAAGCTTGCACACCCCTCCTCCCCCAACTAATCCATAAAAATCTTAAGGTGCCTGGAAATCAAAAGTACACAGGCATAGAGAGTGAGAAATGTATTATATCCCTATTAGTTTTGATTATTGAGTATTACTTGAAATGTCTGCTGTTCTGAAATATTTTATTGGTATTTGGAAAATTTAAAACAAAAATTATGAGTTTAATCAGATGTTATTCTCTTTATCAGATGTTTGAAAATATTTTATTAGTATGGTTTATATTTCTTGATTTTGTTTATGAGGAACATTAATGTTTCTGTTTTTCCATTGTTGTACTGCATACAGAGACTGGCTTGTGGTTTCAGTTTTGTCTGCACATTTTATTTATACTTTATGGTTTCCTTAGTCTGTATTTCATGAGGGTCTATCTGTTTTCTGTATTTATGACCAAGTTGAGGTAATCTGCTAGCAAGAAGTTTCTGTGTACTGTACTTGGATTCTTTACCTGCTTTTTTGAATATATGATTCACTCAAAGCAGTAAATGATGGCAGATAAATAATAATGTGGCCCGGCAGCAATTTGTGCATATTGGATAGATTCCCAAATATGACCTAAACAACAACTCCCCTTTTCTCTGTGTATCTTTAGGGTTGCAATTGCTTCTCTGTTTACCCCATGTTTCTAGGAGGCACAATGCAGTCATGTCAATGCTGTTTTAGAACATAACTGATACTCTGTGCTGGTTATATCAGCCCGACTAGTTCTATTTTCCTAATAGGAGGTGTATTGGTATTTTAGGGCCTGATGTAATATTTGCAGGGTTGTTACTGGTTGAGTGCTGGCAATTAGTTCTGTTTTGGCATAGGAGGTTTACTTTATTGTAACTCAGTTTACTCATGGCTTTCTGAGGGCCAAGCCCACACCCAATGTGCTTTACAATAGGTATAATACCATATGGGTCCAGATGTGTATTTGCAGGGTTTTCTGGTTGGCAATGGTTGTAAATATACATGTTGTTGTAAAATGATATTTTTATCTCAGAAGACTGTAGTTTGAATGTCTTTTTTTCAGGTAAAATCTTCCTTTCTGGGTCAGGGAAGTGGTTAAAAAGACATTTTAAAATAAATGCCTAATTTTTTATTGTTTGAGGATAGAGCTGAGGGGCTGTGGTGTGGGACAAGGATGTAAGGTTCACCTAGGATGCTTAATACCCTTGCATTGGCCTGAGAGACTCCCACATCAGCATGGGGCAGATGCTAGGGAAGGGTGGGAAGCAGGTGGCAGGGTTGCCAGCTTCCTGGAAATATTATCACTGGCACTCTATCTGCCACTTCTCTGGGATCCCTATCCCCTACATTCCCCCTTCCCAGCATTTCAAATCATTGAAAGGGCCCGACTCCAAGAGGGACCCTCCCCCTGGGCCTCCCCAATGATTTAACTTGTGCCAAACCCTTGATGGAAGGAGCTCCCTTTCATCCCTTGCCTCAGGCAGCAGATTGCTTGGAGCTGCTCCTGACACATGTAAGTTTGTAATTCAGGAAAACACATACCTTCTCTACCCAGTGTATAAAAATATATGCGTATATTTTATGTGTGCAATAACTATAACAATGCGCATGTAAAAGCCAGGGAATAAATGCAGAGGCAGCTATTTCATAAACTATGCACATCCTCGGCTTCTGAAAATACTTGCACTTGTACTTAGAATCATCGATACCTCCACCAGTTCACCTAGACCTTCTCCAGTTTACCCTCCTGCACTTCTCCCAAAAACTATAGACTAAAGATAAGTGTGATTTCAATTGTGCATCAATCAGCAGGTGTAAAAGTGAAGGGACAAGTTTGGTAATGGATGCGTGCATATCTCTTACAACACAGCAACTTGCGCATATACTTCAGAACGCACCTTGGATGCCCCAGACAGCTCCTTTTCCCTGTTAACATTTATGTGTGACGCAGAAAGAATGCGCAGGCTCTCAAGGTTTCTAGAATAGAATAAACCCGTAGACACGCTGTTTACACACGTGTAGCCTTTTCCTGGCTAACTTTAACAGAATCCTCCTTTTCTCACTTATATGTCTCAAAATAATATGCATGTTACTTGAGAGTTTCATAAAGAAAATAAACCATGATCACAAAGTTCTTTATATATATTTCCAGAATTGTAAATTCTGCCTAATCAGGTAAAGAGCTGAACAGGTTAGTATTATTATTATTATTATTATTATTATTAATTAGTGTTTACATCTCACTGTTGGAAAAAGGGACATCAATGAATTGCATTTTAGACAGAGATTTTGTGACAGGCTTCTTGTAACAAAAAAAAGTCAGAGATCCGTATTCAGAAGATAACTTCTGGCTAAATTAAGATTTGGGAACTTATCTGGCTAAATTCTAGTTGGGGGGTGTTCTGGGGGTGTAACTGGAAGGAGTTGATTAGCCAGCTAGCCAGATAACATAGCCAGCTAAGTCTGGTTGGACCAAAGAGCTGTCAAAAGTTATCTGCCTAACTTTGAGATAGCCAGCTATGCTCAGTAGTGCAGTTATAACTATTTATTTATTTGAAGTGTATTCTGCTTTTTCAGTACTGTAGGCATTTCCCTGTCCCCAGAGGGTTTACAATCTAAGGGCCTGATTTAATAAAGGTTTTTCTCCCATTCTGTGTCTATGAGGAGAAATGCTTAGCAAATGAGGCCCCAGGTTTGTACCTGGGGCAATGGAGGATGGAGTGACTTGCCCACAATCTCAAGGAGTGGCAGTGGGATTTGAAGCCTGGCTTACCTGGTTTGTAGCACACTTCTCTAATCATTAAGCTATTCTTTCACTCCAGTATTGAATATATCTCCAAAGTTAGCTGGATACATTTATCAACTAACTTTGCTATCTGCACAGTGACTGAATATGGACCTGTCATTATTTTGACTCATCAGTTTCCTCTTGCTCCTTTCGGCTTCCTGATCATTTGGGACCAAAGTCTACTGGGCTATGGGCACTATGAGCCATCATTTGCAATTACCTGGGTTTGTTCCCTCTATTTTATATCTCCTAATCCACTTAGCTCATCCACTTGCACAACAGTCCTTGGTTATAAGCTATAGATCATAGGAAAATAAGGCAGTAATGTGATCTGGCCACTAGGTGCCATCACTGAGCAATTACTGAGACTCCCCCCATTCCCAGGAGCTATGAATATTGTCACTGCAGTATCCATAGGCCCTGGCAACAGAAACTTGTCTAAAGTCTGAAATATGGGTCTTCCAAATAGCAGCACAGAGAGAACTGCCTCTGAGCTTCCACACAGGACCACATGGAGGGTAATTTTATCACTGTGTTAGAAGCGATAAAGCCTGCATGCACCTTTTATGCACCGGCTTTACCTTGAATTTTCAAAGCAAACTTATGTGCATACGTTTGTTTTGAAAATTCTCACATAAGTGGGCTGGTGTGCACACAAACTCACCAGCGTAAATCTATGCCTCCTCTATTAAGGGCATAACTTGTAAGGGTGAGCTTACGCATAAAGAAGATAACTTTCAAACAAATCCATATGGCCCCATATATTTATTTATTTATTTTTAATTTTTATATACCGACATTCTTACATCCGATGTAAATCATACCGGTTTACATTAAACAGAATAGCATATATATATACTATATAATATATATAATATACTCACGAATATGGCTGCACAGAGAATTATAACATTATTTTGTAAAGTGTACATATCAGATAGTCGCAGATTATAAAATATGTGTATGTCCACCCCCCAATATATGCACATATATATGCTTATTTGTGAATACCTGTAATGCATTGAATTCAATGTACTGAATGCGTGTATTTTTCCTACCTATTTCATAAACATATGTGCATATATTTTACACGCAAAAAAAATACAACTTGCGTAAAACCCTGATTTACATGCATAGGTTGATATATTTTAAATTTGCACACGTAATTGAAATTGCTAGGAATATGATTCCTCCACCAGTTCATGCAGTCCTTCTTCAGGTCATCAAGACTCTCCTACTTCTTCAGCCTAATCCTCCCATTTTACCCAGACCTCCCACCCAATAATTGACAACAAATATGTCTGATATCAATTGTGCCAGATAATTAGCAAGTGTAAAATTGCATTAATAAGTTACCATGTAAGTTTCTTATAAAATAGCAACTTATGCGCATAAATCATGCCCAAGAACCCCCCGGAGCATCCCTTTTTTTTTTTGCATGTAGATGTGCACACAAAAGCGAAAATATGCACTTATGTTTGATGTTTCTAAAATAGCGTGTACATGAGTACAGGCTACTTACATACGTATATGTGAATGGCTAGTTTTGTCACATTCAGCTACTTACCTGGCTAAATTATAGCTGGATAAGTCATTTTTGGCAGGATAAAAAAAAAAAAAGGCGCTCCAGGAGCCTTTCTGGGTGGGGCTTAGTTATTTGGCTAACTTAGCTGAACTGGATATCTCTAGACCTGCTACAGAGCAGGTCAAAAGGTATCCGGGTGGGTAGCACTTTGAAAAACAAAAAGCAAAGTAAAGGGGTCCAAGGCCTGATCTCCTCCTTCCCCCCTACCACATTTCACTGAAGGCCCTGTTTGGCCATATAACCCCCCATACACACACACATACACACTCTTCCCCTGTGACATCATAAAATTGCTTCAGAGGCTCCCAGATTGGGGCCATTCTCCACCATTCAACTGTTTGCTTTAAAAAACAAAACAAGACAGGTTTCCAACCTGGACCCTGCCTCTACCCATCCGTGCAGCATAACAGTTATGGGCTGGTGCGAGCAGGGGCGGATTGGCCTATCGGGGGATCGGGCATCCCCCGGTGGACCTGTCGCGCTAGTCACGTGGTCTGCCGAGCGCGGCCGTGACAGAGCCGTGCTCGGCAGACCACGTGGTATCTTCTGGGCTGGCCTGGGTGGCGAATCCCTGGGCCGGTCTTCATCAGGGAGCGAGATACAGTGGATACTCACTCCCAGCGCTTCCATCACAGCTTTTATATGTAGCCGGATAACTTTAGGCTACTACATTCAGCAGAACATTTATCCTACTGAATATACGGGACCAATTACCTGGCTAACTTTAACAGATTAACTTGCCCCCTACCCAGCTTACTGAACATTTCGGTGAGAGTGTTTTATGCGCGTAAATGGCTTTGAAAATTCAGCCCCAAAAAGTGATTTTAACCTGGGAAGTGAGCGGTTGTAACACAGCAGTGAAAGTAGGAACACACGTACATAGGCAAATTAAATGATTCGTTTATCTCTAGTGAGTTTTTTCACCTGGAGGACATGCACGTACCATGTGTCGCAGTATGCTGGGATGTACCACATTAAATAGTCAATTAATAGGCATTGCTGCTTTAACAAATATTCAGAAAAACAAGGGATTGTGCACATCTAGTTTGTGGCAAGCAGAACATACACACACATACTATTCATGTCTTACCGCTCAATAATTGATACATCAAAGGAGAAATGTATTTTAATTCTTGATGGAATCATTAGAATCATTGCTGATATAATGATTCAATCATGGAGAAGAGCATGGAGCATCATCACAGCAGTTCCACTCTATGTCAGGTGCATGGCGGGCAGTAGTAAGTATCCTACTTGATTTGAAATGATGTATCTCTATAGAAACAGAGAGAATTCCCTGCGTCTTCTCTCTTAAGACTAATTAACTGTCAGGAATGTAAAGCAGAAACAACGCACTTGCCAGACACTTAGCTTCCCAGAAGAGAAGCTATCTAATTGAACTGTTTTACATGAAGACTTGGGTATGCTTAGAGAGCACTGTGACCTCTTTAGGTATTCTTAATCCCATGTAAAGTTTTCTTACAGAGACAAGACTGAATTCATGTATAAACTTATCCATGGACCAGATTTGTGTTTAATCTTTTATGTCCAAAGGTATTATTATCACAAGTCTTTGCTGTAATTAGCAATTTACAAAAGGGAGATGTAGAAGACATAGATAGGAAGGATAACTTTAAAAGAATGGCACGTGAGCCTACATTTGCATGCATCTGGGCTCACGCACACATGCGTGTGAATTTTGTATCAGCACATGCAAGTGCACGCACAGTAAAAAAAATATACACAATTGTAATGTATATGCCACGTGTAAGCTTACGTGTGGTTTCCTGTTTGCATGCAAATTTGCACGTGTATCACACACGTGCACCCTTCCTCTTCCTCAGGGACGGGCTCATTGTGATGCCACCACCAGCATGCTAACCGAAGTTCACCCCCAGGGACGTCACCCGACCGGCGTCCCTGATGGTGGATAATGAAAGGGAGCTGTTCCCGATCCCGGGCGTGAAGAGAAACCTCAGGCAGAACAAGCAGGCTGCAAAGGCCTGCAAGGACAATTTAACCCCGGATCATCAGACCCATGTGAGAAAAAAATCTGCAAGAGGCCTTAAAAATGCACAATGCTGGCCCCCAATGCATCAGGTCACCATCACTTTAAAGGCCCATGTAACCCAAAATAGCCCCCCCCCCTTACAAAGTTTTAAAAAAGTCAACAAGAGTTTTACTAGACGCCATTCAATGCAGTCCTGCAAAAAAAAAAAATAAAATTAAAAAACAGAAAAAAAATCCGCCAAATGGTGATGACACGGCCCCCTGCCCAAACCCCTCTCCAATCCAGCAACCCGCCTGGTCCACACTGACCTCCCCCCCCCTTTCCATATTAGGTACAGTCCAGTAGGGCCCCAATCCCCAACCCCCCAAAATTACCTGGTGGCTTAAGACCACCACCCAAGACCCCACCCGTGACACCCTGTACCTTTAAAAAAAATCATTGGTGTCCAGCAGCAGGCCCGAGAGCCCCCAGCCACGGGCCCAGTCAGTAATGTTTGAAAAATGGTGCCAACTGGCCTTGCCCCCACCATGTTAAAATGGTGCCACACGGTAGGGGCAAAGGATAGTAAGTATCATTTTGGAAAATGGTGCCAACTGGGCCCAGGGATAAGGGGCACCCTAGACCATCCTGCTGGCCATTAATGATTTTTTTAAAGGTATTGGGGTTTCAAGAGGTCCCCGGAGGGGGGGTGGGGACACCCCTAGGTTACTAAGTAATATTTGGGAAGTTTGGGTTTGGGAGTCCCCACGTCCTATACTTAATAGGGAAAGGTGGGTTTCATGGAGGGCGTCTATTGGACCTGGGTGGGCATCTTTTAGACTCAGGGGGAGTTGCTGAATTGGGGAGTGGTTTGGACAGGGGGCCGGGTCATCTCCGCTTGGTGGATTTTTTTCTATTTTTTTTTTTTTTACTTTTTTTGAGGAGGCTCCTTGAATGGCAACTTTTGGGGGGGGGGGTGAGGGGGTTAATAAGAACTCAGTAACTTTTTAAAACATTTTTTTGTGGGAATGTGTTGGACCACATGGCCCTTCCATTCTACCATGGAAGCATCGGGACCCGCATTAGAGCCTCAGTGCTCCTGCGGTAGAATAGCATTTCTGGAAAAGGTTTAAATAAAATTGTGTGGCTGAAAAATGTCTTATTTTATTTAGAGGGGATTAGGCATGTATGAGCTGCTTTGCAAAATTAATGCTTGCAAAGTAGCTCATTGTAATAAGGGCGAGTTTCAAGCCTGAATACCATGATATGCGATACAGTGTTTTATGGCTCTATTACAGCTTGGTAAATCTCCCTATGAGTTTGTGCCTGAGGCAATGGAGGATGAAGTGACTTACCAAGATCACAAGAAGTAGCAGAGGGATTTGAACCTTGGGTTTCCTGGCTTGCAGCCCACTAGTCTAACCACGTAGGCTACTCTTCTACTCCACCTTGCTATGTAAACCACAACCCAAAGCTGACTACCCTGCCTCCGAGCCCTTATCACAAGCAAGGCACTAGCTAGTAAAATATTGCTGAACTGAAGCTTCCATATGTCAAATAACCTTGCCACAGCTAGGAGCACTTCCATTTGCTTACATCTTTCCCAGAAAAGGATTGCCCTCTAACTGCCTATAAATCATGCCCATCCCACCCTGAAGCATATGAGCACATGAAATTATATACGTTTTATGTTCTCTTCACAGATGATACTTGTCATCATCCGAGGAGCGGATGAAGATGGCGGATGAAGATGCTGCTGCTGCACCCAAAGCTACCTCTGGGGAGCAGCAGCCAACATCATCGGCATCCCCTCCACCACCAACTGGAGGCAACCCAGTGATGGCGGTCCAGCCCCTCTCCCCCCACAGGAGGCTCAGGACCAGCTCAAAAAGTCATTCCTCTCCCCTTTACAGGAGGATCTCCTTCCCCTTCTGCCCTGGAACGTAGGATTGCCAAGATTCAGACTAGCCAGCCATCGCGGGCTGAGGGAGTGCCAGAATCCCCTTGATGGCTCTGGGCATTATCTGATGACCTGTCAGTAACTTCTAAGCCTGGCTCAGTGGCTAGAACACCAGTTCCAGGCCACGATCCAGTGAGTAAGCTTTTGGCCAGGGCATGCAGATGATGATAGAGGAGTTGAGAGGGGTCAGAGCTGACCTCGGGTGTCTGGTCACTGTGGTGGAGTGACTTGTGGAGACTCAAGCACCTCATGGCAACTCTTCAGCTCATCAGCCTGAGACTACCAACACTGTAACCTGACTCCTATGCTTTCAGGACCTGACTTCCCTAGTTCCCCCAGGACTTTTTTTATTTTGTACATAGTTTAATCCCTAACTGGTTCATTCCCCATCTAATTTTTTGGAGGTCCATATTCAGATAGGGGTAGATTTTCAAAGGGTTACGCGCGTAAGATATACACGTAACTCCCAAAAACCTACCCCTGCGTGCGCCAAGCCTATTTTGCATAGGCTCGGCAGCGTGCGCAAGCCCCGGGACGCGCGTATGTCCCGGGGCTTTCAAAAATGGGTGGGCCAGGGGTGGTGCCGGGGGTGTGGCGGTGGGCCGGGGAGCGGGCCGGGGGCAGGGGCATGGCGGCGGGCCGGAGGCGGAGCCGGGGGCGTCCTGAGTCCTCCGGCACAGCGGCTGTGCTGGAGGTTTGTGTGCTGGCAGCTGGCCGGCAGGCGTAACTTTTGAAACAAAGGTGGGGGGTGGGTGAGATAGGGGAAGGGAGGGGAAGGTGGGGGCGTGGGCCCCGAAAAAAAAGTTCCCTTCAAGGCCACTCCGATTTCGGTGCGGCCTTGGAGGGAACGGGGAAAGCCATCGGGGCTCCCCTCGGGCTCAGCGCCTGCAAGGTGCACATGTGTGCACCTCCTTGTGCGCGCTGACCCCGGATTTTATAACATGCGCACAGCAGCGCTCGCATGTTATAAAATTGGGTGTACATTTGTGCGCGTTGGGTAGCAACCATGTAATATTTCAAATCAGCCCCATACTGTCCAGATAGCAGTTAGCCGGATAAATTTATCCAGCTAACTTTGGAGGCATATTCAATAGTGCAGCCACATTACTGAATATAGCCGCTATCTTAAATTAGCAGCTAACTTTAGGACAGCTCTTTGGCTCGACCAGATTTAGCCAACTAACTTATCCAGCTAACTCTGAATATTGGAGTTAGCTGGTTAACTTAGCCAGCTTACTAAACTCCTCCCTGGAATGTCTCTAACTTATCCAGCTAAATTCTAGCTGCTTAACTTAACATAAGTATATTGCTTTGTACATTGGTCTTTTTGTTGGAACATTGTGAACAATGCAGCTTTCACAAAACACTTCTGCGAGGAATATTTCTGGTAAATCAATAAGGTAGCATATTTTTCCAATTCTTCAAGAGCTACATTGGCTTCCAGTACAATAAAGAGTCACATATAAAATCACCTCTTTAGTTTACAAGATGTTGGGCTTTCAGTTCTGTTTTGCATATACTGTATAATGCAACTCATACACTGCAATCCTTCCCAGTGTGAAACATGCCAGATTGGTTGTGACGTGTGAATGTGCATTTTCTAGTCAGCCCCAGAAATCTGGAATTCTCTACCATTTGAGCTGTCAATGGAAGGCTGTTTAAAATCCTACCTATTCAATTTTGCTTATTCTTTATGAGCTTGGGTTTTGCTTTTCAGTTTTATTGTTGTGATTTACTGTTTTCATCTGTGATAATTGTATGAATATTCTTTGTACATCTTTGGCATTGGCTGTATATAATTTAAATAAATAAATACATACATACATAAACTTAGCTGGATATGTGTCCAAATATTCATTTAGCTGGGTAACTTCTGAGCTGGCCAGCTAAATGCTTTTGAATATGGACCACTACATTTATAACTATACATAGTTGTTTTTATTTACAGAGGGGCAGATTTTTAAAAAAGTACGCGAGCGCGTACTTTTGTTCACGCACCCGGTGCAAACAAGAGTACGCTGGATTTTAATAGATACGCGCGTAGCCACGCGTATCTTTTAAAATCCGGGTCGGTGCGAGCAAGACTGCGCAAAATCGGCAGCCTGCGAGCGCCGAGCCACGCAGCCTGCCTCCGTTCCCTCCAAGGCCATTCCGAAATTGGAGCGGCCTCAGAGGGAACTTTCCTTCCACTTCCCCCCACCTTCCCCTCCCTTCCCCTACCTAACCCACCCCCTGGCCCTAACTAATTCCCCCCTACCTTTATTTCAAAAGTTACGCCTAGGCAGGCGTAACTTGCGCTCGCCGGGCCGGCTGCCGGCGCACCATGTTCCAGTCCAGAGGCTGGTCCGGAGGCCATGGCCACACCCCCGGGCTAGAACCACGGCCACAGCTCCACCCCTGGAACGCCCCCAATGACGCGCCGCCGCAACATGCCCCCCAACACGCCCCCCAGGAAAGCCCGGGACTTGCGCGCATCCTGGGGCTTTGTGTGCGCCAGCAGCCTATGCAACATAGGCTCATCGCACGCAGGGGGAACTTGGGGCAGGTTTTTGGGCGGTACGTGCGTATCTTATATGCGTACCCCTTTGAAAATCTGCCCCATAGTTTTTTAAAATTTAGATAGAAAAATTATATATATTATTTATCTAAATGGGTGTATGTCTCCATTAGTTAAATCAGAAGCGGATTGTGATACATTTCAGGAGGACCTTACAAGACTGGAAGATTGGGCATCCAAATGGCAGATGAAATTTAATATGCACAAGTGCAAGGTGTTGCATATAGAGAAAAATAACCCTTGCTGTAGTTATATGATGTTAGGTTCCATATTAGGAGCTACCACCCAGGAAAAAGATCTAGGCATCATAGTGGATAATACTTTGAAATCGTCAGCTTAGTGTGCTGCAGCAGTCAAAAAAGCAAACAGAATGTTAGGAAGTATTAGGAAGGGAATGGTTAACAAAATTGAAAATTTCATAATACCTCTGTATCGCTCCATGGTGAAATTGCATCTTGAATACTGTGTACAATTCTGGTCGCCACATCTCAAAAAAGATATAGTTGCAATGGAGAAGGTACAGAGAAGGGCAACCAAAATGATAAAGGGGATGGAACAGCTCCCCTATGAGGAAAGGCTGAAGAGGTTAGGGCTGTTCAGCCTGGAGAAGAGACGGCTGAGGGGGGATATGATAGAGGTCTTAAAGATCATGAGAGGTCTTGAACGAGTAGATGTGAATTGGTTATTTACACTTTCGAATAATAGGAGGACTAGGGGGCATTCCATGAAGTTAGCAAGTAGCACATTTAAGACTAACTGGAGAAAATTCTTTTTCACTCAACGAACAATTAAGCTCTGGAATTTGTTACCAGGGGATGTAGTTAGTGCAGTTAGTGTAGCTGGGTTAAAAAAAGATTTGGATAAGTTCTTGGAGGAGAAGTTCATTAACTGCTATTAATCAAGTTTATTTATTTATTTGATGAGTTTTATATACCGTTATTCGTTATTTAGGGAATAGCCACTGCTATTAATTGCATCAGTAGCATGGAATCTTCTTGGTGTTTGGGTAATTGCCAGGTTCTTGTGGCCTGGTTTGGCCTCTGCTGGAAACAGGAAGCTGGGCTTAATGGACTCTTGGTCTCACCCAAGATGGCAATTTCTTATGTTCTTATCTAATTGATGTATCATATGGTTAATTTTCTACAACAGTAAAGTCCCTTTAAGGACATCCTATAGCCATAACTATCTGATGCACACGTAGGCCTGCATGTAGCTTGCTACGCAAGTTTGTCTACTAATTGTTATTCTTCTGTAATCTATACTTACATCAGCATGATTGTTTTTGTTTAGTTATGATATTCAGAGAGATAGCCATGTTAGTCTGGTGTAGCAAAAATGACAGAATTCTTATGCATCTGACGAAGTGGACTCTGTACTCGAAAGCTCATGACTCAATAAATTGGTTAGTGTATAATTTACCACCTGACTCGTGTCATTTTTGATTTACCTATAATAAGATAGCACCCCTAAAGCAGCTACCAGTAAAGGAGACCACAAATCAGAAATATAACTCTATATGTTCCACTTACCTCCCCACAGTGCAACAGATGTAAATATAGCCAAGCCACAAGCAGGGGTTTAATGTTTAAGATTAACATTATGCTATCTCCTTACATTAATTCAGTGCATAAGGAGATAAGGAGCTCCACATGAGGTGGCCCTTTCTGAATTGGTACACTATACAACAGAGGAGCTACATTCATCTGAAGTAGGCTGCTGCTGAAAGGTCTACTAAGTAACCTCGATATCCCATAGGCTTCAGATGTCACAGGAAAGAAATGCTATCTTTCTCATATTACAGAGATTGAATGTCTACCAGCTTCATTTCTGAAGGCTCCAAGCTCCCATCCACCAATCCCTTCAAAGGCTTAACCACACTTAGATCAAAAACCTACCTTTCAAAGGATATCTGCCTGCTAGAAGATTACTTAGCCTTGTGTTCTACAAGACATCCAGGATCATGTGCTTTTTGAAGATTCTTAGACCAAAGCTAACTGCTAAGAGCAATCAGTAACTCCGGGGTGTTTAAATGATCTGGCCCCCCTCTCCCACTTCCACCACTGATATACAGTATGGACTATCATAGCTGATTTTTGGGGTGTGCGACCCATACAGTCACACAAGGTGCCATGACTAAGGGGGCATTGCGGACCCACAGTGATGGTGCAGTCCAGCTCTTCCCCTCACCGTCTGCCTCCACCAATGTGACCTCTCTGCAACATGGGGAGCCTTCCCCAGCTCCTGCAGATAACATTGCAGCCTCATTGTGCCAAGGGGAGCCTGCTGCTGGCTCCCGTACGTTCTGCACAAATGTGACCTAGAGTCACCACTTTTGGCCCCTCCTCCTCTCCTGCCTCTGCTTGGCCATGAGGTGCCTGGCACTGGCTCCTGTAGCCAGGGCTAGATTGGCCTATTGGGGTTCAGATATGCTCCAGTGGACCAGTCCGGTAAATCATGTGATTAGTGCTGGTCACAGCAGCACCATGACTGCAGAGCCACTGCAATCAACACTAGGTCCTGCAGCAGTTCTTTTAACTAATGGGAGCCTTCCCCAAAGCTCTACACTCACTCCTGCCACTCATTTCCCCCACAGTAGCAAATATGAGACCTGCTCTTTTTGGGCCCTCCATGTCTATGTCCATGGCGATATCTTGGCCTTCTCATCTTGGATCCTCCCTCCCCCACACTGTAGTAACAGCTCCTGGGCCTCTTCTCAGACTGCCTCCCCCCACTATCAGAATTGCAGTTGCTAGACTCACGCTGCTTCTACTCACACCCCTGCCCTGCCTTTCCTAGTGAAAGGCAGCCAGCAGACCTCCCTGGCTGCCTCACTACCAGCTGAATGCCTCCCACTCCTCTCTGCCACTGGAGCCTTCATGCTTGGCCCAGCAGAAACTAATAATAATAATAATAATAATAATAATTAGCTTTGGGGCCTTTCAGCTTGCCTCTTCTCATATCAAGGGGGGACACCACCTCTGGAGCATGAAGAGGCATTCACGCAGACCCTATTCTTTAGGGGCCCTGCCTGGACCCCTCTGACGAACAATGTAAGTACAAATATTTTTTTACCTATTCACAAGCGGATGCTGACATTTATACTTACTAGAATGGGAGAAGATTAAATGTAAGCTTCAGAGAGTGTGCAAGCAAGCCAGTGAGCTTTTATGAGTAAGAGAGAGATGGTGCAAGGACTCAGTGAGCATGAGAGAGTGAGCAAATCAGTAAGCTTGTATGAGCAAGTGAGAGTATACAAACAAGTCAGTGAGCATGAGAAAGAGTACTAGTGAATCAGTGAGTTTGTATGAGCATGAGAGAGTATGAGCAAGTCAGTGAGCATCAACACGAGTGCTAGTGAGTCAGTAAGCTTATGTGAGTGAATCATTAAGCATGAGAGTGCAAGCGAGTGAGTGAGAGATTGAGCGAGTCAATGAACTTATATGAGCAAGTCATTCCCCTGTTTGAGCCAGTAGGGGGCATGTGTGTGAGAGAGAAAGTGAGCATGAATGAGAGTGTGAGCGAATCAGTGAGCTTGTGTGAACGAGAGTGAATAAGTGAGTGTGAGTGAGTATATGAGCATGTGTGTGTGTAAGTCAGTGAGCATGCATATGACTGAGTGTGTGTGTCAGCGAGTGTGCATTAGTGTGTTTGTGTGAGTCAGTGAGCATTTGAGTGCAAGTGAGTCAGTGAGCTTGTGTGAGCAATAGAGTGTGATTTTATTTTTAATTTGTAATTTCTTTTTTTAATTTGTTCATCGCTTTTTTGGGACTCCTCCCATGGTTGATGGACATCTGGCTGCTGCGGCGTCTGCCTGCCCTCCTCTCTGGTGTCCCCAGTCCGGCTTGGGCGCATCCTTTAAAGGCAAAACCTGGTTCCCGCAGAGGAGACCGCCCTTTGAAGGGGGGTACTGTTACGACTGTCACTGCCCGACATCTCCACTCCGCCCACCTTACCTTTTTTGCGACTCCTCCCGCGGTTGATGGACATCTGGCTGCTGTGGCGTCTGCCTGCCCTCCTCTCCGGTGTCCCCAGTCCAGCTTGGGTGCTGCATCCCACCATGTTGTCCAGGTACCATAGGGTGCGTGCCACCGCGCAGACCTGCTTCTTATTCTCTCTTTGGTGCGAACCTCAGGGGGGTCCCTCTGTGATGATATCATGCATCCCGGATACAAAAGCCTACACTTTTTGCTAGCTATCGAGTTAGCAAGGGATTCCTTACGGATGGGATTCGCTCTCCGTACCTAGCTACTCTGCCTCTCCAACTTTTGGACTTATCCTAACGGGTAACCCGCTCCTCGGGGGCCTCTCTCATTTCTTTCAGGTCTCTATCAGGAACCGGTACTCACTCCTCGAGTGCCCATGTTCCCTGACTCGCTGCCTGAACTTATCGCATCTGCTTGGAAGAAACCGCTGCCTACATCATCAGTGAGTTACCAACTTTATTTCCTCAGCGCTGTTCCCTGGAACCAGGTACTCGCTCCTCGAGGGCCTTCCTCTATTCCAGCTTCTGTGTCACCTTCTGGGAGAAATCGCTGTGTGAGTTACTTTACCAATGAGGCCATATCTATCCATATGGACAGTGATTTTGTTTTTGAGAATTGCTTCTATCATTTTGCCTGACACCGACATCAGGCTCACTGGTCCATAGTTTCCCCAGTAGCCCTTTTTAAACATTGGCTACCTTCTAGTTTTCAAGATTACTAGTAATAGGTTTGTAATTTCATGCTTTTGTTCTTTTAGGACTCTAGTGTGGATGCTATCCAGTCATAGTGATTTGTTACTCTTTAGTTTGTCAATTTGATCTATTGCATCCTCCATTATCACAGCGTTTGGTGTTAGTTGCTCAAAATTATTACCATTAAAGAATGTCTCAGGTGTGGATATGTTCCCAATATCTTCCTCAGTAAAGACCAAGGCAAAGAATTCATTCAGTTTTTCTGCTATTTCCTTGTCCTCCCTAAGTGCCCTTTTATCCCTCAGCCATCTAGCAGCCCAGCTAACTCCCTGATAGGCGTTTTGCTTCCAAAGTACTTGAAAACATTTTTGCTTGCTAGCCTGCTCTTCATTTGCCTTGATTTAGGATCCTAAGTTGGTGCAAATTGCTGAAAATCAGTGCAAAGCATCAAACTTTTCCCCCATCCTAACTCCAACCCCCACACATTGTAGGCATCTAAATTTAGGGCCTAGTGATACTAAGAGCATAAATTTAAGGACTCAGATTTAGTAAATTTTCAAAAGTGCCAATTTGGGTGCCTAACGCCCAAAGTTAGGAAAATAAACCTTTTGAAAACTGATTTCTTTCTAAAACTCATACACTCATGCTCACATATGCACACACAAAAAAATCTCTTTTTTTTCTTTCTACCATTTCCATATATTTTTTTTCAAAACTCCAACATCTTGGTGACTCAAATCATTAAAACAGTTGCATCATAACCCTGTTTTCTGTCTGCATAGCTTTTTAAGTGATCATTGACGGTTGTAAGAAAGAGTTCTGTGGTCATGTTTGGGATGTACCTTACATGAGCACAAATTACCACAACTGTACCACAGGAGTGCATTAATGATCAAAAGCGACACATGATGAAAGGCAAGTTGGCAGAGGACCCATAGCCCAGTGAGCATCGTTAGAGAACTTTCTGGAAGGTAGCTGTGTAAGCCCTAGTGAGATAATTAATCATACCACAGCACTGACCTAGCACTAAGGTGGAAACATACTGAAAGCTCTATTTATCTTAGTTACATTTAGGTATCACTATGTAAAGACTCGCCAACTTTGCACACTATGATTTAGGTGTGCTTTTCTCAGTTTCTGAACAAGTGATGTTATCAAAGTGTCTCTCACGTATACCACCACCACTCCCAGCAGACACTGTATAACCTCCTGGGCATTCAGGATCTTTGCACACCTAGAGGAACAGAGAGCCAAAGCAGTGTGCATTATTACCAATGAGATTATCACAGCCAGAGGCTACGATAGGAAGGGACTCTGCAATCCTAATTCTCTCTGTTTTCGCCCCTAGTACCTCCTTAGGAAGACTATTGTACTTTTTTTTGTGATGTACAGCTATTTTATATCTCCCATGAATAAGACTGTGTGAATCTAAAAACAAATTAGTGAACATTTTATATAGAAATAAAGGTTAGCAAACAATCAAAAAAAGGTGATACCTTTTTATTGGACTAACAAAATATTTCATGATTATCTTTGGGGTTTTGACACCCTCTTCCTTATGTCCAAAAAGCAAAACCTGGCACTGCCATAAAATACAAGTGAATTATAAAATGCATTCAAATGATAGTGTGAAGGGGAACGGGGGAGGGGGAGGGGGATCTGTGTGAGGGGGAGGGGGGATTTGAAAATGTTTGTGTGAATTTTTCATAAATTTGCCAGAGGGATCACTAGTTGAATTCTGGTGAATTGCTGCTGAATTTGTCAGTGTAAACAGACACATGACAGCTGAAAAAGACCAACCAGCCCACCAACTGCTCAGCTCTACAATCCTTTCCACTCTCTGAGATCCCCCTCTGCTTGTCTCATGCGCTTTGAATTCAGAGAGTCCTTGTCTTCACCATCCTCACTTGGGGGCTGTTTCATGCATCCAACCTCTTTTATGTAAGGGGTTGGTGGACTATCGCACTGAAGGGCCACAAGCTTCAGAAAATTCCACAGTGAAAACAAATCAAGTTGTAGCAAATCAAGACCTTTTCACTGCATAAATTGCTGCAAAGGGGATCACAGGTCAACGAGGATCATAGGAGCCAGAGAGGCAAAGTAGTGACAGTTTTTCACACGAAGGAGGAGAATGCAGAGGATGCGGGCAGAACTTCCCAGGAATGGAATGGGGATATGGGGAGAGAATTCCAGGAGTGGAGGGGATGTGGTAGTAATTTAGCTCAAAGTCCTGAAATACTTATCACAACATGCCATCATCTCAGTATCCCATGTAATTTACAATTGTTTGTCTGACAAGTTAGAAACATAGAAACATGATGGCAGAAAAAGACCATATGGGCTCATCTAGTCTGCCCTTCCGTCCAATTAATTTAGCATTTATAATTCCCATCACTTCCTATTTATCCCATGCTTTCTTGAATTCAGATAGTGTTTTTGTCTCCTCCACCTTCACTGAGAGACTGTTCCACGCATCCACCATCTTCTTGGTAAAGAAATATTTCCTAAGATTACTCCTGAGTCCTTTCTCCCTCATCTCATGACCCCTCATTCTAAAGCCTCCTTTTCACTGAAAAAATACTCACTTCCTGTGCATGGAAACCTTTGAGATATTTGAATGTCTCTACCATATCTCACTATATCGCCTTTCCTGTAGAGTGTATATGTTTAGTAGGGATGTGAATCATTTTTGAACAATTAAAATTATCGTCAGATAATTTTAAAATCGTCCAAAATCGTTAGAGTGCACGATACAATACAAATGCCCACGATTTATCGTCAGGGGCATTTGTATTGTATCGTTAAACAGGGGGCGGGAAAACCGGCACACCAAAAAAACCCTAACACCCACCCCGAACCTTTAAAACAAACCCCCACACTCCCAAACCCCCCCAAAATGTTTTAAATGACCTGGGGTCCCGGCACGATGATCCTGGCACGAAGCCCTGCTCTCTGGCCATGACTGCTGTGAAGAGAAATGGCGCCGGTGGCCCTTTGCCCTTATCATGTGACAGGGCAAAGGTAGCGCCGGTGCCATTTTGATTCCTAGCTCCCGACTTCACGCGTCCAGGAGATCGCTCCCGGACCCCCGCTGGACCCCCAGGGACTTTTGGCCAGCTTGGGGGGCCTCCTGACCCCCACAAGACTTGCCAAAAGTCCAGCGGGGGTCCGGGAACAACCTCTTGCACTCGAGCCGTATTGCAAAATGGCGCCGGCCGTACAGCTGTACGGCCGGCGCCATTTTTCAATACGGGTGCAATACGAGTGCAAGAGGTCGTTCCCGGACCCCCGCTGGACTTTTGGCAAGTCTTGTGGGGGTCAGGAGGCCCCCCCAAGCTGGCCAAAAGTCCCTGGGGGTTCAGCAGGGGTCCGGGAGCGATCTCCTGGACGCGTGACGTCGGGAGCTAGGAATCAAAATGGCGCCAGCGCTACCTTTGCCCTGTCACATGATAAGGGCAAAGGGCCACGGCACCATTTCTCTTCACAGCAGTCGTGGCCAGAGAGCAGGGCATCGCGCCGGGATCATCGTGCCGGGACCCCAGGTCATTTAAAACATTTTGGGGGGGTTCGGGAGGGTGGGGGTTTGTTTTAAAGGTTCGGGGTGGGTGTTAGGGTTTTTTTTTGTTGTGGCCAGAGAGTGGGACATCGCGCCGGGAACGCGCCGGGACCCTCCCACTGGACCCCAGGTCATTTAAAACATTTGGGGAGGGTTCGGGGGGGTGGGGGTTTGTTTTAAAGGTTCGGGTGGGTGTTAGGGTTTTTTTGGTGTGGCCAGAGAGTGGGACATCGTGCCGGGACCCTCCCACTGGACCCCAGGTCATTTAAAACATTTTGGGGGGGTTCGGGAGGGTGGGAGTTTGTTTTAAAGTTTCGGGGTGGGTGTTAGGGTTTTTTTGGTGTGCCGGTTTTCCCGCCCTCCCCCGATTTACGATTTTTAACGATTTCAAAACAAAACAAAACACGACGATCCGATTTCCCTCCCCCCCCAGCCAAAATCGATCGTTAAGACGATCGATCACACGATTCACACCTCTAATGTTTAGATCTTTATTTATCCCAATGTCCCAGAGCAGCTATGTAACTTGTGAATCACATTGGAAATAAAAGTCTCACTTGGGACTATAAACTATTAAGTTCCAGAGTGGTATTCCATGGAATGTGTATTTCTGCCCTGAAACATGTGCGAATGTTTCAATACAATGTATATTTGGAATGCAAGAATATGCATACTTTCTCTAACCATTTTATAAAAATACACATGCATATTTTCCATGCATAATAATTTTAACCATTTGCATACGTAATTACCCAAAATTAAATGCAGAGGCAAACATTTTATATAGTATGCGCATACTATGCTTCTCAAAATACTTGTGCGTGTATTTGGAATCATCAGCTCCCCTGTACCTGAACCAGTTCACCCAGACCTTCACCAGTTCACCTTGATCTTCCAGCACTTCATTCTGAACCCTCACTTGTTCAGCCAGAGCTCCTGCCCAAAAACAACAGACCAAAGACAAGTGTAAGTTCAGTTGTGTGATCAATTTAGCAGCAGACATAAAAGTGTACAGACAAGTTTGGGAATGTATGCACATATACTGCCTATAAAATAGCTACTTGTGTTCATACTTCCAGATCCCACCTTGGAATTCCCCTAAACCACCCCCTTTTTTTTCCCTGTTAACATTTACTCAGGACACTGCAAGTATCTGCATATTTTTATGCAAATTTTATGTGCACAAACCCCTATTTAACTCTTTGAAAATTTCCTTTATAGCATTTATTTATTGGACATTGAAACACAGAGCTGTGAAAGGGTACTTTTGAAATTTTAAATGCAAAAAAAAAAAAGAAAAGAAAATTAAAACTGCAGAAGTTTATGATTATTACAATGTCCACAACATTTCGTTCAGTTGTGTCTAGAACAAAATATGTGAACACTCCTCTTAAGCAAAAAGATAAGTTATCTGGTAGGGATGTGTAATCGTCTAGGATGAATTAGGCAATTTCAATGAAATTGCCTAATTCGTCCTGGTTCGGGGAACCCAAAAACTGAACCAAATTTTCCCAAAATTTCAGGAAAATTCAATTTCTGGGTTAGTGCATGCTAACGTTAAAATGTTAGCGCACACTAATGGAAGTTAGCGCACACTGACTCATGTTAGTGCACACTAACCCGAAATTCAGGTCCCCCAAATTTCAAAGGCCCGAACCATGGGAAATATGAAATTTCCCATGGGGGGCCGAAAACGAAGCCTGAACCAAAAGGTTTGGGCTTTGCACATCTCTATTATCTGGCTAAGTTAGACCTGCTCAGTAAATGGATAAGAGACTTATCCATCTAAGTAGCGCTTTCTATGAGGATATTCAGCAGTATAGCTGTGCTGCTGAATATCCCATCTAAGGCCTGGATTTATCAAAATGCGATAAGTATTGCATGTGATAGCAAAAGGGGCATTTATTTCAATTTGTGTTAATTACCTATGTGAAGAGCTAAGTTAGTGCAAATTGTGATAATATTTTCAGACTTTGCAATAAGTGCCATGCCTGTTGTATTTCCTGCATTCAACCACTGGGGGACCATTAGTTAATGGTCCCAGGGAGGGAGTGAGTGAGTGAGAGAGAGAGAGTGTGTGAGTACCTAGCCATAATGTCTTCTCCCTAGATAGGTATTTGTATCCCTAAGGGAGGCCCACCTAGTAACTCGAGGTGAGGTTTAGGTATTAGTGTAGGGGTTAGGGGCCACTGATGGACTGGGTAACATCAAGCTAGATTGAGAGAACATTGCACAAATCTCATCTTTGGGTGAGCTTCCTCACTCCAAAGGTCATCAAATCTTCACAAGAGAGCATTGTTCTGTTTGTACGTCTCACTTTGAATGTCAAAGTGGCCCCTAACCCCTACACTAATACCTAAACTTCACCTTGAGTTACTAGGTGGGCCTCCCATAGAGATATAAATACCTATCTAGTGTGAGGGCATAATGGCTAGGCTCTCTCTTTCTCTCTCTCTCTCTCAGTGTAAACATGGTCCCCCCAGTGGTTGTATGTAAGAAATACATCAATTCTGACACATCGCAAAATGCAAAAAAGTTACCGCAATTTGCACTTTGCATAGGTATTAGCACAAATTGCAATAAACTGTCTATTACCATAAAACACACCCCTTTTCCTATCACATGCGATATTTAGTGCATTTTGATAAATCCAGGCCTAAATCTTTTGCACATGGATAAAATAAATTATTATGAAGCAGTATATGTTTTCAAAGGAAGAAAAAGGAGCATATGTACAGTGCTGAGAAAAGGTTTGTGAACTCTCTAGGATGCTTTGTATTTTTGCACAATTTATACTGAAAATATGATTAGATCCTAATCTAAAGCCTGATAAGAGAGAAAGGTAACCCAACTGAATAAATAACTCAGACAAAAAAGGATATATTTTGATTATATATTCAATAAAATAGCCTTGCATGAAAAAGTATGTGAACCCTTCTTTCAGTAACTGGTGGAACTCCCTTGAGCAGTAATAACTTTAACTCAACTGTTGCTTAGTCTGTCACATCGATCTTGAGGAATTTTGGTTCATTCTTCCATACAGAATTGATTCACTGTTGTGATATTGTTGGGATCAGGCAGGCTGGTAAATCCCCAGCAGGAGCAGAGCAGTACACAGAGCAGAGTCTTCATCTAACCTGCCACCCCCTCTTGGGTTGAGTTCATAGGTTCTGGTGCCAGCAGGACTTTGTTAACAGGAGACTAAAGACAGAGTTGAAGGCCAGCTGTGGTTAGGGCTGAGAAGTCCATCCAAGGCAAGGAGTTGTAGGACAAGCAGGAACGGGATGAGCAAGGCTAGGAACACACCATCAGGATAGCCACTGGGGGATCTAGGTAAAACAAGGGAGAAGATAAGACACAGAGGCAGGAACAAGGTAAAACAAGGGTGAAATTTGGACAAGGGTGTACTCACAGACAGGATAGCTCACTGGGAGGCTTAAATTAGACAAAGGTAAAGTAGGGTAGGCCACCAGGAGGCCTAAACAGGACAAGGTTAAGACAAGCAACAGACAGGCTAGTTAGGTCACTGGGAGGCCTAGACAGGAAAATGGCAAGGCAAGAACCATAGAGACAGGATAGATCTAGATGAGACAAGGAACACAGAAATAAGATAGGCCACCAAGAGGCCTAGACAAGGCAAGGGATATACAGACCAGTTAGGCTATTGGGAGATTTGGATCCTTTTCTTATAGTGTTTGAGAAGATGATGTTATGTGATGTGTCCTTTTTAGAATGCTCCAAAGTCCTATGCCGACAGAATCTTACATGGGGTGAATGGTTATCCTTACCTTTCAGGATGTAAGTAAAGATACATCAATAGTGATTAAGCCTGCTGACAAGGGAGGAGGCATAGTTGTCCAGAATAAAGCCCAATATGTTGCTGAGGGGTATCGTCAAATAGGTGACAATAATTTTTATCACATTTTGTCCAAGGACCCTGTAGAGGCAAAAACTCACAGTAAAACCTTTTAAAATATATCCGAAGCAGAAAGCCTGTGAGGGAGTCAGTTGGACCGTTAGATGATCGAGGGGTTAAAGGGGCACTTAGAGAAGATAAGGCCATTGCGGAAAGATTAAATGATTTCTTTTCTTCGGTGTTTACTGAAGAGGATGTTGGGGAGGTACGACAGATGAGGTAATCAAATTTGCAGATGATACAAAATTGTTCAGAGTGGTTAAATCATAAGCAGATTGTGATAAATTGCAGGAAGACCCTGTGAGGCTGGAAAATTGGGCATTAAAATGGCAGATGAAATTTAATGTGGACAAGTGCAAGGTGATGCATATAGGGAAAAATAACCCATGCTATAGTTACACAATGTTAGGTTCCATATTAGGTGCTACTACCCAAGAAAGAGATCTAGGCATCATAGTGGATAACACATTGAAATTGTCCGTTCAGTGTGCTGCGGCAGTCAAAAAAGCAAACAGAATGTTGGGAATTATTAGAAAGGGAATGGTGAATAAAACAGAAAATGTCATAATGCTTCTGTATCGCTCCATGTTGAGACCGCACCTTGAATACTGTGTACAATTCTGGTCGCCGCATCTCAAAAAAGATATAATTGCGCTGGAGAAGGTACAGAGAAGGGCGACCAAAATGATAAATGGGATGAACAGCTCACCTATGAGGAAAGACTAAAGAGGTTAGGACTTTTCAGCTTGGAGAAGAGACGGCTGAAGGGGGATATGATAGAGGTATTTAAAATCATGCGAGGTCTAGAACGGGTAGATGTGAATCGGTATTTTACTCTTTCGGATAATAGAAAGACTAGGAGGCACTCCATGAAGTTAGCATGTGGCACATTTGAAACTAATCAGAGAAAGTTCTTTTTCACTCAACGCACAATTAAACTCTGGAATTTGTTGCCAGAAGATGTGGTTAGTGCAGTTAGTATAACTGTGTTTAAAAAAGGATTGGATAAGTTCTTGGAGAAGTCCATTACCTGCTATTAATTAAGTTGACTTAGATAATAACCACTGCTATTACTAGCAACGGGAACATGGAATAGACTTAGTTTTTGGGTACTTGTCAGGTTCTTATGGCCTGGATTGGCTACTGTTGGAAACAAGATGCTGGGTTTGATGGACCCTTGGTCTGACCCAGTATGGCATGTTCTTATGTTCTTATGGGTCTTCAAGATATCATACAGTCCTTGGTGGAAACAGCTATACAGCACAAGTTGATTGATAAGAAATTGGGTGATTTTTTTGTATGAACAATTTCTGGTTATTCCGGTATTATATTTAGTTCCCAAAATACGCAAATCTGTGAGTTGCCCCCTGATTGCCCCATGGTTGTCAAGCCTTGGATCACTTTTTTTTTAACCCTGTTCTCAATATATTGACAGCTTTTTACAGCTGGCAGTGACTAGAATTAGGTCTTATATAAAAGACACAACTAATCGCATCAATCAGCTTTCAAAATTAATCATGCTCAAACTGATTGGTGGCTAGTTACTGCAGATATATCTGCATTATATACCAAAATCCCGCAAGATGATGCTGTGATTATTATTAAGGATACATTGGCTGATATTGATATGATAGCATAACAAAGAGAATTTGTGGGGGACAGTTAGAAAGCATAGTACTAAAAAAAGTTTTATCAAATTTGAAGATACATTGTATCATCAAATTAAAGGAATACCAATGAGGTCTTCTATGGCCCCATCGTTACATGTCTATATGTGGGCAGATTTGAATAGCAATATATTTATGGGTCAGTGTATTGGCAATACATATCTGTTTGGAAAAGATACATTGATGATGTATTATGTGTTTGGACTGGTTCATTGGTTGTATTACAACAGTTTATACAATGGATTAATACTTTAGATCCAAATCTTCAATTTACCTTTCAATATCACCAGCAACATATTTCATTTTTGCATTTACAATTCTATAAAAGTGAAGGTGGTTTGCACTCCTCGATATTTAGAAAATCTACAGACAGAAACACTATAAAAGTTATCATCCATGTAGTCTTAAAAATAATGTATCCATTGGTCAATTTTTTAAGATTGTGATCTATATGCTCCACGGTTGAGGAATTTAGAAATAGGGCAGGTGAGCTCATACATAGATTTCAAGAGCATGGGTACACCCAGTGATGCATTAAAAAGGCCTACAAAAGAGAGTTATACGCAAATCAAGAGAACTTATTTATTCCATCTGGAAAATCACAAGTTTCTAGATTTATTTGTGCGATTCCATATTCTCCACATACAAGTCGCATTAAAGAAATAATATTGGTCATTTTTGAGCTATGATGTCTTATTTAAAGATCCTCTAGTCTTTGCCATAAAAAAGAACTGGTCCTTGCGGGATTATTTAACTTTTTTGTGTCTCCCATCCCGATATGCTAAACAGTCTTTAACTGGACAGTTTTGTTGTGGGTTTTGTTCTATTTATTCTAATGTACTTGAAATTACACAATTCTTTGTGCATGCACAATGTACGTATATACTTTCGAGTAATATGATTGTCAAACTGCTCAAGTTGTTTATGCAGTGGTATGCCCCTGTAATCATATATATATATATTGGCCAAACAAAAAGGAAACTAGGAATAAGAATTTTGGAACATATGTCCTGTAACCATATGGAGAAAGAAGGTGCCCCACTTGTAAATCATTGGAAATCTGAACAATGTACGTTTGATGATTTGAGATTTTTTGTGATCCCTCAAGTGTTATTACAAAGAGGAGGCAACCTCTCTAAGGGAGTCATTCACTAAAGCTTTTTCACATGCGATATAATGCAAATTAGGGGAAGGGGAGGAGTCAGGGCAGGGAGAGGGAGGAGTTGGCGGTGTCTTCGCTGTCGGTGATAACGTTACCAATGTTATCGTCGGCAGTAGCGTGCCGAATAGCACCACTTTTCATGGTGGCACTATTTGGTGCGAAAGCCGACAGTGAAGACACCGCGGTGGTGCAAAGGCTGCGGGCTTTCACAGGCCTGCCCCCTGTTTTCGCTGGATTCATCATTCTGTGATGAACACCATGCCCATAGAGGTAAGACTACAGAGAGATTTCAAGACCTTCAAAAAGAGCTTAAAGACATGGCTCTATAAAGAAGCATTCCACAAAGAGAGCGAGAAATAGAGAAACGCTGAAAGCTGTATACACAAAATCTTTATACAGCACTAAGCACATTATATATATGTATGTATGTTGTAGTTTGTTTATTGCACCTTTAAATTGAATGTATAATCTAACAGTATTATTGTAGTCAAAGGTCAGATTAGACAACATTGAAAAATTAGCAATTATTATGAAACTATGTTACCGAACCTAAAGGCACCCCCATTACCAATGATAGGAACAGATACATGTACAATTTATTTTATGTGCCTCTATGTAAACCGTGGTGACGGTAAGCTACTGAACGACGGTATAGAAAAGATTTTAAATAAATAAATAAATAAATAAATACATACATACATAAAATAATGAATTCAGGCCTAAGATATTAATCTGAAAGGAACAGAAATTTATTTTTGAATAGCAAACAACAGAGCCAGCAGGGTTGAATCAAGATATTGAATGGAATATTTTTCTTTAGATATTTTACTTTAGATATCTTTGTATTTTTTGCCTCTGCATGTAGGTTTGAGGGTTTTTTGGGGTTTTTTTTACTAATTAAATAGTGGGGGTTGTTTAAGAACATAAGAACATGCCATACTAGGTCAGACCAAGGGTCCATCAAGCCCAGCATCCTGTTTCCAACAGTGACCAATCCAGGCCACAAGAACCTGGCAAGTACCCAAAAACTAAGTCTATTCCATGCTACTATTGCTAGTAATAGCTGTGGCAAATTTCTAAGTCAACTTAATTAATAGTAGGTAATGGCATCCGATTTAATATGTTGCAGTTAAGTGTTGCAATTGACTGATAGTTCTACCAATGAGCACTCGTTCATATGATGTGGGGAGGTTAATTTCCTTCCCACTGCTATAATGGGAGAGCCCGGTTGTCCGCATGTGCGGCATTTTCAGAAGTTTTTGAGGGGGTGATCATTTAAAAGCAAGCATATATGTAAATATTGTGTGGAGCATATTGTAATATAAAAAATTATTTCGGCAGATTCTTTCAGCGGCGGAGGTTATTAATTGTTTAGTGGAGGTGAAGTGGTTGAAGACCGGTAACCGCAGTGGCTCTTGCATGTTGTGAGAATTTTTACTATCTTTTGTGTATTGATGTATCTCCTTGGGGAGTTTTGTTTAAAATAAGAACAAGTTGGCAACAATGTTTCTCTCCCTTTGTACAACAAAAATTACTTTTTGGAATAAAAGAATGTTGTCAATTTTGCATGTTTGCGGTGCTCTTTGGTGAAAGAGCTGGCCGTTCGGTGATATAAAACTTGAGGTCTGAAAGATGAGAAGTGGATAATATTACAGCTCGTCAATATAAGGTAGTAATATTGAAATTGTTAATTCCCTGTTGTTTTTAATAAATGCAGTAACATATGCATACATCTTATATTATTTGTTGGTAAACCTTAGTTCCATCCTTTAAAAGAGGTTGAGATGAATAAAGGGAAGATGTGGATAATTGATAGAGGTAGGGTCATTACAACATTTTTAATATTTTTTACAAATTTTTATAACAAGTTTTTGAGTCACAGGGTAGTGCAAATATAATGGTGATAAGAAACTGATTAAACATTTTGAACATTTGGCAATTTTTGTAGTAATAGTTATAATTTTGGGATAATTTGTGCATGATGGTGTGATCATTTTTTTTATGTAAAGCTTTATTTATTTATTTTTTTTAATTTCTTTATTGGGAGATCTAGACAGGACAAGGGCAAAGAATACATAAGGCGGACCACTGGGAGGCGAAGACAGGACAAGAACAAGATATGGTATATATACAGGCAAGAAGGGTCATTGGGAGACCCAAACAGAGCACAAACACAAGAACAAAGCAAAGTTAGGTAAGCGCAAGTTAGACCAGAGCAAGGAGCCAAGGCAGCTCAATGCTGAGGCTCTGAGCTAAGAGTGAGGGAGGGTTATATAGGGCTGGCCTTGCTGCGTCATGCAGCCTTCCAAGAGGAGGCTAGAGCAGGACTGAGTGGGGCCCACTAGGGGCCCCAGCTGGCAGGAGGACTGCCTAGCAGCCAGTATTGTTACAGATATTTGAGGGCTTCCTTGCATGAACAGTTCACTTCATGTCTTGCCACAATATTTCCATAGATTCAGGTAGAGACTTTCATTTGGTTGATACAAAACTTGTACAGCCATTCTGTAGTAGACTTATTTGAATGTAGGATTGTTGTCTTAATGCTTGACCGAGTTTCGGCTCAGCTTCAGCTCACGGGTGGATGACTTCATATTCTTCTCCAGAATTTTCTGATGCACAACAGAATTCATGGTTCTTTCAATAAGGCAAGCTCTCCAGATCCTGTTATAAAAAAAAAAGCTACCCCATACCATGCTCGACAGCTGGGATAAGGTTCTTATTTTGGAAGGCAGTGTTTGGGTTTTAGAAAACAAAACTTTTGTTAATATCACTAAAAATTTCCATTTTTGACTCATCTGTCCAGAGAACATTATTTCAGAAGTTTTGTGGATCATCCAGATGCTCTTTGGTGATCCTGAGGCAGGCAGCAATGCTCTTCTTCCTTGCTCTCCTCCCCTGAACTCTGTTCATATTCAGTTTTTTTCCTGATATTTGATGCATAGATCCTCACATCAGCTGCAGCGAGATAAGCCTGCTCTCGCAGATCTTAGATGTTTTCTGGGGTTCTTTGCGACTTTGTGGATGACTTTCCGGTTTGCTCTTTGGGTGATTTTGGCAGGATGACTGAACCTGAGTAAAGTCACAAAAGTATTCAACATTTTCCATTTGTAGAAAGGAAGCATAACTTTTAAAGAACTATGCACAAGCCCATATATGTGTGCGTATAGCTATGCACAGATCTATCCTAGTATTTTATCATCTGTGCACATCATATACATATAGGTTATAAAATATGGGGCAGATTTTTAATTGTATGTGCGCGGGGTACATTTGTGCGCACTACCCGGCGCATACACATGTACACCCGATTTTATAACATGTGCGCGCTGCCGCGCACATGTTATAAAATCCGGGGTCATCGCGCACAAGGGGTTGCACACTTGTGTACCTTGCGCGCGCCGAGCCCTGGGGGAAGCCCAATGGCTTTCCCCATTCCCTCTGAAGCCGCTCCGAAATCGGAGCGGCTTCGGAGGTAACTTTCCTTTCACTCCCCCCCCCACCTTCCCCTCCCTTCCCCTACTAACCCACTCCCCTGCCCTATCTAAGTCCCCCCCTACCTTTATTGCAGGAGTTACGTGCGCCGGCCGGCTGCCGGTGTGCCAACCCCCGGCACAGCTGCTGTGCCGGAGGACTCGGGACCCCCCCCGCGGACCACCCCAGACTGCTCCTGGATCGCCCCCCCACCCCCAGACCGCCCCTTTTTCAAAGCCCCAGGACATACGCGAGTCCCAGGGCTTGCACGCTCCACCTAGCCTATGCAAAATAGGCTTGGCACGCGCAGGGGTAGGTTTTAAAGGGTTGCGCACATAACCCTTTGAAAATCTACCCCATGTGTAAATCTACCTTACAACATTCACACTGATGTATAGATAAGTGCAAATATAGAATTAATTTACCCAGATAAGTCTCAAAAATGTTACTAAGATGGATGAGTATCATTTTTTGAAACGTATGTGTCTGTCTTACTTAGCCAGATAAGCAGCACATTTTGAGACCTTTCCAGCTAAGTGACAGTATTTATCAACTGCCACTTAGCTGGATAAGTCAGAATTTATTTGGCTAAATGCCGCTGATTTATGGAATCCACACATGATGCAAAACACGGGTATTTTTCACTTCTATTTTAAAATTATATATATACAGATAATTTACGTGAAAATTAAGCAGGACTTACTCACATAAGTCCTATTTATGCATATGTCAGCAAATTTTCTAACACGCATGCATGAAGGAAATTAACTGTTTTATTGACAATTAGTCCATCATTTCGCTCATTCCTTCTCCAGATCAATGAGACCCTCATGATTCTTGAGCCTGAACTCACTGCAATTCTCCCCACCAGTAATACAGATATCACTTACACAAGATAATTAGCGGGTGTAAAATTGCTCATGTAAGTTGCCAAATCTACATACATAAGCATCTTTTAAAATAGCAATCTACACGTCTATATGTTGGCCTGCTCCAGAACATCCCTCGACTGTACCTTCTTTTACACGTGTATATTTGTGCGCAAACCTTTATTTACATGTGTATGTTTGATGTTTATAAAATAGCATGTACATGAGTACATGCTATTTTCATGCACAGAAGCTAATATTTCTGTGCACAACCGTTTTGAAAATTTACCTGTATCTGTTTGACAGTGGAGAGATAGAATCTAATATGTTTAGAAATGGTCTTGTAGCCTTTTCCAGACAGATGAGCATCAGCTACTCTTTTTCTAAGGCCTCTGAAATTTCTTTTGATTGTGACATGATGAGTTCTCACTAACTTTTATGGTGAAGTCCAAACTTACAATATTTTGGACCTTTCCATAAGACATAACGCCTAGACTCAGTCATGCAGATTTAATCTGCAGGGTGATTTACCTGCTACTCAATTAAGTAAGCACCTGATTCTAATTAGCCAATTAATTGAGCTAAGGAAACTAGGGGTTCATTTACTATTTCACACACATTGATTCTGAATTAGTCTTATTGTTCTTAGTTTGTATGGTATTGTGTCTCAAGAAACTGGACTTGTTTATTTTATATTCTTTTTATTGCATAAGAAAAGATTGGTTTCAATTAAACAAAGGTATCATGGTAAGAACTTTGAATTCTCATTACTATTCCAGGACTTCTCAAACTTCTCTCAGCACTGTATTATATAATAAAGATTCCCACCACCGTACAATTATTGTTTGCTTAAAGTATTCTGGTCACTTTCAGCTTTGTAGTGTTAATCCAAATTCATTTATAGCATATATATAGAGAGAGAATAAAACTTCAAAGGTTCATGCCTTAGCTCGCAACATAATTTATTCACAATCAATTATATATTCTATTGCATGTCATTGAAAGGAGAAGAAATTCATTTGAACTTCTTTAACAACAATTTATTTTGTATTTACTTTAATATAATATAGCCTTTGGTTTTGACTCCAGTCAAGCATTTTGCTGTTGAATAACTTTTATCTGGCAATGATGATGATAATCGTTCTTTTTCTTCCCCTCCCCAGGGCAGTTTCTTCCCCTGAGCACCGTTACCAGAAGCCTTCATTCACAACCACCTGGGGAGTTTTCCCTATTGAATTTCCCCTTCCCAACTCCCAGTCATTGCAGAGTCAGTCCTCGGCTCAGGGTCATGCACTGGAACGCCCTTCTGGAGCCCTGTGATTGCCACCGGGCTGGCTACAAGGCAATGATTCTTGCCCGTGGCATCAGAAAGCAATGACAGAAACACACCTGTTCTCATTCCACTCCCCCTCCCTTCCCCTTTGCTGTAGCTTTAATTTAAACATAGAAACCTGCTCGTCTCAAACTGGTCACCATGGATACAAAAATCCCCCTATGTAATGAGGCATCAAGGGAGGAAAACATTTACAACATGACTTTTGCAGGGGAAAATAATACAGTCATCTACAGCCGTTCACAGATTAATCTATTTTTGCCTTATTTCTAATCTCCTATCCCTTGAACCTGCCCCCACACGCGCACACATACAGTAATCACAGTGTGTGCCATGGCTCCTCTGCAAACACTTAGTGCACTGTTGCAGAATAAAGAAAACTAAATCCAAAGGTAAGAGATGGGCTGTAACAGATTTTGTTGATAAACTCTATCTGTTCTTTCCTAAACATCTGCAGGGTCAGTTTAGTTTTCCAACCAACTTAAGCGTGGATTTGCAATAACTGCCATATTTCCTGCATACAACCACTGGGGGACCATTGCTAATGGTCCCAGGTGTGTGTGTGTGAGAGAGAGAGAGAGAGAGAGAGAGAGAGAGAGAGAGAGAGAGAGAGAGAGAGAGAGAGAGAGAGAGAGAGAGAGAGAGAGAGAGAGAGAGAGAGAGAGAACCTAGTTACAATGCCCTCTCCTTAGATAGGTATTTGTATCCCTATGGGAAGCCCACCTAGTAACTCGAGGTGAGGTTTAGGTATTAGTGTAGGGGGTTAGGGGCCACTTTGACATTCAATGTGAGACGTATGAACAGAACAGTGGTCTCTTGTGAAGATTTGATGACCTACGGAGAGAGGAAACTCAGCCAAAGTTGAGATTTGTACAATGTTCTCTCAACCTAGCTTGCTGGACTCTCTACCTGGGTAACATCACTGTGCGATAGCGTAACGCAGGCTGGAAATAACACCTTTTTTCCTGGCATTAAGCTGTGCAAAATGCCCGAGATGGCCTTAACGCAATTTGTGATAAAGCTTGCATAGTGCATTTTGGCCTTGGGGGGGGGGGGGGGGGGGGGTGGTGAGAGACAGCCTCTGGGAAGGGCTTCACAGTATTCAACTATTTATATGACTATAGGAGGGCCAGCTAGTAACTCGAGGTGAGGTTTTGGTGGTGGTTTAGGATTTTGGGGCCAGTTTGACATGCAGAGTGAAACGTACAAACTGCACAATGCACCTCAGTGAAGATTTGACAACATTTGGAGTGAAGAAAGTCTCACAAAGATGAGATTTCTACAGTGTCCTCTCGCCCTAGCTTGTTAGTGCCCATATAGAGAGTCCAGAACAGGCCTAAAGTTATCTGGCCTTATGTGGCCAGATAACTTGCTACTTTCCTGGATATCTTCAAAAGACATCTGAGTAAGTATCTCTGTGAATTTAAAATAAAAGAAATATTAAAGACTTTCAGCCTTCCCCATAAACTTTCCATAATTCCCTGTTGGGCTGTGCACCCTGTAGCCACAGTCCCCTTTCAAATTTAATTTAAAAAAAACATGCTGTGGTCTGAGGATGGTACCTCCCTCCCCCAGCCCTGGATCTCTGGCACAATTGTAAAGCTCTGCTGCCACCAGTCCTCCCCCTCCCGCAGTCTAAAGATGTATCTCCCACCTCTTAGGACCCTTCCTCATCCTTCCAAAATATAGAAATCCCTGCTGGGAGCATGACATGCACTTACTCACTCCTGGTGTGCTCCAGTGTAGCTTCTACCAAAGCAGCACTGTAGAAACGTAAACTACACACAGTTTATGCTTCCAGCACTAGAGGTAAGTACCCTGCTAGCACTGAAAACAATCCATGAGCTCTTCCAGCGCAGCTTCCATGAAAGCTTTGCTGGAGCATGCCGGGAGTGGGTAAGTACATATCCCGCTACCGACAGGGATGTTTATGGCTCAGGGGAAATGGGGGATAGGAGTTGCAGTGCACCAAATCTTTAGACTGCAGGGTAGGGATTGGGGGTGGGGGTGGGTACAATGGCATATTTTTTATTAAATTACAGGGGGATTGGGGCTGCAGTGTGCACAACCTTTCAGGGCATTAGGGAAAGTTTGGAGGGGAGGCTAAAAACTGGGCTTCATTTTAAATTCACAGCACTACTTATCTGGATATTTTTTGAAGTCATCTGGATAAATAGCAAATTATCCAGCCACACAAGGCAATATTCAAACACAGCCGGTTGGGTTTTTAGGTTATCCAGTTGCATGTAGCCGGTTAACTTTAAGCAAGTATATACAGCGGGATGTTTATCTCGCTGAATATAGGAGACAAGTTAACTGGCTAACTTTAGCCAGATAACTTGTCTACGGACCCGCCTGCTGAATATTACCCTCAGTGCAATTTCTGGAATCCAATGGATTATAAGATCCAAGGAAGCAAAGCTTTATCAGAAGGTCTTGTCCAATGAATTTGATCAAATTCATTGATTGGGTGAGCAGACAGTTGGATCGGGGAGAGCAGTAGATGTAATGTACTTGGATTTCAATAAGGCCTTTGATACTGTTCTGCACAGATGACTTATAAATAAAATTGGGGGTGGGAGGATTGTGGGAGGAGAGGCTTTCATCTTGCTTACCTGAATTGTGGCTGTACTCTTTTCTTTCTCCAGGTGATAGGAAAGCCCTAACCTCTGTGGCCGATATCATCAGGATGTGCCCTGCCTGCTCTATAAGATTGGCACTTTGTGGTGCACAGCCTTAGGAAGATTTTTGATATGGTTTTGGTGCCCTCACCCTCATTAGCTTCCTCACTGGCGTGTGGGTAAGAAGAGGAAAGGTGCAGTGGGTTTTCCCATACAATCCCATCGCATGCCGCCCCCCCCCCCCCCCTTCGGCTCCCATTCTTAACTGACAATGGAGGTTTTCTTCTCTCTTAACCAAGGTACTGGATCTGGGATTAATGAAACAGGAAGAAAAGACCTCAATGATGCTAAGTGATAAATCACTCAGTCAAATTTTCAGTCATCGGCCAAAAGCCTCCTAAAATATTTTAACAATGTGTTCGTTAAGAATTTTTACATTTTTCTGTGCTCTTAATTGTGTAAAATAGGTGCAACTTATCTTTACAAATGGCTGAATGATTTATCACTTAGCATCACTGAGGTCTTTTCCTCCTAGTTCAATATTATAATGATTTATACTGCCAAATTATTTATATTAAAACAGTTGGGTGGAGTACTTATAGAAACATAGAAATGATGGCAGAAGAAGACCAACGGCCCATCCAGTCTGCCCAGCAAGCTTTCACACTTTTTTTTTTTTTTATTTATGCAATTTTACAATTATTCAAGAAATCTTGTACAGAATCAGGGAAAACAATAATCTTAGTCGGTACTTATAACATCAGTATCGTCTAATTTTAACCAAGAAAATAAAAAAACAAAGGTAAAGAGACATATCTCTACTTATTGTTCCACTGAAGAGATCCACTAATAGGAGGGCGGATCTTTACCAAACCTATCAAACACAACAGGATCATACCAAAATAAGGATAATTCCGGATTAATTACAGTACCCCACACTATTTGTGAGAAATTATGGAGGATCCTTCAGGGTACATCATCTATGGCCACTGGGGTCTTACCAACCATGAACTGTGTTAGTTGGGGCGGATCAAAAAAAACATAAGTATTTTGCAAGTATTTAACCACACATTTGCATGGGAATTTGAGGAAATATCTAGCCCCAATTAACAAGACCTGAGGTCTCAAAAGGAGAAAGGCCTTCCTTTTCTTCTGTGTCTCGCGAGACAAATCAGGAAAGGCTCTGACCATTAAACCAAGAAATCTCTCATTTCTATGTTTTATACTCAGTCTCAGAAGTCTGTCTCTATCTGTATCAGAGGCAAAAATCACAATCAGGGTTGCAGGTACCGCCATTTCAGTATCCGATGTTTCCAGCAATGCTTTTATGTTCAAAGGTTGATCAATCACTGGTGTTTCCATCTCCAATCCATTTCCTTGATTTTCTGCCAATGTTCTAGGCTTTGGTAAGTAAAAGGATTTCAAAATCGTTGGGCTCTGATCGGGTGGGATTTTTAATATTTCAAGTTTCACACTTTTTTTTTCATACTTATCTGTTACTCTTGGCCCCCATCAGCAACCCCCTGGTTCCACTTTCCCTCCACCCCCGCCATCGATGTAGAGAGCAGCGCTGGAGCTGCATCCAAGCAAAGCATCCAGCTCAATTGGTCAGGGGTAGCAACTGCTGCAATAAGCAAGTTACTCCCACGCTTGTTTGTTTACCCAGCCTGTGCCATTCAGTCCTTGTTAGTTGTTGTCTGAATATAATTCCTCTTTTCTTTATTCCCCCTTCCATTGAAGCAGTACGTTGCGCTGGATATGTATTCCCAGTGAAGTATCAGGCTTAATTGATTCAGGGTAGTAACTGCCGTAACAAGCAAGCTACTCCCATAATTATTTGTTTACCTAGACTATGTAATTCATTCCTTGTTGGTTGTTGCCTGAATAAAAATCCTCTTTACCTCTTTCCCCCCTGCCGTTGAAGCAGAGAGCTATGCTGGATATGCACTGAAGGTGAAGTATCAGACTTATTTGGTTTGGAGTAGTAACTGCCACAACAAGCAAGCTACTCCCTGAATGCAAATCCTTTTTTTCCACATTTCCTCTTGCCATTGAAGCATAGTGCAATGCTGGAGTTGCATTGACAGTAAGTATGTTTATTGAATAAGGGTATTAATCTCCAGGTAGTAGCCGTAATTCCCGCAAACTACCACCCATGCATCTTCTCGTCATTCACCTCTTTTAGACCTTATGGATCCACAGTATTTATCCCACGCCCCTTTGAAGTTCTTCACAGTTTTGGTCTTCACCACTTCCTCCAGAAGGGCGTTCCAGGCATCCACCACCCTCTCCATGAAGAAATACTTCCTGACATTGGTTTTGAGTCTTCCTCCCTGGAGTTTCAAATCTTGACCCCCTGGTTCTGCTGATTTTTTCCCAATGGAAAAGATTTGTCGTTGTCTTTAGATCATTAAAACCTTTCAAGTATCTGAAAGTATCATATCACCTCTGCTTCTCCTTTCCTCCAGGGTGTACATATTTAGATTCTTCAATCTCTTACTATTCAACACCTCTTACAATTTCTCACAATTGTCTTCTGATTTATCATCAGCAAATTTGATCACCTCACTTGTTCCCATCTCTAGGTCATTTATTTATTTACTTAATTTTCTATACCGATGTTGGTATTTACCTTCACACCGTTTTACAATGTTTTTGTAATTAAAAATCATAAAAATACAATAAAGAAATTTAAACCAATCAAACAGGTAAATATAAGTATAAAGCACTCTTAAAATTATATAAATGAATCAAATGCTAATTGTTTTCTTGGTCAGTTTACTTTCTGACTATGTTACCCAGAGTTTTTTCTTATACGTTCATGATTCCATGTATCGCCTACAGGCAAGTTCTTTGTTCATTGTAAACCGGTTTGATTTGTATCTAATGCAAGAAGATCATTATATAAAAACTAAAAATAAATAAATAAATAAATCATAAAATAAATGTTAGGAATTAGAAGAATAAATAATCACATTAAAACATACCCATTAACATAAAAATAATTAAAAGAAAAAAAAGAAATGTTAAAAAAAAAACAGTGATCCCAAATCAAATCCCTGGGATACTCCACTATTGAGAAAATTGATAATTTAGCCCTACTCTCTGTTTTCTATCTTTTAACAACAATAGAACATTGCATCCTATCCCACGACTTTTTAATTTCCACAAGAGTTTATCATGAGGTACTTTATCAAACACATGATCAAGTTAATTCATATTCTCATTTAATTGAAGATCTTGGAGTAGAATAACAGTTTGTGAAGAGCAAGCTAAATATTAGATAGTAAGGATGTGACATTGATTAAAGATTATGAAGTATGATGAAAAATATAGAAAATTATTCAAAGAGGCTGAACTTACATTTTCTCAATTTTCCAAAATTTCCTTTTATATCCCTGATTGATATGTTGAAAAAGTTTTACTTAGAATTTTTAAAGGTTCCTTCAGAGTCTATACCTCCTATATCTAAAGTATTTTATTTACCTATGTGTGATAATGTTGAATGTAAATCCTTCTAATACTCTTGACCTAACTAATTTATTATAAAAACCACAATACTTTATTATGTATTTTTGCATTGCAGCTAGACAACATTTGGACTTCAAAAATGTTGTTTTGTTTAAAAAATTCCTTTTTCCATTAAGCCTAATATCTTGTTTCCAACAGTGGCCAATCCAGGTCACAAGAACATGGAAAGATCCAAAACAGTAGATAGATCCCATGCTGCTAATACTCAAGGATAAGTAGTGGTCTTTCCCAAGTCTATCTGGTTAATAAAAGTTTATGGACTTCTACTCCAACAATTTGTCCAAATTCTTTTGACTCCCAGTTTCCCTATCTGCCTTTACAACAACCTCCAGCAATTAATTCCATAGCTTAATAGAAAGAGAAATGGTCAGCAGAAAAAAGGAGATGATATTGCAACTGTATAGATCCCTGTTGAGACTTCATTTGGAATATTGTGTACAATTCTGGAGACCACACCTTCAAAAGGTTATAAACAGGATTGAATCAGTCCAGAGGGTGGCTACTAAAATGATCAGTAGTCTTCATTCTAAAGCATATGGGATAGACTTAAAGATATAAACATGTATACTCTAGTGGAAAGGTGAAAAAGGGGAGATATGATAGACATTAAAATATCTCAAAGGTTTCAGTGGAAAGAAGGATCTAGAACAATGGGTCATGGGATGAGTGTGAAAGGGGGTAGACTCAGGAATAATCTTAGGAAAAGTTTCTTTACCAGAGAGGTTAGTGGATGCATGGAATAGACTCCCACTAGAGATGGTGGAGGCAAAAATGGTATCTAAATTCAAGAAAGCATGGGATAAATACAGAGAATCTCTGAGATAGTGTGGGAATTGTAAGGGTTAAACAGGATGGATGGGCAGACTAGATGGGCCATGTGATCTTTTTCTGCCATCATGTTTGTATGTAATTATATATTGAGTGAAAAAGAAAAGACTTTTCTCTGATTTGTTGTCAATATGCTACTTACTAACTTCATGGAGTATCCCCTAATTTTTGAATTTTTTTGAAAGAATAAATAACTGATTCACATTTACACATTCTATTCCACTCATTTTATAGACCTCTATCATATCCCCCTTCAACCAGCTCTTCTGCAATCTGAACAGGCCTAACTGCTTTGCTTTTCCTCAGAGGGGAGGCATTTCATCCCTTTATCATTTAGGTGGTTCTTCTCTGTACCTTTTCCAATTCAACTATATCTTTTTTGAGATGCAATGACCAGAATTGCACACAGTACTCTAGGTGCAGTCTCATCATCTAACAATAAAGAGGTATTATTTATTTATTTATTTATTTATTTAAGGTTTTTATATACCGGCATTCATGATACAATCACATCATGCTGGTTTACAGTTAAACAGGGGTACAAATACATTAAAACTAAAAACACGTGCAAGGAAATTGCAGTTACAAATAACAAGGGAGATCGAACTGGGAGAGAAGGGAAATACAGAAGTAGATTAACATCGAACTAGTGGAGTAGAGAAATACTGAATTGGATTAACATCTCGTGGTGTTATTTACACGGGCAGTTGTGACTGAGTTGTGGGAGTTGATAAGGCAGCAATTAGGAGGGGTCCGGAAAAGCTTGTTTGAATAACCAGGTCTTATGATATTCTCTGTTTTATTCTCCATTCCTGTTCTAATAATTCCTAACAATCTGTTGCTTTTTTGATGGCAGCCGCATAGTGAGCCAAGGATTTCAAAGTATTTTCCACCTTTTCCTGGGTGGTAACACCTAATATGTAATCTCGCAACATGTAGCTTCAGCATGGGTTACTTTTCCCCATGAGCATCACTTTGCACTTGTCCACATTAAATTTCATCTGCCATTTGGATGCCCAATCTTCACAGGGTTTTCTTACAATTTATCATAATCTACTTGTGATTTATCATCTCAGAATAATTTTGTGTTGTTTGCAAATTTGATCACTTCACTTGTTGCACCTTTTTCTAGATCATTTATAAATATATTAAAAAGCACCAGTCCTCGTACATATCCCTGAGGCACTACACTGTAAATTTCTTCAGTAAGAAAAGTGATCATTCAATCCTACTTTCTGTTTCCTATCTTTTAACCAATTTGCAATCCATAAAAGTATATTGTCTCTTTCCTCATGACTTTTTATTTTTCTCAAGAGTCTTTCATGAGGGACTATAAGGGAGATAGGAGATGTTCTACCACAGTATGAAATAAAATATGAATTCTAGCTTCTATGAATACTGACCTCAGAGGGACAGGTATATTCCAGCAAAGAAACACTATCTTAGCAGAGAGAAACAAGATAAGGAACTTTGACCAGAATAAAAATACGGGCCCTGCTTATCTGATCTTCCTATTTATTTAAGGGCTATAATATTTCCATTAAACATGAGCTAAGCCCAGGACAGAAGCAGGTCAGAGAGGTAAAAACAACTATCCAAAAGGCAGTTTTTATCAGACAGGTCAGCTCAAAGAAAAACACTGATACTACAAGACAGCTTACTGGTCAAGAGATTACTGGACTGGACCTTGCTCCTGAATCACCACATAGCAGGAGCAGTGACCCCCCCCCCCCTCCATACACACACATAATGGGAAAGGGTGGCATCACTCTGAAAAGAAGAAATGACCCCTTTTCATGTTCTGATTGACTATGAATGAACTGTTGCAATTTATGTCCTGACTGTTAAAAAGCTGCAGTGGGGAGAGACTCAGTGGAGAGTAGGGATGTGAATCGTTTTTCAACGATTAAAATTATCGTCCGATAATGTTAATATCGTCTTAAATCGTTATAGAACACAATACAATAGAAATTCTAACGATTTATCGTTAAAAATCGTTAAATCGTGTTAGTGCGCACTAACGGGAGTTAGTGCGCACTAACTCGATTTAGTGCGCACTAACTGAAAATGATACAAATAAACACTTTCCAGGTCACTGAAGGTCAGTTAGGAATGAATATGTGTTCCTATTGGCTGGCTGCCCTCTTATCTATTGATGTTACCACTGAGGTGATGGTTGGGGGGATGGGAAATGGAACTGGAAACTCATGAACACCAACAGAAAATGAAACAAAGTGTTCACACTTCCCAGGTCAGTAAAGGTCACTTAGGAATGAATATGTATTCCTATTGGCTGGCTGTGCTCTTATCTATTGATGTTACCAAGGTCACGTGACTAGAACTTGTTTGTTTATTATTTTTGTTAGCAGGCACGTGAAATTTGCCAATCACAGTGCATTTTAGAAAGGTGGTCCTGGCTGGAACTGTACACAGTTCAAATATATGTAATTGATTGTTGGTAACTTGGTAAGTGTATTTTTTAAGTAGCCACACTGGCACCAGTATGTTTACTTTTCCTCCTACTTAACTCACTAGCTCAGCTTTGTAAGAAGGGCTTCTCTGCTTGTGTGTTGCTTTTGTTTGGTGTGAGGAGAGCAGAAACATCAGATCTTTATTCAATCTACTACAGTCATCTCTTATATTAACCTACTCAATTTTTTTTAAATGATTTTAAAAATCAGGAGGGTGGGGGATTTATTTTAAAGGGTCATGGTGGGTTTTAGGGTTGCTTTAGTGTGCTGGTTTCCTGCCCTCCCCCCCACTGGACCCCAGGTAATATAAGGCACTTTGGGGGGGTTCGGGAGGGTGGGGGATTTATTTTAAAGGGTCGGGGTGGGTTTTAGGGTTGCTTTAGTGTGCCGGTTTCCCTGCCCTCCCCCCCCACTGGACCCCAGGTAATATAAGGCACTTTGTGGGGGTTCGGGAGGGTGGGGGATTTATTTTAAAGGGTCGGGGTGGGTTTTAGGGTTGCTTTAGTGTGCCGGTTTCCCTGCCCTCCCCCCCACTGGACCCCAGGTAATATAAGGCACTTTGGGGGGGGGTTCGGGAGGGTGGGGGATTTATTTTAAAGGGTCGGGTGGGTTTTAGGTTGCTTTAGTGTGCCGGTTTCCCTGCCCTCCCCCCCACTGGACCCCAGGTAATATAAGGCACTTTGGGGGGGTTCGGGAGGGTGGGGGATTTATTTTAAAGGGTCGGGGTGGGTTTTAGGGTTGCTTTAGTGTGCCGGTTTCCCTGCCCTCCCCCCCACTGGACCCCAGGTAATATAAGGCACTTTGGGGGGGGGTTCGGGAGGGTGGGGGATTTATTTTAAAGGGTCGGGTGGGTTTTAGGGTTGCTTTAGTGTGCCGGTTTCCCTGCCCTCCCCCCCACTGGACCCCTGGTAATATAAGGCACTTTGGGGGGGGTTCGGGAGGGTGGGGGATTTATTTTAAAGGGTCGGGGTGGGTTTTAGGGTTGCTTTAGTGTGCCGGTTTCCCTGCCCTCCCCCCCACTGGACCCCAGGTAATATAAGGCACTTTGGGGGGGTTCGGGAGGGTGGGGGATTTATTTTAAAGGGTCGGGGTGGGTTTTAGGGTTGCTTTAGTGTGCCGGTTTCCCTGCCCTCCCCCCCACTGGACCCCAGGTAATATAAGGCACTTTGGGGGGGTTCGGGAGGGTGGGGGATTTATTTTAAAGGGTCGGGGTGGGTTTTAGGGTTGCTTTAGTCTGCCGGTTTCCCTGCCCTCCCCCCCACTGGACCCCTGGTAATATAAGGCACTTTGGGGGGGTTCGGGAGGGTGGGGGATTTATTTTAAAGGGTCGGGGTGGGTTTTAGGGTTGCTTTAGTGTGCCGGTTTCCCTGCCCTCCCCCCCACTGGACCCCAGGTAATATAAGGCACTTTGGGGGGGTTCGGGAGGGTGGGGGATTTATTTTAAAGGGTCGGGGTGGGTTTTAGGGTTGCTTTAGTGTGCCGGTTTCCCTGCCCTCCCCCCCCACTGGACCCCTGGTAATATAAGGCACTTTGTGGGGGTTCGGGAGGGTGGGGGATTTATTTTAAAGGGTCGGGGTGGGTTTTAGGGTTGCTTTAGTCTGCCGGTTTCCCTGCCCTCCCCCCCACTGGACCCCTGGTAATATAAGGCACTTTGGGGGGGTTCGGGAGGGTGGGGGATTTATTTTAAAGGGTCGGGGTGGGTTTTAGGGTTGCTTTAGTGTGCCGGTTTCCCTGCCCTCCCCCCCACTGGACCCCAGGTAATATAAGGCACTTTGGGGGGGTTCGGGAGGGTGGGGGATTTATTTTAAAGGGTCGGGGTGGGTTTTAGGGTTGCTTTAGTGTGCCGGTTTCCCTGCCCTCCCCCCCACTGGATCCCTGGTAATATAAGGCACTTTGTGGGGGTTCGGGAGGGTGGGGGATTTATTTTAAAGGGTCGGGGTGGGTTTTAGGGTTGCTTTAGTCTGCCGGTTTCCCTGCCCTCCCCCCCACTGGACCCCAGGTAATATAAGGCACTTTGGGGGGGTTCGGGAGGGTGGGGGATTTATTTTAAAGGGTCGGGGTGGGTTTTAGGGTTGCTTTAGTCTGCCGGTTTCCCTGCCCTCCCCCCCACTGGACCCCAGGTAATATAAGGCACTTTGGGGGGGTTCGGGAGGGTGGGGGATTTATTTTAAAGGGTCGGGGTGGGGTTTTAGGGTTGCTTTAGTCTGCCGGTTTTCTCGCCCTCCCTTTCCCCTCCCCCTTCCCCCAATTTACTAGTAAACTAGTGTGTTGTCTTACACTAGCCAGCCACTACCCCTGTGTTGGTCCTGGACTTGCAAATGCACGTGAGCCTTAAATTTATAAATAAATTGTTTGTGTTAGTAGTGCAAGTATAAGTAAATATAATATTATGGGGTAGCCTAGTGTCAATGGCTAGTGGCTGGCTAGTGGCTAGTGGCTACTAGCCACGCCAGTGAGCCACTAGTCAGATTACTAATCACACAGTGACCTGTCACTGACTGACGAAGTCACTCACTAACTGTATTTAACCCTTCTATATATCTTATCTATTAGGTGCTGCTCAGTACACTGCTGTGCCAGCTTACTTGTTGGTACTGGACTGGACTTGCAGCCATAACGTTTTAAAATGTTTGCTGGCAAGAAGAAGAGTGCTACTGGAAAGAAAATTCCAGTCAGTAGGAAAAAACTGCGATTTGATGATACCCCTTCTACTTCAGCGAATGTAAAGGAGCAAGGTAACTTGCAGGACAAGGAAGGAGCAAAATCTGGAAAGGTGAAAGTGAAATCTGTGCGGCAGCAGCAAAGTTTATTGATGGATGAAGTGCTACAGAAAGTGCTGAATAGAGAATCAGAGGACTCTGAGTCTGAGGAGGAGGATGACAATGATGATAATCAGGATGAGGAGAAAAACACCGCCAATGACAGTGATAGTAGTGATGATGAATCAGATGATGGTAGTCCGATTGTCAAAAAAACCACTGTCAGCGCCAGTAGTATCCTCTCTAGTCCTAAACCAGTTGAACTTTTGCAGGTTACTACAAGAACAACTTCTGCTACTTCTACTCCTAGTACTACTACTCCTACTCTGATGACAACACTGACAAGAAATGTCCAGCCTAGAGTAAGGGACAGTAGAAAAACATCTAAGGTTTGGAATCATTTTAATGTTACGGATGATTGGAGATGTGCTCAATGTATCCATTGTAAAAGGATGGTGAGCCGTGGAAGAACTATTGGACATCTTACTACCACCAACATGAAATATCACCTTGAAAGAGAACATAAAGCACTGTTGCTTGCAGAAGAAGCTGCAGGGAAGCCACAGAAGGAAATTACTTCAGAAGATTGTGTGTATGTGAAGCAGAAGCAGTCTTCTTCTTCTCCTCTTCCCCGGCAGCAGCGGCAAGCTACTGTTGAGCAGATGGGGTGGTGTCCTTCTTCAATTTCACAGACTAGGAAGCAAGTAGTATCCAAAGTGGTGACACGACAAATTGCTGTAATGATTGCTGAGGATGATCAGCCACTGCAGATTGTAGAGAATAGTGGATTTAAGAAGCTGATCCATCTTTTAGCCCCTGACTACAAAATTCCTTCAAGAACTACATTTACCCGTCAGGTGATTCCTTCCCTGTACTCACAATGTCGTGCTGAAATGCAGATTGTGATGGCAAGGGCAAAGGGAAGGAGCATACATCTCACCACTGATCTTTGGACTAGTAAGAATGCAACACATGCATATTTGTCTCTAACAGCACATTGGTGGCAGCTGGATGAGGCATTAACTGACAGCACAAGCACAAGCAGTGGCAGTAGCACCAGCAGCTCCAAAAAGCTTTCTCCAGGATACCGGTGGGCTTTACTGCATGCTCAAGTGCTAGACCAGAGACATACTTCTGCAAATATCTTACAGACAATTCAGGGGATGATGGAAGGATGGAAAGGGCTACTTAGAAGCAGTGATATGGAATGTTTAAATGGATATATCATTACTGACAATGCTGCCAATATGATTAAGGCTCTGGAGGATGGTGGATTCAAAGGCATCCGATGCTTTGCACATACACCTGCACCTGGTAGTGAGGGATGCGTTGGGGCTAGGTGCCAAGGAAGTGCAAGGTACTAGTCGTCAAGCCCTGAAGCGGTTGATTGAAAAGTGCCGCAAAATAACTGGGCATTTCAATCGCAGTGTGAAAAGTGGGAAGGAACTCAGAGAAAAACAAAAAGCAGTTAGGGCACCATTGCATAACCTCGTACAGGATGTGCCTACCAGATGGAATTCCACCTATCTTATGTTGGAGAGGTTGTCTGAACAACAGACACCTCTGCATGATTTGGCAATGGAATCTGAAATTGGATTGGAAAATCCACTTGGATGTCAGGACTGGACAAACATTGCACAGATGGTGCATGTCCTCAAGCCTTTCAAAGTATATACTGATGCACTGAGTGCAGCTACAGCCACGTTAGGTGATATCATTCCTGTAATATATGATCTGGAGCAGGTATTACAGGAATATCTGCATCAGACAGATTTGTCGAAGGAAGTGTTGCAGCTTGTGAGATGCTTAAAAGAGCAAGTACAGAAAAGGTTGAAACCTCTAATGGAGAAGGATAGCTATATCTTAGCTACTATGTGTGACCCACGTGTGAAAGGCAATGTTGCTCTCAAGTGCAATACTCTTGCATCCTGGACAAATAAGTTGATTGAAATGGTTAAAAAGATTTCAACTCCTCCCACTCCATCCTGCTCAGCTGCTTCCAGTTCCACCAGCTGCTTCCCTCCCATGATGACAACCCATTCTCCTCCCAAATTTCATGAAACTGGTCCTATTTCATAGCAAGAGCAAATTTGTCACATTTCAGAGTGGTGGGGCTGCTAACCAGCAGCACCTGCAAGAGAAGGTTGCAGAAATTCATGTGAATAATTTTCTCTCTGAGCCAGTTGAGAGCATGGAGTCAGATCCCCTGAGATATTGGGCAGAAAAAGCTTCAATGTGGCCTTATCTTACCAGAGTAGCACAACACTTTCTTTCCTGCCCACCCACCAGTGTGCAAAGTGAACGAGTATTTTCATTGACAGGGAATATTGTGAGTCCACTCCGTGCACGTTTGAATCCAGACTTAGTAGAGGAATTGGTTTTCATCAAACTCAACCTTCCGCTGCTTCATAATGTGAAAATTCGCTGTGACTGGGAGGAGGAGTGAGTCTCTTGTCTAGGATGGGGATGCAAGGTCATTTGGGAACACAGCAGGATGGAGCATTCAGCAGAAGCACTGCCAGTGCCTCATGATAGAACTGCCCCTGCCTCTTCACCTCAGGTGTCTGCTGTGCTGTTATCATCTATCTTGTCAGCTTGATGAATAAGGACTTTGTATGTGCAAGAAAGAAACCTAAGTTTGTGTCTATCAACTGTGTGCGCTTATTTAGCAGCTGTTAGAAAACAGGCAGTTAAAGTACTTTTGAGTTTTGACCATAGTTTCTCTAAGCAGTTAATGTATATCATACTGTGATAGGGGCATGGTTTATTTTTCAGGCTGAGACAGTTTATAGCTCAGCTTACCAAACCGGTCCTGGGGATTCCACAGCCAGTTGGATTTTTAGAATATCCACAAAGAATTATGCATGAAATACATTTGCATATCATGGGGACTCAGTATATGCAAATTTACATCATGCATAAAATCCTGCTGAGTGAGTGGTTATTTATTTGGAAAACCCTGGTTTGTAGGGACCAATTTGTCTCACTCTCTAAATAAAGCCTGACCACGTAAGTTAGTGCCTAAATCAAAACCATCTCCAGTTGTGTCATGAGTTACCTAACCTCCCTGTGGTCAGTAAAAGGTTTCTCTGGCCGAGATTTAATTATTTCTCCCTGCGGAGCAGATACATGTTAAGTTGAATTTTCAAGTTGCATTAATAAAAAACAGCATTTACGTGTTTACATAAATAGCATATACTTCTTTATATAGTACAACATGAGTAAATCTACACGTGTGAAAAAAGGGATGGTCTAGGTGTTCCCAAGTGGAGGCCAACATTTATGTATGTTAGTCGCTATTTTATAAGAGATTTACTGTATGTGTAGATTTGGCAGCTTTATATTTACTCTCACTCTTTATCTGGAGTAAGTGATAGTATAAGAAGTCTTAACAGTCAAATCATGACTAGGTCGTGGTCTGGGAGAAATGGGGGAAGCTGAGGCTGATCTTGATGAGTTGCAGATGGACTGGATTGGAAACTGAAAGACTAATTGATAACACTGGTAATTTTATTGCTGTGTGCATGTTAGAAAATCTGTTGACTATAAATCCCAATTTATAATAATTTTAATAATTGAGTCCACTAATATTTCTCAAATTTAAAACATTTTATTAACTACAAAACTATAACGAAATTAAATAACACTGTTATAAAAATATAACTTTACAATGACAACATACCAAAAAAAAATTGTGTTTTAGCACCCAGTACTCAAGGATGTGGAGAGGAGAATGGCAACCCGAGAGGAGGATCCTGCTCTGGAGCAGAGGGCAGTGGCATCTCCTCCTCACGAGGCATCTCATGAGGAGGAGATACCTGTGCCCTCAGCTCCTGAAAGGCCTCCTCCATGGCTGACAGCCTCCTCTGCACATCCTTGACATCTGCCCTGATGCTGTTTACTCCCTGCAGGAGCTCCTTCAGCATGCCAAACTGCGCATGTGCAGTACATACGCAGCTTGGAGGAGATCCTGCAAGGAGTAAAGCAGCAGTGCTGGTGCTGGTGCTGCTGGGCCCGGCTGTGGCTGCCTCCATCCTTTGGGCACTGGCAGTGGCACTGGTGGCTGTGGCTGCCTCTTCTTGCCCTGTAAGAAATGTAAAAAATTCTACATAAGATATAGAACAGGGGTGGGCAGTTATGGTCCTCGAGGGCCACAAACCAGTATTGTACGCACCAGCAAGTTTACAATATTAAAATACATTCAACCCCTTAGTTTACTAAATTGTAGGGTTTTGGAAAAATGAGTTTATAGTCTACAACCTCGGAGAGGGAGAGTGGAGGGATATCATTCTAGATAATTAGAGATAATATTATATAAATATATAACATAACATACATCTATCCCACCCTATATAACTGACTGATCACAAACAATAATTTTGATTTTCTGCCTCAGACAGATACTAGACAAACTACTACTACTAGTACTACAACATACATACTGGCCCTGTGGGCCAAAATACAAGCCATTAAGCCCGTACACACGTGCTACATTAAAAAAAAATGTTTTTCAGTTCATTTTTTAACATGGCACTCTTCTACAGTTCTTCTTCCTCACTCATCCTCTTTCTCCCACTGCCTCCCTCCCCTCTCACAGTGACTAATACCCCCTTCCCTCAGTCTCACATTTATCCCCCATTCACATTTGCAGCATGTTGGTCAATGGTCAGGGCTCAATTATCTAATAATATAATACCTGGCCCACCAGTGACGGTTTGCTCCGTCCTCCTCTGCTGACAGCTACTGGGCCCAGGAAGCCCTGCCTCGTCCCTGCTGGTGTGTGGTTCTGTACGAAGACACAGATCAAATTTCACAGAACAACAGTTAAAATTTAAAAAAAAGGAATTGGAACTGACACAAACAATATTAAACACAAATTCCATTACAATTAATTGAATAATATTTGTGTACTTGTGGAGTATTCTCAAACAGCCTACCAGGCGAAGGACGCGCTAAAGTCAGGCGGACCTCCTCAAGCCAATCACCCTCGTGAAGTCTCAGATGCCGACCTGAGAATTAGAGGTAGAAAGGAAATAGAATAACATTAATTGATTAATAAATTACTTACAAACACAACATGCCCTGCTAGGTTATTTTTTTATGCAATATATAACATTTAGTAATAAAAAAAAAATTAGCTATCTTTTAATGTGGCATTCAAAATTCCCAAATACAAATCACATCATTTCAAAATGATAAATAAATATAAATAAATATAATACACCACTAACATTATCTCTCACCTTTCTTCTTGAGATCTTCGATCTCACGCGGGTAAGAGGCTCTCCGGCAGAACTCCTCCTGGAGAGCCACCCAGGCTGCAGACTCCCTTTGAAGGTTAGGCCTGCTGCCTGAGGGGGTGTAGAGATGCTCCTCATCCAGGAGGAGTAGCCGGGCTAGGAGGTCCACATCTGCCTGTGTGAACCGTGGCTTCCGGGACCTAGCATCACGATCGGCCTTTGAGGAGGACGGTTGGGCTGACTCCCTATCATGATCCATCTACAATGAGAAAATAAAAAAGAAGATGAAAAAAAGTAAGTTCAGAAGCTCAGACTGGAAAGGGCTGAAGTATCCCACCCTTCACATCCCCCACTGCTGGTATATGGGAGAGAGAAGGGGAAGGGGAGGGGGTGGGGGGAGGTGAAGGGGCAAGCAGCCCCACTCCCTGTGAGGGATGGGAAGGGAGAGCCAGCCCCACTCCCTGGGAGGGATAGGAAGGGAGAGACAGCCCCTGAATGCAGGGGCTGTCTCTCCCTTCCCATCCCTCCCCCCCCCCCCCCACCACTCACCCACACACTATTCACTGGCTGGGACATGGGGGAGGGGAGGAGTCAGGGTCAGGCACTGTGTGCAGGAAGATCACAACACCCCTGGTGCCAGGATTAGGGCACTGTGTGTGCAGGAAGATCACAACACCCCTGGTGCCAGGGTTAGGGCACTGGGTGCAGGAAGATCACAACACCCCTGGTGCCAGGGTTAGGGCACTGTGTGCAGGAAGATCACAACACCCTGACCCTTGAAAATAAATCCCCCACCCTCCCGAACCCCCCCAAAGTGCCTTAAATTACCTGGGGTCCAATGGGGGGCAGGGCGGGGAAACCGGCACGCTAAAGCAACCCTAAAACCCACCCCGACCCTTGAAAATAAATCCCCCACCCTCCCGAACCCCCCCAAAGTGCCTTATATACCTGGGGTCCAGTGGGGGGCAGGGCGGGGAAACCGGCACGCTAAAGCAAACCTAAAACACACCCCGACCCTTAAAAATAAATCCCCCACCCTCCTGCCAGGGTTAGGGCACTGTGTGCAGGAAGATCACAAACACCCCGACCCTTGAAAATAAAGCCCCCACCCTCCTGCCAGGGTTAGGGCACTGTGTGCAGGAAGATCACAACACCCCGACCCTTAAAATAAATCCCCCACCCTCCTGCCAGGGTTAGGGCACTGTGTGCAGGAAGATCACAACACCCCGACCCTTGAAAATAAATCCCCCACCCTCCTGCCAGGGTTAGGGCACTGTGTGCAGGAAGATCACAACACCCCGACCCTTGAAAATAAATCCCCCACCCTCCTGCCAGGGTTAGGGCACTGTGTGCAGGAAGATCACAACACCCCGACCCTTGAAAATAAATCCCCCACCCTCCTGCCAGGGTTAGGGCACTGTGTGCAGGAAGATCACAACACCCTGACCCTTGAAAATAAATCCCCCACCCTCCCGAACCCCCCCAAAGTGCCTTATATTACCTGGGGTCCAGTGGGGGGCAGGGCGGGGAAACTGGCACGCTAAAGCAAACCTAAAACACACCCCGACCCTTTAAAATAAATCCCCCACCCTCCTGCCAGGGTTAGGGAACTGTGTGCAGGAAGATCACAACACCCCGACCCTTGAAAATAAATCCCCCACCCTCCTGCCAGGGTTAGGGCACTGTGTGCAGGAAGATCACAACACCCTGACCCTTGAAAATAAATCCCCCACCCTCCCGAACCCCCCCAAAGTGCCTTATATTACCTGGGGTCCAGTGGGGGGCAGGGCGGGGAAACTGGCACGCTAAAGCAAACCTAAAACACACCCCGACCCTTTAAAATAAATCCCCCACCCTCCTGCCAGGGTTAGGGAACTGTGTGCAGGAAGATCACAACACCCCGACCCTTGAAAATAAATCCCCCACCCTCCTGCCAGGGTTAGGGCACTGTGTGCAGGAAGATCACAACACCCTGACCCTTGAAAATAAATCCCCCACCCTCCCGAACCCCCCCAAAGTGCCTTATATTACCTGGGGTCCAGTGGGGGGGAGGGCGGGGAAACCGGCACGCTAAAGCAACCCTAAAACCCACCCTGCTATGGCCGGCACCATTTTCCTTACGAAAAAACGATTTGCGACAGGAGATCGCTCCCAGACCCCCGCTGGACCCCCAGGGACTTTTGGCCACCTTGGGGGGGCCTCCTGACCCCCACAAGACTTGCCAAAAGCCCAGCGGGGGTCCAGACATTCACCACCACCTAATAATAATGAATTATTAATTCAGTGATATAACAAATCATTTAAAAAAAATTGAGTAGGTTAATATAAGAGATGACTGTAGTAGATTGAATACAGATCTGATGTTTCTGCTCTCCTCACAGCAAAGAAAAGCAACACACAAGCAGAGAAGCCCTTCTTACAAAGCTGAGCTAGTGAGTTAAGTAAGAGGATAAGTAAACATACTGGTGCCAGTGTGGCTACTTAAAAAATACACTTACCAACAATCAATTACATATATTTGAACTGTGTACAGTTCCAGCCAGGACCACCTTTCTAAAATGCACAGTGATTGGCAAATTCAACATGCACTAGCATTTCAGGTGCCTGCTAACAAAAATAATAAACAAAGAAGTGCTGATCATCACATTACTTTTTTGTCAAGCTTCCAACTGTTTCCATTTCACATCCCCCCAACCAATGCCATTACCTCAGTGGAACCTTGGTAACATCAATAGATAAGAGCACAGCCAGCCAATAGGAATACATATATTCATTGCTAAGTGACCTTTACTGACCTGGGAAGTGTGAACACTGTTTCATTTTCTGTTGCTGTTCGTGAGTTTCCAGTTCCATTTCCCATCCCCCCAACCATCACCTCAGTGGTAACATCAATAGATAAGAGGGCTGCCAGCCAATAGTAACACATATTCATTCCTAACTGACCTTCAGTGACCTGGAAAGTGTCTATTTGTATCATTTTGAGTTAGTGCGCACTAACGGGGAGTTAGTGCGCACTAACTCGATTTAGTGCGCACTAATCGGAAAAAACGATTTTTAACGATTTTTCAATGAAATAATCGTGCCTAAGACGATTTTCTTGCCCTGCCACACGATTTCTATCGTTAAGACGATATGGAAAACGATTCACATCCCTAGTGGAGAGATCATCACTTGATAATGCAGAGGCATCAACCCTGCCTTTCCCTGTGTTGAAGAGGTAGAGAGGATCAGGGGTGTCCACTGACATTGGAGAAAGGAAAGCCCTGCCTGATATCTAGGCACCTGCCACAAAGCCAGGGATGGCCCCAGAGCTGAAAGATACCTCTTCAACCCAGCCAGTATCAGGACCAAGGAAACAAGCTCTTTCCCTTGAGATGGTCCCTGAGATCTCCAGACAGAGACTGCTCTAGAGGTAAATAGAAGGGAATGTCCCACAGATGGGTGGGGCTATTCTCTACACAGACTAAGTTCTGGCGTGTTTCAAACCTCTAATGGTGCAGAGCTTTATTTACTTAACTTAGAAAATAGACACTGTTATTACTTATTACTAGCAACAATAGCATGGAATAGACTTAGTGTTTGGGTACTTGCCAGGTTCTTGTGGCCTGGATTGGTCACGGTTGGAAACAGGATGCTGGGCTTGATGGACCCTTGGTCTGACCCAGTATGGCATGTTCTTATGTTCTCATGTTCTCATGTTCTTATGTAAAGTAGCAAAGACTTTAGAGATATGCACTGTTTATTTTCCTCTAAATGCTAATCCTGGAAGTCTGACAAACAAATGTCTAATTCTGTGGATAAAACACATGGTCTTTTCTGAACTATTTGGATTGAGTAGGTATAGGAGGTAATAGAGAGAATGGTCTGTAGCACTGCCAGCCCCAATAGGTGTGGGGGAGGGTGAAGTGAAGTGCATAGTAGCTGACAGGTTCCCGAACTCCTACTACCATGTACAGGACTTTGTGAAATACCTTCTGAAAATCCAAATACACTATATCCAACAGCTCACCATTATCCAAATAAGGCAAGGCTTTCCTTATGTAAATCCATGCTGATTGTGTCCCATTAAACCAAGTGTTTCTCTAGGTCCTTTTTATTGAAGAAATATAAGGTAACTGCTCTGGGTGCTACTTTCTTATTAAAATTTCTTTGTAGATGTTTGATTAAATTAGGAAGAATTAAGTATCTTTTTTTTCCCTGAACATCTGAAAAGTTCTTGCAGAATAGGGTCTCTTTCAATAAAGCTGTTCCATACAGTTATTGTTAGAGCAATAGGCTGAGTTTAGGTATATCCTTGATGTATTAACTATGTTAAAGTTTCTTATTACTGGTCCCCAATTTGGTGTCTAGATATGGTGATGGTTTCCTTTTCTTTTCTTAATGAAAGTATAGTTTTCATTATCTTACTCATGTCAAGTATGCTTGATTTGTAATTTGTTAGACCCAATAAAGGTAAAGAAAATATTGAGCACCCTTCATATGATCCCTTAAGTAACTCCAAGTTTTCTACCCCTGTTATATGTAACTTCCGCTTCTAGTGAATTGTTCTTGTTTAAGTTATACCCTTTGTTACATGTAAACCGATCTGATATGAAATTTTTCATGAAGGTCGGTATAGAAAAATGTTAAACAAATAAATAAATAAATAAATAACTGACTGGGTGAGAAACTGGTTGAGTGGCAGGCGACAAAGAGTAGTGATACATGGAGTTCACCCTGAGGAAAGGGAAGTTACTGGTGGTGTGCCACAGGAATAAGTCCTTAGATCAGTTGTTTTCAACATTTTTGTGGGCAACATTATGGAAGGATTATTGGGAAAAGTTTTTTTCTTTTTTTTTGCCAATGACACCAACATCTGAAACAGGGTAGACAGCCATGAAGATGTGGAAATCATGAGGTGGGATTTAGCAAAGCTTGTGGAATGGTCTTGGATCTGACAACTAAGATTGACTGCTAAAAAATTCCAGGTTATGTATTTAGGGTGCAAAACCCCCAAAGAGCTATTTATTTATTTATTTAAAAACTTTTCTATACCGTCGTTTAGTATTATACCATCACCACGGTTTACAGAATTATAAATTAGCTAGTAGGTACCAATAAATTTTCAGTTACATGATTCAAATAATATACACTATCTGGATCGAGGATTGGAAATTCCATTTATATGACTAATAGAATATCCATATATGAGATATACTGTAATACTGTAATAGAATATCCATATATGAGATATACTGTACAATATAGGGTATGAAATTCTAAGTATGAAAAAAGAACGGAATCTAGGAATGATGTATCTGGTGATTTTAAGGTGGATAAGGTAAAATTTTGGAAGTTTAGGGGCAGATTTTAAAATCTGCGTGCGCGGGATACATTTGTGCACACTACCCGTCGCGCACAAATGTACACCCGATTTTATAACATGCGTGCGCTGCTGCGAGCATGTTATAAAATCCAGGGTCAGCACGCACAAGGGGGTGCACACTTGTGCACGCCGAGCCCTAGGGGAGCCCCAATGGATTTCCCTGTTCCCTCCCTCCCTCGGAGGGAACTTTTCTTCCGCTCCACCCCACCTTCCCCTCCCTTCCCCTATGTAACCCACCCCCCAGCCCTACAATAATCCCCCTACCTTGTTTCAATTATTTATGCCTGCCTCTGGCAGGCGTATCTTGCGTGCGCCGGCCAGCTGCCGCCGCGCCATCCCCCGGCACAGCCACTATGCCAGAAGCCTCAATCCCGCCCCCGGACCGCCCTCGGACTGGCACCATGCCCATGACCCTGCCCCCTTCCTGCCCCTTTTTCAAAGCCCCAGGATATATGCGCGTCCCAGGGTGCGCGCAGGAGCAGGTTTTCGGGATTACGCGCGTAACCCTTTGAAAATCTGCCCCTTAGTCAGTAGCATCTTAGCATTCGGTGATAGGGGAGATAGATGATACTGACAATGTTGTGATCAACTCCCTGAAGAGCAGGCAGTGCAGGTAGACAGCATGAGCAATGCCCCTGGCATTTTTCCTCAGGATACACAAGCTCCCTCAAGGCCAGTGAAAGCATCAGCCTCCAAGAATGTAGAGAAGGAGTTGCAAAAGAAATGCTTGATCTGGAGGCACTTTAAAGTAAGGGAGAACCCAGGGTATTCATAGAGTATGCATTTGCCGTACAAAATGGCGCCGGCCATAATATGGCCGGCGCCATTTTGTACGGCAAAACGATTCGAGTGCAGGAGGTCGTTCCCGGACCCCCGCTGGACTTTTGGCAAGTCTTGTGGGGGTCAGGAGGCCCCCCAAGCTGGCCAAAAGTCCCTGGGGGTCCAGCGGGGGTCCGGGAGCGATCTCCTACGTTCCTGACGTCGGGGGACAAAAAACAAAATGGCGCCAGCGCTACCTTTGCCCTGTCATATGACAGGGCAAAGGTAGCGCCGGCGCCATTTCTACAACGCACCGGAGGCCCGAGAGTAAAAGATCACACCGGGACCCTCCCTCTGGACCCCAGGTAATTTAAGGCATTTTGGGGGGGTTCGGGAGGGTGGGGGATTTATTTTAAAGGGTCGGGGTGGGTTTTAGGGATGTTTTAGTGTGCCGGTTTTCCCGCCCTCCCCCGATTTACGATTTACACGATATTTAAAAAAACAAAACCGCGACGATCCGATTCCCTCCCCCCCCAGCCGAAATCGATCATTAAGACGATCGATCACACGATTCACATCTCTAATAAACATCCCCAATTTACATGTTATACCCTATTCATGATTTTATAGGCTTCTGTTATATCCCCTCTCAGTCATCTCTTTTACAAGCTGAGTCAGTGAACCTGCCTCAAAATCTGGACTGATGTGCCCAAAAAGGGAGGTTCACAGTAAGCAGATTCAATATGGATTCCCAAGAATCTGCAGAAAATCTGGTCTGATTTTCCTTAGGTTCACTGGGGATCATTTTAACAAATTCCTCAACTAAATCTGGGGCAAATCCAGATGGAGGCGTTCCCAGGGTGGTGTTAGATCAGAAGAAGCAACAGTGTATGTAGTCTTGCATTCTCAAAATGACATGGTTATTTTTGTCGGAAAAAGTATCTGTAGAAAAACGCAGGTGCAAATCTCTGCAGGAACTTTTTTCCTTGGGCAATTTTAAGGGAAAAGCATGAGTGTACTTTCCCTGAGAACTGGTGCAAAAATGACGGGAAAATGTTTCCATAGACTTTGCACTCTATCCACCCAGTTTTGAAAATTGTCCCATGGAGTTCGGCTGTACTTCCATTAATAATAAGATGTGCAGTAGACACAGACATGAAGGCAGCAGAATTCTTGGAATAGTATATGAATAAATAAGAAGTTCACCAATCGATGTGGTCCTGGTAAATTGTGTATCTCTGGTCAAAATGTAGTCTTCACCACATAACAGAATAACAGGACACGAGAATCACCATATATATTTATATCAAATTTTTCTGATTATTTTTACAAATCAACAGATTAAAAGTATGGAGGTATAAATAAGAAAACATACATATTTTATAAATTCTTCATCAGAAATATTGCACGTTGACTTACATTTTTAATTACAAAAAAAAAAAAAAAATCAGTACTGTGCATAATGGAACTCATTTTGCCATTATTTAAACTTAAGACTTTTTATCCATTGCATGTTTTATCACAATCGATTTCTAAAGCAACAAAACAGAACAGCTGCTGATTAAAGAGATATAGAAGTATACCAGTGAGCTGTGAAAATTTGCTGAGTTGTTGCACCACTTTGAGTTATGACATATCATAAAGCATGATCCATGAACTTCACTCAATGCTGTTTACTTACTGCACTAGCAATATTTATAACAAATAGAGTGATAGTAACTCATTAAATTGCTCAGGTCAGCAGCACCCTTGACTGTTGAAATGTATTTTGAAAGAAGATGATAGAGGGGGTTCCAATGTTTATGCCTTATAGGTGTTTATAAGGGTTTAGTACTAAACTGACATGGCTGGTATCTGACAGCAGGTATTTTATTTGAAAATCTCACATTGGCTCCAGAAATTTCCAAAATCTGTATTTTATTCCTGGGAGCTCTTCTTATAACTGCATCTAAGAAAACTCGACACAGGATGCAGCAAAAGTCTTCCTAATCCTACCGGGAGATAACTGCCGCCTGATATTTAGAATGCATACAAGTAGTTATTACCATTTACCAACTCAACAGAAACAAAAACTAAAGTGCTATTCATATGATGAGACTCCAGATATATTTCTTTCATGGACCTGTTACTAAGAAAATATCATCAGCAAGCTGACACACTTAGGATGCCTGCACCAGCCTGATTTATTAGCCCAAAGTGTAGGAGAAGAGCAGGAGCCCCCGTCTACCCAACAACAGTAGCAGCAATGGTGAAGAGAAATCCAGTCATAACCCTCACCACTAGCACCACAACCATCTCTTTAGCCCTCAAAAAGGATACAAGTGTATAATTTAGCCTTTGCTTTTTATTTTCGGAAAATGTATTGTGTATATTTAATTGGCATTTTGTGGTTTCAGTTCCTCCCAGAATTATTTCATGTGCTGGGTATAGTACTCAGTACAGGGCTATGGATCTGTTTTTTTTTTTGTAGTGTACCATCAGTTATGAAAGGAGGAATGTAAGATGTATGCAAGACTTTATGGTCTCTAGATATAGTATGATTGTACGTAGCAGCGATATGAATATAATTGTGTCCTGCATGCCAATGTAGCAGTGTAGGATGTAGGGCTGCCAACTGGCTCCAGATTTTCAGGACAGGTTGATCCAGTCTTTCTTTTATTCCCCTGCATGCAGGTACTTATAAGTCTTGCTTTTCTTAGGGAATGTGATAGGCAAATTGGAATAAATTCCAGCATGCAATGGGGTAAAACCAGGACTGGATCAACTTATCCTGAAAATCTGGAGCCAGTTGGCAACCCTAGTAGTATGCCAGATGTATATGTGTATTTTGTTCTCCCTATAGTCCAGGGGATCTACAGAGGCCTGGATATGCGGTTGTGCATTTGAGTAAGCTGAGAAGCATATATGTGAAAAGGAATTTCATTCATGTACAAAATGTGTAGAGCTCAATTGTGAGTGTTTGAGGTATGACTGAATAAATGTGAGAAAGAAGAAGTAAAGGCGTTTACAATAAGAGATTTTTACCTTGATTAGCGCAAAAGAGATGGCATAATTGTCATGTAGGGTAATGTAGAGTTTAGTTTAGGGAACATTGGTTTAAATAGTGGGAACAGAATTCCCTAGCAGGAAAAGGCATACTGGTCTTAATAAGCATGCTAAAGCTCAGGCTATCTTTAAGTATAGGGAAAAAGTTTGGAATTTTTATTAATGTTGAGGTATTATCAGAGAGAGAGAGAGTAAAAGAAGGTGACTTGTTGCAGGCAGATTTTTTTTTTCCCAAAGTGACTTTAACAAAGTATCAAAATTAATCCCACTGTAAATAATGGAAATTGAGTGGTTATAAGAATATTCCAGCCTGGACTTATGCCAGCATCGAGCAGCAGCAAGTATATTTGGGTCTGAGGATTTCAGAAGTGGAGTAAATGTCATGCATATATTTGAGTGAATAGATGCTTTTGGATTTATCTGTGGGTGAAGTAAAGCAGGCTAACAGATTGGTTCTGATGGATCCTCCTCCTGCACACTTCAAATTTCTGTTCTCGAGCAATAGTGAATATTTTCCCTTTCTGAGTATGTGCTTTTATAAAATGTAAATATTTCTCTTTTTTGCACACCACAGGTAAAGTGAATGTGGATGAATCAAGTCTTTTATTCATGCACATTCACTTTAATTGTATTGGAAGTTTAGATGATAGGGTTGAGTGAGCATGAGTCCACCACTGATGAAGTCAATAGTGAAATAAATGTGTGACATGGAAAAACCAGGGGGATCAGTATGGCAGCTTGTTGATTATCATAGAATATGGAAAGAAGACTAAACAAATACAGCATGGGCTAAATGGTGAAGTGAAAGAGGCTGTTAAAGCCAAAAATACATCTTTCAAAAACTGTAAAGTGAATCCAAATGAAGAAAACAGGAAAGAGCATAAGCTAGAAGTAAAAGCATTCATGAGGCAGGCCAAAAGAGAATCTGAAAAGAAATTTGCCAGAGAGGCAAAAACTCAGTATAAAAACGTTTTCAGATATATTCAATGTGAGAAGCCTGTTGGACCACTAGATGACTGAGAGTAAAAGGGCTGCGCAGGAAAGACAAGGTCATATCAGGAAAAACTAAATTAATTCCTTGCTTCTGACTTTATTAAGGAGGCTGTTGGGGAGATATCTATGCCACAAACATTCTTTGAGGTTGGTGATTCAGGAGAACTGAAGCAATCAGGGTCAAATGGGAAGATGTAATAGAGCAGATCAATAAACCAAGGGCCTGATTTTCAAAAGCAATTACATGCTTAAAAATGGGTTTTACACGTGTAAGTGGGCTTTTGAAGATCCCTACAATATATGCCATTGAATTGTCTGTAGGATTTACCTGCATAAGTACACTTTTGAAAATTGCTACAATAGTAGTTACATTTACAAGTGGAAATCCTTTTGAAAATTACCCCCTTGGGAGGTAATTTTCAAAATAATTTACGCATGTAAAACTGGGTTTTAATATGGCAACTTTCAAACTGGCAAGCGGGCACACTTTGGTGCATGTATGTCAGTGCATGCCCAGACACAAAGCCATTTTATAATCTGCGTGTGCATATGCGTTCATGTTATAAAATAGTCTGACTGCATGCATGTGTGCACCTAATTTTAAGTGGGTACACGCCTATTAAGTGCATAAATCTCGCATCTATCGCGTAAGTTGGGGAATTTTAAAAGGGGTGCGTGTTCACGCCATTGCTGGTTTCACCAGTTCGTCCACCAGTTCACACAGTTAACAGCTAGGTCCTCCAAACCCCCCTGGTTTGATAACTTACACTCCCTCCCAGTTACCCCAGACCCTTAAATCAGTTCAGTTAAGGCTAGTTTTCTTTTCTTTTTTTTTTTTTTAACTTACAGCTCCTCCATAACAAGAAGTAAACCTACGCGCCACTGGACCTGGGCATGTGCCCAGGCATGTAAGTGTTTATGCACACATCTCTTGGTCATGCCCTGAAACACCCATGCTTCGCCCAAACCATGCCCATGCTCTGCCCCTTTTTGAAAACTTTTGAGATATGTGGGCAGCAGGAGATACACATATCTGGGTGGGTTTTAAAATTTGTTTGGCATGTGCCAGCCCGACTTGAGCATGAATCTCCCAATTGATGTGTGTGCCATATAAATGGACGTTATGCATGTAAATGGGCTTTTGAAAATTGATACTTTTACACATGTAATTCCTTTGAAGTTTCACTTTATTTTCAAAAGGTTTTATGCATGTAAATGGACTTTCTGTGCCTAAATGGGCTTTTGAAAATTGCTATGATATGTGCTATTTTATGTGCATAACTCTTTTGAAAATTCACTCTAGCAAATCAAAGGGACACAATCATTGGAACAGATGGAAGACAGCTAAAAGCAGATCTGTACCCCTGCGCAGTTTGTCCTCACACCCAGGGGAGACTTCCTCAAACCTTACACCAGCTTCATGCTGGGACAATACAAAGGCTGTACGACTTTGCCTGTTGGGGCCTGGGACAAGGAAAGTGAGCCTATAATTTAGTGTTGTGTTGTCTTATCTCTTTTCTTATTATTTAGTACTTACGCATGTTGTTAACAATAGTTTTGTTTTTCTTCTATTAACTTTTTATACTCACATATGCTATAATTTCTGATGTATTGCCTATGTCACTTATTAGTGAAACTTCGTCCATCCTGATATTATATTTTTGCTAGAATATATTTGCATTATACTACTATTCTATAAAGTCACTTTTTTACTGATTCCCAGTGTCTGTGTCTCCTTACCCAATCAACTCACAGTCAATAAATGGGGTAATCCGGGAAATTACAGACCGATGAGCCTGACATCAGTGCTAGGCAAAATGGTAGAAGCAATTCTGAAAAACAAAATTAATGATCATCTGTATATCCACAGATTAGTGGGGCAGAGCCAGCATGGATTTAGCAAAGAGAAGTCTTGCCTTGCAAATTTGTTAAATTCTTTAAAGGGATTTACAAACATGCGGATATGGGTGAATCTCCCCATCATGAGAGATTCATGAGGAAATTAAAAAGTTATGGGACAGAAAGCAATATCCTATTGTGGACTGGTAACTGGATAAAGGTTAAGAAACAGAGTAGGATTGAAAAGTCATTTCTCTCAGTGGAAAAAGGTAATAGTGGAGTGCTCCAAGGATCTGTACTGGCCCAGTGCTATTTATTATATTTATAAATAATCTAGAAAAGGGAGTGATGAGTGAGGTCATCAAATTTGCAGATGATACAAAATTATTAAAACGTGTTAGATGACAAGCTGATTGTGAGGAACTGCAATAGGACCTCACAATTCTGGAAGACAGGGAATCTAAATGACAGGTGAAATTTAATGTGGACAAGTGCAAAGAGATGTACATAAGGAAGAATAATCCAAATTATAGGTACATGCTGCTGGGATCTCTAATAGCTGTCACCACGCAAGAAATGGATCTGGGAATCATTGTGGAGAAATCTTTGAAATCCTTGGCCCAGTCTGCAGCAGAGATTAAAAAAGCAAATAGAATGTTAGGTATTATTAGGAAAGGAATAAAAATAAAATAGAGGATATCATAATGCCTCTGTATTGATCCGTGGTGTGACTATCTCCTTGGAGTATTATGTGCAGTTCCATTTACCCCATCTGAAAAAAAATATACGGGTACTGGAAAAGTAACAGAGAAGGACGATCAATGTGATAAAGGGGATGGAATGGCTCCCCTATGAGGACAGGTAAAACAGGTTAGGGCTCTTCAGAGGAGATATAATATAGGTCTATAAAATCTTGAGTGTGGTGGAATGGGTAAACAGGGAATGATTATTTACCTTTTCAAATACTAATAGGACTAGGGGATGCTCCATAAATAGGTAGCACATTCAAAACAAATTGGAGAAAGTATTTTTTCACTCAGTGCATAATAAAACTGTGGGATATGTTACCAGAGGAGGTGTTGAAAGTAATTAGAGTATCTGGGTTTAGAAAGGTTTTATACAAGTTCCTAGAAGAAAAGTCCATAAACCATTATTTGCCATGTAGACCTGAGAAAATTACTACTGGACCTTTGTTCTGACCCAGTATGGCATTTCTTGTGTTTGTTTGCAAGCCTGATCTACAAATTAAAAGCTCTTTTGTATTGCATAATATGAATATTTCCAAGATATTTATCTATGGTGGAATTAATGTGCTACAATAAGGGGTAGATTTTAAGACGTGCGCCCACATATAGACACCCGGTTTTATAACATGCACGCATGTTATAAAATCGGGGGTCGGCGCGTGCAAGGGGGTGCACATTAGTGCAACTTGTGCGCGCCGACTCCTGCGGCCTTCCCCCGTTCCCTCCCAGGCCGCTCCAATTTAGGATCGGCCTGGGAGGGAACTTCCCTACCCCCTATTCTAACCTTCCTACCCCTTCCCCTAACCTTTCTGCCCCCTAGCCCTATCCTAGCCCCCACAAAAAAATTATCTTACCTTTTGTGCCTGCTCAAAGCAGGCTCAGGTTGCGGTCGCTGTGCCGGGGGCCTCTAGCCCCGCCCTGCCCCCTCCACGCCCCTTTCCGGAATCCCTGGGACTTATACACGTCCCAGGGCTTTATGTACGTGGCCGGGCCTTTTTAAAATAGGTCCGGCCCGCGTGGGCTTTTAAAAATCCAGCCCTAATTGAATGTATTTTTTAATACACAGGAGCTGATCTGGGAAATGTTTAAGCAGCAACCATTTAAAAATTTAAGGAGATTGTGTACTAAAGATATTCTGTATCCATGGGGAAATTTGTTTAATTTACAAAGCCTTATGTCTCTTCAAATATTAAACTAAAAATGAATCTAATGGAAACATTGTTTTATTTCTTTAATATGTTTGTATGTTTTATGGTGATTTTTCACTACTTAATTCGTATCATACCCATATAAGAGGTCATCCCAGAATAAAGCTCTTCATATATTCCGTAGCTTGCTCAACTGGACACATTTACTCTAATGCTCCATTTTCAATCCCTTTGTTTTCAACTAAAAAATAAAAGCTCAAAGGATTTGTGTCACCTTCCAGGCTACAGGCACACCAGCATTAAGAGACCATAGTACTTGTTTTGTCATATGAAACCATCATGATGTTAGCTGGTTTTCAGCCTTTCTGGATTGTATTGGACCTGCCTATTTTACACTCTGCTAGTGAATGCAGACATTATTTGCTTTTTCCTGGTGTCTGTTCATTTGGTACAGAAATAACCAATTCCTGTGTGTGTAACTGTTTCAGAAGTTTTCAGGGCTTGATATCTGCAGTGCTGATGGATAGCTGCAGTAAAGCCATCTCCAAACTTCTGTTACTTGAAGTTTTTGTCTCTTCTGTTCCTCAAACCTTGAATATCCAAATTCTTCCATAAATATCCAATTACCCTCATAACACCTCTCCCAGTACATAAATGGGCCTGATATTTTAAGGCTTTTTTTCTCCCATTCTACAGCCCATAGGCACAGCCACTAGCACACTGCAAAGTTAAAATGTGCAAATATCGTTGTTTAAAGTCATTTATTTAGATGAAGCATGGGAGTGTCTCTTTGGAATACACATCCATCATGTCTAAAAATAGAAAGTGTGCTGACAAGGTTTACGAAGATGGTAAAGGTTTTTCTATTTTAGCCAACTTTTAATCTGTGGTTGTTATTGTGTTCAGGAACAGATATTGCAGGGATTATAATATGTTTGAAGGTGTTTTTACTATTGTATTATTTTTTAATTATTTCAGGTTTTATTGTATTGCTTTTATGTTAATATATATTATTGTGTTTTTATGGAAAGTGCCTAGAAATGTTGACAAATGTTAATAAATTTTGAATAAATACTCTTAGGTAGAACACAAAAAAAGAAGTGATTGCAGATCAACAACTATAATTTTAAAATGAAAGCTTTTGAGCAAATGTGACCTGTTCTTTTAAGATATAATGCTTGCATCTCCCCAAAAAACAGAAACAACTACTTGTGAAGCATTCACTAATTTTGTTTTTGCAGACAGAGCGTAAAGGTTTGGCTATCACATGCCAAGCATTAGTCTAACTGATTTATAGAGGATTCAACTATTTTGAGAGCAAATTTAATCTTATATTTGTTTTTTTACCCTTTGCTTCTATTCTACCTATATAATAACTCCACAAAAATATTCTACTAGCACTAGTGCTGATTTTATTGGCTTATTAATCTCTTATCATGACTTAGGAAAATATATTTGGATTAACTTATGTAAGTTATAATTAGCTTCTATTCAGAAAGCTGTTGTTAATAAAGAATCAAGCTGTGTACAACAAACCAAGGGGACAATTCAACCTTTTACGTGGTCAAATATGAGCAACATGGGGAAAGACAGTAACAGCTCAAATGACCCGACACATGATCACACACTGGTCCCTTACAACCTGATTCACTAAGGTTTTTTACCCGTTCTATGCCCTCATGTGTGTGTGATGTGTGTGTTTGGGGGGGGGGGGGGGGGGGGAGGGGTCAAAGGATATGGAAGAGGGTAGCTTAGTAAATCCGGCCCTTAGATCAGAAGCAGCATCCAGATGTTAAAATATTAATAATAATTGGAGTAAAACCATTAAAACATATTGAACTGCTTAGTGAAATGTTTTCTGAGAAACTATGCTAATAAAATGATTATAGTATAAAACAGTGGAAGCACTATAAACATTGTATCAAATGGACTGATGAACAAAAAGCAAAAGTGCAATGGTGCTGCTGGACAGTATAAACACTGGAAAACCGGAAGTCTTAAATTCATATGTGTTCCTTTGATGTGTTACACCAGTAAACACTCTGCTGCTTTATAACTAGGGCTTCTGATTTTAGGTCGATAAAACCTGCTAAAACACACTGACGCAATAAATAAATAAAATTGGTGTTTATTAGGTTAACACTGGAAAAAACACCACTTCCCATGGAACTCTCTCATTCCTCATTTGTCTAACCTGGTAGCCTCAGTTTTGTTTTTCTGCCTTTTCTATGCTAGCGACTCTTCAGCTGCACAAACGTATATATTTGATTCAACCGGAAAAAGGAACCCAACAATAGTACTATGCCGCAAATACACTGATAAATACCATTTTTTGCTACTCCCAAGAACCCCTAATTAGCTGGAAAAAAAATCTAAATTTAGAATTTATAAACACCTAAATTCAAAAGACCTATTTATAACATAACTTTCTTTGTAGATGTAATGGGCCTGATTTACTAAGCTTTTCTTTTTCTTTGGACACAAAATGGGAGAGAAGCCCAAGTGAAGCAGGCCCAAAGGTTGCAGTCTCCCAGACTGTTGTAATGAATAACCATTATATTAAAGAAAGACATCAGTGCCCACCAGAAGAAGAGAATTTATGAAGCTCTCTTTTCAACATGTTCACTTTTAACAGCTTCGCAAATATTATCATGATACAAGTTTAAACTGCCTCTGTTCATGTCAGATTACAATGCAGTATAAAAACAAAATATTTTATTTCCAAGTCTATGTCACTTTGGAAAAAAAATGTATTTTATCTTTGTTAAGAAAGATAAATATAAAGTCTTTATCTGGGAGTGTTTTGTACATTTTTACAGATTTCAGGATACTTAAAAATAATTATAAAGCATGCAATTGATTATTCATTCACGCAGATTGCCATTTCAGTATAGATTTAGGTATCACAAAATACAGGCTTAATTTATTTTTTCCATTATTGCACTTATTAAAGCAAGTGTTCACATTTTAAATCGAGTCTTAGAGATTTTGATGGCTCTTTTACGATACCTAACGGCCCTGATTTAAAACCCATAAGTATATTTACAAAGCTTATTGTGTCATGCGTTTTATTAATGAGAAATCATGTATACAACATTCGCTGCATGAACACATGCAAGCACTAGAAAACACATGATAAAAAATGTTAACTTGAGTGGAGCCTTCTCCTAGTAGTTGCTTGTTCATCATGAAATACTCCTAATTCCAGGAAATTTATAATAGCAAGGATCAAATATGCTCCAAGATACAAAAGTGCAATATTTTTTAATCTTGTTTGCTTTCTTTTCTTTCCATTTCTTTACTGATGTCCCGAATTGGAACATCCTTAGGAATACAGTTTTCTTGAATGATTTATGCATAAGTTTTGGCAATAAGCCTAGAAATATAATATCTGCACTTTTAAGTAGCTCATAACTTACTGCTAATAGCTTTGAAACCCTAATGCATTTGGACCTAGAATTATTTTATATCTGAATGGAAACTAATAATATTTATTGGCTCACAGGGATTTGAATGTATGGCCAATGGTTAGTGTTATGCACAACAAAATAAGAGCTATTAGACTGATTTCCGTTATAGGCTCCCATTTCTTAGTCCTATTGTTGGAACTGAAAAGTGTTGTATAGGCAATTTTTATAGTCCCTAGTGCATGATGAGAGCCAACTACTACTCTTCTGGAGAGGGCTGCAACTACTGTCTTTCGTAAGAAGACAACTGGAGCTAGCCTCAAAAGACAGACGGCCATATCTCTACAGCATGAGTTAGATAAACATGATGGAAAAGCAAAAGGTTTCGTATATATGATAGCTATGAAACAACTTGGTCTTAGACCTCCCTGTGTTTGCAGCATTAAAAAATTTTCATTAGAACTCCATGACAAAACCCAAGTGAATGAGGGAAAAATGGGGAATGCAAACTCATCAGCATAAATAAAATCTGGAGAAACTGGAAAAGAGAAAGTCTGTTGGGCAAATAGAAGGCAATTTTTTAAAGCCATTTCCATGGGTAAAAACAAAGTTTTATCTGCAGAAATTGACTTTTTGAAAATTGCCCACCCTCTTTGTGGGTAAAATTGCATCATGTTCTTCAAAATATGTATTTTTAACCACATAAGGCAGAGGCATTCCTGGGGCGGGAATAGGTTGGGTGAGGCAACAACACATGTACAGGGTCATTTTCCAAGGTGAGATAGCCCATTACCGCGTGCATTGGGGCATTATCGCACGTGATAATGCCCTAACGCACGCAATAATGGGCTTATCCCAGTGGTAAAATTAAAATTAGGGGAAGGGGTGGAGATAGGAGGGAGTTTGGGAGGGGGTTTAGGGAACTGGGGTGGCGGCCCTGCTGCCGGCGATAATGTTTTGGACATTATCGCCGGCAGTAGCGCGGCAAATAGCACCGCCTTTTAGTGCTATGGCGTTATGGGGGTGATAGTGTGCATCCTGGCTGCACCGCGGCAGGCGAAACTGCACCGCTGTGATGCAGCCAGCTGAAGACTAGCGTCCCCTGCCCCCTTTACCGCGGCAGCTCATCAGTCCACAGGAACGATGAATCTAGGCCGTAGTTTGGTATTTTTAAAATTGCACGTGTTGCTTTGACTGGAAAAGCTACCCTCAGAAAAAGTGGGTGCAAATTCCTTCGCCTACCTTTTCCAGGGGCAATAATCAAAGTGAAACTACATACATAATTTTGATTTGATTATTGGTGCAAACTTACCTGAGTAAAATCTACCGGTGGAGTTTGCATCAATGCAGACAGTTTGATTGTCATGCCCATAAAACACAGAAGAAATTTCAAGGTTAGATTACTTTCAAACCTGCCCTCATTTTAAAGTGGCAGGAAGGAAACCTAGCAATATTATCAATACTTACTAATCTACTTAGCACACAAGTTGCTATCTGAATAATAACATTTTAAGTTTTCATATTCAAGGTGCTAGTAAAATATCTGCTTAAAAAAGTAGAATAATACTTTGATAAACAGACATTGTGATTCTAAATTATTATTCATTCTTGGGTCAAAATATTTTAACTATAAAGGGAAGAAATCAAATTTTAGATTATAAGATGCCTGGCATGCATAAAGTCCATAGTAATAATTGCTAGCACTACAGACCCCTGCCTAATGGTATACATTATGATAACGGCTCATTTAAAGTGAGCTGAAACCTAGATTTATGATCAAAACCTATATGTAAATCTATTTAAAAACGGCATATTATTCTTAACGATACAGTATCATAAAATTACATTTTAAAGATTTAAATTGCTCTCAGCATCACATTATTCAATAAGTAACTCAGCAGAACTGAGGAATGAAAAGCTTAATACATTCAACCTGAGATCTTTAATTATCATTGCAGTATTACCAGGTTGTACCCTGATTCTTTAAATAGTACGTTGCTTTTATTAAACAGATATCCTCTATTAATTTACAAGAAAATGTATAAATACATGTAAAGTATACATGCAGTCAACTGCATATACAAGCAAGGTCTATATGAATGATAATTTTCTTTGGCAGGCCAGAATCCAGCTGGACATGCAATATTTACATATCAAAATCCATACTGTATTCATTAAAAGTGTATTTCTTCCTTTTCTGATTCAGGTGTTGCAGGTCTTGAAACATTAAAAATATCCTGACATGGTATCTGGGGTGGTATTTGAGACTTGGGAGAAGATAGCTTGGGCTGTTTCTTTTCAGACAGTATTTTTAAAATTTCTGCAACCTGTTTTTCAAGATCAGTCATTCTGCCACACAGCACCTGAATGTCTTCCTTGAGTTCATGTTTGACTTCCTGTAGAGTGGATTGTAAGGCCTGCTCTGGGATTGGGTAAAAGGGATATCTTGCATCAACCTGAACAGGACTGTGCTCCATGGGGCTGCGGGTCTCACCTGCTTTATCCAAACGAAGGTCACTTTTTGTTATTCCACTGTCACAGGAGTCTGTTTTTCTTAAAGAATTTTTACTTACATTGTTCTCTGAATCACTGCATTTGGAGTCATCAGAAAGTAAACCCATTGACTCAGCTTTTGTGACATTATTCCAGTCTTCTTTTTTCTCCTCATTCCCTCCCATATTGTTTTTCAATCTTAACCATCCTTTTCCATTTGCATTTTTCAATCTCATGGGGCTGTTCACTTTGAGACACTTTGGGTCATTTGGTTTGAGTTCCATTGCATCTCGGTTGTTCTGCTTCATTGATTCACTGGCTCGCACATAGGAAAGAGAAGTTTGGATCGGCGTGATTTGGGAAATGGTAGCCACACTAGTACCAGTAATGGAAGCACCATTATGGAAGGAACGATTCTCCACTTGCAGATGGTTTCTTTCCAGATCGGCATTTGTTGATCCTTGATTCCGCAGTTCCTTCTGTTGCTTGAACTTCTGAAAGAGCTTTCGTACTGGGTGATCAACGGGGATGCTGAGGGTCACTTCATTCTTCTGACGCTGGCGTTCCTCTTCTTCCTTTTTCACATCGCTAATTTTACGGAAAATAATCTGGGGAAATAAAAATTAACAGGAATTTAAATTAAATGTGTATTTTCTCAATGCCCGATTACAAAATTTATTTTCAGGATTATTTTTAAAATTGTATTAAAGAAAATTGATTTCAGAAAATGGAATCCTAGAAAGAAAAAATGCCAGAATAACACTGGTTTCGTTTTCTGGATATCAGTAAAACATTCAAATATAATCAAGTGTAACTGCTTTATATTATTTTGTCTATTCCAGTTTCTGTTTATTTATTTATTTTGCTTTATATACCGATATTCTGATATAATCATTCTGGTTCACAACAATATGTAAATACATCAGGTTAAAACATTTTGGATAACATAAAAATACAAAATCATAAACTCAATTAAAATGAAATAAAATATTAAAAGAGACTGTATCATAAACTCTCCACTTCCATTATCGGCTGCACAGGTACTGTATAGAAATTCTACTCACAGATTGTTCATAATATTGAGTAAAATCATCACTGAAGTTTCTTTGGGGTGCAGCTAGGATTTTAGTCAGGAACATTTTGTATAATATTAAATTAAAATTTAGGACTTTCTTTCAACTGCCTCCCAGGGCAACCGACTGGCCTTATTAATTTATTCCCTATACATCCTAGAATTATATGGTTGGAGATACTTTCCTTTCACAGAAAAGCTTTCAGCATTTTGTACTGATAATATTCTTGGCCCTATATATATATATATATATATAGGGCCAAGAATATATATATATATATATATATATATATATATAGTATAACTTTGAGAATGATAACAGCCAAATCGTACTTGCATATGCTATTTCCATCAGCACTTTTCAACATATACCTTTGTTGCACTAATGAATGTGCATTCATTTTAGATTCACTAAGGAATTAGGCTCCCAAATGGGCACTTTTGAAAATTTGCTAGGGCCGAATTCTGAAATTTAGGAGCCTAGTTTCTTTAGGATACAGAATTTAAGTGCCTTTAATGTGGCTGACTATAGGGGCAGAGTTAAGATAAAGAAAAAAGAAGTTGGGTGCTTAGCACTGATTTGCAGCACTAGGCACTTAATTTAGGGCCCTAATTCAATAGAATATGTTATAGCAATAGGTTTACTTGCATTAAATGTACTTAATGCAGTTAAATGGGTTTTTGAAAATTGCTATGACAGTATGTTATATTTATATTTTTCTTTGAAAACTACCTCCTTAGGCTTCTAAATTCAGCTGAAAATAGGTGACTAACTTAGGCCTAAATTTAGGAGCTATGCTTTGTTTGAATATCAGTCTCACTGATACTCCTTCACTGCAGTCACATCCAGAAAAAGATGAGAGAGCAAATTCCCTGTTAATTGTGGAAATTACTAATCCTGTCAGTTTTGTTTCTGGATTATTTATTTCAACATTTTATGAATGGAAAGTTCTTGTAATTAATATGACTTTCAGGATTTGCATGCCCCTAGGAAAAACCTCCTCTCAACACTATGCCCTAGTCTAGTGCTTGTGATTTGTATAATAATGATATGTCCATTATTACATAGACCCCTATGTAAATATCAAGCAAAAACGAAAAACAATTCTCGGTCACGAACATTTGAGTTGTAAATTGTGTTCATGGTGAGCATGGTATAGGGATATCTACAAATGGCCAAGAGTTAGGTTAGCTGCTGAACTGTTGCCACAAGGCTTGGATTACGGCTGGAATAAACCAGTCTGCCACTTCCATATGTATCGAGCAGTTCCTGGTTGTATTTCTCAGTAAAACACATCGCTATATATCTTTCTCCTGGAGCAGACAGCAAAAAAGAAAATATAATGACTGATTTCTACCAACTACAAGCTTCCCCTCTGTCTTGGGAGTATTGATTCCACTGATATCTCTATAAGGGCAGCAGGGACAGAAGAGGCCATCTACTACAATTGCAAGGGCTTCCACTTCTTCAATATGTAGGTGGCCTGTGATGTCATAGGGATCATGGACATTGTGGCCAGGTTTCTGGGATCTAGTCACAATGCCTACATCCTCTCGCAGTCAGTAATTAATGATTGCTTCCAGGAAGGACACAACACTGGAGGCTGGTTTCTAGGTAGAAATGTACTTCTCAATACCTGTACACAGCAACTAACCTATTCTTTTTTTTTTCTCTCCCTCATATCTAAATGGAGTTACAGCATTAGTCAAGGAGGACTGCTCCAATCTTGACCAGGGAACTGCCCTGCTGCCCAACATTAAGGGATATTTAACTCTGCTCTTTTCTGCCTTTTCCCCTATAGGTGATAGATCATATCTGCTCAAAACCTGGACTAACTAATCCATACACTGATACAGATGCTCTTTACAACAGGGCCCACTGGCAGACCAGGGCAGTCATCAAGAGAGCCTCTGACCCACTCAAAATATGTTTCCATGGTCTGGACAGATCTGGGGGGATGTCTGCCTCCTCTAGAGGGACTAGAAGATCATCTGGATGAAGAGGAGGAGGCAGCATATGACCTGAATCAGGAGGAATTGCAGGAAATAATTCTTTAAGGGCGAAGGCCGGATGGTGTCATTTTGGAAATGGCATGGACAAGTCTAGCTTCTAGCCACTGCTGGATCATCATGGTACCTTTTTAAACTAAGGGGGGGGGGGGGGGTTACAGGGGGCTCTCTAGACTACCAGGGATTCCTTTTATGTGAAAGGAGTAGGGGTGTGCCAATAAAACTACTAGGGATTTAGTTTTATGTTGGGGGGTCCCAGAGCTGGTGGGGCTGAAACTGAGATGGTGGGGTTTCAATGTAAGAGATTTGGATTAGGGTGGTGCGATAGTAAAGAAATATTGGGGCCATCTGTTCAATACAGATGCACCATCTGAGGTCCAGGGGGCACTGCTGACTTGTAAATTACGATATTCTGCTTTTCTGTCTCTCTTTCTCTAAATAAATAAAAGAAAGGATGTATCTTTTGAAGTTGCATGCTCCCAGGAAAAAAGCTATAAAATGTAGATCTCCTCAAGGTTAGTTGGGTTCCCAGGGCTCTGTGAAATGTTAGAAGTATCAAATGTCTAAACAAATGTTTCTCTGTAACCTCGTGACTAATTCAAAGGAGTGTTGTCTTAATTACTGGGGAGAAAGATATTTAAGAATGACCAAATTCGATCACAAATTAAGTCGGGCTCTCAGGCCTACGAGACCAGACTTCCTTATGCATAAGAGATATATTTATTTATTTATTTATAAGTAAGAAATAAAGGCTATTATTCATAAGAAATACACTGTCTATGTTGTCCTCTGTGTCCTTGAGGTAAATTTTAAACAAAAGGGAGGGGTTTGGCAAGGGGTTGCGCATCACTGTACATCCCTCATTTCTATATATTTTTTTTTTTTTTTACTTTTTTAAGGCTGTACTGCTTTGACAGGCAGTGGGTGTGTATGTGTATAAACAGACCATCAGGGAGGAGTTTGGACACAGTGGGAGGGAGGTTATTTTTGGGTCATTGATTTTATTCTGTGCTAAAAAAAAAAATAGCATGGGAAACAGCTACAATATTTTACTGGGGAGGTGCCCAATTTCGCGGGAACATCCCCTGCAATATTTCACCCCTCCCATGGTAAAATATAGGTCTATAGTAAATGAACCCCTTAATTAAACATGTAACAGAAACAAAATAAAATACCCTGATCAAATCCGAATGAAAAATACATTATCAGTTCATCCCACAAGATAGAGCCGAAAATTCAGCCTGGACCTTAATTCACAAAGTAATAGTTTGATATATACTTTCTATGACAGTAATCTCTCATTTTTAACCTCAATATTCCAAAACAAATACAATTACAAAAGTCCAAAAATTCAGTCTTCTAACACTAGCTATTTCACTCAATTACATAAAAAACCAAAATTACTGAACTTTTGCTTTAGCTAAAAGTCAAATCCCAGTACTTATTGGTGAACTTAAAAAAATTGTGCTCAAATTCTTTCATGCTGGGGTAGATTTTATAAAAGTACACTGGATTTTATAAGATACGCGCGTAGCCGCATGTATCTTATAAAATCTGGGGTCGGTGCGCGCAAGGCGGTGCACATTTGTGCAATCTGCACGCGCCGAGCCCAGCGCGCGCTGCCTGTTCCCTCCCCTCACCTTCCCCTCCCCTCCCTTCCCCTACCTAACCCACCCCCCCCGGCCCTATGTAAACCCCCCCTACCTTTGTTGGCAGATTTACGCCTGCGGAAAGCAGGGCTGCTGGTGCGCCATCACCCGACCCCTGGGACCGCCGCGTCACTCGCGGCACGCCCCCGAAACGCCGCATCACTCGCGGCACGCCCCCTGACACGCCCCTCCATGCAAGCCCCGGGACTTGCGCACGCCGCCGAGCCTATGCAAAATAGGTTCGGCACGTGCAGGGGGGGTTTGGGGTAGGTTTTCGGGGGGTACACGCGAACCCCTTTGAAAATCTACCCCATAGTGTCAGATTTCATACATTTTCACTAATATATATTCACATGAAGCTGTTGATGAAAATACGTTATTTCATTCCTTAAAAACATCTGCACTATCAGTTTTCCAATGTCTCAAAATAATTCAGCCAGTAGTACAGCAATATAGTTTTGTCAAATATTTCTACTTAATTGAGAAATATGTTGGGGGTAGACCTCATAAGATTAAATCTGGTGTACAAAGAACTCACCTCAGCAACATTATTCTGGAAAAGCTTGACCTTGTCAGTGCTTAGAAGCAAAGCAGCATCAGACCTGGCACTAGTACCTGAATGGGAGGCTGCCACATAAGACCTGCTGCTGCTGTATAATATAGAAGATAACAGCAAACCGCTGCAGCGTCTTGACGAGAAAGTCAGTATCTTGTACCATGTCTGTGATTGCCCAACAGATAAAGTATCTATCTAGTACCATCACAAAGCATTTGAAATTCAGTTGCAGATGGAATAAAATGTACTAGTGCTTTTTTGATCAGTTCAAAGCTTTTCTATATAGGTACCTTAGCCTCCCATCTAATACCCCCTCCAACACTAATAAGATAGTGTCTTTCCAAATTTATAGATCCTAGCTGGCATATCATAGGTCCTACATATAATTCTGAAAGATACCAGCCTAGAATTACTATCTCTTACATAGCTACTCCATAAATTTAAGGTCTCTTGCCACTGTTTGGTCTCAAATATGATAGCCAAATCCTTTAATTAAATACATTTTTATTTTCCAAACATTTGGTATTCTACTTTTTTTTCCCCAAGATTGGTCTCAAAGTGGATTACAAATTATCAGAATGGAAAACAGATGAGTACCAGAACCTTGAATAATAACCCAATTTATCCTCCAAGGCAGGTGCCCATGAGAGGCAGAACTAGGTTATTTTAAGAAACAGTGCTAGACCTAGTTGATTTTAACAAGCCATACAAAAGTCAGTAGGAGGATCAGGATCTTGAACAATAATTCTATTGCTCTTTGTGGTAACTTGAGCAGTAGCAACTTGGAAACAGAAGAAAAAGGAGGCAGATTCTGGCTGTTCATTAAGTGCAGTTTATTTATAGTGAAAACAAAGCTCAGTGAAAAGCAAAAGAAAACAAATTAGGCAGCTCATCTTGAAGTTCAGGTATCTCACAAATACTGGGTATCAGATATAATAGGTCTTAGCATATTCATGGTTTCTGCTTGCTCCCTGGGGCTTCTCTAACCCTTCAGGGCCCTGCCAAGTTATGTTAGGCTGAAGGGATCATCTCTAGGCCCACAAATCCATGCAGGACTTAACTTTAAGGAAGACCCAGCTAGATCTCTGTGGCCGGTCCCTTAAGGTAATTTGACAGAATTTCTGGTATACTCCCTCAAACTCAGCCTTGCCAGAATGAGCGTCTGCTTGTGGAACACCTATCTTGACAGGAAATCTACAATGGCATTCTCCATTCCTGCCCCTTGTAGTTGAAAGGTTGTAGGGTTAGGAACCATCTCCTCACCCTATTCACCTATAGGAGTGGTTGGTGGTCCGTTATGAGTGTGAACTGCCGCATGGCCTCTAAAGCCCATTTGCCAAGATCTCTTTTCCCACTATTGAGTGCCGCATTTCTCGTGCATCAACCTCCGGCTAATGTATGCCACTAGATGTTCCTGACTATCCCTCTTGTGAAGTAAGACAGCTGCCAAGCTGACTTCTGAGGCACTGGTCTGCACCATGAAGACTTTGGTGAAGTTCAGTCTTATCAGGACCGGTTCAGAGCATATCACCTCTTTCAGGGTCCTGAAAGCTTTCTCTGTTTACTCTGACCACTGGACCTTCTCTGGTGCTTTCTTTACCAAAGGCCTTGTGAGAGGCTCCGCCTTTTCTGAGTAGTTGGGAATAAACCTTCTGTAGTTTCCCTGATGCCTAGAAATACTCTCACTTTCTCTTTTGTTTGAGGGTCTGGCACCCGGGTGATTGCCTCAATCTTCCTGGTCTGTGGATGGACCTTGCCCTTCCCCAGGGTATAGCCAAGATATTGGACTTCTTGTCCTCCCAGCAAGCACTTTTTTGGGTTTGCAGTTAGTCCTGCTTTCTTCAGACTGGTTAGGATGCCTGGAGTTGGCTAAGATGTGTCTTCCAATCGAGGCTGTACACGATGTCATCCAAGGCAGTAACATAACTTGATGTGGGTGGAGCAAGCAGTCAACAAATTGTTTAAACATTGTGGGTGCGCTATGAAGTCCAAAAGGGAGGATGGTGAACTGGAAAAGTCCACCTGGCATAGAGAATGCAGTCTTCTTTTTCGCTGTTGGATTGAGAGGTACCTGCCAATACCCCTTAGTAAGGTCCAGGGTAGAGATGAACTGTGCTGATCCCAGACACTCAATCAATTAATCCACTCAAGGCATCAGATACATGTCAAGTTTTGAGACCTCACTGACCTTTTAGAAGTCAATGCAGAATCTTATGATTCCATCTAGCTTCAGCACCAACACAATGGTAATGATCAATCACTGACAGATTTTTCTATAACCCCAAGCTGGAGCATTTCCTTCATTTTCACCTCAATGCCATGGAGCCTGAGCTTGGGAATCTGATAGGGTCACTGCTGTACCACAAATCCAGGAGGCATAATGATGTCATACTGCACCAGGTGGGTACTATGCGGAAGGTTTGAAAAGATCTCCTTGCTTTTCTCTATAAGTTGCTTTAAGTCAGCTGTCTGTGTAGTGGATAGCTGCTCTCCAAAAGGAACATGAGCTCAGTCCACTTCAGGTCCGACCTCTGGACCAAATTCTTCTGCTTGCACCACTCTGCATGCCTGTGCAACCAAGTTTTTCAGGAGGTTTACTTGGTAGATTTGAGTTTTCTTTCATTTATCTGGCTGAGCTATTATGTAAGCCACGGATACTGCTTTCTCCATAACTTTATAGGATCCTTGCCAACAGGCTAACAGATTACCTTCCAAGAATGGAAGGTCAAGGATGCATTCCCCCAGCTGAAATACTCATTGCACTGTGGGACGATTGTAAGCTCGGGCTGCGGAATGCTGAGCCTTTTCCAGACATAGGCAGGCTGTCTCCCCAGTCCTTTTAGGAGATCTTGCACTTGGAACATGTAGTCAATGAGGTTTTGCCCAGGGTTTGCTCTGTCCTTTCATGTCTCATGCGCTATGTCCAATATTCCTCTCAGTCTCGTCCCATATAGTAACTCAAAAGGGGAAAATCCCATCGAGCTCTGTGTAACTTCACAGATCGTGAACAGCACATAGGGTAGCAATGCATCCCAGTTTTTGCTGTCTTCATCCACAAATTTCCTCAACATTTGTTTGAGCATCTGATTGAAGCGCTCAATGAGGCCATAGGTCTGTGGGTGATACACCGAAGAATGCTAAGTTTTTACCTTGAGCAGGGTTGTTTCATTAACTTGGAGACAAAAGGGGTACCCTAATCCATTAAAATCTCCTTGGGTAGCCCAAGTCATGAAAAAACCTCCACTAGGGCGGATGCCACTATCGGGGTCTTCATATTCCTAGTGGTACTCTTGTGGCATAGAGCAGTATGATGAGAATGTACTTATTTCTTCAGCTGATCTCTCTAGTGGGCCCAGAAGATCCATTGCCACCCTTTCAAAAGGGGTCTCAATTATGGGCACTGTTATGAGAGGTGCCGTCTGTAGCTCCCTGGGATACCCCCATTTTCCCACTGAAAAGGGCCAGTTAAGACATTCTAGGTGAGCGCTTGTTCTTCCCCCAACTCCGAATCCTCCTCCCCAGCTGCCTCTAAATTAGCAGCATAGGTTTATTTGTCCTATTGATGTTGCCTCTGAGACTTAGGAGTCTTAGAGTATTTAAAAAAGAGATTGGGATCCTCCAAGGAAAAGAGTTCTGGAAAGTTCAACACTTCGTGGTTGTGGCTGGATGAATCTGTTGTAAGCTGATTCCAGAAATTCTTGAAATTTGGATAGGGGTAAGGTAGCCAAGGAAGAACTCCCATCTCAATTTTGTCTTGGTCTGCTGGGGTTTTCAGTTGTACCCAGCTCGTGGGATACTGTTGATGGTTCCTGTGGATGCATGATTACTCGATCGTAATCAATCTGGACTCGCTTCACCAATTCTCTTCGAATAAGTTTTCACAATCCCAGACTCCACAAATACTTGAGCTGGAATCTAGCACCACCAAAATCATGAAAGTAGAAACTCCTTAGCTGGAGACAGCCATGAAATAACAAAAATATGGCATCACAACATTAATGTCCATTGGCTCATCTCTCTTGCGGGGATAATCTCTGGCAAAATGGCACCTTTCTGAAGCATGGCAGTTTGATTGGGGTTTGCAGGGGAGGTGAAAAGTCCAGCCAGCCCTGTGCCACTGATGGTGTAAAGCTCTGAGTCTTAGGACTCCGCCGTTCTCTATCCGGATTGAGGGGCTTCTCCCGGAATCATGTCAATTCGGGCATGGTCTGGGCCTGATAAAAGGCCTCCACCACTTCCAGAGCCTTTTCAATCATAAGGCTTGAGTGTCGGCAAACCCACTGCTGAATGGGCCACTCGAGGCTGTCCAGGAACTGTTCCAACAAAATTGCCTTGGTTACCTCCACCCCAGGTTTCGCTTCTGTTTGCAACCACTTCCAGGCAACATCTTTAAGCCTGTGGAATATGTTCCTTGGATTTTCTCCAGCGTGCAGAACTCCCCACTGAAATCACTGTTGGTTGGCTTCTGGGGTGAGTCCTGCTCTCTTGAGAATAGCTGCCTTTACTTCCTGGTAGGTGGTCCTCCTTTCCAGATTAGCTGTTTGGAAGGCATTTTGACTACTGCTGGTGTGAGTAGATTCTCCAGACAGGTAGATCACCTGTCCTTTGGCTAGCCTGCCAGTCGTGCTGTACATTCAAAGTTTTTCAAGAACTTATCGGGTTCTTCTCCGGGTGACATTGTAATCAGTGTCGGTAACACAGAAGGTGGACTTGTTATGGCTGTTTGCACAGCTTGGACTATCTGAGTCAGTATCACTTGTTGTTGCACCACCTGCTCTCATAACGTTTGCTGTTGATCAATTTGGGGCAGATTTTCAAAGGGTTACGCGCGTAACCCCCGAAAAGCTGCCCCTTCCACCCCCTGCGCGCGCCGAGCCTATCTTGCATAGGCTCGGCGGTGCACGCAAGCCCCGGGACATGTGTAAGTCCCGGGGCTTTCCTGGGGGGGGGGGGGGGGGGGCGTGTCGGGGCCTGCGCGTTATCGGGGGGCGTTCCGGAGATGGGGCCGCAGCCTCCGGACCAGCCCTGGACCGGAACATGGCGTACTGGCAGCTGGCCAAGGCAGGCGTAACTTGTAAAATAAAGGTGGGGGGGGGGAATTAGTTAGGGCTGGGGGGTGGGTTAGATAGGGGAAGGGAGGGGAAGGTGGGGGGGTCGGAAGGAAAGTTCCCTTCGAGGCCGCTCTGATTTCGGAGCGGCCTCGGAGGGAACGGAGGATGGCTGCGCGGCTTGGCGCGCACAGGCTGCCGATTTTGCGCAGCCTTGCGTGTGCCGACCTTGTATTTTATAACATGCACGCGGCAGCACGCGCATGTTATAAAATTGGGAGTAGATTTGTTCGCGCTGTGTTGCGCGAACAAATCTACTCCTGCCCGCACCTTTTAAAATCTACCCCTTTGTGTTTTCAGAGCATTTTGTAATTGTTGCTGCCCTGTTGCAAGGACCTGGATCACCTGGTTCATTTCCCCTGCTTACTGAGCTGTCTCCAACTATGTGCCTATCCGGGGATAGGAGACTGGGAAAAAAACAAACAAAAAACCTGCTGTGCAAAAGCTTGGTGAGTGGAACAGAGAAACCCCAGAAAAAAAAAAGAAAAAACTATTCAGGTTTTTTTTTTTAATGCCATGGTTGTGGGTTCTTGTCTGTCTTTCCTGCTTAGGCAAGATATCCCAGAGCTAACACCATATGTGGTAACTTGAGTAATATTGGCTTGGAAACAGCCAGAGGAAAAAGGAGGCAGACTGAAGCTGTTCCTTAAGTGAAGTTTAATTACAGCCAGGCCGATACAGTAAGGGCGCGTAAGAAAAAGTGCGGCAGTGCCGGGCGCCCTCTTGTTTGCCGCGTACACAGTTCAGATCACATACCGCTCGATACAGTATTTAAATGGCATGCAAATGCAAGCCGCGTCCAAAGCGCGTCCATGAAGCGCAATCCATTTTACTGTATAGAGCGCTATACAGCGCCTATACAGTATCCTGGGTGCGCTGGTACCTGTCATTTCAAATGTCATTTCATGAGCGCACGCCGTGACCTGAGCGCCCAGATGGACGTCCGAGGTCATGGCATGCGCTCATGCACCTTTGCTGCTTGAGCGCCCAAATTGGACATGCGTTCATGCATCTCCCCTCCTCCCGAGGCGCCCACCGCGGCTCCCCTGCCTCTCGGGGGCAGCCGGCGGCTTCCAGCGGCTTCCAGCGGCTTCCAGCGTCCATTCGGGCGCTCAGGTCACAGCGTGCGCTCATGGGCCTTCGCTGCTTGAGCGCCCAAATTGGATGTGCATTCATACACCTTCGTCGGCGGGGCTGCTGGAAGCCGCTTTCGCTGCCGGCTGCCCCTGGGAGGCAGGGGAACCGCGGTGGGCGCCTCGGGAGGACTGGGGCTGCTGGAAGCATGCAGTAAGTTTACTTTTGTTACAATTTCTATTTGCTTTAATAACATGTCGAGTCGATTTTCGCCCTGCACCTTGCTTCGGGAGGGGGGGAGAGAGGACTGGGGCTGCTGGAAGCATGCAGTAAGTTTACTTTTGTTACAATTTCTATTTGCTTTAATAACACGTCGAGTCAATTTTCACCCTGCGCCTTGCTTCGGGAGGGGGGGAGAGAGGACTGGCAATCCCCGATGCCCGAGCGTAGGAGAACCAGGCCCGAGCATAGGAGAACCAGGCCACACCATGTTACTCGCTTGCTCCAACCCACCCACTTATTTGACCGGAGCCTGCCTATTGCTGTCACATCCCTCTAACGCCAAGGTCAGGGTAGGCGGTAAATTAGCGGGTTAAAGACGCGGCAAAACAGTTGGTTAAAAAGGCGATAATCGGGCTGCACGTTACTGTATGGGAGGGAATAGCTAATCCGATTGTTTACATATCATATACATGCCGTGGGCGGAAAGGGATACGCGTTGATTTAAAGAAGCGGTAAAGATTTGTAAAATCGGATAGTGAATCGCGAGTTAGACTTACGCGGCCAAATTGTGGGTAGAAAGCGGGTTAGAAACAGGGTAACCGCGGCCACGCTTTACTGTATCGGCCTGAGTGAAAACAAAGCTTAGTGCAAAGCAAAACTAAACAAATTATGCAACTCACCTTGAAGTTCAGGTATCTCACAAATACTGGGTATCAAACATAACAGGTCTTAGCATATTCCTAGTTCTTGGCTGCTCCCTGGGGCATCCTTAACCCTTCAGGGGCCTGCCAACTTATGTTAGGCTGAAGGAATCCTGCCTATGCCCACAATCCCTTGTGGGGCTGAATCTTAAGGAAGACCCGGCTAGATATCTGTGGTCGGTCTCTTAAGGTAGTTTGAAGACGTTTCTGGTATACTCCCTCACACGCTCCAAGGCAAGTGCTCATGGGTGGCAGAACTTAGTTGTTTACAGCCTGAGATTACACTCTGTTTGAATGGACTGGCAAGAACAGTACCAGAACCATAGTCTTCAGCAAAAGCTCTATTTGCCCTCCATGACTGAGCTGTCTTCAGTTTATCAAAAACTTTTCAACAGTCTTGCAAAAGTATGTGGTATCCTCTTGAAATAGCTTTAGGTAGGAGAGCCCAGCATCTCATAAATTTATTTAAAGCCACAACTAACCATGAAACAATCCCTCAAGTCTTCCTGACACAGAGACTGCTTCTGAGTTGCATGCATATTCAGAACTCTATTTCACTTACAGTAGGTTAAATTCTTGCTGAAAGTCAGAAATATTTTTCATTATTTTACCCAGGAGATGCTGTCTAACATTAGCGATCCCTTCCACCTTCCATTGTTCTCAACAAAAAGCTTTGTGTCAATCCTCGTATATTCAGCAGCTTCACCATACTGGTGAATATTCATTGAAGCTTAGCTGGACGAGTTATAACCGGCTATGTTACTTACAGAGCAAGCTTTGAATATCTAACCCTTTATTTTGAAATGTCCATGTATACTTGCTGATGCATACTTTGCACCTATTCTCATAAAGGTACAAATTATATTGGTACTTTTGTGCCTACATTGTGTGCTTTCCCCTTTGAAAATGAGCTTGTGGTCCCATGGATACAAAGTATTCATAGGAATGAAAGCACCACAGGCAGAATCATTATTGCCTTCTATTTTTTTTATTGTACCATTCAAATCTTAACAACTGGGCAAAACCCCCATGCTCACATCACATTATTTTCAAGAGCTCTCTTGGATAATTCCTCAAGTCTTGAAATAAGAAAATATTGCTTCATCTCTACATTAATGCTCCTTATTCTCAAGCTACTGCCAAGTGCTTCCAGGAATGAATAAGGTACATATCTACATTTGAAACCATATTCTAAGACAATCATATCTTTTTGCTTTCAGTTTCAATTTGAAACGTAGATTTATCTTCTTTCATTGCAACATACATGGGCCTGTATTTTCTAAGGTCGCAGACCTTAGAGAATCCGACAGTAATGGGGGGCGAAGCGGGGGGGCGGGCCTGCGAAAGCCGGCAGCGATCACACCTCCATGGTGCAATCGCTGCCAGCTTTCGCACCCAATAGCACCATTGTAAAAGTTGGTGCTATTGGGCGAGCTACTGGCAGCGAAAAGGGTTCTTACCTTTTCGCCGCCAGCAAAGTTTCCGCCGCGTCCACCCCGACACCCCAACTCCTCCTCTTCCGAGGCCGACTCCGCCTCGATCTAGCTATTGCATGCGAAAAGTCCCTTTTCACGTGCGATACGCTACAAAAATGACCCTCATAGTAAGCTTGAACAGTTTTCATTCTATCTCAGTGCATAAAACTATAAAATGCAATGGGGCGGATTTTAAAAGCCCTGCTCGCGTAAATCCGCCCGGATTTACGCGAGCAGGGCCTTGCGCGCCGGTGCACCTATGTTCCATAGGCCTACCGGCGCGCGCAGAGCCCCGGGATTCGCGTAAGTCCTGGGGTTTTTCGAGGGGGGCATGTCGGGGGCGGGGCCGATCGGCACGGCGTTTTGGGAGCGGGACGCGGCGTTTCGGTTGCGGGCCCGGGGGCGTGGTTTTGGCCCGGGGCGGTCCGGGGGCGTGGCCGCGCCCTCCGGAACCGCCCCCAGGTCGCGTCTCGGCGCGCTAGCAGCCCGCTGGCGCGCGGGGATTTACTTCTCCCTCCGGGAGGCGTAAATCCCCCGACAAAGGTAGGGGGGGGGGGGTTAGATAGGGCCGGGGGGGTGGGTTAGATAGAGGAAGGGAGGGGAAGGTGAGGGGAGGGCGAAAGCGAGTTCCCTCCGAGGCCGCTCCGATTTCGGAGTGGCCTCAGAGGGAACGGCAGCAGGTTGCGCGGCTCGGCGCGCGCCGGCTACACGAAATCGGCAGCCTTGCACGCGCCGATCCAGGATTTTAGTGGCTACGCGCGTATCTACTAAAATCCAGCGTACTTTTGTTTGCGCCTGATGCGCCAACAAAAGTACGCGAAGGCGCGCTTTTTTAAAATCTACCCCAATGTGTCTCTCATTTCCAAAGCTAACTGTAGGTAGTATGTTGATTAAAAATTTCAGGAAATGAGGTGTGCCCTATTAAAGACAAGAAAAGCTTTGAATTCTGAGAGGTTTAGCTGTGTTGGACTGTCCCTGAAACACAGATATGCTCAACAGAGAAAGAAGCAATTGATAAATAGTCAAGACACTAAGCATTATTACTCAAGTGAGATTAAGCTATTTCTTAAATTCACTATAACTGTACTGTAACAGTTAAGATTGACTATCTAATAATAGCAATAAAATTTTGAATAGAACCGAGTGCACAATATAATCACTCTACTGGGTATAAGAGAAGGAATAAACATTTTTATTGCTGTGAGGAAAACCTCATACTGCCAGTAATAATTTCAGAAGTTAATATCTTTTAGCACTCTGCATATTAGTTAATCATGAAAATCCCCTTGTGGCATATGAAATATGAGCTTCCCTGTAAAATCTGTATTAATGCATTTAAGTCAAAATTAGAAGAATTGTTTTATTCGCCATAGTTTCTCATATTAAAGATGCATTTCAACTTGGTTGAATCAGAAGTCAGCCAAGTTAAAAAATGTATCTGCTGGTGTACAGCTTTAAAATATCATTTTATACATTGCCAAAAGGAGGAAAAATATTATAATATGGAGTTATCTTTCTTATAATTCATGTCTTTTTTCTGGATGTACAGCATCCCAAAGCCCTCCAGTTCCTCCCATAGGGTTGAATTTTAAAAAGGATTTCTGTGCATAAAATAGAATATACCTGTGTAAATAGCATGTATCTCCGTACCTACTATTTTATAAACTTAAAAGATACACACATTCAGGGGCGGATTGGCCTATCGGGGTTCAGGCATCCCTCGGTGGGCCAGTCGCTCCCAACACGTGATTTTTTTTTTTTTAAAACTTCCCGGCCAAAGACAAGAAGAGAGTCTGCTGGCACTGCGGCCCGAAGAGATACCTGCGGGCAGGGCCGGTGGAAGCACTAGGCCTGGGCCGCTGCGAGCAGTAGTATCCCGAGGGGAGCCAATGCCCCGGGAGGCTCATGTGGCGCTGCAACAGGCAGTTCTGCAGGGCCGTGGGCCATGGTGAGACTCACATCACCACAGCCTGAAGAAAAAGATCACGTTTAAACAAACTGATGCTCCTCCTCCTTCCTGCCCGCGCAGCCCAGGAAGTAAACATTGCCGGAGCCACGCGGGCAGGAAGGAGGAGGAGCATCAGCGCGTGCAGAAGAGGAGCAGCGCTTACGGGCCGCCGCGAATCCCAAGTCACAGTGGCCCGAGAAGAGGAAGAGGCCCGGTAGCAGGGCTGCCGCAGCCCGAGAAGATCAGGGCCGCTGCAGAGCCCATCCTGTGGCGACCTGCGAAGAGGAGGCCCAGAGGTGAGAGAGAGGCTGAGGGTCTGTAGAGTGTGTATGAGATGAGTTGAGAGATTGTGTGTGTGTGTATGAGATGAGTTGAGAGATTGTGTGTGTGTATGAGATGAGTTGAGAGATTGTGTGTGAGAGTGAGGACCTGAATGTTTGCAGAGACAGCATGTGAGAGCCTCTGTGTGTGTGAGAGAGACAGCATGTGACAGTGAGAGCCTGTGTGTATGAATGATTGTATGAGAGAGAGCATGTGACAGTGAGATCCTGTGCTTGAGCAAGACAGCATGTGGGAGTGAGAGAGAGCCTGTGTGTGTGAGAGTCAGACAGCATGTGCCAGTGAGACTGTGTGTATGAATGATTGTATGAGAGAGAGCATGTGAGAGTGAGAGCCTGTGTGTGTGTGTGAGAGAGAAATGCATGTGAGAATGAGAACCTGCCTGTGTGTTTGAGGGAAGAAGATAGATGGAGAGAAAAGAAATAGAAAAAAGACAATATAAAAGGAATTGGCAAAAAAAAAAAATAAGAAAGGGAAGGTGGAACAAAAAAGCCTGTGACCAGCATATTAGAAAACTAAGATCAGACAGCAAATGTAAAAAAAAATAAAATTACTTTTTACTGATTGGCACATGCAATCTTTGGTAATGTGCAAGAGTAGCACTTTTTCTATGTGGATCTCACAATGTACGAGATCAGCGTGGGGGAACTAGAAACCCACAGGGCCTGCACAGAGGAGGCAGCAGAATGGGCTTCAGTGCCAGGAGCAGCAAACAGCGCCTCCCCAGTAGCCATGCGGCAGCAGTGACAGTGGCAGCAGAGGAATGAGAGAGGTTCCGAGGTTGCTGGCAAAAGAGAGGGGGTTCTGCCTTTAGTGTGTGCATGTGTATGAATGGGACTCTGCCTGGAGGTGTATGTGTGTGAATGCATGGGTGCCTGCCTGGGGGTCTGTGTGTGTGAGAATGAATGTGTGCATGCCTGGGGGATGGGGAGGGAGTGGTGTGAAAATGAATGGGAGCCTGCCTGGAGGTCAGTGTGTGTGTGTGAGAATGACTGGGAGCTTGCCTGGGTGTGTGTGTTTGTGTGTATGTGAGGGAGCCAGTGAGTGTGAGAGTATGAGTGTGTATGAGAAAATCCAAGGGAGTAAGAGTTTGTGTGTGGAGGGGGAGAGAGTGTCTTAGAGCCTGAGAGTGTGTCAGTGTCAGTGAGAGCGAGAGGTTATGGTGGATATAAGAGCATGAATGTGTATGTATGTGACAGTGTATGTGTGAGAGAGAATGGACATGTGTGTATGTGTGAGAGAGAGAGAGGATAACCTCCTAGTCCTCGACAATATCAGGGTACCTGGAAATCAAGAGCTCCCACAGAAGGGGACAGCAGGGGCTTTTTAAAATCCTTATTAGTTTTAATTATTGAATATTATTTGATGTCTGCTCTTTTTGAAATATTTTATTGGTGTTCTATACAAATTTTTGAAAATTTCCCTGAGTTAAATTACTGGAGGTTCTATTCATCAGCAGTTTTGAAATATATATTTTTAGTATGATTTTCCTATTGTGATGTTTTATAGTTCTTGATTTTATTGTTTGATGTTTTATGAGGAATGTTGGTATTTTCTGTTTTTCTATTGCTGCATTACATACAGTCTAACTTGTTGTGATTTCCAGTTCAGTTTGTCTGTGCATTTCTGTGTATATTTTATGGTCCCTTTATTCTGTATTTGGTGACTCACCAAATTGTATGTGTAATTGGGTACCCATGGGCCAGTATGGAGAAAAATCCCCCGGGCCACTATTTTCCCACAATCTGCCCCTGCACACATTTTCAGTTTTGCATACACATTTGCACACAAAAAAATTGGAAAGTCTGGGGAGTTCCAGGGTGAGGCCAAGAGGTACACGAATAAATTGCTATTTAATAAGAGACTTATGTTCAATTTTACAACTTCTAATAAAAGCAAGTTTGCTTACCATAAACGGTGTTTCCGTAGATAGCAGGATGAATTAACCATGCTGTCATGGGAACTGTCCATCAGGCCCGGGAGGCTGAGCTTCAAAGTGATGTCAGAGCTTTGCTCTGAGGCTGCGCGTGGGTTCCCACGCTGGAATCGACTCTCCTCAGTCTGTGATAAAGCAAGAGTGGTTGTGAAGGCGAAGGTCGACTGGTCAGGGAGGTGGGAAGGTCAGCATGGCTAATTCATCCTGCTATCTACGGAAACACCGTTTACCGTAAGCAAACTTGCTTTTTCCCATCGATAGCAGGGCTGTCATAGGAGTCCTAAGCTCCACATCATGCTGAGGAAAAGTTTATTAGTCTATGCATAGTGAAGCGTGATGAAGGTTAAGTGACAGTTGATCCTGTTGACTCTGGGACAATGACTGCAGAAGTGCTCTACCCAATTTGGCATCTTCCGCAGTGTGCTGGTCTAAGCAATAATGAGAAGTGAAAGTGTGAGGAGATGCCCACGTGGCTGCTTTACATGGAACATGCTTTAAATGAGCTAATGAGGCGGCCACTGCACGCGTTTGATGAGCAGTGGGGTGAGAAGACAGTTTGGACTGTCGTTTTTTGTAGTAGAATTGTATACATTGAGTAATCCAGCTAGAGATTTATTTTATTTTTATTTATTTATAACTTTTTTATACCAAGGTTCAGGTAACAGAATTACTTATCACTCCGGTTTACATTCTAACAGGCAATAAATAATGACAATAATATATCTTACAAAGAACAAGGAGGAGAATAACTTGGAGTAAACATAACTAGGAATGAAACAAAGTGTGCAGGTAGAAAGAGGTGGCCTTGAGGGGATTCAATCCAAAGGGGAAGTTGACTAAAGGAGGAGGAGAAGGAGAAGATAATAAGGTTGAATAAACATGAGAGTGGGCCCGGTGTAGGGACAGTTTGTGGAAGCTGTGAAGCAGCTTGAAATTATGGGAAAGCTTTGCTGAATAACAAAGTCTTGAGTCTTTTTTTGAACGTGATTGTGCAAAGTTCCAGCCTGAGCTCAGGTGGGAGAGAATTCCATTGCTTGGGGCCCGCGGTGGAGGGTGATCTTTTTCTTAAGGATGTTTTAATAGGAGGTGCCTTCAGCGTACCTCTCTGTGCTAATCTTAGCGGATGGGAAGAGGTGTGAAGTTGAAGAGGAATTCTGAGGTCCAGTGGTGTGTTGTGGTGAATGGCTTTGTGGATGATGGTTAATAGTTTGTAGAGGTGGTAATAGAGATAGTGCGTTTAGCTACTGGAAGTCCAGGTACATTGGGGTTGAAAGAAACAAATAGTTGCAACGCTCTGGTGGGTGAGTGGGTTCGCTGTTTGCAAATTTTACAAAACGCAGCTGCCCGCATCTTCACTGACACAAGACGCCATGAGCACATCACTCCAGCGCTTCAATCATTACACTGGCTACCCGTGGCATCCAGAATAATATATAAATCCTTGACGCTGATTCATAAAGCCATCCACAACAGAGATATGAACTGGTTCTCTGATCACCTTCAATTCAAAACATCAATCCGCCCAACCAGATTCCAGCATTTAGCTAAACTGAAGATCCCTGCACCCAACCTGACTAATCTGTCCACTACAAAAGAACGTTCTTTCATCATTGCTGGATCCAGACTATGGAACATCATGCCATCAGAATTACAACAGGAATATTGCTACAAAAAATTTAAACAAAACTTAAAAACCTGGCTATAAAAAAAGCCTACTATTCTTGAACTGAGTCCTTTGCTTTGTGTTCTAGTTTAATCCCACAGACACTCATATTCTGATATTTATTCTCATTATACAAAGTTTTTACAAGGTTTTGTATTCTTTCAGTTTTAATGTTATAATGTAAAGCAATATGCTGAATTAATGTTTGAATGTAAACTGAGGTGATGTTTCTTACGTGCCCCGGTATATAAAAAAACCTGTAAATAAATAAAATAAATAAATAAATAGGCTAATGCCCTCTTGCAGTCTAATGTATGTAGAAGCTTCTCCCGTTCATTTTGATGTGTTTTGGGACAAAACGGCAGTTCAATCGATTGGTTCAGGTGAAATTGCGATACCACCTTCGGTAGAAATGACGGGTGAGTGCGTAGGAGTACCTTATGATGATAGAATTGGAGATACGGGCTATAATGCACTAATGCCTGTAATTCGCTAACCCGCCGAGCCGATGTAACTGCTGTAAGGAATACGACCTTCCAGGTGAGAAATTTGATATGAGCCGAGTCCATCGGTTCAAATGGTGGTACCATCAGTTGTTCCAGAACAAGGTTCAGATTCCACGGTACTGGGGGCTTCGAAACCGGGGGTCAAAGATGTGTTAGTCCTCGGACAAACCGAGATACCATTGGGTGAATGGAAATGGGTTGATTATCATATAGCCTGAGAAAGGCTGCTATTGCACTGAGGTGAACACGGACTGAAGCTGTAGCAAGACCTGCGATGTACAAGGTATGCAGATAATCCAATAAAACGTCTAGTGCACAGGTGAGCGGGACGATACTCTGACTCGCACCATGTTGCGTTACGCTTCCATTTGATTTAATAATTTCTTCGCATGGATGGCTTCTGGGATGCCAATATTACTTCTTGTACTGTGATGGAAAACCCTTGCTCAGTTAGAAGGATCCGCTCAACCTCCAAGCTGTTTAATGTGGGGAGGAGTGTAGCGGGTGAAGAAGGGTTCCCTCCTCTTGTGACAGAAGATCTTCTCGATTTGGTAACCGAAATGGTGTTTCTGTGGACAACTGTAGGAGGTGTGTGTACCATGGTTGACGAGGCCAGGCCGGCACCATGAGGATCAGTTGCGCCACCTCCTGCATGCATTTCTGTAGCATCCTTGTGATGAGAGGAATCGGAGAAAACGCATACATTAGAGGTTCCATCCAGGGAATGAGAAAATCATCCTGGGCATCCCTGCGTGGACTTGGCCAAATGGAGTAGAAATGAGTCACTTTCCTGTTGAACTCGGTGGTGAAAAGGTCTATCAACGGTCTTCCCCACCGTCAGAAGATGCCGTCTGCCACCTCGTGATTTAGGGACCATTTGTGTGGATGGAATACCCGACTTAATTTGTCCGCTCGAGTATTGGCTATTCCTGGTAGGTATGTTGCTTGCAACTGAATTGAATGGTGGTTGGCCCACTGTAGAATGGTGAGGGCTTCCTGACAAAGAATCCATGAGCCCAACCCGCCCAGTTTGTTGATATAAAACATGGCCACTTGATTGTCCATGTAGAACATGACTCGGTGACCTTGGAGATGAGAGACAAAGGTTTTCAACATGTAACATATTGCTCTGAGTTCTAGGAGGTTGAATTGAAATGTCTGTTCCTGTCTGGTCCAGAGGCCTTGCATCTGGAGATGATTGAGATGAGTTCCCCAGCCCTTGCGGGAGGCATCGGTGGTGAGGACCGCATTGTGTGGCAACAGAGTGAAGGGGCGCCCATGGTGAGTGCTATTTTGTTTAACCACCAATCTATCTCCTTTATCATTGCCCCCATCAAGGACACTTTCCATGTTAATGGCCGAGAATGTTGTTTCCATTGTCGTTTGAGATCCCACTGGATCTGTCTCATGTGTAGCCTTGTATTGGAAACTGCATGAATTGAGGCCACCATATGACCCAAGACTGTTAAGACTTGATGAGCTGACAGCGATTTTGTGAGCTTGAGTTGCTTGAAGAGCAGGCGAATGGTGCTTCTTCTGTAGTGTGGCAGGAAAACTCTGTTTGGTTGTGTCCAGACATGCTCCTATGAATTGGATCATTTGTGTAGGCTGTAGGTGGGATTTTTGGTAATTGATGACAAGGCCTAATTTGTCAAGACATGTGATTGTGTCCTGGAGATGTTTTTGTAGCGTGTTGGGGTTGGAAGCCACAGTCAGCCAATTGTTGAGGTAGGGAAAGATTATGATTCCTTGTTGACGGAGGAATGCCACCACCACTGCCATGCACTTGGTGAACATTCTGGGTGCTGTCGATAGACCGAAGGGAAGGACTTTGTATTGAAAGTGCTGGCCATTGAATTGGAAGGATAGCTATTGCCAGGAGGAATGATGAATTGGAAAATGAATTGGAAAATTGCTTCAACGGCAGGGGAGAAAATCTGATACTTCACTTTCAATGCATATCCAGCATAACTCTCTGCTTCAACGGCAATGGGAATGAAGAAAAGTGGATCTATATACAGACAACAACCAACAAGGACTGAATTATATAGTCTGGGTAAACAAATAAGCATGGGTGTAGCTTGCTTATTGCGGCAGTTACTACCCCTAACTAATTAAGCTAGATATTTCACTTAGATGCAGTTCCAACACTGCTCTCTACATTAATGGTGGGGGTAGAAGGGAAATAGAACCAAAAGGTTACTAAGAGCCAAGAGTAACAGATAAGTATGAGAAAAAAAAAGTGTGAAACTTGCTGGGCAGACTGGATGGGCCGTTTGGTCTTCTTCTGCCGTAATTTATCTGTTTCTATGTTTCTATATAAAATGAGTGTACGCATCCTTGAGATCTATGGAGCACATCCAAGCGATGGGCTGGATCAGGGGTAATATGGATTTTAGAGAGATCACCTTGAATTTCTCCTTGACTATGTATTTGTTGAGCTCTCGGAGATCCAAGGTTGGACGGAGATTCCCCGACTTCTTGGGAATGAGGAAATAGGGGGAGTAGAAACTCGTATTCTGGGTTGATGGAGGTAGATGGTGAATTGCTTGTTGTTGTAATAAGGAAGCTACTTCCATCTCCAACTGGGTAAGATTTGTCTTGCTCCCTCTGGTTGTTAGGTAAGGAAGCGGTGGTGGGCTCTGAAATTGAATCCGGTACCCTTGACGGACAATGTCCAGCACCCACCGATCGGTTGTGATCTTTTCCCACTCCTGGATGTGCAATATTATTCCTCCTGTTAATACTGTCTGTGATGGTGGCATGGCTGTCTTTAAAATGACGAATTAGGCTTGGATGTAGCAGGAGATTGCTGAGTTTGGGGCCGTTGGGATCACAGATGTCCCCTGCGGTTCTGGGTTTGTTGGTGTTGCAGGCGTGGTATTGGTTGATACGGTGGTGGACGATAGGAAGCATATGATCAATATGCTCGTCGTTGGAAAGGTTGCCTCTGTGGCGGGGCATAGTATGTGCAAGAATCAGTGTACGACTGTGGAGTGTCAGGGACTACATGGCCATGGACTGCTCTTTAAGCTGAGCCCAGTAGTGAGCTGGAATGCCCGGCTGGGCTGTAGTCCCTCAGATACTGGAACAGCAATCCTGGAAGACTGAGCTGTAGAGAAACTGAATATAGTGAGTAGGCAGGGTATGCAGAGTTCAGGAACAGAACCTTGATGGTAACACTCACACAATAGTCTCTTAGAAGCAGCCCAGGAGCTGGAAAGAAGTAGGCTCTCGGGGAGCGAGTACCTGGTTCCAGAGAACGCTCTGAGAGAGAGATGATAACTCACTGGTGTTGTAGGCAGCGATGACTTCCTGGCAGAAGTGGTATTCAGTAGCAAGTCTGGGTATGTGGGCCCTCGAGGTGCGAGTACCAGTTCCAGACTGCGATCTGAAAAGCAAAGAGAAACGAGGCCCCCGAGGAGTGAGTACCCCTGGTAAGTCCAAGGAGGCAGAGTAGCTATGAGCGTAAGAAAACCATTCTGATCTAACTCCATTCCAGCTCCTTCCATCTCCTTGCTAACTCGATTAGTTAGCAATTTCAGACATCTTAAATATCCAGTGGAGATGACATCACCAAGGGGGACGCCCCTGAGGTTCACGCCACTGCTGGTACTTGAGTCAGGGCCATGCCCTGCACGCACCCTTAGGCTGTTGGGAAACATGGCGGAGTGCGGCATCTAGCCAGTCTGGAGATGCCAGAGGAGAACGGCATGATGACGCCGCAGCAGCCAAACTTCCAACAGGCAAAGAGGGAGTCGCCAAAGAGGTAAGGTGGGCGTAGTGGAGACGTCAGGCAGCAATGGTCGCAACAATACCCACCTTCAAAGGGCGATTTCCTCTTTGGGTACCAAGTTTGGGTTTTGAAGGATGCGCGAGATGGAACTGACGAAGCATCTCTTTGTCCAGAATATTGGTCCGAGCCTCCCAAGAGTTTTCTTGGGGCCGAAACCTTCCCACTTCAGAAGGTATTCAAAAGTATTGCCTCTTTTACGAACATCCAGGACCTCTTTGACTTTGTATTCTAAGTCGTCTTCTGCATTGATGACAGGTGGAACTTGAGGTTTGGAAGAAAATTCGCAGAGTATGAATGGTTTCAGAAGTAAAACGTGGAAAGTGTTATGAATATCAGCAGCAGTGGATTGAGCTGCTGGGACATCACTGAGCTTCAGTGGAAGTGGTGGTTTTGGGGAACGTCCATAGCCACTTCAATTGATGACACAGTAGTGGATCTTTCAGCTTGATGAGGGGACTCTTCAAGTCTTCCATATACGTCTGAGAATGAAGTTGCCACCTGCCCCTGAATCCACCAGGGTAAGAGTCTGAAGCGTGACCGGTCCGTAAGTCAAAGAGACTGGAAGAGCAAGCGGAGGAGAGGGCGTGGTATGGCCTAAGAACAGTCCTCCTGCAGGACTTAGGTCCGTCCGTTTTCCAGACGAATGGGATATGTAGACACATCATGGCCAGGCTGACCACAATACATGCAAAGGCCGCACTTTTTCCGAAGTCTTCTCTCTTTGGAAGTTAAACGTCCATGACCGAGTTGCATCGGTTCATCTTTATCAGCAGCAAGAATTACTGGAACCATCCGAGGTGCGGATATAGGACTAGCCGGTTTCAACCCAGGTAACACCTTAGGCCGGAGTTCCTTCACCTTGTCCCGGAGCCAGTGATCAATCCGAGTAGCCAAGGCTACTAATTTGTCCAGCGAGTCAGGTGTTTCGCGAGCAGCCAGCTCGTCCTTTAAACAGGTATCCAGGCCTCAGCAAAAGAGTGTCTTGAGACATTTGGGGTCCCAGCAAAGTTCTGCCACAAGAATTTTGAACTTGATGGCAAATTCAGCCAATGATCTGCTGCCTTGCTTCAATTCCACCAAAGCAGAACCAGCTACAGCAGTTCGAGCAGGGTCATTGAAGACGGATTTAAACAAGTCCATAAATTCTTCTATATCCTGCAATATGGGGTCCTTGTGCTCCCACAAGGTAGATGCCTAAGACAAGGCCCTACCATCCAGGTATGAAAGGATGTAGGTGGTCTTGGAAAGAGCCGTAGGAAATAAAGATGGCTGTAAGGCAAAGTACATGCAGCACTGGTTTAAGAAGCCCCGGGCCCTCTGAATTTCACCGGAAAAGCGGATTGGAGCCGCCAGGGGTACAGCAGTTTTTAAAGTTACCTCCTGTAACTGACCTTCTTGGTTGGAAGCTGTGCCTTGAACCTTCTGTGTGTGTAGCTGATGAAACGCTGAATTAAGTTTCTCCAAGGCGTCTTGCTGCTCCACAATGTGCTGGGCCAGGCCCGGTATGGCCTGCAAGGCATTAAGTTGTGCCGGATCCATGGAGTTAGCAATCTGTTGGTGTTTGAGGTAGTTGTGGGTGGATCCTTGGGCCGGTGGCAGATGACCACGTCCACGGGGGAAGATCCCGAGAGGGACCACCAGTCAGGCTCAGAGTATGGAGACAGATACACACTAGTTCTTTTATTAGACAGTATATGGAACCACCAGAGGTGGAAGTAGTGAGCTGGAATGCCCGGCTGGGCTGTAGTCCCTCAGATATTGGAACAGCGATCCTGGAAGACTAAGCTGTAGAGAAACTGAATATAGTGAGTAGGCAGGGTATGCAGAGTTCAGGAACAGAACCTTGATGGTAACACTCACACAATAGTCTCTTAGAAGCAGCCCAGGAGCTGGAAATAAGTAGGCCCTTGGGGAGCGAGTACCTGGTTCCAGGGAATGCTCTGAGAGAGAGATGGTAACTCACTGGTGTTGTAGGCAGCGATGACTTCCTGGCAGAAGTGGTATTCAGTAGCAAGTCCGGGTACATGGGCCCTCGAGGAGCGAGTACCAGTTCCAGACTGCGATCTGAAAAGCAAAGAGAAACGAGGCCCCCGAGGAGCGGGTACCCCTGGAAAGTCCGAGGAGGCAGAGTAGCTAGGAGCGTAAGAAAACCATTCCGATCCAACTCCATTCCAACTCCTTCCAATTCCTTGCTAACTCCTTGCTAACTTGATTAGTTAGCAATTTCAGAGACCTTAAATATCCGGTGGAGATAACGTCACCTCAGGGGGATGCCCCTGAGGTTCGCGCCACTGCTGGTACTTGAGTTGGGGTCGCACCGCACGTGCACCTTTAGGTTGCTGGGAAACATGGCAGAGTGTGGCGTCTAGCCGGTCCGGGGACGCCGAAGGAGAACAGCATGATGACGCCGCGACAGCCAAACTTCCAACAGGCAAAGAGGGAGTCGCCAAAGAGGTAAGGTTGGCGTAGTGGAGACGTCTGGCAGCGATGGTCGCAACAGATACAACTACTATTCATCCCATTTGTTTTCATTTCCCATTGTTTCCCTTGTCCCAGTAAAGTCTACGGTTTCTCTGCCTTGTCAGAATTAAGTCAGGCACATTGGCAAGGTAACCAAAAATATGAAAAATCAGAGTGAAGCATTTTTCTAAACTACCATATCAAAGCAGTCTGGATCAAGTGATGATAATCCAATTCCCCCCTGCCATGTGTCTAAAACAGCAACCCACTATAGAAGAAATGGGGTGATGTTCAGTAGCACTGTCCCGAGGTAAGGGACTGGCATCATCAAAAGTTGTAATGAGGAGCATTGGTTAAATGACTGCCCTTGATGACCAGCCCCTGCAGATAGTGGACTTTTATAGTAGTCAACTATTTATACAGCTATAGGTGGGCCAACTAGTAACTTGAGGTGAGGTTTTGGTGGTGGTCTAGGGTTGTGGGGCCAGTTTTAAATGCATACGAACAGCACAGTAGATCCCTGTGCCTCAGGGATCTATGGAGTGCCTCAGGGATCTGTATTGGGACCCTTACTGTTCAATATATTTATAAATGATCTGGAAAGAAATACGACGAGTGAGATAATCAAATTTGCAGATGACACAAAATTGTGCAGAGTAGTTAAATCACAAGCAGATTGTGATAAATTGCAGGAAGACCTTGTGAGACTGGAAAATTGGGCATCCAAATGGCAGATGGAATTTAATGTGGATAAGTGCAAGGTGATGCATATAGGGAAAAATAACCCATGCTATAATTACACAATGTTGGGTTCCATATTAGGTGCTACAACCCAAGAAAGAGATCTAGGTGTCATAGTGGATAACACATTGAAATCGTCGGTTCAGTGTGCTGCGGCAGTCAAAAAAGCAAACAGAATGTTGGGAATTATTAGAAAAGGAATGATGAATAAAACGGAAAATGTCATAATGCCTCTGTATCGCTCCATGGTGAGACCGCACCTTGAATACTGTGTACAATTCTGGTCGCCGCATCTCAAAAAGATATAATTGCGATGGAGAAGGTACAGAGAAGGGCTACCAAAATGATAAGGGGAATGGAACAACTCCCCTATGAGGAAAGACTAAAGAGGTTAGGACTTTTCAGCTTGGAGAAGAGACGACTGAGGGGGGATATGATAGAGGTGTTTAAAATCATGAGAGGTCTAGAACGGGTAGATGTGAATCGGTTATTTACTCTTTCGGATAGTAGAAGGACTAGGGGACACTCCATGAAGTTAGCATGGGGCACATTTAAAACTAATCGGAGAAAGTTCTTTTTTACTCAACGCACAATTAAACTCTGGAATTTGTTGCCAGAGAATGTGGTTCGTGCAGTTAGTATAGCTGTGTTTAAAAAAGGATTGGATAAGTTCTTGGAGGAGAAGTCCATTACCTGCTATTAAGTTCACTTAGAGAATAGCCACTGCCATTAGCAATGGTTACATGGAATAGACTTAGTTTTTGGGTACTTGCCAGGTTCTTATGGCCTGGATTGGCCACTGTTGGAAACAGGATGCTGGGCTTGATGGACCCTTGGTCTGACCCAGTATGGCATTTTCTTATGTTCTTATGTTCTTATGTTGAAGATTTGATGTGATTTGGAGTGAGGAAAGTCAGACTAAGATGAGATTACTTCAGTGTTCCCTCACCCTGGCTTGATAGTAGCCTGGTACAGCATTCATCAAGCTAGGGCGAGAGAACATTGTAGAAGTCTCATCAGTGTATGTCTTTCCTCACTCCAAATCAAGTGAAATCTTCACTAAGGTCTACTGTGCTGTTCATATGTCTCACACTGCATGTAAAACTGGCCCCAAAACACTAGACTACCACCAAAACCTCACCTCGACTTACTAGCTGGCCCACCTATAGCTGTATAAATAGTTGACTACTATGTGTGCTACTCCAAAGGTGTGCTCTAGCTCTCTCACTCTCTCTTAACAGAATTTGTGATACTTATCACAAATTATGTTTCAGGTGGTGTGATAATGCTCCTCTTTTTCATGATCCTTCCCTAATCCCACCCCTTTCAATACATTTGTAAAATTTGCATTTGCGCTGCGTGTTGCGATAATTATCACGTGAATTATAGCGTTATCACATGCGATAACGCATTTTGATAAATGACCCAGAAAGTTAGCTAATGAGATCTTATGGTTTACTGTAGTAAGCATTTACACGATAAAATACACTCTAATTTCAAAGAGCCACCTCTGTGTATGTAGCTTTCTAGCCTTTTCTCTGTGGAATTATTTTTATTGTATATAGATTTTTCACCTGTTTGATAGGTCAAGTCAGATGGTAGCGGGCAATCTGTTTTTCTCGTCCTCACTAGTTACTTTTTGTTTAAAGGGTGCTCAGAGCTAAATTTGCACATATTACATCATCACTAACCTAGTTTTAAACTGCATTAAATAAAAAGAATCAAAATAAATTTTGCAATTGAAAAATAATTATGAAGATATATAAGGGAAAAGATATGGTCCTGCTTGCAGCACGGCAAAATCTGAATCTCAGAAAATATTAAGGAGATATAAACAGAAGTATCTCAGTATAGTCAGAGTTATGGTATTGTAAGAAATGATCCTTGATAGGTGCCTGTAGTTTACTTCCACATCTAAACCTTGGTCAACTTGCAACTAGAATGGCTATAAAGCATTTCAAAATGATCATAGATACATCTTATAATTGCACATAAAAAGTTGGTAGTATATTGTTATGAAACTATATACTCCCCTCGGAGGTTATGGTACCTCATTTCTCCACCCAGAGATGCGTATAGTTTCATAAAAACACTTCTGCCTCAAGAGTCTTAATTACTTAACTGAACTTTCTAAATTAGTTCCACTGGGACTTTATTTTCTGAAGCACTTTTATCGTCCTACTGCCAAAGCAATCCTGACTGCCAATCCAATTGTCCTACAAGTTCATCTGTTGTTCACAGTGGCAATGACAGAGAAGTTCCTTAACTGAAAACGCTTCGGCGACTGGCAGATCATCCATTTTATCCAATATCAGCCCTCTTAAACAGGAAAATGCACATTATCTGTGACCTGGATTTTCATGGTGAATGATTAACCCTTTCAACAGTCATTTAAAAAAAAATAAATGTTTTCATTCCAGGTGTCTGGCCCATGCTATTAATTGATTTAGGTAACCAAATCTGTGACAATATTTTTCATATTTCTTAGTTGCCTTCTGCCAAGTTTTTTTGTTTCAATGCTACCTAAATTATACAAAAACAAAGTTAGACTCTTATGGAAACAGGAAAGAGAGAGCTTCTGAACTGTCACAGGGCCAATGTGAATAGCCTTTCTCCCTCACTTTTCCTCCAATGGCAGTCACGCATAAAAACACTTCTTCTCTGTATTGTGATTATTAACAATAACCAGTGATTTCTCTGGAGGTAGGGGAGAGAAGTAAGTGCCATAATGTTTGTAGAAAAAATAATCAATGATAAAATCCTGAAATACAATAGGTGTTAATTCTCAGTATTGACTCGAATTTTCAAATTCAAGGAAATTTATTTTTATAAGAACACGAATTGAAGAAACTTCTTTTGGTAACAAGTAAAATTTCTTTAAATAATTTTCATGAACACCTTTAACAACTTCCAATGAAATATTCAACAGGTAAATATATTTCCTTTAACTGTTTGCCTTTCACTATTAACCATTTTCTTTTCCATAAGATTTGCCATACTAGTTCAAACCAAGGATCCATCAAGCCTGTTGCACGCCCCGTCCGCGCTCGGCCCACACATGGGCCTGCTCACCTCTCCAACTCCTCTGCAGGTCCCGGGTCGGCCTCTCCAGCAGCAGCCGCAAGCTCCTCCAGGCCTCGGCATCCCGTCGTGGTGGTCACCGGGCCTTCCTTTGCGCACCAGGCCTCACGGCAGGGCTCAGCGTCCTCTGTGGCATTGGCCTTGCCCCTAGGTGCGTGCGCGCGGACTGCCCGGCCCCTTATAGGGCCAGGGGCAGGTCCAAGCTCTGCGGCGTGCCCTGACTGAACGCAGTACAAGAGGAAGTGCCTGCCTGCACTTCCTTGCCTTAGAAATCGAGTCGACACCGTGTGTGTACTAGTTTGCCTCCGTGTCTCATTGCCTGTTCCAGTCTTGTTCCAGTCCTGTTCCAGCATTCTCCTGTTCCAGCATCTGTCTGTTCCTGCGTTCCTCCAAGTAGTACCCCCTTGGACTGTCTCTCTGGTACTGACCTCTGTCTGCTCTTGACCATGCTGATCACTGCCCAGATATTGACCTCTGCCTGCTCTTGATCATGCCGATCACTGCCCGGATATTGACCTCTGCCTGCCTCCTTGACCACGTCTGATTTCTGGAACCTGACCCCTGCTTTGACTGACTACTCTCGGACTAATCCTTGGACCTTGACCCCTGCTTTGGCTGACTACTCTCGGACTGATCTTTGGAACTTGACCTCTATGACTGCTGACTACGCCTCCTGGATTCTGGCCATGCTCCAAACCTTGTCATCGCAGACACTGTACTGGCCTTCCTTGATTCCTCAGGCCTCCATTCTAGACATCGATCGCGCCCCCTTGATCCTGATGGGCACACCTTTGAACTTCCTTTCTGGGAAACCCTGCGAGGCCCACCTAAGTCCAAGCAGCCCGGGTCCCCAAGGGCTCCACCCAGGGGGACCATGGGCTTCCAGTAGTGAAGCTCCAGCTAGCCTCTGTCTCCTCCTGTGCTCTGCCTCCTGGTGACAGGTGCTTCCTGGGTCCGACCAGGGAGCCGCCCTACACTGCTCCAGAACAAAGGTCCACCTCCAAGCGCAACAAAATTTTCAAAGAGGCCCGATTGCCTAAGTATAAAGGAATTGGGAATGGCTCCCAGGTACCTGGCCACCATGTCAAGGATGCGCAATCAAGCATCACAGATCACTTGCACATTGATGGAGTGGAAGAACTTTCTGTTGTAGAAGATCTACTCCCTGTCACAGGGTGGGATGTTACCTGCATGAATGCAGTCGATAGCTCCCAGAACATTGGGAAAGTGAGCAATGGCATAAAAGCCTCTCTTCAATTCCATCAAGTCCTGCCTGTCCTTATGAAATGCTATGTAGCAATTATTGCTGTTATGATCTGGCCCAGACAGCAGGAAAAAGTGGTTTGGGACCTTCCCCTGACGACCCCTACTGTCACCTGGAAGAAGTCGGATACCAGGAAATGCAGAGTGCCCAATAGTTTGGTGAGCCCTGGCATAGCATGGGACCTTTCCGTGACCGGATCCAAATCCCCTCGGATTTCTTCATATAATTCCAGGATAGCCTAAGAGCTGAGGCGATACCTGCTAACCACATAATCTTCTGTCATGACAACAATGAAGCTTGTGGAGAAAAGAGGCGCTCCCTGTATCTTCTCCACCGTGGCCGCCTGCGTGTCAAGCGCTGCTGTGGGTCATGACCCTCTCCCTGCAGGGCCAGTGGCTCAGGCTATGGTGCAGAGACTTCCCTAGGAGGGGTTGGAATTTGCCTTGTCTGCTTTTGTGGTTGTTGTTGTCTGCGACGAGCATCCTAAAGCAGCCAGTATTCCCAAACAAGTAAACTTGCTACAAACATAATAAGTTTAGGAAGACAGGCCAGGTAAGAAAAGGTGTTTTTATTGGCCTAGGAGGGCGTGGTAGATGTGTCTGACAGAGGGCCTCATTTTATCATGTGTGATAATAGCCGCAATCCGCAATAACATCCATGGTTGTGTGATGAAAACTTTTTTCCCTTATACCACAAAAAAAGGGTAATTATTTCTGATGTTAAATACCGTGATAGAGTGCGTTAATCTATTGCAGAATGCAGTAGGACACCTTAATTTTCATTAACTGCTCCCACTTGCATACTAAAATTAAAATTTGCATGCTAGCTTGTGCTGTGATATTTATTGCGTGTGCAATGTGCATACATTTCATGTGACACGCATTAGGACCCCAACATATTTAGATAAATGACCCTGTTAGCCGGATATATTTATTTAAATTTATTTAAATTCTTTTAATATACCGATGCTCAAGACGAAGGTCTTATCGTACCGGTTTACAGCGTAACCAGGGGTAACCGATTAAATAGAAGAAAGTTACAATGAATTAACTTATCCGGCTGAGTTACAAGGTATATTCAGCGGCACAACTAAACTTATGCATATGTATCTGCAGCTAACTGGGTCATTTATCATTTCGCATTAGGACCTTAACGTTAGCTCGCTCTCTCTCGTGCCCGAACTGGCATGTGCCATAAAAACATTTTCGGTAACAAGCCTGAGGTAGATTAACAAGCATGTGATGCTGAACATAGTGCGGGTACAATAAATGAATTGTGCATTGCGGAAATTTCCATGCAAAACGGGAGCAGAGAAATTAGCCTAACCACACACCCTTTTTTTTTTTTTATCATGTGTGCTATTTCTACTATATTTATAGCATTTTGATGAATCTAAGTTAGACCTGATCTATGGCATGTCTAACTTATCCGCTCAAATTATGTTGCAAACACTGAATATCGGCACTTAGCCACAAAAGTTATATAGCTAACTCGCTCCACCCTGATCCTTCCACTACACATCCAGAACTTATGCGGGCTAACCTTTTAGCCATATAAGTGACTTATGTGGCTAAGTGGCGGCCGCTGAATTTGGTACACATTCAGTGGCTGCTACTTAGCTAGATAAATTAGATTTATCTGGCTAAATAGCGATGAATGCGCTTTGAATATTGACCTCAACAAGTCTTGAATTTAGCAATTCTTGTTCACAGTGACTACAGCACTACTACCTACACTTCATTTTATTCCTGGTTAGGAAGATAAACATTGAGTTCTCACACTCAGCTTTGATTGTTATCAGGTGACACAATGGCTCAACAATTTGGGACTGAGTTTTTAATCCCACTGTACTCAAGAGACTGTATATCAATGATCAGCACTGCCAGCATAGCTAAGAACCACAAACCTTAGTGCTTAGCAATTAGGTTTTTTCTTCCCACAGAAAAGTTTCAGGGAAGCATTTAAAGCTGCCCTCCCAAGAAAATATAATTGAAAGCATCAAACCTGCTGGTACTTCACTTCCATGCTAACACTTTCACAATAAATCAATACCTTTACTGGCAGGAATTGTATGGAGTTTTGCTACGTGCACTGTATATTACTGTAAATCAGCTATATATGAATGGAAGTTTATGTAAAATGAATATGGATCACAAACATATGGCAAACCAGATTTTCATGCTTTAAAGTTGACACTGGTTTAGAGCCAGTATCATCTTGTGAGCATGCAGATCTAGATGGCCAATGAAATTGTGCCAGGAGTAGGTAACTCCAGTCCTGGAGCCTCACAAACAGGTCTGGTTTTCTGGTTTCCACTGTGAATATGTATGAGGAATATTTGCATGCGCTGCTTCCACTGTATACAAATATATCTCATGCATATTAATTTTGATATCTTGAAAACGAGACCTGTTTGTGGCACTCTTGGACCAGAATTCCTTATCCCTGATGTACGCTTTAGCATACACCTTAATTACTTTGTATAGCAAATTTTTAAAGGATTAAAGCATGCAGGTTGCAAAGAGTTAGATTTTGATCTAGAATGGGCCTGTGGTGAAGATGAATGCTGTTGCATAATGCATATACTTTATCCTTCACATCCCCCTTCTGTTAGTAGATCATACTACTACTTTTATTAATCATTTATATAGTGCTACAAAATGTACAAACACAGATAACAGATTATCAGCTCTGTGGAGCAGGTACTATTTAGGCAAGACAAATAAGAGGAGGAGAATGTGAAAAATGGGAGCAGTGAACTTAATTTTTGAAAGAAAAAATGTCAGGGAGAGCCAGCAATGGAGAGAGAAAGTGTAGACCTGTGGCAAGACTTAGAAAACTCTGCAACAAAGTTTCCAAACTTCGGGGGACAGTTATGCAGGACATTTGCACAAATCTGCAATCGAGTATTGCAAATTTCTATTTTCTTTCTATAATCGAAAAATAAAGGGCCCAGGGTGAGCATCAAAGTGCGTCCTGTGCATATATGCATAAATGATGTCACTCACCCACAGCAGTGAGGAGCGGCCTCAGGCAGCAGAGTGAGGAGCGGTAGGATTGGCATCTCTAGACCATGGACAGCATCGATGCTTAGTGGCATTGGAAAGGCCGGTGGGGATTTCACCAGTTCTCAACCGCAGAAAATAAAAAACAAAGGTGCACTGGCAGCAAAAAAGTCTGATGGTGGTTCCCTGCCCCCCCCCCCCCCCCAACTAGAGGCAGGAAGATGAGACCTGAGCCTGAGATGGGAGGGAAGTAATGGGGAATGAATGAGGGGAAGGAGAGGGATGAGTGGGGGAGTGAGAGGGGAAGGGGAAGGGGAGACTCTAGTGCCATTTCTAAAGTGCTGAGAGTAAGGGAAGGAGCAAGCGGATTTCATTCCTGCCCTTCCAACTTTCCCTGGCTGGAAGTAGGGTAAGGTTCAGGCCCCCAGGAGGCATTTTGTACCGTAAAGGATGGGGGGGGGGGGGGGGGGGACAAGAGACCCGGGAAGCCCCAGTTTGCTTTGTAGAGTCCCAGTTAAGGGAGGAATGGGCATTGAGCTTCTCTTTACCAGGCAGCAGAGAGGTCAGAGGGCTTCCGGGATGCCCATTTTGTTTGTTTTTTTTTTTGTTTGGTGGGGAGTTTTTTGGGCCATTTAATGTGTTTTTGTTTGTTTTTTGTTCAGGAAATGAACCAAACCAGAAAAAATATTAAATGAACTGGGAACACCCCCCCCCCCCCCACACACACACAAAAACAAACCCTCCAAATGAAATAAAACAAATCAAAACAGAAATTTAACAGCCGCACATCCCTATTCCATGCAGAATGTTTTCCATAATGTAATGGTTTTTTTTTTTTTTTTAGGAGAGATACTTAAGAACAGATCTGAGTATTGAAGCTGCAGTTTTATAACATTAATTTGAATCGTGTGGAGGCATACAGTATATGTGAATCCATGAAAGTTACTGGAATACTGCAAAGTCCACCAGACTGGGCCTTCATACAACTATGACAACAGCTAATGCATGGAGTCAGGATAGATGTAAAATTTTGTGGATGTAGGATATAATGAATATTCATGAAGTGCTTGGCTTAACAGCCATTTTTGGTTATTAGTGCTAGCCAAATGTTTTATCACCACATACATTTTCATCCAATGAGTTCCGGCATAAAGTTCAATGTAGGCATTCTTCTGATCTTAAGCAAAATCAAGAGCATTCTAGTCTAAACTTCTATAAAAAAATAATTCTTAGGGCTTGATTCACTAAGCTTGTTTTCTTTAGAGAATGTGAAAAAAAAAGCCTTAGTGAATCAGGGCCATAATGTATGACTTGATTTTGCTTTCCATGGTTTTAAGCAATTCATGAATACTAGAAGGTGCGACAAGGATGACACAAATTCTATATAATGATTTTAAAAGCACACTTGCAGTCACATAATTGGCAATGAAAGCTCTCTGAAGAACATTTCCGTCAAAGTTTACCTCTGCACTTCAGACAGATAAGTTTCCACTAGCTTGTTTGAGAGCTGCAGCAAATAATGTGAAGCCTCTGATTTTCATTATTCTTTTCCCTAATGAATATATAGTAATGACGGCAGAAAAAGACCAAATGGTCCATCCAGTCTGCCCAGCAAGTTTCTTATGGTAGTAAATGCTGCTCCGTGCAGGCTATCCTCATGTCTCCACTGAGGGCAGCAAGTGCTGCTCTGTGAAGGTTACCACCAAGCCTTGTGTAAAGGGTAGCGATATTTATAATCCAAACCAAGCAACTGTCAAACCCATTACAAAATTCTTGCTAGCAATGTTTCTATAGGGTGAGCAGCCTTTATGATAATTCAGACAATGTGCTTGAATGTGCTTTGTATTTGGACTTGGCCATAGAAGCAGTCTTATGCTTTGTCCCTAATGTCTGCATATTATTATGTCGGGGCCCAGTGTTGGCTATTATCTGAATCCAATTCCCCTTTTCACCCTGCCTCCGAAGCAGAAAGCAATATTGTAGTTGTGTCATAAGCATCAAGGCTAATTAGTTAAGAGTAATAATCTCCATGCTCTCTGTTAACGGCAGTAACTGCTGCTCCGTGTAGGTTACCTCCATGCACCCTTTTCTTCATTTCCAACCTCAAGTCTTTAGGGATCCACAGTGTTTATTCCCTGCCCTTTTTAAATCATTTACTGTTTTCGTCCTCACCACCTCTTCCAGAAGGGCATTCCAGGCATCCATGAAGAAGTAATTCCTTATGTTGGTTCTGAATCGTCCCCCCAGAGTTTCTTTTCAAGACCCCTAGTTCTACAGGTTCCTTTCCAATGGGAAAGGTTCAAAATAATGCATCATTAAAACCTTTCAGGTATCTGAAGGTTTGTATCATATCTCTCCTGGATCTCTTCTCTTCCGGTCTATACATATTTAGATCCTTCAGCCTCTCCTAATAATTTTTGCGATGCAGACCTCACCCCATTTTAGTCATCCTTTTCTGAACCACCTCCATCTTGTCCTTATCCTTTTTGAGATACAGACTCCAGAGCTGTTCCCAGTACTTCAGGTGAGGCCTTATCACCCCCTTTTTACTACTGGTTATTCCTCTCTCTTTGCAGTCCAACATTCTTCTGGCTTCAGCTATCACCTTGTCACATTGCTTTGCTGCCTTCAGATCACTAAACTATTACCCCGAGATCTCTTTCCCAGTCCATGCACATTAGCCGTTCAACTCTCATCACATACATTTCTTTTGGAAATGAGATTAGAGCACTCTTTATTCAAAATAGCCAGAACCCAGATAATTCCACATAGTGGATTTTTTCAGATATGTGTTCTCCCCATTTGTTAAAAAAAAACCCCCAAAATATATAAAGAAATAATGGCCTCTCAAAGAAAATCTGTTTATTGAGCACAAACCAGTAAAATAATTAAAAACTAGTTGGAAAAGCTACATATTTGTATTACTAAAAATCTGTATTTGCTGGAAACTAAGAACTAGTGCATATTTGAGGAATTCAAGCCACCTGGTATTTGATTAGAGCAGGTAGATTTTGTGACTTCAAGAGTGGTAAGCCTTGTTTTAGTTGCCAAGCCATACCAGCTGTGCTACAACAAATCAAGATCATCAATCTGTGAATTGGCATTGTAGAAGGCACAGTTTGCCTCTTTACTCCTTAATCTTATTAGTTGAAAAAGGAGGCACAGCATCAGTGAAGGCAGAGTTTGAATCTATATCCTTTGATCTATTATTGACCAAAGGAAGGATATTAAGTGGCTTGAGAGCAAAGCAAGATGACATTGAGGCACTGGAAATATCTTCTAAAAACAAGGAAGAAGGCAGAGTTTGCATTTTTTATGGCAGCAAAAATACCTCCTTGTTTTTGCTCCTGAAATAATTGCTTGACAAGGTGGGAATGAAGCTGAGGTATTAGCTTGTGATATCTGCATGGCACATAAATTCCAGATAATTAAAGTTTTTCTGGTAAATAGACTGCAATTTTGTCCAAATAATGTAAGTTTCCAGTTAATGACTTTTCGGATAAAAACATATACATATATCCTATAGTAACTGATTCAATTGGCAGTGTATAATCCAATCCCTGTTAACCCCTCACATTAGGTACAAACCACATTCTAGACATGGAAGAAGCCATGCATTCTACCTGCTCAGTAGGCGATATAGTATTATAGGTCTTGTGTACTAGAGCTTTTCTCCAATTTTGTGTTAATAGGAAAAAAGCTAAGTAGATAGGTGTCGATATGTAGCTACAGTAAATGAAAGAATAATTAAAACCCACTCAGATTAGGTGTATTAGCACTACAGGAGAAATGGGATCATTCCAAGGGATCAGCTAATGTATTCCACTAAATTTCCAGTGATACAACTTGCTTGAACCAGTAACAGCAATATTGTCACATGCACAAGTTTAAAAAAGAATGCAAAACAAACACAAGTGGACAATTTCTGTTTTCAAAAATGTACAAAAAGCTTTGGATGCTCCATCCATCAAAAACATTTCATGGTTATGAACAACTCAGCAGTACTTTTGCCTCAATGAGTACTATAACTTTGAAAAATATCATAAAGTGGTAGGGAGAAGTTAAAAGTCAGGGACTAAGTAAAAGTTAGTATTTTGATAATAAAGCTTTTAAACATGTATCCTCTGTGATGGTTGAATCCGGATAGTATTTTCAGAGGCCCTATCTCAAATTATAGTGTTAAGTCAGTTTACTTATTGATGGTTAATATATTATTTCAGGGTTTCCTGCACAAGAAGAAAGATTTTGCTCAAGGCCCTTCGCATTGTTTATCTTAAATCCCAATTTTTATTATTGTATACAGCAGTGATGATCATAATTTGAATAAGTATCAAAATTACTATGCAGTAAGAACAACGCTGAACACTTTTGTGGTTTCAAACAAAACTTTTTATTGATAGGTGGTAAAATGAAGAAATAAAATTATTTATAGTTGACTGATGTACTTTTAAATAGTACAAAGGCTTTTAAATAAATTTGTGACTCCTTGCAGTCTCTCAAGTTTTAGATGGTAATTTCCACTTGATTTAATTTTCAAGTTAAGGATTTCTTCCCTCCCATTGGATACAGAGCAAGATAATGGCTTCCCTCCCAATGTAGATGAAGTATCAATTGATGGAATTTTACCACCTACACAGTCATTTTATCTCCTACCTCTTCCTTGTCTTCTTTTCTCTATTTATTCTCCTCACAGTACATGAATAACATAAGTCCTTCTCCTCTACATTTCAGTATCAGGATGATACTCTTGTAGCCTCTCTTTTCCTTATCTCCAACAGATGTACCTTGGGTCCTGGATGGGGTCCAATTCCTCTCCTTATCTTCCTCTCCCTCCTTCTCCTCAGGATGGCTAAAAGTCATCCCCTCCCTGGATCTTGATGATCACAGGTTCCTCTTTTGTGAAGGGAACCTCTTCCATTTGATGGAAGAGCAGAAATTAAATTAGGATAACTGAGTCTTAAGTTTCTGGGTACTCCAAAATTAAATAAAGAATATAGGGTGGATTGGGAGGGTGGAAAAAAACTCTCATCCAAATAAAAGACTCCATGGAGACAACAATTCAATATAGAAACTAAGAGGACAGCTAAGACATGCTGCCTCTGCAAAATCAAAAAGGGAATCCACACAGTAAAATGGTGGCAAGACATTAAATGCCAGAGGAGCCTACCATATACAAGTTTCTGACGAAGTCAAAAGGTTTTATTGTATCTCTTTCTTCAATTCAACTTATAAGATTCCTTATTCTTGCTCTAAACACTATCTTTAGATTTTAATAAGAATAAAATATATTTTGCTTGTTGCTATATTTGATCCCTGCACGAGACAAAATATAATGAGGAAAATACTGAAGTTTAAGTAATCCTTAGACGTGCATAATACCACTATGCCAAAGTTGAAGAATTAATTATGATTGATAGAAAACAGATATAATGATGAGTCATTCTTGCTTGTGATAACATATGCTGCACTCCTATGTAATTGTGATTAGGACATGGGTCATGCTGACCTGTTAATTACTCATGATCTGAGATATCTATAGATGTAATGATGAAATAAAATGCAAGAAATAAAATTGTAATTGGTCAATCTGAAATATTTTTTTCTGAACCATGATTTTGCAAGATAATAAAGAGTATATAAGCTTGATTGTATGGATTGGATTTGAAAAGTACCCTGAGACTACTTCTCATGTAATATTACATTGAATACAAGTAGATGCTTAGACCGCTTTAAGGACTTGACCATTTCTATTGTGAAGCAGGATAGAGGGGAAATGATTTTTTGTTTTTAATTCCATACTTCCACATGGGGGGAGCTAAGAACCCACAAGGCTGCTAGTTTGTCTGTTCCCCCAAATAACGGCACCTTGTAACTAAATCCTAATAGGGGACTAACAGATCCCTACAGTACAACACAGTTTGCATGTGATGAAAGCCTTTAACAGAACATTTGTACTTAAGCAATTTAATGGAGTGGAATCTATTTTGTGGGAAGGAGTAGTCTAGTGATGAGAACAATGTGCTGGAAACCAGGGATCAGGCTTCTCCCACTGACATTACTTGTGTCCTTGGCCAAGTCACTTTATGTCCCATTACCACAGGTACCCCACTTTGTAAGCTATTTTGAGAAGGGACCTGTAATGCCTGAAAAAATGTTAACTACTTTGAGCTAAAACTGGAAAGGTGCTCTAGAAATACACTATCGGGCAGATTTTCAAAGCCCTGCTCGCGTAAATCCGCCCGGATTTATGTGAGCAGGGCCTTGCGTGCCGGCGCGCCTATTTTCCATAGGCCGCCGGCGCGCGCAGAACCCCGGGACGCGCGTAGGTCCCGGGGTTTTCGGAAGGGGGCGTGTCGGGGGCGGGGCCGAACGACGCGGCGTTTTGGGGGCGGGGTGCGGCATTTCGGGGGCGGGCCCGGAGGCGTGGTTTCAGGTCGGGGCGTTCCGGGGGCATGGCCGCGCCCTCCGGAACCAACCCCGGGTCCGGTCTCGGCGCGCCAGCAGCCCGCTGGTGCTCGTGGATTTACATCTCCCTCCGGGATGCGTAAATCCATGAATAAAGGTGGGGGGGGGTTTAGATAGGGCCGGGGGGTGGGTGGGTTAGGTAGAGGAAGGGAGGGGAAGGTGAGGGGAGGGCGAAAGAGCGTTCCCTCCGAGGCCGCTCCGATTTCGGAGCGGCCTCGGAGGGAACAGAGGCAGGCTGCGTGGCTCGGCGCGCGCCGGCTGCCCAAAATCGGCAGCCTTGCGCGCGCCGATCCAGGATTTTAGAAGATACGCGCGGCTACGCGCATATCTTATAAAATCCAGCGTACTTTTGTTTGTGCCTGCTGCTCAAACAAAAGTACGCGATCGCGCAGTTTTTCAAAATCTACCCCTATTTTTACTGCACTATTTTAATTTAATTTTTCTTTTCAGTACTTTTCAACATATATCAGAAAAGCACTTAGAGAATTAAAAAAAAAAAGAAAAGCACTTAGGAGGTGATCTAGTCCATCAATCTGTTCATCCAGTGATATGAAAGCTGTCTGTAAAACTGCACAGATCAACTTCAAATTCTGAGTTAAGGACTTTTAAAGTCCAATAAATTACCATTTTGAAGATTGCCTGAACCTGATGAGGTTGAGATCATTTCCAAGAGGGTAAAGCCATGCTTGATTTAATCTTCCTCTTTGTTGAGATATTATTGTCTACCTTTTTTTTTTGAGGGGGGGGGATGCTATTTTACCTTATTCATATCTTAAATACTACTATTGTACTTCATTCTTTTGCTCATGAACAAAGATTATAAGGTGCATATGTTTCTACTTAATCACTGCTCATGATTCAGGAATTTTTTAAAAGTTAGATCTCTGAATTTAAAGAGGTATAGATTACCCCTTTGACTGAGCATTATTGCCTCTGAAACACCTCTTAACATTGAGTGTGGAATTGATGTTGCACACTTGTCCTTTTTGAAGTTAAAACATTTTCACCTAATGAAATTATTTTTCAGTTGAAAGCGAAAAGAATGTAGCTGGTCCTGTTTTGTGGGGTTTACTTTGTAAAACAGGGATCTGGCAGCTTTTATTTATTTGCTTCTGTTCTACAGGGTCAGAGAAAGACAATTCAGATTGCTTCGTTAACTGGAGAGAGACCCAAAACACTGTAGGGAAGTATTTTCATTTTCTTCAGCTTATCAATCAGACAATGCATGTGTAGGTATATGTTCCTTACATAGAAAATAAACTTGTAGAAGTCCCTCTATCCTGATGAGAAATACTAAATAAAAAACAAATATTTACTCTTCAGTTGGAAAGCACACTTGAGCTCATGTGGTTTAGTGCTCTTCTATATGCCATAAAGTTGTCAAGTGTTCTCGTTCAACAACACTTTGTGGTGGTCACATGGCTCTTTCTCCATTATTTTTTTTACAAGACATCATCTGTAGAAAAGCTCTGGAATCTGCGGTTGACTAGGTTCTAATGCAGGAAAACTCTAGGCTACATATTTTCTTTTTTTATTGCATTCCCTTTCTAAAGGAGCCTATTTGATTGTTACTTGCATTATATTTATCTTATGGAATTTCATACAACAGAGGTGGCCAATTGCAGTCCTCAACAGCCACAAACAGGCCATGTTTTCAGGATATCAACAATGAATATGCATGACATAGATTTGCATGCACTCCCTCCATTGTATGCAAATTTCTCTTATGCATAATCACAGTGGATATTGTGAAAACCAGGCTTGTTTGTGGCTCTCAAGGACCGAAGTTGGCCACCCCTATCATATAACCATACAACAACATGATGCTGGCATCAGGGTCAGCCAGCACAATTTTGAAAATGGGCCCAGTGGGGCAGCAGCTACTGGGGATTGCTCCAGCTCTATTTCAACTACTGGAACACCACAGATAGAGTTAAGTGATGTCTGGGGAGAGTGGAAAGATTGGCGAAGGGGTGGTTAATTTTAAATGTCAGCACTGGGGGTTTTCAGTGTTGGGAGAGCCCTTCCTTCCCCCCCCCCCCCACTTTTCACTATGGTTTTTATTTAGTTTCTATTAAACAAAATGATACAAAATAAACATCAAACAAAACAAAATAAACAATAAAACAAATAAAGCAAAAACAATTTTTATTTTGTGTGTACCCCTATTCACTCTAAGGGGTATTACTTAGAAGCCCACCTCAGGAAAGTTTATACTAGTTCTAGTATAGATCCAAGGCTGCTCGGACTGCAGTCAGAGCATATAACATGGTTGCCAGCCATGTGGTCAGAGGCTCCTGGCTGGGGGAATGGGCGATGAGGAGACCTGGCCTCTAACCCTTGCCCTGCATGTGTACTGCAAGGTCGGGGGGGGGGGGGGGGGAGCAGGCTAGTTAGGGAGAACTATGGTTCCTGGGCAGGCCACGGGCTGGAGTGGGGCTACAAGATGCCTAGGTAAGTCCAGGCCCAGTCTATTTTCCTATTGTCCCATCACTTGCACAATATTAGACTCTAACCTGACATAAACCATACTTTCTATGAGGAGCAGCCTAGTGGTTCGAGCTGTAGGCTTTGAAGCAGGCCGACCAGGGTTCAAATTCTACTGCTTTTCCTAGTGATCTTAAGCAAGTCACTCAATCCTCTGTTGCCTCAGGTATAAACTTACAGGGTCATTCATCAAATCACATTAGGGTGTTAAGGCCCTAATACCTGGGATAAAAAATGCATTGTGAGATGTATATGCAAATTTTTAAATGTTAGTCAAAAGGGAGGAGTTTGGGCAGAATTTATGAAAATGAGGGGTGTTTAACATTGTAAGCAATAGCATAACCCATGTTATCGCATGTTTTAACACCAGAAATAACTACACCTTTTTTCTCAGCATTATGCTCTGCAATATACAAAATAGGATTTGTGGTATTTATCACAAATCCTGTTTTGGGTAGGAGAGGGGACTGGAGGGGAGTGGAGTGCAGTAGAGAGTGAGAGAGAGCCTCTAGGGTAGCATGCATACTAGTCAACTATTTATACCACTGTAGGAGGCTCAACTAATAACTCAAGGTGAGGTTTTGGTGGTGGTCTACGGTTTGGGGGGCAGTTTTACATGCAGTCTCAGATGTACTAACTGCATAGTACACATCAGTGAAGATTTGATGTGATTTGGTGTGAGGAAAGTTCACAAAGATGAGATTTGTACAATGTACTCTCGACCTAGTTTGACAGCAGCTAGGTAGAGAGTGCATCAAACTAGGTTGAGAATACAATGTACAAATCTCATCTTCGTGTACCTTTTATGACTCCAAATCACATCAAATCTTCACTGATGTGCCCTGTGCTGTTCGCTGTACCAGGCGCCTCATGCCCCGCCCCTGGACCGCCCCTCTGTCGAGGCCTGGCTCTTGCGCACGTAACAGGGGCTACGCACGTGGTGCGCACAATCCCCAGCCACACACATAACTCCTGTGTTTTATGCACGCAGGCCATTAAAAATCGGGCCATAGGTGCCTATGTTTTCTGCTGAAAATTCACATAAAATTAGGATCCTAAAAGTTAGGAACCTAAATTCAGGGCTACTATTTATTTGCCTAGATTTAGACTCCTAAATTAAGCTCATAGAAACATAGAAATGATGGCAGAAAAGGACCAAATGATCCACCCAGTTTGCCCATCAAGCTTATGCCAATATCTACTGCATTGTGCAAGTTACCCCTATGCTTATCAGTTTCCCAGACCATAAAAGTCAGGGTTTTTGGATGCTGTTTGAATCCAATCGCTGCCGTGGAAGCAGAAAGTATTGTTGGAGTTGTATCAAAAGTATTAGGCTTACAGGCGAATTTTAAAGGCCCGCTGCTTGTAAAAACTGGGGATTACGCGCTGCATGCATTTTCCAAAGGGCCCGGCTACTCGTGTAATTCCTGATACATGCTGAAGTGCCGGGCCTCAAGAAAGGGGTGGGCTGGGACAGCGCCATTAGCTGCTGTCCCGGTGAAGCGGGCACGGGCAGCCGGCTAGTGCACGGAGTCTACTGCTGCTGCGAAGGAGTAGTAAGGTAACTAACAAAAAAAAATTTAATTGGAGCGGACTGGGAGGGAACTGGCAAAGTCCTACTCGCATCGCTGTGCGTTGCTTTTTATTTATTTATTTATTTATTTATTTATTTAAAATTTTTATATACCGACATTCATCCAGGATATCATATCGGTTCACATTGTAACATAAACTGGCGCTAGGCATGGCGCTTTACATTGAACGATTAAAACATGCGAACAAGGTATTAAAAGGGGGTGGGAGATAACATGGGAAAGTTTGCATTAAATTATATTATAGCAACGTTTGCAAATATATACATATGTACAATGGAAAAAGACTAAGAAGTGCAGGCAGGCTAGTGAGGGAGAAAGGGGAGGAGGAGAGAGGAGAGCTGAGAAGGAGGGAGGAGCGGGGAAAGAGGTAGGAGGGGGAAAGAGGGAGGGGAGAGAGGGAGAGAGGGACAGTGAGGGAGAGAGGGACAGTGAGTGAGAAGGGGGAGGAGGAGAGAGGAGAGCTGAGAAGGAGGGAGGAGCGGGAAAGAGGTAGGAGGGGGAAAGAGGGAGGGGAGGAGAGGGAGAGAGGGACAGTGAAGGGGAAAGTAGAGGGGAGAGTGGAAGGTGGATATAATGGATAGGAAGAGTGAAAAATTAGGTGTATGCTTTAGCAAAGAGCCAGGTCTTAAGCTTCCGCTTGAAAGATTTGAGGCATTCCTCTTGCCGTAATATTCCCCGAGTGCGCAAGTCATGGGCTGCCTGCACATGCATGCACAGATGTTAAAATCCGGCGTGCATGTGCACGCAGATATTGTATTTTATAACATGCGCGTGGTTCCCGGCGCACGCACATAGACACACGCACGCGCTTCTTTTAAAATCTGCCTTTTAGTGATTAAGGGTAGTAAGTGCTGCATCAGCAAGTTACCCCCATGTTTATTTGCTCCTCAAACCGTAAAAGTCGGGCCCTCGTCGGTTGCTGTCTGAATCCAATTCTCCTTTTCCCAGTGCCACTGAAGCAGAAGCAATGATAGAGTTGCATTAACAGTATCAAGGTTTATTTGTTAAGGGTAGCAACTGCCACACTGGCAAGTTACTACCAGTTCCTAGTTCTAAAAATCAGCGCTAAGCTCCTAACTTTGTTTCCCCCATCCTAACTCTGCTCTCACAGCCACCCTTGTTTTTAGGACCCTAAATTTGGGATTCTAATATAACTAGGAGTCTAAATTTAGGTACTCAGCCCTAGTGAATTACAACTTGAAACAGAGTTTAAAACCTTTAAAAAAGCCCTGAAGACATGGCTTTTCAAACAGGCCTATGCAGACTACCTAGAGAAAGGAAACAGCTAGAATGAAAAAGCTAACCTCATGATTTTATTTTTCCATTCTTTTATTAATACTTTTTGTTTTTTATTGAAAACGTTTTTGTAATTTTTTCACTGATAAATATTATTGTTGTTTTATGATGTTTTTGTTATGTGAACCATTGTGATGTTCTTTTCGAATGACAGTATACAAAACTTTTTAAATAAATAAATAGTGAATTTTCAAAAGGACCAATTTAGGAGCCTAACTCCAAAAGTTAGGAACCTAAACTCTTTGAAACCTGTCCATTAGCAAGTCATTGTTACCTTTTTTGGATATTTCTAACAGCTTGGGACTTAATAAATTTTAATTTTCTTACATTTACGACAATTATGCTCCACAGACTCAAATATAAAAACAGAGCAGGAGAAATGAGATATAATTTTATATCACGAGAAATCCACAGAAAGCTGTTAAAAAAAGGCATATAGTTGAGTGAGATGGGCAAATCAATCACTTCTTTTGAAGCCCACTACACTCACTGGTGAAATCTGATGAGTCTGTGTTTTACTATATTCTTCCCAGGTGTTTTGGATACAGAATAGTATTTGATGCCACTGGAGAATTTTACAGTTGTATTCTATTTTTTTCACAGGTTCCAATTTTTGCATTACAATGTGGACATAGCATTTGCGATATATTGGTTCATTCAGAATATCGTGAGAGCGCCCAGTTTTTACAAGATCCTGATTCCACAGTTGGACATTATCCATGTGGTAGCTGTTCAGTTTGCAATCAAGCTTATTCAGGAGACATTTTACCATTAGAGAGGCTCTGCTGTTTCAAGATGAAACACAGCACCACTTGTGATTCAGCCAGAGTCATCTATCTAATTTGGTGCCCTTATAACCTAATATACATTGGCAAAACTAAGAGAAAATTGCCACTCGTATTACTGAACATCGCAGTGCCAATAAGTGTCAGAGCAGAAGCTCCTTCAGTACAACACTGTGAAACCATGACTCATTCTTCTGAGGAACTGAAATGTTCTGTTCTCCAGCAATTCAAGACCAAATGTAATGGCGGTGATATTAATGCATCTTTATTATGAGCAAAACAAAAATGGATTTACAACCTTATCCCAGTATATCCTGGGGGTCTGAATAAAGAAATTGAATGATTTTTTTTTAATGATTTCAGACATTTTTTCTGATATTGTTTGTACATGATTATACAAGAAGTGTTATGTAGTGCAGATTTGAATTATGCGCAGTGAAGGAACTGTGGGGTAGATTTTATAATTTTGTGCGAGCGGGCCGCACCACGCCCCCGGGCCAGCCCCCGAAATGCCATGTCACTCTCAGCCCGCCCCCGAAACACCGCGTCACTCGTGGCACGCCCCCGACACGCCCTCCATGCAAGCCCCGGGACTTGCGCGTGTCCCGGGGCTTGCGCGTGCCGCCGAGCCTATGCAAAATAGGCTTGGCGTATCGTACGCGTGTACCCCTTTGAAAATCTACCCCATAGAGTATAGTTTTTTGTATATTATCTAAATGCACATTTATCTTGTTCATGAGTGATGCATATTTACATCAGGTATTATGATTGGCTCCCAGATATCACAATCTGACGTACATAAGAACATAAGAAAATGCCATACTGGGTCAGACCAAGGGTCCATCAAGCCCAGCATTCTGCTTCCAACAGTGGCCAATCCAGGCCACAAGAACCTGGCAAGTACCCAAAAACTAAGTCTATTCCATGTTACCATTGCTAATGGCAGTGACTATTCTCTAGGTGAACTTAATAGCAGGTAATGGACTTCTCCTCCAAGAACTTATCCAATCCTTTTTTAAACACAGCCTCTGGCAACAAATTCCAGAGTTTAATTGTGCGTTGAGTAAAAAAGAACTTTCTCCGATTAGTTTTAAATGTGCCCCATGCTAACTTCATGGAGTGCCCCCTAGTCTTTCTACTATCCGAAAGAGTAAATAACCAATTCACATCTACCCGTTCTAGACCTCTCATGATTTTAAACATCTCTATCATATCCCCCCTCAGTCGTCTCTTCTCCAAGCTGAAAAGTCCTAACCTCTTTAGTCTTTCCTCATAGGGGAGTTGTTCCATTCCCCTTATCATTTTGGTAGCCCTTCTCTGTACCTTCGCCATTGCAATTATATCTTTTTTGAGATGCGGCGACCAGAATTGTACACAGTATTCAAGGTGCAGTCTCACCATGGAGCGATACAGAGGCGTTATGACATTTTCCGTTTTAGTCACCATTCCCTTTCTAATAATTCCCAACATTCTGTTTGCTTTTTTGACTGCCGCAGCACACTGAACCGACGATTTCAATGTGTTATCCACTATGACACCTAGATCTCTTTCTTGGGTTGTAGCACCTAATATGGAACCCAACATTGTGTAATTATAGCATGGGTTATTTTTCCCTATATGCATCACCTTGCACTTATCCACATTAAATTTCATCTGCCATTTGGATGCCCAATTTTCCAGTCTCACAAGGTCTTCCTGCAATTTATCTCAATCTGCTTGTGATTTAACTACTCTGAACAATTTTGTGTCATCTGCAAATTTGATTATCTCACTCGTTGTATTTCTTTCCAGATCATTTATAAATATATTGAAAAGTAAGGGTCCCAATACAGATCCCTGAGGCACTCCACTGTCCACTCCCTTCCACTGAGAAAATTGTCCATTTAATCCTACTCTCTGTTTCCTGTCTTTTAGCCAGTTTGCAATCCATGAAAGGACATCGCCACCTATCCCATGAGTTTTTACTTTTCCTAGAAGCCTCTCATGAGGAACTTTGTCAAACGCCTTCTGAAAATCCAAGTATACTATATCTACCGGTTCACCGGTAGATATAGCCCTATTTAGGGTGTTAGGATATAGCCCTAGTTAGGGTGTTAGGATATAGCCCTATTTAGGGTGTTAGTATGGCATCTAGGGAACCCCTGATGAAGACAGTTTTATCTGCCGAAACATGATCCATTTTAGGTCCATTAGAAGGGAAATTTTAAGCACCTCTGTGAGAGGTTGAGGGTCTATTTGAATAAACATCAAAAGCATTCCTGTGAGCAGCTGAAGTTTGCAATTTTAGAAGTTAGAGAATTTTCGTTATGAGTTTTCCAAGTTAAGTATGAATATTGATTAAGTGTTTAAATTTTGATTATTTAGCATACTATTTAGTTTGCTATGTTAATTATATTATGAAATAATATATTTACTTCTTTCTTCTTTGGAAATGCAAATAATTTTAAATGATTAATTGCTAACTACTGTAAACTGATTTCATATGCTTGCATGAAAAGTCGGTATATAAAAATTATTAAATAATAAATACATAAATAAATACATAAATAAATAAAGTAGAATTTTTCCCACAATTTCATGTTTTTGCTTAATCACATAAGTTGATCTGGTAAATGATTTGATAACAGTGCAATCTCTGAGTTTTTTGAGACAAGGAGATTATTTAGGCACATGAGATTAATACTCTGATACCAGATTTTAAAACATTTTTTGACATTTAAATTATGTTTGGCACCTCATTTTCTTTTATATGTGGTTTCTCATGTCTACTAACAGCTGAAGTTAAATGACATGCAAATTAGTAAAACAGTAAGTATGCACATACAGAAGATATCACAAAACTTAACGACACCTCCCTGAGGTATAATTCAGTTTTTTTGCATTAATGTATCTGTGAAGCAGTTTGCATATGTAGTTTTTTTTCTGCATTAGTAGACAATGAGTTGTTTTGCATGGATTTGCATCTCATTTCATTACCGTAGATTTTGCATTTAAACTTGTGAAAGCTAGGTTGCACAAATTAAACATGCTATCACATAAATTAGATTTATACATGCTAAGAGTACTTTTAATGTGTGTTAACTCTTGTGGAACTGCCAGCACACTTCAGTACATTGGCACCACCATTTGTTGTAATATCCTGTTGTTTTCTAAAAAATGAAACCAACAAAGTATAGATTTTGATTTTTTAAAATTGATTGTTAACAGCTGAGCACATTTTGGAACCCCAAAAAATGTTTGTTATGAATGTTGATTTTAAGAATAAGACTTTAGTTTTTGGGGAACAGTGCAATAAAAAAAGCAAAATACACTCCAAGTCAGTTTGCTTTCATAATGTTGACATGGCACATCTTTTGCTGTGAAACGTTTTTCCAGTTCTTAAATATTCCACTTTCAGGAAAGAGCCCCACAGTTCTCTTTGCAGAAGTTTTTGCTTGCAAAACTTTTTTTTTCTGTGAACTATTTTTTTCCTTCCAGAAGTGGCAGTAAATAAAATCCTTGGTCAAAATATGTGCTATTTCAAAATCATGCAAGCAAACCAACTTTCAAGCTATTAATACTTTTCCTTTGTCCTACTTTTCCCCAGAACTTCAATCTGGCCCTAATTCTCCACAAAGCAGCTCTACAGAAAAGTGTTTTAGAAATGAAAAAGAAAATAGATTGTGCTGGTGATCACAGCAATTGCCAAGGAAACATTATCTTTGATTTATGATCTCAATGTAACAGCAGTGCAGGTAGTCCATAAAAATAAAATTCAATCAAATGAAAACCTTTTAGTGGTTGGAGGCCTCTATAAATATCGGACCTTTTTGTTGAAAAAGCTTTATATGTGAAATAATCTAAACAACTTTCTTTAAAATGATTTACGGTGGTGCACTGCAACTTGGCAATAACAAAATATGAAGTTAAAATATGATTGGTATAAGTTAGTATATTACTTGTGTAAATATATTTTTTAATCAGTGCTGAAATATTGAAAGAAGCAATTGACAAAGAATTGTCAAAAAAGTACCTAAAAGTCTAAAAAGCAACTGGAAAGAAAGCTACATGAGATCTGTGATATATTATTATAGACTCACTGATACTCTGGTGAAATTCCCCGGAGGCCTCTATACCCTCCCTTTTTCACCAGCCCATCCCCAGAACACTCTAACCTCCTTCCCCAGCCTAACCCCAGAAATCTCTCCCCCTCTCCAACCCCATTTTCCTAGCACTTTGACCCTCCTACCTAGCCCAACAACAGAACTCTTTCCCCCTCCTCAACCTGACCCCAGCATTCTTTCCCCCCCTTACCCAGCACACTGCATTTTCCCTCCAATCTCCATCCCAGATATTTCCCACCCCCGACTTCCAACCCAAACCCAGCACGCTCATCCTCACCTGATCTGAGGAATTTTGCTATTCCCCCCCCCCTTCTACCCATCTGTCTGCTTCTCTCTACTTATCCGCCTAAGTGGTAGCCACTGAATATAGATGGATATTGGTAGGTGCCTATTTATCCTAAGTAGCATTTAATATTGGCCTCTGTCTCTATATATCGATATTGATAATTATTATTGTACTTCTTTCCATGCTACATAATATACAAAATGCATAGAACTGTCCAAGTACCATAGAAACCTGGTGGCAGAAGACAACCATATGGCCTATATTTAGTCTGCCCAAGCACACCAACTATTCACCTTTACAATCTCTACAACTCCCTCGCAAGCACAGAGCATCTCTGCCATGCTTTCTTGAATTCAGATACTTTCCTGCTCTCTAACACCTCCAGAAGTCGTCTGTTCTATACATCCACCACCCTCTCTGAAAATAAATATTTCCTTGGAGTACCCCTGAGCTTTTGTCACCCTGACATCCTGTCTGTCTCTTCTCCTGGTGATATCATCATCAATAAGATGCCAATTTTTTGGAGCATGGAACAATATATACTGTATGACAACTATAATTATTTTCACTGGAAGAAATATATTGGGAGTTTGAAAAGCCACTCATTTAAATATACAGATACTTAAGTTTAATAAATACTGCTTCCTACCAATAATGAGTTAATTTGCAGGGAAAAGTCAGATGTAGAACTATAATATTTCTAAACACTGGCTCCTCCAGCTATACTTGAAGGAAAGTATTTGAAAAATACAGGGGTAGATTTACTAAACTATATAAGGGTGTAATGAGAAAAACAGCATTTAATACATGATATACCCATATAAAGGTGATACTGTGCAATATTTTGGCCAAAAATCCACCCTCTTTTGAAATTAGCTGCTTTTCATGCATTTGCATGCATATTATATACAAATACATGCAAAACAGCTAACACATAGGTAATTCTATGCAAATAAAATAATGTGGTTTGACAAAAACAAAGAAAGCCATTTATTTTAACAAAAATTGAGGTGTAGATATTTTCCCGCTGGAGCATCGAAACACTAACACATGTCTTGATGCTCCCATGGTAATTTTTAAAGGGTTACACGGGCCAAAAACTTTCTTACCCCCGAGTGCAAAATTGTCCTGGGAGGTCTAGGAAGAACGCCCCCCCCCCCCCCCGTTCATCCCTCCCCCCACCCTGCTGCTTTTAGAGGTGGCCCGGCAGGGCAAAAGCCAAATAAAGAAATTTAAAGTTACGTGGTGACACCTCGCCCCTTCTTCCCAAATCTTGCCCCTTTCCATAAAGATCATTGCATGGTTCTAACACCCCTACTTCCACAGATGAAATTCATGGTTACTAGTGACCCACCCCTTCCTAGCCACCCCCGTGGACTCCTCTTACATACAGAAATTTCCTGATGTTTAGTGGTGGCTCCCCAGAACCCACACATACCTTTTGAAGGTGTCTAATGGAGCGCCCTCATCTTTCAAAAAGGCTTTGACCAGCCTTTGCCTCATGGAGGTCGAGGGGGGTGATTTTTATGGAAAGGGATGGGGTGCATCACCATGAGACTTTAAATTCATTTTTTTTTTTTTTACTTTTGCCCCTGCTGGGTCACCTCTAGAGGTGGTGGGGAGGGAGGGTGGAGGTTTTCCCCCAGGGAGATTTTGTTCACTTCTGGGGTAGGGTAATTTTTGGGCCATGTGGTCCTTTAACACGATGGCAGTCCTAGGCAAAGTGGGCCACTATTGTGTGTTTTTTCCCCCTATTTTGTAGCAATATTTTTTATCTCAGGTTTTTTCGGTGACATAAATTATTGCTACAAAACCTCTGCAATATTTTACCAGGGAGGGGCAAAATATCCTGAGAATGCAACCTCTGCAATATTTTGCCCCTTCTGCGGTAAAATATTGCAGCTTGATAAAAGACTTCCTTACATAGCAGAAACTCTTACACATTAACCATAACTTTCTAAATTCAGCACTACTTAGATAAGTCGCAAGTTATCTGGCTAAGTCGTGACTGCTGAATATCTGCCTGTGATCAGTGGTCGCCACTTAGCCAGATAAGTACTTATCTGGCTAAGTATTTAGCCGGATAACTTGTGGGTGGATTGGGGAGAAGCTACTTATCCAGTTAACTTAGCTGGATAAATGCCAATATTTTGACATATCTGGTTAAGTTAAGTGGATAAATTAGAGCTGCTCAATAGGAAATTGAAAATGCCATAATGCATAGTGTGATGCAAATTTGAAAAAGGGGAGGAGTTTCATCATTTGTAAAGCCATGTGATAGGGCTTTATTGTGCTATGGGAGGTTTTTGTAAATGCCCTTTTTAGGGGAGAGAGAGAGAGAGAGAAAGAGAGAGACTAGCCATAATGCTCTCATACTAGGTAGATATTTATACCTCTATATGAGGCCTACCTAATTACTCGAGGTGAGGTTTAGGTATTAGTGTAGGGGTTAGGGGCCACTTTGACATTCAAAGTGAGTCGTACAAACAGAACAGTGCTCTCTTGTGACGATTTGATGACCTTCGGAGTAAGGAAACTCACCCAAAGATGAGATTTGTGCAATGTTCTCTCAACCTAGCCTGATGTTACCCAGGTAGAGAGTCCATCAACTAGGTTGAGAGAACATTGCACAAATCTCATCTTTGGGTGAGTTTCCTCATGCTGAAGGTCATCAAATCTTCACAACAGAGCACTGTTCTGTTCGTATGTCTCACTTTGAATGTCAAAGTGGCCCCTAACCCCTACACTAATACCTAAACTTCACCTCGAGTGAGTAGATAGGCCTCATATAGAGGTATAAATACCTACCTAGTATGAGCACATTACAGCTAGGCTCTCTCTTTCTCTCTCTCTTTCCCCACCCCCATGGTTGGAGAAGGGCCCTGATAGCTAGGCTGGATCTCCAGCAGCTTAAAATGGTCCCCCCAGTGGTTGTATGTAGGAAATACAACAATTCAGGCACTTATCGCAAAGTGTGAAAAAGTTATTGCAGTTTGCACTAATACCTAAGCAAAGTACTAAGATAGCACACTTTGCAATAAACTGCCTTTTACCATAAAACACACCCCTTTTCCTATCGCATGCAATAATTAGTGCATTTTGATAAATCCATGCCTTACTTAGCCATTTAGGTTTGAATATTGTCCCCAATATGTTTAAGCCCATAACTAAGCCAAATGAAATGTATGTTAGTGTGTTTTCATGTGTACTGTCTGTCCAGCTGACTCCATCCTGCTTTTAAGATTTTGAATAAAGTTAATGCTTTTATCTTTGGATTACAACCATGGCTGATGCTTTGGATTTCTGGAGTGCTCTGACAGTTTTTTTGCAAGAGTTTTAAATTTCTTTTTCTGCTGACACCATTCACTTTCATTTACAAGTATTAGGCATGCACTACTGTGACTTTATTTAACCTGAACGTTTGCCACTGTTCTCAAGGTTGTCATTAGTTGATTTTCTGGAAGGATGACATACCTTATTCTGTTAGAAAATAGTCCCCAATAAAAAGTTATTCTAGTCCATTTTATTTCATTAAAATGAAGAAAGTAAATCTTATTCTCTTCATTCTACCCAAAACATTTCTAAAAATAGCTTTTAGTAGTGTAGAGTTCTAGTAACTGAATTAGTCCTGAAGAAGGTGAGATTCTTTTTAGCCTTTGAAATCTTTTATTAGTGAAACTTCTTGTTATATTAATCTAATTTAGATTTATAAACAGTTTTCCTTGTACCAAAATACTACCCAAAGTGGTTTAAAAAAACCCCCAAATATTTAAATAATAATAAGCATACATCAAAACATCATTAATCTAATAATCATTAAACTAATAATTCTGTAAAATTAGCCAAATATATTTCTTTAAATGAACTTTTGAGACCAGAAATGTTTTTTTTGGGTTTTTTTTCCAGACGAAAAGATCTGTGTGGTTTCCAAAAGTCATACATAACTTGATCTTTGGATAATTCATGTGTTGCTTCAAACAAACTTATCATAATCTGTAAATATTGTAAAACTTTGTTTTTCAAATGTGGAAAGGCTTGTACTCCACACAGCATCTAAATTAGAGAATTCTTCCCAGAGTTGCCTTTTTTTTTCCCCTAGAGTCTACAGTGATGTGGAAAATTCAATACAACCTAAAACAAGATGTGCCTAATTACTATACATGCTATGCAACAGTGCTCTCAGTACGTTCCATTCCTACCATTAGTGGCAGATGTTCCAACAAAATGCGCAGGGTCCACTGTGATCAGATTCTTCCTGGGGTTCCTTTCACTGCTCTGAAACTTGCACAGTTCCCTGATCATGACAATCTGCTTACTGTACAAGTCAGAGAAAATCTGATGGGCAGCAGTGGCCAGTAAACATGAATAAGTTTCTATCACCAACTTAACCCAACTGATAGTAATTTTTAAGATTTTCAACGATAGATCATACCCCTTATTGAAGTGTATTATCATTTTCAAGCCAATTAACCCAAAACCTATTTATATTTTACGTTTTCTTTCCTTTTTTAAATTAAAAGTTCCAATTCAGTAGTGCAAAGCATAATATTTTTGCTTACTCCTCTTTACTGTGTGCAAATATTACCCAACTGCTATTAATTAAAAAAAATTCTTATTTTAGTGAACTAGTGTATATGAAAAGGATTATGCACTTGACCACATAACTGTTGTTACTATATATATAACCAGTTAACAACAGACAGCATACTTCTGATATTGCTATTACTGAGGTACTTGGAGAACAAGCAAAAACTAATTTATCACCGTGGCAAAGCTGAGAAGGTTCAACTCAGCCAAAGTGTTAGTCTCAGTGCCCACTATGAAATTACAATGCACTGATTTATTGGATCTGAATGCTTGCCACAATGAGAACTCTTCCTTTCTATCTAATCACATGGTAGTGGAGGCAAAACAGTGTAAAATGCATAGAAGCATGGAATAAATGCAGAGGATACTCAGCTTTTGGGAAGCTAAGGATTATTTTAGCATTGGGAGGGGAGGGCCAAAGGGAGCGGGAGGTGAATACTTTAGTGAAGGAAAGGCAGAGGAATACTTTATTTTATTCCAACAAGGCAGGGGTGGGGGCTATTGTTGCATGAGCTACTTTGTTCTATTTTTTATAATTGGCATGTTGGGGTCGCCTGAAGTGGTGGCCCTGGGATAACCAAGGTGTCAGCTTTGACCCCCACTTTTTTTTATTTTTGGAACAATTTTTTTTCGATTTTGCATGGCTCTATAAATCGAACGGGGGAGCCTTTCCCAGTGTCTCGTATTCCGGTGTCCCCTGTTCCAGTGTCTTTTCTTCCAGTGTTCCTGTTCCGTGTCTTCCTTGGTAGTACTCCCTGGACTGATCTCTCGGTACTGACCATTGCCTGTCTATGGACCATGTTGGATCACCACCTGGATTTTGACCATTGCCTGACCTGACTTCTCCCGGACTGACCTCTGGTAACTGACCCCTGCCTTGGCTAACTATTCTGGACTGATCTCTGGCCTTTGACCCTTGCTATCCTTTTGGACTCTCCTTGCTGGCATCCCGTGACCTCCGGCCTTCCTCCTTGGACAACGACCGCGCACCCTTGTTGTGGTGGGCACTCCTCTGAATTGTCTCTCTGAGATCCTGTGAGGCCCACCTGAGACCATCTCCTCCTGTAGTCCGCCTCCTGGTGGCAGGTGCCCTCTGGGTCCGACCGGAGGGTCGTACCAACCCTGCACCAGGCCAAGGGTCCACTCCCAGCGCAACAGGGAAATTCTACAGGTGGTCACATTTTGTGGCTAGTAGCTGGGATATATCCCTGGTAGTGTGCACAGAAATAACTGGACACAATGGAAAAGCCAATAGGTCTTTTTCTGCTGTCATCTATTACATTACTATAATACTGTATCAAAGGTTAATGTTTTTGCTAGAAACTAAAATAAAAACATCCTCAGAAGCTTTGTTTCTCATTCCTTTACACTTAGCCACTGCAAAAATTTAAGAACTATACAAAAACCAGGATCAAGTCTCTCAGCAAATTATTTACTTCCAATATTCAAAGCAATTCTCTTCTGAACACATTTCTAAGTCCTTTACCTTTAATAGCAACACTATGAAAAGTATTTAATTAAAAGTGATCTTTGCCTTTCCATAAGCTATGAAATGTCAAATATGTGTAAAGTTCAAAAAGCTTTCTTAACAGCATACAGCTAATACCAAAAGGTAGGCATGAGCTTGTTTTACAATGGCATAACTGAATGGAAGTTTCTAAATACAGGAACAGCATCACAAACACACGTTTTCATATTTCTGATTTCCAAAAGTATTAACATAGATCTAATTCTCCAGAACACCATCACTTACTGTATTAAATGTTACAGTACTTGGTTAAGGACTATAAATAGGCTGAAACCCAACTCAGAAACTATTACATAGATTCAGATATCCAGAGGTCCTAAGTCATATGCAAACTACATCGTTACCTTCCATATTTAGGCATTAATATACTCAAACTTGAAATATGACTGTTTCTGTTTATCTTATAGAACTTTGCCCTCTTCTCAAATTCTATGATTTGTATTCAACACTGAATATATTTTCCAGACTTAAAGCCATCCATTGCTCCTACCATGTGATAGAGGCTGGCCAATGACATCGATAGCCCCTGTCACATGGTAAGGGCAAAGGGCCATCGGCGCCATTTTGATTAGTGGCAGCTGACGGCCCGAGAGCGTGAGATTGCTCCTGGGACCCCTGCTGAACCACCAGGTACTTTAGGAAAGTTTTTTTTTTGGGGGGGATTATAAATAATTAGATCTAAAGGGTCGGGGTGGGTTTGGTGTTTTTTTTTTCCTGTGTGCCCTTTCTCCCTCCCCCAAAAACGATAAGAAAACCACACGATATTTTCATCCGTCAAAAAAACGATGCACATCCCTACTCAGCAACACATACCACAGCAAAACTTTAACATATACAATAGAGATCATTAGAATGTTGCCAATTCCTGCTGGCAATTTCTGGTCACCAACAAGAAACTTCATGGAACTCCATGAAGCCAACCACCTGAAGATATACGACATTATAGTAGTAACCTGCACGGAACAGCAGTTAATACCGTTAACAGAACGCATGGGGGTAACCTGTACAGAGCGGCAGTTACTACCCTTAACGGAATGCATGGGGGCAATCTGCACAGAGCAGCAGTTAATACAGTTAACAGAACGCATGGGGGTAACCTGCATGGAGTGGCAGTTACTACCATAAGCAAATTGCTGGGCAGACTGGATGGACCATCTGGTCTTTATCTGCTGTCATTACTATGTTACTATGTCTGTACAGCAGATGCTCACAAATGTAAATATCTCAGAAATCAGTAGTTAAAAAATATAGATCTGGGCACCCGCCTTTTCATTCAAAAGGCTGGTGTAGTGGGGAAGAGGGTTATCTTATTGCAGTGGAGGGAGGTGGATCCACCCTCCTTTTGGGTGTGGAGAAACCTCTTCTATACAATGATGCACATGGAATCTCTTTCTTCGCATGGACCTCCTCAGTTGCGGACGAGATTTTTAGAAGTCTGGGAACCTTATATACAAACGCTTCCTCATCAAGCCAGGAGCCGAATCCTAAACACATGAAGTCACGGCGAATCTTTACCTGCTATGTATCATCAGACATTGCATACCATTGGTACCGTAGAAGGTGCAGTTATCATGATGGACTGGACACTATACTCAGAGGCACATAGGGGGGTAGGGGGATCCTGATTGTATTGTTATATTGTTGTTGCTTTCAGTATTGCTGGGAACGGTGGCAGAACCAAACCGAACCCAGATGTTTGTATGTCTGAAACATGAGAAACTTTAATAAAATTGTTTAAACATAAAATATATCTTGAGAAAAATGAATGACGAATCTGCAATGCCATGGCATTACTCACAGTCCAGTCTTTTTTGTTCATATGATAAGTATTTCAGGATATTTAGCAATGTATTTGAAAGTACCATATTAGCCCTATTATAAAACAAGAGTTATTTTTTTAAAAGTGTATTTCAAAAAACCTACCTCATCTTATAATTACAGTCAAGTGGAAAAGCCAATCCTGTAGCCTGCTAGTTCTTACCTGCCTGCCCGCTCGAAAAATTCTGGTTCCCTGCAGCCCACCCGATGAATTGTTTTCCCAAAAGCCCATGGGGGTGAAGATGGATGGCTCCTCGCTGAGGCCAAATATTTGTTTACCTGATGGCCCAAGCTGCAAGGACCAAGCAAATGGAGACAAGTAGTGTAGTAAAGCCAAAACACATCCCAGAAGACAACAATGACACCCAAGCTACAGGAAGTAGAGGGCACTGCTAATCATTCTCTCTGTGTTGAGAGCTGTGACTGCAGAGCACCTGCAAGGCAGGGAATCTAAGCATGCAACATTCACATGTACCCATATCGGGGAGATCTGTTATCCTGCCTGAACCATCCGTTCTCATCAGATCCCTTGCTAAGGTCTCTGCAGTGGGAAAATGGAAGGCACTAATAATGGTAGTCGCTTCACCAGGCAGATCAGTTGGAGTTTTGCCTATCTACAGGCCACTCTCCTGGGCCACTCTCCTGTGCGCGCGATTTAGTATGCAAATGAAGGTCCGCAGTAAAAAGAGGCGCTAGGGACACTAGCGCGTCCCTAGCGCCTCTTTTTTGACAGGAGCGGCGGCTGTCAGTGAGTTTGACAGCCGACGCTCAATTTTGCCGGTGACGATTCTCAAACCTGCTGACAGCCACGGGTTCGGAAACGGACGCCGGGAAAATTGAGCGTCCGTCTTCTGACCCGCGGGCCGATTTAAAATTTATTTTTTTTAAATTTTGGGGCCTCCGACTTAATATCGCTATGATATTAAGTCGTAGGGTGTACAGAAAAGCAGTTTTTTCTGCTTTTCTGTACACTTCCCCGGTGGCAGGCGTTAATTTTTGAAAGTAAAATGTGCGGCTTCGCTGCACATTTTGCTTTCTGGATCATGTGGGAATAACTAATAGGGCCATCAACATGCATTTGCATGTTGCGGGCGCTATTAGTTTTTGGGGGGGGGGGGGGGGTTAGCCGCGCGTTTTCGACGTGCTATTACCCCTTACTGTATAAGGAGTAAAGCTAGCGCGTCGAAAATGCGTGGCCAAACTGTACTGTATCGGCCCGCTATTAGCTGGAGATTGGAGTATAACTGCTATGCACTGAAGTAACAGGTACTGTAACCCACATCTAGGACAAAAGGGAGAACCTTTGTTTTATTTTCTGGTTGGGATTTGCGCAGACTAGGAGAGGCTGGAGGGAACAGAGGAGAAGGAGCGAGAAAGTCTAAAGGGAAGGTGAATGCAAAGAAAGTCAAAACAAAATAAAGCAGACAAAAAAAGGCAAAAATGGAAATGGTTTTCCTTGACTCCAATTTATGAGATTGACTTGTATCTGAGGCAGTTTTACATTTGGGCCAATATGGTATTAAAGCTGCTCCATAGTTCGTAAACACCATGGATTGGTATCATAAGTGGATGCCAGCCAGTTGAGGCCTTGGATAAAACTGCTAGAAGCAAACAGAGCTTCTGTTTATATTAAAATAACATGGTATTTCAGTTTCAGACATTAAAGGATCTTAATATCCATCAATATGTAAATCACTACTACAAGTATTTTTTATGCAAATCAGATTTATACTGTCCTCACTCATCAAATTCAAGCTTGCTGAAAAACTTGTTTTGAAGGTGCAGTGTAAATTAAGTCCCTAAATTGGTTTTTAATAGTACAATATGTCTTTAACTAATTAATTCAAAAGGCAAGAAATACCCTTCAAATGGGATAATGGATAGGGAGGCTTCTCAATGAATAGTCAAATGGAGCTGTACTTTAAAAAAGACTGTAAATATAGCAACCTGAAGGCAGTGAAGCAATGTGACAAGATGATAGCTAAAGCCTGAAGAATGCTGGGCTTCATAGAGAGAGAGGAATAACCAGTAAGAAAAAGGAGGTGATAATCCCTTTGTTCATGTCCTTGGTGAGGCCTCACCTGGAGTACTATGTTCAGTTCTGGAGACCTTATCTCAGAAGGGACAGAGACAGGATGGTGGTGGTCCAGAGAAGGGTGAGCAAAATAGTGGTGAGACTCTATCAAATGACTTATGAGGAGAGGCTGAAGGACCTAAATATGTATACCTTGGAGGAGAGGAGGTACAGAGGAGATATGATACAGACCTTCAGATACCTGAAAGGTTTTAATAATGCACAATCGACAAACCTTTTCCATTGGAAAGAAATCAGTAAAACTAGGGGTTACGTAATGAAACTCCAGGGAGGACGACTCAGAACCGTCAGGAAATATTTCTTCATGGAGAGAGCAGTGGATGCCTGGAATGCCCTTCTGGAGGAGTTGGTCAAGACAAAAACAGTGAAAGATTTCAAAGGGGCATGGGATAAACACTGTGGATCCCTAAAGGCTAGAGGATGGAAATGTAGAAATGAGTACATGGGGGTAACTTGCTGGTGTGGTGGTTACTACCCTTAACCAATAAGTCTTCATACTGTTGATGCAACTCCTACACTGCTCTCTGCTTCAACGGCAGGGGGAAAAGAGAAAAAGGGGAATTAGATTCAGACAGCAACCACCAAGGACGTTGAATTTTACGGTCTGGCAAAACAAATAAGCATGGGGGTAACTTGCTAATGTGGGTGTTACAACCCTTAACCAATAAGCCTGATACTTTTGATACAAATCCAACATTGCTTTCTGCTTCAAAGACAAGAGATAACAGGGGACTGGAGTCAAACAGCAACCATCGAGGGCCCTGACTTTGATGGTCTGGGAAACTGATGAGTATGGGAGTGACTTGGATGACGTGGCAGTTACTACCATAAGCTTTCTGGGCAGAATGGATGAACTGTTTGGACCTTTTCTATGTTTCTAAGAACACTGTGAAGCTCTATTAGCAAAGCCAAATGAGAATACTAAACTGTGAAAGCCAGTACATTGCTACTTTTGCTATTCTACACAATGAAACATAGATGATCTTTGGCTTGAACCTTATCCATATACATGAACACTGTTTGTCCATTTTTGCTGCAAAGTCTGTGGGTACATTTTATCCATGAACTTTGTACCAAATTCCAAAGGAAAATTACAGATATGCTTTCACTCTGAAACTTGACATGTTTAAAAATTATATTTTTTTAAAGTGCCATGGACTTTTGCTGCTGCTTTATGTGCAGGAAGATTTTTCATGGGAAACAACACATGTAGATTTGAAACTACAATCTATAAGCATCATTTCCCAAACCCATCCGAAACACATACCCAGGGGTGCTTCCCCTGAATGCGGCTAAAATATATATATGCTGTGGTACACCACACATAATTTTAGGAAGATTGAAGAAGTGCACTTTCCAGGCAGCCAGTTTACTATTTATCTGGAAAAAGGATTTTGAAAATTGTCCTCATACAGGGGTAGATTTTCAAAAAAGCGCACGTGAGTCCATGTGCGCGTGGCTCCTGGCGCACACATGGATGCGTCGATTTTATAACATGCGCACGTTGCCGCGTGCATGTTATAAAATATGATTCCTGCGCGCGCATACGTGGCCAATTTAATAACGGCACGCGCAAGTGTGGGTGGGTGTTGTGTCATGTGCGCAACGGGGGGATTTTAAAAAAATACGCGCGGCAACAGGAGTAGGCCTTTCCCAGTTCCTATCCCCCTAACTACCCTTCCTACCTTTTCCCCTCTCCTCCCTGACCCCTAACCCTTTCCTATCTAGGCAAATTTTTTTGTTAAATTACTTACTGCTCTTTTGAAGCAGAAGTAACTTCCTCAGGCGCACATTTCCCCAGGACAGGGCCTAATGGCCACTGTCCCTGCCGGCCCTCGCCCCGCTTCTCCCTGCCCGACCCTTTGAGACAGCCCGGCACTTCTGTGCGTACCAGGAGATATGCACGTAGCCAGGCCATTTCTAAAATGCGCTCAGGGCCCGGCCACGCACCTATCCCTCGGTATTTACGCACATCGGGCTTTGATAATTCGCCCGATAGAGCATTTAGGGTGCAATTTTGTAAGAGTCTGCATACATTTTCCATCAAATATGTGCCCAAGTTACAATAATTTTCAAAGTGAACTTATGTGTGCAGGTTTGCTTTGAAATTATTCCTCCTTCCAAATACACACAACAACACCTGCTAATAAGTGTGTAGACATTTTTTTGGGAAATTAAATGCATACTTTTGGAAATGCAAAAGTATGTTTGTAAATACAACACCCCTACCCAACCCTGCTACCGAAAATGCCTCAGCTCAGTTCAAATAAACTTACGAACATAAACGGCATACAAACCTAAGTTTACTAGTATATCAGACAGGCAGGGCCGGTGCAAGGGGATTAGGCACCCTAGGCGAACCTTCTGCCTTGCACCTCCACACCCCTCTCCCGGTCACGCCACCCCACGGTTTCGGCCATGAGCAGGTTGGGCGCTGCTCGTAGCCCGCCAAATCGTCACTCCTCTTTGCCACCACTTGCAGCCCCATATGGCTCGCGCTCAGGGGTAGATTTTCAAAGGGGTACGCGTGTACCCCCCGAAAACCTACCCCAAACCCCCCCCTGCATGTACCGAGCCTATTTTGCACAGGCTCGGCGGCGAGCGCAAGCCCCGGGACGCGCAAAAGTCCCAGGGCTTCGTAAAAAGGGCATGCCCGGGGTCAGGGAGCGGTTCAGGGCGGGACCGGGGGCGTGGCGCCGGGCCGGGGGCGTGGTCGAGGCCTCCGGACCAGCCCCTGGGTTAAGTGATGGCGCGCCAGCAGCCCGCTGGCACATGCAGATTTACACCTGCTTTCGGAGCGTCCTCGGAAGGAACAGGCAGCGCGTGCTGGGCTCGGCGAGCGCAAGTTGTACAAATGTGCACCCCCTTGCGCGTGCCGACCCCGGACTTTATAAGATACGCGCGGCTGTGCAACTTTATAAAATCCGGCCCTCAGTGCGTACCAAGGGTCTCTGGCACCTGGGGACTAATACATTTGTGTGCTTCTCCAGCCCCCCCTCCCCCCAATCCTTCTTGTACTATTGCTTAAGGCCACAGAAAATCAGTGGCGTCTCTAGACAGAAGAATTTGGGGGGGGGGAACCAAAATGACATTTCCTCATCACACCCACCGGCATAGCATGCCCCCCTGCTTTAAAATTGGCTATAAAAAAAAGTCTTAATAAGAAAGACCAAAGGGTCTTCTGCATAATTTTAAAAAGCTGACCAGTTTCACACCTCTAGTAAAACTACTATTAAAATGATTTGATAGCCTCATTCAACTAATTCTATATGGCTATGAGAGTGACGTCTGGAATATATAGGAAGGGACAGAATGTCAATATAAATCCTGCACCTCCAGTTCTCCAACTCTGTGCATCCACTGAAATTCACCCAACAATTGAGCTTGGGTGTTTCCCTTACAACTCATCAAACAAAAAAATATTTTCAAATTCTGGTGTCACCTCACAGTAACAGCAGCACAAACACCTTCCACTGCCAGACACATTGTGAACTAACAGAAAACCTCGCAAAAAAGACACTCAAAATCTGTACAGCAAGCCGTATCATATCGTAACATAACAGTAATATCACAAAGGACTCAAACAACAATAACCCTACCTGTGAAAAAGCAGCACTGTAAATATTACACTGGGTCCCAGAATACCAATGCACCACCTACCGAGGAAACAAAACAACCCCGATTGCTATAGATCCCTACACAGACACTACATGCTAGCAGAATCTCTCATCATGGTCACACGCACAGAGCAGAGACAGACCCTCACCAAATAAGGAATAAAGGATCACAAATTAGACAAACTGAAATGGAAAGCCCAAGAAGTCAGATTCTGAGTGTAACAATGGAAAAACAGAACCACCATTCCTCATAAAACAAATAAAATCAAGAAACATAAAGCATCAGTTATAATAGTAAAACCATTCTAATAAAATAATATTTTAAAACTACTGATAAATAGAATAATTTCTATTAATTAAAATCAAATACATTTTTTAAAAATTTCCCAAGCACCAATAATATATTTCAAAAGAGCATACATAACAAATAACACCCAGTAATTAAAACTAATAAGGATTTTCAAAAACCCCTGCTGTCCACACTTGGGAACTCTTGATTTCCAGTCATTCTGAAATTGTCGAGGATTAGGTTAGGGGAGAGCACAAACTTTATCCTCTCTCTCACACATGTTCATTCTTTCTCACACATACACTGTCACATACATACACATTCATGCTCTTATACCCAACATAACCTCCCTCTCTCTCACAGACATTGACACACTTTCAGGCTCTAAGACCCTCTCCCCCCTCCTCCCACACCAACCACAGACAAGCTCTCACTTCCCTGGATTCTCTCATACACACACATGCTCTCACTCTCACTGGCTCCCTCACATACACACAAACACACACACCCAGACAAGCTCCCAGTCATTCTCACACACACACACACACACACACACACACACACACACACACACACCCCTACCCATATATACCCACACTGACCCCTAGGCAGCTCTCATTCATTCTCACACTGCTCCCTCCCCACATCCCAGGCATGCACACATTCATTCTCACACACACAGACCCCCCAAGCAGGCAGCAATTCATTCTCACACACACACACACACACGCACACACACACACACACACATACACCACACACAGGCAGGCACCTATTCTCACACAGACAGACCCCAGGAAGACACCCATTCGTTCTTATACACAGATATAGCCTCAGGCAGGCACCCATACATTCACACACATACACCCCCAGGCAGACTCCCATTCATACACTTGCATACACTGAAGGCAGACCCCTCTGTCTTTCTTTTGCCAGCAACCTCGGAGCCTCTCTCATTCCTCTGCTACTGCTGTCACTGCTGCCACGTGGACATTTGGGGAGATGCTGATTGCTGCTACTGGCAATGAAGCCCATTCTGCTGCCTCCTCTGTGCAGGCCCTGTGGGTTTCCACTTCCTCCATTTGATCTCGTACATTGCGAGATCGGCATAGAGAAAGTGCTACTCTTGCACATTCCCAAAGATTACATATGCAAATCACTAAAAAGTAATTTTTTTTTTTACCTTTGCTGTCTGATCTTAGTTTTCTAATCAGTTGATCACAGGCTTTTTTTTCCCCACCTTCCCTTTCTTGTTTTTTTGCCAATTCCTTTTACAGGGTCTTTTTTTTTTCTATTTCTTTTCTCTTCATCTGTCTTCATCCTTTAAACACACAATCAGGTTCTCATTCTATCATGTGAGACTGCATGTGAGTGTGAGAGCCTGTGTGTGTGTGTGTGTTACACAAACACACACACACACACAGGCTCTCACACTCACATGCAGTCTCACACAGCCACAGCTCTCAGTCTCACATGCGCTCTCTCATACATACATACACACTGTCTTTCTCATGCACATGCTCTCACTCTCACACACACAGGCTCTCTCACTCCCATATGCTGTCTTGCTCAAGCACAGGCTCTCACTGTCACATCCTGTCCCTCTCACAAAGAGGCTCTCACATGCTGTCTCTCCAAATATTCAGGTCCTCACTCCCACACACAGTCTCTCAACTCACTCTCACACACACACACACACACACACACACACAATCTCTCAACTCATCTCATACACATACACACTCTACAGGCCCTCAGCCTCACTCTCACCTTTGGGCCTCCTCTGCACGGGTTGCCGTAAGATGGGCTCTGCGGCTGCTCTGATCTTCTCTGGCCGCCCGCGACTTGGAATCCACGATGGCCCTGCTACCGGCTTTCCTCCTCTTCTTGGGCCACCGCGACATGCAATATGCGGCGGTCCATTAACGCTGCTCTTCTTCTGTATGTGTCAGATGCTCCTCCGGCACCTGCCGCGTACAGCAGATGCCATACGTGGCTCCGGCAACATTTTTCTTCCAGGGCTCCGGCAACATTTTTCCTCCGGGGCTAAGTAGGCAGGAAGGAAAAGGAGTACCTGCAGGTTTGAACGTGACCTTTTTCTTCGAGCCCACCGATCTTCCTGCTGTAGTTCCCTGCTCACCCGCCGGTGAGATGAGGTCCGCCGGAAGCGGCATGGGCCTCCCATGTCGGCCATCAACGCCCCCCTATAGCCCTTTAGCTGGGGGCATTGGCTCCCCCTGACCTCCCCTCGGTATACCGCACCCCCTAATGCTCGGCACTCTAGGCCCAGGCCTAATTTGCCTAGTGCTTCCGCCAGCCCTGCAGACAGGCAATTTTATAACAGGCCATTTCTGTTTTACCTATGGAAATGCCTTTGAAAATTACCCTATTATATGAATAGATTATTTAAAAAATGAATCGAAACACAGACAATTGAACACCACCTCATGCTTGGAAGTGAGCTTGTGTAGCAAATATCATGCCAGTAATTAGCATCATTCTCTATGATATTATTGTAAATAATATTCATCTCTCTAGCACTTTCACATCTGCACATATTTTACATGATTGCACATGGCAATAGATTATTATTCAATTCACCTCAGGACATAAGGAAAGATTTTTTGCATGTATGTATTGCAAGGAAATAACTATTACTTTATTTTTATGTAAAAGAAAACATTTTAGTATCTGTCCTATAGCTTAGTGGTATCAATTCACACTAACCAAGCAAGACACTCAAGTTTGCACCATGAAATAGTGGGTGGTGTCAGGCACATTTCTTTATTTAAAAGCATTTTTAACATGCCAATCCGAGGTTCTTGAGGTGGCACATAAAAACATTCACATTAACATAAGACAAACTAATTACAATAAAATGAAGATATTGTACACAGCAAGCATATCAAATTCCTACTGCTGGTGCCCAAAGATATTGCGTTAAAGAATTTAGCCTTAGAGAAAGCATCTCTTCCAGCTGTTGACCAGAAGAGGTTCTTAGTATTCCTAGCTATTCCAGCACAATATATATAGGCATAGGTGTCCTCCTCCCTTTTTGCATCCAATTAATGAATATCAATATTTCCAATAAAGACATGAGGTTCATGCTCCATGTGAAGTTTCTTTTGTGTGTTATGGCTGCAGTACAAACAATAAGCAAATAAATGAACTCAGAAAATTGTCATTAATAAATACATGCCTTATAGGTATCCCCAAACAACATACCACCTCATAATACTGTACGTGATCTGACAGCATTCAGGGTGACCAGCCTGTAGGTCCATAGCTGCTGCCTCACATTAAATTTTATTGATACCCGGCCTTAGAATCCAATTTTGTTGATGCAGCTTTGCACGTCGCATGGTTTGGGACCCAGTTCCGTAAAAGTCCAGGGCCCTGGAATTTACTGCCATTGAAGGTATGAAACTGCAATTGTATTTAAGTCATATTGCCACAACAGCTTTGGGCTGCAAAACTGTTGAGGGCCCATCACGTTACCCTTTCCTACCAGTTGACCACCCCGCCATTTATGCTGCGACTAAATTTCCCGAAAGCTTCCTGACAATGGGCTGGTAGGGTGGAAACTGCCGGTAGGACAATGAGCACACCAAAAAGGGGGTATTCTTGTTGCGCTCCTGCTCTTAAAGGATACGGGCTGTCTTTATGGTTGATAACCGCTTTCCTCTCCCAGCCCTACCTTCCCTGTCCCCTACCCTGCCTGGCCCCATTCTTAAGTAACCTGATTACCTTTCTTTCTTTAAATTCCTCACTCTGCTCTCTCCCCTCCCCGAGTCCACCTGTACCCCTATATTGTGACTTGTGGTCTGGGCTGCAGGGCTCTTAATTGTCTAGGAAATAGAGAAGTAGGGAACAGGTTGTGGAGTGAGTAGAAAGAAAGAACATTACAATTATTTTTGAATTTATTGAACATCAATCCCTATACAGGTACAGCAGATTTTGTCAAATTTGTCTGAGTGCCAAATTAGAAAAACCACAGTAAAAATTGCATAGCTTCATCCACATGTCCTGTTTTTTGTCCGTGTTGATCTTTAGAAAAAATCAGTCTTCTGTTTATGAAATCACAGTTTCCAGCTATACACATGCAACAAATTGCTTTCATCGCACAATGTCAGTGAATACTTGTATGAAAGCTTGTGCAAACTAGTAGAGTATACTTAAGATAACTTGTTAAAACTTATTTTGTAAAAAAAATACTTTAGTCATTATCAATGATTACCCATGATCTACAAAAAACAGATTAATTTAAATCATCTTAAAACAATGCAACTAATCTCAAAGGAATTGTTTGCCAGAAAAACAATGAGGTCCATTTTCAGCCGCTTTTGTGACTCAGCTAGTTAGCCAGATAAATATATTTGACTATCTAGCAGGGTATATTCAGCAGCAGCGGGGTATATTCACTGCTGAATATACCCTGCTATCTTAAATAGCTGAATGCCGGAGTTAGTCGCATAACTTACTCTGCTAACTCTGCTCCGCCCAGAAACACTTCCTGCCCACTCTCAGAATGCAATTTATGAGACAAAATTCTAGCCACATATGGCTCTCAATATAGCTGGGCAGTCATTTAGATGGCTAACTTTTCAATTAGCCGTCTAAATGGCTTCTGAATATTGACCTCAATGAATGTATGAAGGTGCTGAAAAACAGCATATAAGCAAGAATAATAAAATGCAACCAAACAGCTTACCCGCTTCCTCAGATTGCATGTGAGTGTTAGATTCCTTGAGAAGGAGTTTGCAAATGCTGTATAAAAGTCCAAAACTTTAAGTAAAGCTTCTCGTTTAATGATGTGTAAATCGCAGTATGTCAGTGCTCGAACGTTAGCACATGCATGAGCAAGGGTGGTTTCCTTCCAGAACACATCTCCAAACACATCGCCTTTACCTAGAAAATGACATGAGGTGCATTATTATAGACAATGCTTCATACAGGATCCATCAAGCCAAAATGACTAATCACAAAAGATACTAAATCATACAAAATACCATATGCCTAGGTGCGTACTTCTGTCTCCAGTTGAAAAGATATAGATCTTTTACAAAATAATCTAGATTTACTGTTTTCCACTCTTTCACTGTGGCAGAAATACAAACAGTCTTTCCTAAAAGTAATTTTATTTATTTATTTATTTTTAATTTTTATATACCGGAATTCCTGTATGCAATACAAATCAATCCGGTTTACAAGTAACAAAAAGGTTGCCCTGGTCTGGGAGGTTAGACCAGGGTTTTTTACATAGAACACTGAACAATAACAATCAACCAATGAACATTATTACAAGGAACAGTGAAATATCAATAATATTTAACAAATAATAAATAACCTTGTTCGTGTTTTGAATAGTATGTGTGTGTTCCCCTTTTTACAATGGACTTTAGTAGCGTATATCGACTGCAACGGTTATATAATATGTCCTCTGTTAAATGACTGTTAAGTAGGCAATTTTAAATAGTTAAATGTTAAATAGGCATTGTGAATAAGCAAGTACGTGTAAGAAGTTAAGTGTCAAGCTATTCGTGACACCCTACAATGGTTGGATCTGAAAGACAGGAGGAGGTGCTTAGTTACACTCTGGGAATTGGAATGCTTGCCTGAAGAGCCAGGTTTTTAACCTTTTTTTGAATTCTGGTAGATTGGGTTCGAGTCGTAGGTCTGGTGGGAGCGCATTCCATTGGTGTGGTCCTGCAGTGGAGAGTGCTCTTTTTCTTAGTGTTGATTTGGCAGGAGCTGCGACTAATGTGCCTTTGTAGGCGCTTCTGATGGGTCTGGAAGATAAGTGTGGCTGAAGTTGAATTTGTAGAGATATAGGTGCGGCGTTATGGATTGCTTTGTGAATGATGGTTAAGGTTTTATATAGGATTCTCTGTTTGATGGGTAGTCAGTGGAGGTTGCTCAAGATGGGGGTAATATGGTCTCTTCTATTAGTGTTAGTTAGGATTCTGGCTGCGGCATTTTGTACCATCTGTAGGGGTTTGATAATTTACAACTGGATTGTGTTTTTAATATTTTCAAATTACTGTTGTCTGATAAGTGCGATTTTATTGCTCCTCATGAGGATCCGGTTTCCGATTTTTATTTTCGATCTGTTTTGCGACTTCTGTGATGCTCGCCAGCAAATCTTATGATTCCAAATGCTTGGAATTATAAATATTTTAATGCCTTCACACATTTTGTTTATGATAATATTGTAGAAGGGGAAAAAAAAAAACCATTCATGTATCTTGAAATAAGAATTTTTATGTGACAGAAAAACGAAAGGGCTTCAAATGTACCAAATATAGGTACATGAGCAAAGATTTCTAAATAAAACTAAATCAACACATATCCAAAAAGGAAAAATAGTTCCTGATCCCAAATTCTTAATAATGTAGCAAAAGCTTTTTTTCCCCCCTATACACACAAAATAGAAAAAACCCTTTTCTAAATCTGGCCCTTTAAGTAAGTGCGACGATTCCACGCTTCTGGCACAGCCACATAGCAAAGTCCACACAGGTTACATCATTGGTGTAGTTTATTCATCAAAGCACAAGGGATATTTCCCTCCCTAGCTTTTTTAAACAAGCATCAAATTAATAGTCAACTCAAATTCTGCCCAAATGGGCTTTCCTTTAAGTAACTAATTTTTCCACCTGCTCCATTGGGCACTACTACTTCCAGCCTAGGTGGCTGTGGTCTCTCAGGACTCTCCTCCTTCTTTGGCCTTGCTCTCCTTCCTCTTCCTTTATTGTTTGTTTGAGAAGTGGCCTCAAAGTCCTGGCTCTCCCTTTCTTAAAGCCCAGAGGCCCGGTCCCATCACCAGGGCCTTGGTCTAGCTCCATGCTAAGGTCCAGTTTCAAGGCTGTGTTCCAATGCCAGGGTCTCAGCCTAGGACAGACATAAAGGCCTGGTCCAGAGGCCCAGTCCCAATGCTAAGGCCCAGACTCAGGCTCAACACTGGGATCTAGACCAGAGGCTAAGTCCTGATGTCATGACCTCAGCCTAGGCCATAGCACAGGCTTGACCTGGAAGTTGGGTTCTGACATTGGGGCCTCAGCTTAGCCTAGGCCCAGATGCAGGCCTGGAGGCTGGAGACCAGGCTGCAGAGTTCCTCTTCGGTCTTTTGTCTTCTTAAAATGACATCCTCTGCTTGAGGATATACTGGAATAACTTCATTCCAGCACCTTCCTCCTCAGTGTAGGACGCTATTTTAAAAGGAATGGCTATACATCAAACATTGTACCCTCCACTCACAAGGAAGGCTCAGTGAAGTTACTCCGATGCATCCTCAAGTGGAGGGCGTCATTTTAAGAAGACAATACCAAAGAGGAACTCCACAGCTTGGTCTCTGGCTTCTAAGCCTGAGCCTGGGTCAGGGCCTAAGCTGAGGCCTTAGTGTTGGGATTTGGCCTCTGCCATTGGACCTCGGCTTTTGGGCCGTGCCCTAGTATTGGGCTTGGGCCTTGGTCAAGGCTCCAGCGTTGAGAATGAGCTTTTGGGCTGGGCTCTAGCATCATGCCTGGGCCTTGGCCTAGGCTTCAGGACCTGGCCTCGAAGCTAGGCCTCGGTGTTGGGTCCAGGCCTAAATCAAGGTCCTGGCATCCTCCTGGGACTAGGCCTGTGAAAGGCCGAGGCTTTAAGCCTGAGCCTAGGCCTCTTCTTTGGATCCACCCCAGACTGGGTAAGTTGAAGCAAGAGAGGATCCTTATCCCAGCAGTTTTGGGAGGGTTAGAGGGATGGGTTGCAAAGCAGTCTTGGGAGGCCCCCTTTCATTTTGTTTAAAATCTGTATTTGGGAAATATTTTTATTTTATTTTTGTAAACTACAGAAAATAAATATATAATAAACAACCCCCCAAAACAAAGCAAAAAAACAAAATGAAATTTTTTTCGCTGCACATCCCTAGTGGCCAACAAGAATTTTCTCTTTATGTTTTAATACTTGAATATCTCCACCACTAGGCGCTGTTAGGACTTCTCCCGATGGAATAATTTTCTACTTCAATCGGTGATAAGGTGCTCTTTACCTGGCACTTTCTAAGATAGGAAAGTTCCTATACAGTTTCAAATATTCCTGTCTGTAGTATGAACCTGGTACTTGGTGTCCACCAAGAAAAATACACTTCTAGAAAACAAAATATCAATAAATCACCATTACTTAAAGTTCAATAAGTGAGAGCTCAAAGCAAGCATAGTCAAATATCTACCAACAATATATTCTGCTGGAGAAAGCTTTCAATAAAGCAACTCTCTAGATATCATCTGCTTGCTCACATGGATAATCATGGTACCCACTTGTCAGGACAGCATAAATTAGGAAATTGCTATTTTTTCCTGATCAAATCCAAATATAAGTGGCAAGTAGGGATGTGACTCGGGCTTCGGATGATTGAAAATATCGGATGATATTTTCAAAATCGTCAGCAATCGGGGGCTCCCCCAAAACGATAGGAAAACCCCACGATATTGATCGTGGGGGTTCTCTTATCGTTTTGGGGGAGGACGGGAAAAACGGCACACAAAAATAACCCCTAAATCCACCCTGACCCTTTAAAACTAATACTTTACCTTCCCCCACCCTCCCAACCCCCCCAAAATCTTTTTACAGGTACCTGGTGGTCCAGTGGGGGTCCCTGGAGTGATCTCCCGCTCCTGGGCTGTCGGCTGCCACTAATCAAAATGGCACCGATGGCCCTTTGCCCAATCCATGTGACAGGGTATCCGTGCCATTGGCCGGACCCTGTCACATGGTAGGAGCACTGGATGGCCGGTGCCATCTTGTGATCCTACCATGTGACAGGGGCTGACCAATGGCACCGGTAGCCCCTGTGACATAGTAAGGGCAAAGGCTATCGGCGCCATTTTGAATACTGGCAGCCGACGGTCCAAGTGCAGGAGGTCACTCCCGGACCCCCACTGGACTTTTGGCAAGCCTTGTGGGCGTCAGGAGGGTCCCCAAGACTTGCCAAAGGCCCCTGGTGGTCCAGCAGGGGTCCGGGAGCGATCTCCTGCACTCGGGCCATCAGCTGCCAGTAATCAAAATGGTGCCGATAGCCTTTGCCCTTACTATGTCACAGGGGCTACCGGTGCCATTGGTCAGCCCCTGTCACATGGTAGGAGCACAAGATGGTGCGGGCCATCTTGTGTGTGATTAGTGGCAGCCGACGGCCCGGGAGCGGGAGTTCGCTCCAGGGACCCCCCACTGGACCACCAGGTACCTGTAAAAAGGTTTTTGGGGGAGTCGGGAGGGTGGGGGAAGCTAAGGTATTAGTTTTAAAGGGTCGGGTGGGTTTTTTGTTTATCGGCTCGGGCGCAGCCAATAAACAAAACCGCGATCGGGCCCGATGAAAAAAACCCCACATGTGAATCGGAACCGGAATCCGAACCGATTCCGATTCACATCTCTAGTGGCAAGTCATTTAACAATAGAGCTTTGGGTTTTCCATATTTAGTGTTGTCAAACTCAGATTTCATAATGTACTGTAGCACCTCTAGAGAGGCCATTTCAATTTTTCTCCTTAGTTTAATCAATCCCACAAAATTGTTGGAAAATAGGGTAAAAGCAGCTCACAGAAAAAGTGTTCAATAAAATGAAAACAAAAATTCAAATGAGCAGTCATTTGATAATAGGAAGAGATCACCAAATGATCACAAATGAAAATAACAATTTTCTCTGTGTTTTCTGCATTTTTTGATTCTATTAAGGATTCATTATAAAGTTTTGAAAAAGTTCTACAAACTGTCAGGGTCATTAATTAAATCGCATTAGGGTGTTATTGCGGCCGTTAGGGCCGAAACACCCATGATAACAGCATAATGCCCACTAAAAATAACACATCGCGTGATGCATATGCAAATTTAAAAAATGTAGTCAAAAGGGAGAAGTTTATGAAAATGAGGAGCGGTTAACATTGCGTGCGATAGCATAATGCATGTTATTGCACATTTTAACACTGGAAATAACTACACCTTTTTTTCCTGGTGTTATGCGGTGCAATATGCCAGAAGCAGGATTTGAAATATTTATCGCAAATCCCATTTCAGGCAGGGAAAGAGAGGGGCAGTTTTACATGTACAATCAGAGGTACCAACAGCATAGTACACGTCAGTGAAGATTTGATATGATTTGGAATGAGGAAAGGTTCACAAAGATGAGATTTGTACAATGTACTCTCACCCTAATCTCATCTCTGTGTACCTTTCCTCACTCCAAATCACATCAGATCTTCACTGACGTGTACTGTGCTGTTCGTACCTCTGATTATACATGTAAAACTGCTCCCCACCCAAACCCTAGACCACCACCAAAACCTCACCTCAAGTTACTAGCTGACCCTCCTACAGTGGTATAAATAGTTGACTTATATGAGCACTTTATAAAGAGTCTCTCTCTGTCTCACCCAAAATGTTTGTCTGGGGCACTTCTCAGCTTGCAATGTGAAAATATTACAGGTGTGATAAATCTAACACACATTGTAGTAAAATACCTATGCAATGTGGTAAAATAGTGCACATTACAGTAGCTAAAAAATTTCCCTTATCATGCCCCCTTTTTTTTTTTTTTTTTTTTTAGCATGGGCTCTATTCATGTGAAATTTATAGCAAAATGATGAATCTAGGTCTAAGACAGGAAAGATTAAAAGTTCTAGATTCCACCTTCAAGCAATAGTACACTAATTCACCAGAAGGTATATTATTCACATGATACAGCTATAAAAGCAGAGTAAATTATATTCTAAATTTAGGGCAAGATTTCCAAAGGGCTTTATGTAAAAAATAGGAGAAAATTATTTAAAGGCACATGGCATTATTTTCACAAACCTTTCCTCATTCTGCACCTATGGAAAAATCTTTATTGAATAAGGCCAAAGTCTTCACTTCAGCCTATATATTTTATACCTAAAATAAAACATTTTGCTATCAAAATTACTTGTGAAAAAGAAAGGTTTCAGTCATTCTAATAAAGAATAATAACCATTGATTAAAGGTATGTATATAGGGGTAGCTTTCATAAAAATACGCACACCACGCACACTTATAACAAATTTATAACATGCGCACACTGGGGGTGGCGTACGCAAGGGGGGGAGGATGTTGAATTTGGCTATTTTCATGCCGCAATGCATCACGGCCTTCACCAGTTCCTCCAATTAAGGAGCAGACTGGGAGGGAACTCCCTATCCCCTACTCTAGCCTCTCTTCCCCTTTCCTCCCTACCCCCCTAAACCTAATCTGCCGTACCCTTTTTTTTTTTCTTAAGAACATAAGAAATTGCCATGCTGTGTCAGACCAAGGTCCATCAAGCCCAGCATCCTGTTTCCAACAGAGGCCAAATCAGGCCACAAGAACCTGGCAATTATTCAAATACTAAGAAGATCCCATGCTACTGATGCAATTAATAGCAGTGGCTATTCCCTAAGTAAACTTGATTAATAGCCGTTAATGGACTTCTCCTCCAAGAACTTATCCAAACGTTTTTTGAACCCAGCTACACTAACTGCACTAACCACATCCTCTGGCAACAAATATCAGAGCTTTATTGTGCGTTGAATGAAAAAGAATTTTCTCCAATTAGTCGTAAATGTGCTACTTGCTAACTTCATGGAATACCCCCTAGTCCTTCTATTATTCGAAAGTGTAAATAACTGAGTCACATCTACTTGTTCAAGACCTCTCATGATCTTAAAGACCTCTATCATATCCCCCCTCAGCCTCTTCTCCAAGCTGAACAGCCCTAACCTCTTCAGCCTTTCCTCATAGGGGAACTGTTCCATCCCCTTTATCATTTTGGTTGCCCTTCTCTGTACCTTCTCCATCACAACTATATCTTTTTTGAGATGCGGCGACCAGAATTGTACACAGTATTCAAGGTGTGGTCTCACCATGGAGCGATATAGAGACATTATGACATTTTCCGTTTTATTAACCATTCCCTTCCTAATAATTCATAACATTCTGTTTGCTTTTTTGACTGCTGCAGCACACTGAAGCGACGATTTTAAAGTATTATCCACTATGATGCCTAGATCTTTTTCCTGGGTGGTAGCTCCTAATATGGAACCTAACATAAGAACATAAGAAATTGCCATGCTGGGTCAGACCAAGGGTCCATCAAGCCCAGCATCCTGTTTCCAACAGAGGCCAAAACCAGGCTACAAGAACCTGGCAATTACCCAAACATTAAGAAGATCCCATGCTACTGATGCAATTAATAGCAGTGGCTATTCCCTAAGTAAAATTGATTAATAGCCATTAATGGAGTATGGAATGACAGTAATTTACAAGAGTTCCTTTGCCATCTGTATCCTCTCCTTATAATGACCACGAGGTGCCTGAAGAGTTGTGTGATATTTTGATTAATATTTGGTAAGTGGTTACCAAAGTAGATTAAACTATGTCTTATTCTCTCTCTCAATTATGTAAAGTTTACAGAAGGCAAAGTCTAAATTACAGGAACAAGATATATGCTTGAATACTGTTAAAACTTCACACTATTATGAATATTCAAGTGGCTTCCCTGAAGACTGCTGGTGTAGCCCATATTAAAGATGGTTTGATGCTGAATAGTCACTTAGAAAATATGGAAAATCAGTACAGAGGGAAGAATTTATGCTTTTTAAATTTTCTGATGACTAGGTCATCATAAGCTCAGGAAATATTTAAGAAATGTTAGGGATATCTTGCCTATAACTGAAGATAATTGCCACGCCTTTTCAATAATGTATTATGTTCCTAAATATAGGAGGGTGTCTGCTCCTGTAACTACAGCAAGGGTTATTTTTCCCTATATGCAACACCTTGCACTTGTCCACATTAAATTTCGTCTGCCATTTGGATGCCCAATCTTCCAGTCTTGCAATGTCCTCCTGTAATGTATCACAGTCTGTTTGTGATTTAACTACTCTGAATAATTTTGTATCATCTGCAAATTTGATAACCTCACTCATCGTATTCCTTTCCAGATCATTTATGTATATATTGAAAAGCACCGGTCCAAGTACAGATCCCTGAGGCACTCCACTGTTTACGTTTTTCCACTGAGAAAATTGACCATTTAATCCTACTCTCTGTTTCCTGTCTTTTAACCAGTTTGTATTCCACGAAAGGACATCACCTCCTATCCCATGACTTTTTAGTTTTCGTAGAAGCCTCTCATGAGGGACTTTGTCAAACGCCTTCTGAAAATCCAAATACACTACATCTACCTTTATCCACATGTTTATTAACCCCTTCAAAAAACTGAAGCAGATTTGTTAGGCAAGACTTCCCTTTGGTAAATCCGTGTTGACTGTGTTCCATTAAATCATGTCTTTCTATATGCTCTACGATTTTGATCTTGAGAATAGTTTCCACTATTTTTCCCAGCACTGAAGTTAGGCTCACTGGTCTATAGTTACCCGGATCACCCCTGGAGCCTTTTTTAAATATTGGGGTTACATTGGCCACCCTCCAGTCTTCGGGTACAAAGCATGATTTTAAAGATAGGTTACAAATTTAACTAATAGATCAGAAATTTCATTTTTTAGTTCCTTCAGTACCATAGGATGCATATCATCCGGTCCAGGTGATTTGCTGCTCTTTAGTTTGTCAATCTCATCTACTACATCTTCCAGGTTCACAGTGATTTCGTTCAGTTTGTGACTCATCACCCCTGAAAACCATCTCCAGAACTGGTATCTCCCCAACATCCTCATTAGTAAACACGGAAGCAAAGAATTCATTTACTCTTTCTGCAATGGCATTATCTTCCCTAAGAGCCCCTTTAACCCCTCGGTCTTCTCATGGTCCAACCGACTCCCTCACAGGTTTCTTGCTTTGGATATATTTTAAAAAGTTTTTATTATGAGTTTTTGCCTCTATGGCCAACTTCATTTCAAATCCTCTCTTCGCCTGTCTTATCAATGTTTTACACTTAACTTGACAATGCTTATGTTTTATCCTATTTTCTTCAGATGGATCCTTCTTCCAATTTTTGAAGGATTTTTTTTTGGCTAAAATAGCCTCTTTCACCTCACCTTTTAACCATGACGGTAATCGTTTTGCCTTCCTTCCACCTTTCTTAATGCGTGGAATACATATGGACTGCGCCTCTAGGATTGTATTTTTAAACAATGTCCTAGCCTGTTGAACACTTTTAACCTTTGCAGCTGCACCTTTCAGTTTTTTTTCTATTTTCCTCATTTGATCAAAGTTTCCCTTTTGAAAGTTTAGTGTTAGAGCTGCAGATTTACTTATTGTCCCCCTTCCAGTTATTAGTTTAAATTTGATCATGTTGTGATCACTGTTGCCAAGTGGCCCCACCACCGTTACCTCTCTCACCAAATCCTGCATTCCACTAAGAATTAAATCTAAAATAGCTCCCTCTCTTGTTGGTTCCTGAACCAATTGCTCCATGAAGCAGCCATTTATTATATCCAGGAACTTTATGTCTCTAGTGAGTCCTGATGTTACATTTACCCAGTCAATATTGGGGTAATTGAAATTGGGGTAATTGGCGCTCCCTGTCAGAATTCAGAAATCCAAGCTGTCAGCTTTTCTATTGAGAAACCCTGTTGGTGTTACCCTCCCGATGCAGCCCTAGGCGAAACACGGGACCGTGTCGGGGGACGCCGTAAAGCTTGCTTGGGATTTGAATCAGTGGAGTTGCCGTATAAATGAATAAAAATCTTTATCAACTTTGAAATCCATTTGGAGTCTTTTGTCAGGATTGATCCTCTTCCTGCACTTTTCGTTTGATGTGACATTATTTTAAAGTGCAGTTTGCTCTGATATACTTTTGGTAATTGAAATCTCCCATTATTATTGCACCTCCAAATTGGTTTGCTTCCCTGATTTCTCTTAGCATTTCATCATGTCTGACCATTTTGTCCAGGTGGACAGTAGTATACTCCTATCACTATACTCTTACCCAACACACAGGGGATTTCTACCCATATTGATTCTACTGAGCATTTAGTCTCTTGTATGGCCTTTATCCTGTTGGACTCTATACCCTCCCGGACATAAAGTGCCACACCCCCGCCAAGTTGATCCTCCCTATCATTGCGATATAATTTGTACCCTGATATAGCACGGTCCCATTGGTTATCCTCCTTCCACCAAGTTTCTGTGATGCCAATTATGTCAATCTCATCATTTGCTGCTATACACTCTAACTCTCCCAGCTTACTTCTTAGACTTCTGGCATTGGCATACAATGCCAGAATGTCTTCTTTAAGTTGCTGCTCCTCTGGAGCAGAAGCAACTTGTGCGTGCCGGCCGACTGCTGGCGCACGCTTCCCCGGCACAGCAGCAAATGGCCACTGTACCTGCGCCTCCAGACCGCCCCTTTCTGCCCCCCCAGACCTCCCCCTTTTCAGGCCCCTGCACTTACTTGCATCCTGGGGTTTTAAAATCCGGCCGATATATTTTGAACTCGGAAAGCTATTACATATTACTATTATGATACATCTAACATATTGACCAGATCTGCTCAGATATGTCCCCCAAGTCATATTTCTTTCCACTAATGATTCTGATGAGCACATTTCAAAAACATAAGTTGGCAACTGCAAGAATCTACACCATACAGGGATCAGTTTCAAAGGGATATGCAAAAGGTCTGCCTCTCACCTCAATCACGGGTCTTTGATCTGGTACAATATCACTATCTTACTATGTTGGCTCTTGACTTGACAGTTTGAGTACAGAAGCAATTTAGAACCTTCTAGGTGGTCTATTCCTTTTCTGCCCCATTAGGAAGTTGCTCACTTATTCTGATACCAATGCTAATCTTAAAGGTAAGATCATCAAATCAAAATTGATATATTTTCTCTCTGGGCAATTACAGGTGTAGTGTTAATTATTTCTGTTGTTGTGAGGAAGTTTGTGACTTTGGACATTTTTTTTTCTGGGGTGTGATTATACAATGGGTGTCTAGTGTCCTCTGTTTGACACTTCCTACTACCACTATTACTACTTAATATTTCTATAGAGCTACACCACATATGCAGCACTGTACAAACACTCAAAAAAAGACAGTTTCTGCTCAATAGCACTTACAGTCTAATAAGACAAACATACAGGACAAGAAACTTGGGGGCATTTCATAAAGTAAGACAATGGTTAAAAAGAAAAGATTCCCCCCCCCTTTGGCCAGCTTGGGGGGGGGGGGTCAGGAAGCCCCCCCAAGCTGGCCAAGGCTTCCTGACCCAAGGCTTCCTGACCCCCCCAAGCTGGCCAAAAGTTCCTTTTGGGTCCAACGAGGGTCCCGGAGCGAACCCGCGGGGAATCACGTGACGTCGGCGTCACTCCGACGTGACGCCGACGTCACGTGCTCCTCGCAAAGGAGTTCAGAAATGGCGTCCTGACTCCCCGCTAGACCACCAGGGAGTTTTGGTAAGTCTTGGGGGGGGATTAAGGAGGGCGAGGGGTTTAAATTTTTATTTAGGATCAACAATCGCGATTTCCAACGTATTCAACATAGCTATGTTGAATAAGTTGGAAATCCGATCGTTTTCGCCTCATCACTTTTTTAAGTTAAAAAAAAAAAAAAGTTGCGTTTTACCTATAAGTTCAAAACGAATGCACACCCCTAATTCTTACTATAGCTGGTTGCATTCCCCATTTGGTTGGTGCATTTGTCAAAGTGTGCTCGATACAAAGTGTCCTGCATACACTGCTATTTCTAGCTTATCAACGTAAACAAAGCTGTGTGTATTTGGCTTAGTCAAATGGAAAATGTTCATTACAGATGTGTACAGAAAAAATTCAGTTCGTTTTGTTCTTTTCATTTGAGGGGAAGAAAGTTCCCTCCAAGTCTGCTCCGTTATTGTTTTGTTTTTATTCTAAAATCCGCCCCCCCACCATGCACAGAGGAGACCACCTGCTCGCACACGCAGATATGAAAATCTGGTGCACATGGGAAATGTTATAAATCCAGCGCATCCATGTGTGCGCGCCAGGAACCATGCGTACATGGACATGCGTGTGTGCCTTTTACAATTGATCCCGTACTCAGTAGAGCTCAAGCTTGGAGAGACGAGTCCATTTAGTGCCGCTGAATGACGTCATCCACATGCAATGGCTAAATCATCCTTCTTATCAATGGAAAAAATAGATTTCTCCCATCTTCTTCTCCCATCTTCTCCCCCTGGAGTACTTCCTCACATAGCAGAAACCAGAAGTAATACTTATCATGCATTTTTGTCCTTCTAGCACTTGAAGACTTCCACTACACTATTCAGTCCTTTCTGGCATCACTTATTTCATACTGTGATATGTCTACACAGTTGGGTTCTGAATGCTTTCAAACATGAAGGACCTTAAAAAGTTCTAAAATTAGCTTAGAACCTGTCAGTATATCAGCTAAAAGAGTCCATCTGCAAAATGTATATATTAGGTGCCATTAAATATTTCACCACACAGTAACAAAAAGAGACACTAAAAAACAGAAGAGAATAAACGGGAAAAGGCAATTTACAGTGCTTCAAATGCAAGTATCAATTTTTTTTAAAAATTGCAAAGAAAAGAGAAAACTGCTAAGAATGAACCTAAAATGAGACATAGGGCCTCATTCATTCAAGTCTTTTCCTAAAGATAGGAAAAAGTTTTCAAAGTGATATGTATGGGTAAAAAGTATTTTACCCGTGTTAATTGACAGTGTGAAAATGCTACCCATGTACATTGGGGTCAATTCACTATAGTATATGCAAAAAAAAAAATTAGCATGGAGGCACATTTGGATCAGTTTTCAAAACTACCTGCATTGATGCAGTCTGTGGGTATTTTGAAAATTGCCCCATGAGAAAGCACCTGCAGATATTTGCTGTACTCACAGATGGTGCTGTTTTATAAATTGGTCAACTGCTGCTATTTGGGAATTCAGCACCAGCAAAGAGGAACAACTGGGGATCACTCTTGTCCCCTTTGGACTCCTTATGAATGCAGGTATGCTGGAAGGAGGTCTGGCAGAGGGGGAAAAGGCTCAGGGGACTTTTTGGGAAATCTTGGCAGCACACTTTGGCAGTGGTGGCAGGGGAAGGGAAGGAATGTGGACGGCTTTTTAAAACTAAAATGAAAAAAAAATAAATTTTTCCAGGTCATTCATCAAAATGCGTTATCGCATGCATTAACGCCATAACGCATAAGAAAGAATTGCAATGCACAGCACAAATGCAAATTTTTTTTTTTGGGGGGGTGGGATCTAGTTAAATGAGGGACAATATTGAATGCTATCAATATACCTGAAATGGCCATAATACAATTGGATTTCTGGGCTGGGGGGGGGGGGGGGAGCAAGAGAGAGAGCTCCTCTGTGGAGGCCTTACTGTGTGCATTTATATCTCTATAGGAGGGCCCTCCAATAGGTGAAGGTGAGGTGTTGGTGGTGGTTTAGGGGCCAGTTTCGCATGTAGGGTGAGATGTACGAACAGCACAGTACACCTTGGTGAAGATTTGACGTCATTTGGAGCGAGGAAAGTCTCACAAAGATGGAATTTTGTACTATGCTATCTCACCCTAGCTTGATGGTAAGTACAAAATTCCATCTTTGTGAGACTTTCCTCACTCCAAAGGACGTCAAATCTTCATCAAGGTGTACTGTGCTGTTCGTACATTTCACCCTACATGTGAAACTGGACCCTAAACCACCACCAACACCTCACCTTCACCTATTAGAGGGCCCTTCTATAGAGATATAAATAGGTGCACACAGGGAAGTCCCTCCCCAGAGGCCCTCTCCTTCCTCCTCCCCTTAGCACAAGATATGAAAAATAGGGATTATCACAGGCCATGCTAAGTTAACTGCAGTGCAAAGCAGTAAGTTACCATGTGGTGTGGTAATTCAAAAATTTCCATAAACACGCACCTTTTTGTTATCACTGCATTATTAACACTTTTTGATGAATCTAGGGGAGACTGTTTGTTATTCTTTTGTTTTGTTTTTGAAAATGAAAGAAAACAAAATAGGTAATTTAATGGAGATTTCATATTTTGTTATCAATGAAAACACATTCCCTAGTTTCTAAAAGGCACATAAGCCTTTGAAAATTTACAGATTAAACTTTTTTCTTTTTTATTTCCAGACAGCGCTATTGCTTTGTTTTATAAATAGTGAAACATATAGCGCATACCATGTTATCGGCATAAAGTAACTGCTCCTAATTAAGACTCCATTAAGAGTCCTCAGGCTAAGAGAATATCTCCCCCAACCTCCATACGTACTAATCAGAAACTATCCATTAATGACAGAAATACAGATATTACTATGCTTACTTTATTTTTTAAAAAGTTCAATACTGAAGCAAGCTGAGTTTGTATGCGTGTTTAGAGCTTTGTAAAATTCAAGGTAGAAGTTACTGAGATGAAGCTTGTGGGTTGTACTAGGGTTAAGTAAAACATTTATGTATCAATCTTCTAGACAATCTCATACTCCTTTATGCTTTTTGCTTGAGTGGCTTTCCAAAGCAGTATGGACTCAGAAGAATTATGATTTCTATTTCTTGATCTTTGCTGAACCATCCTACGTATCTGTCATTACAACCATCTTAGAAGATACATTGGAGAGAGGCTATATTATATAACCCTTAAAAAAAATAATCTGAAGCCAGCCTTGCAATTAATCAATGCTCTGTTTTATTAAATAATCTGCTGGAGTATGAAAAAACTCTTTCTTGGTTTATTACCAGAATAACAGTATATCTTCCCTAAAACTAGATTTATTTTCTCCATAAGCTGCTGTCGCACTACATAATGCAAACTTGGCTTATTTAATCGCTTGCCAACAATGACTGTAGAATCAAATGCACTTTCAGTAATTAAAGTCAATTCTCCTTAATTGGATGTAGTAAAAAGTCTCTCAGGTCTGTTAGCATATTATATAAATATACTGACTTTACTAATCTTTACAAGATTATCTTGCTTTTAGAAAGCAGGTAAATTTTGCAGCAGTTCTGGATGGTTATGGCAGTAGTAAGAGAAGAAGAAATAAGAATTGATATGTGTACTATATTTGTACTGATATTGTTTATGACTGAGTTCTATTTTGTACAATAAGATTTATGATGTTATAGAATGAGGCAAATGATATTAGTATTGTTTGCATTATAAATATAACTATTTATTGCATTTAGGGCCTCATTTTCTAAAGTATCGCAGGCCTGCAATACTTTAGAAGATGAGGGGCGGGGGGCCGAAACGGGGGGGGCGGGCCTGCGCTAGCCGGCAGCAATCGCACCGTCGCGGTGCGATCGCTGCCGGTTTCACACCCAATAGCGCCACCTTTGGGGCATTTATCTTTTCGCTGTGCGCGCCGTCGTTGCGAAGTCGGCCCCGGTGACGCCCCGACTCCTCCTCTTCCGGGGCCACTCCGCCCCCATTTTGGTATTGCACGCGAAAAGGGACATTTTGCGTGCGAAACGTTCCTTACCGCGTGCGATACGTTTGGAAAATAAGGCCCTTAGTGTTTTGTTACTTTGAGCATAGGGAGAATAATTTTCAAACAACTGTGCGTGGCAGCTGATGTGTGCATATATGGCCCGTGCACAGATTTATGATAGTATTTTATAGCTTTTGTGAATCAGATACACTCATATTATAAAATATGCATATTTTTAACCAGAAACATACACACATATGTATGCTTATGTATGAATATATTAATTGCATTGAATGTATTTCAATGCATTGAACATGAATATTTTTCCAACCTATTTCAAAAATATGCGCACACATTTTATGCATGAAAGTAGGACTTGCTTATGTAAACCGGATTTTACGGGCACACATGACTGAAATCCTCCCTTTTACCAATTACTCCACCAGTTTGCTCAGTTCTTCTCCAGGTCATCGAGACACTCTAGGTTCTTCAGCCTGAACTTCCCACAGTTCACCCAGACTTTTCATCTGACCAATCGTACACAATAAACATGTTTCATATCACTTATACAAGATAATTTGTAGGGGTAAAATTATACAAGTAAGTTGGCAAATATATATGTTTCTTTTTAAAATAGCAACTTATGAGTGCAAATGTTAGCCCTGTCCTGGAACACACCTAGACTATCCTCTTTTCACGCACGTATATGTGCACGCAAAAGCAAAAGTACATGCCTATGTTTGATGTTAAAATAAAATGTATGTGAGTAGATGCTATTTAAATCCACATATGCAAATTTTTACAAGCATAAATCAGAAAATTCACCCCCATATTTTATAGGCAAGCAAGAAATTTCAGTAAATACATATACGAAAAATAAAATAGATAAGCTGAGACCTCTTGCCATTTCCTTAAATTAATTATATGCAATAATAGATTTGTACTTTCTACCCACTTTAGCTGATTTTTAGTTGTCAGATATTTGATGTAATTTTACCTATGACTCAGTTTTCATTATAATCCATTCATCAATTCCTAGGCATGTGCTATTTCTTGTAAAAAAAAAAAAAAAAAAAAAAAAAAAAAGCTCAGAACATTTGTAGGTATGAGCAGATCAGAATAAAAGGAATAAAATCACTGGCATACAGAAAATACCATAAACATGAACATTTCATTTCCACAAAGAACATCAAAAAATATTCGGGATGAATCGTGTTTTTGGTTCCCACCAAACAGGTCTCTATATGAAATATGGGTCATCCATGAAAGTTGATTGACCAGAACTCAACACTCTAATAGTTATACTGCTGACAATACTCTTTAAACTTTAAATACATTGCTCTCTTGGAAATTCAAACCACTATCCCATGCATCTGCTAGACATATTAATCAATCATCACAAAGGAAATCACCAGGAAGATAATTTTCAAAGCAGTCTATGTTAAAATAGTTTAACATGTCCAGATTGCTTTGTCTGAAAAATTCCCTTCTTGGCCCAGCTAAAAGTAAATACAGACTTCCACGGTGTGTACAATTATATGGAGAAGGCATTATAAGAGAGTGTTTAGGTCAGGAAAGGAAAATAGTGTGTACACATGACATTTTCAAAATCATGCATGTTATTTTACCTCTCTCGGCCATCTGCACAAAATAACAGATGCAAAGTATGCAAGTGCTTTGCTCTGCCTGGGAAGTTTACCTTTGAAAATCTGAGTAAAGTAGTATACCAAAAACTGCTGTATACTTTACAGCTATCGGGCTAATTTTAAAAGGCTGGCGTGCATAAAAACCTGGAGATATGCACGTGGCTGGGCTGTGTGCGCTGTGGGGGTTATTTAAAGGCCCCCAGCCACGTGTGTATCTGCCGGCAAGCGCCGAAGAAGCGGCTAAACAAAAAGAAGCAGGCCGGGACAGCGCAATTAGGTGCTGTCCCACTGAAGCACACACCAGGATCGGACCAGCACATGCAACTGCTGCTGCTTGTCAGAGCGGATAAGTCTTGAAACAAAACAAAAAAAAAAAGGTTAGTTAGAGGGGTTTTATGGGTCGGGGAGGATAGGGGAAAAGGGAGGCAGGTGATTTAGGAAGTTCCCTCCCAATCTCTTCCTTTATTGGAGCAGACTGGGAGAGATCTGGGGAAAGGCCTAGTCTGTCGCTGCACGCATCTTGCAAAAACACCACCCTTTCCCTTACATATGCGAGTGGGTGCTACAGACACCATTCTGAGGTATCCATTGTAAAACTGACATCATTAAATAATGTTTTACCTTAAAAGTGATGACAATTCTAACAAGAGGAGTTGATTTGTACAGTGCAGTGTCAGCTAGCTGCATTATACAAATCAACTCCTTTTTATCACTTATAAGGTAAAACATTTTTTAATGATGTCAATTTTAGAATGGATAACTCTGAATAGTGTCTGTAACACCAGCCCCCCATTCACAACCCATCTCACGATAACTCACCCCGAATCAAAGTGCCCCCTTACAATGGACCATATATAGAGTATCAGGCTGAGCCTTATAAAGAGTCTCTCTCTCTCTCTCTCCTGCACCTAACAAGCTAGGTCAATCATCAACTAAATCCTACCCCTCCCAAAAATTTGCATTGTGTATCACAATTCTTTTTGCATGCATTATGGTGTTAATAGATTATCTTTGGGAGGGGTGGGATTTAGTTAAATGAGGGGCAATAGCATAACACTTTTTTCCTGGTGTTATGCAATTCGTTTTGGAGAGAGAGACTATCTACAAGGCCCTCATAATAGTTAAGTATTATATCTCTGTAGAAGGGCCATCTAATAGGTCGAGGTGAGGTGTTGATGGTGGATTAGGGTTTAAGGGCCAGTTTTGCATGTAGAGTGAGATGTACAAACAGCACAGTACACCTTGGTGAAGATTTGACGTCATTTGGAGTGAGGAAAGTCTCACAAAGATGAGATTTTGTACTAAGTTACCTCACCCTAGCTTGATGGTACCCTGTTATAGAGTCCATCAAGGTAGGGTGAGAGAACACACCCCTTTTTCTTAACACGGGCGTTATTAACACTTTTTGATGAATCTAGGTGAAAGAGCTGTAACAAAATGGCACGCATAAGAAATGTGCGTACAGCTGCAGACATGCACATGAAGAACATTTTATAAAATAGCACTTTTTTTGTGTGTGGTGAGATACAGGCGTTTATGACACATGCACGGCCCTTTTAAAATCTACCCGATATTTTTTAAAATAGGAAAAATATGCACATACAATGTATTGTAATACTCGCTTTCAATGCATGGCATGATTCACATGTATGGTTACATATGAGATATGTTGCAGGGTAAAAATACGCTTATTTTCTAATATGCGTGTATGTGATATGCAAGAGTTATAAAATGCTGTTGTAGATCTACAAGTGGCCCCATAGATGTGCATATAGGGCCACACGTAGTTGTTTGTAAGTTATCTTCCATGTGTCTAAACCAGAAATTTAAAATCACCCATCCTCAATGAGGTTAAAAATACTTGTTTCACAATGGGGCAGATTTTAAAAAAAATACGCGTGTGCGTACGTTTGTTCGCGCAACCGGCGTGAGCAAAAGTATGGCGGATTTTAAAAGATACGCGCGTAGCCGCGCAAAATCGGCAGCCTGTGCTCGCCGAGCCGCGCAGCCTGCCTCCGTTCCCTCTGAGGCTGCTTTGAAATCGGAGCAGCCTTGGAGGGAACTTTTTTTTGTCCCCCCCCACCTTTCCCTCCCTTCCCTTATCTAACCCACCCCCCCGGCCCTACCTAAATCCCCCCCCAACCTTGTTTGATGGAGTTACGCCTGCCGCTGGGGGGAGAGAGAGAAACTCTGAGGTTGCATCATAGAAAGCAGCTATTTATGCTACTATAGGAGGCCCACCTAGTAACTCGAGGTGAGGTTTAGGTAGTGGTGTAAGGGTTAGGGGCCACTTTTACATGCAGAGTGAGACATATGAACAGAACAGTACACTCTTGTGAAGATTTGATGTCATTTGGAGTGAGGAAACTCACACAAAGATGAGATTTGTACAATGTTCTCTCAACCTAGCTTGATGTTACCAAGGTAGAGAGTCCATTTGAAAGTCACTAGAAACTGTCTCATCACTGTTACATTTCACTCTCACTTCTGTAGGGATTACAGTACCTAAAATAGCCACCACCTCATCATCCTGTATGACTTCTAGAGATCCCGAGACTACAAAGCACAGGGCATCCACACTTTCACCCGCATGGTAGATGAGGTCTCCTGGAGCACAGTGAATAGTCTGAAATTCCACAGCCAAAGCACGCAGGCAGCCATCACTGGCCAGTCGGAAGGCAGGGTGCTCATTAAAAACCTTTCGGTTGAGATGCACACAGATATCAGCTCTCATATCCTTGGGGCAAATTGCAAGAACCTGAAGGAAAGAGAAAACAGAACCTTAGCACGAAGCACTACAAATGAGAATTGCATGTTTTACTGTAAATAGATATTCTACAACCTGAAAAAGCATTCAAGTGTCCAGTTAGAAAGCGTTTTGTTTTATTTTTTAAATTAAAACTTACACCAATCAATGTACAACACACGAAAACAGCAGAGTTAAAACAAAGGCAGTTTAGTTAGTGGTATGCACATGGAAAATTAGTACTGTTTGCTAAAATCAATGGAAAACAAAATGTATCAAAATAAGCCTGTGCTTCTACAATCAATCTGTCATATCATATAATATTTAACTTATATTCTAACGAAGGGGTGTCTAAGAAATCATCTTATCCTTTAAATTTGCTTTATGGATTGAGAGCTGTTGATTCCTGTTCTTATTATACTTCAGTTTGAAAACTTGTAAAAATGCAATGTTCACCCATTTTAAGTCTTTCGACCAAAATTATAAAGTTTTTTCAAAATTCTAAGGGCCAGATGTATTAAAGGTTTTTTTTTTTTACATTTTATGTCTATGGGAAACATGTTTATTCAAATGTTATTATGTAAACTTCTTATTATAATGGTATAGGGAAATTTGTAGCAAGAAGTTGTTCTGAAAATAGTGTGACATACTCTGAACTATTTATATATTAATCACATTCATAGGTGGCCACTGCATCAGAGTGAACAGACACCGCCTATATCTGTGTTTCTGTGCCCAGTGAAGGATGGGCAACTCAGAACTCACCTGCTGACCTTGGTCCTGGGAGGTGGGGGCACAGGAGATACTGGGTATGTTCAGGCCCAGGTGAGCCCTGTGAAGATGGTGCTGAGTTGCATGGGCCAGGTGGCCTGCCCATAGTTCTTCCCCCAGGCATCCACTGATAATATGTGCACTGGTATGGCCCCCGTGACTGGCCAAGTCAGTAGGTATGCTACATCATCAGTGGGCACCAGAGACCCAACTGGCCAGGGACCGGCATGATGATGATGAGGAAGGGGTGGAACCAGTGGGAGATTTAAATGTGGCCAGCTCCTGTACCTTCGCCTCTTTCACATTTCTGCACCAGAACCAGGACAAATTCCCTCCCATCCCACCCTGTAATTGTCAGTGACTTGCAATTTTAACAAGATAACTAGTTGCCAATCATTTGCATAGTTACCCCTGTTACCACCCTGTTGTGGCAGAGTACTAGAGGTTAATTCTGGAGAAGAGGGGTTAGCTTAGGAGAGGGCCTATAGGGCACAAGCAAGAAGGTATGACTAGGGTCATAGACTTGGAGCATGGAGGGGATGACCATGGGTGTAACAGCTGATGGGTCATGGGGTTAGGCCAAAAAGTCACCCAGAGGAATGGTTCCATGAATGATTGGAGTGCAGGCTGGCAGGACTGCCTTGAGGTGATCTGCCCAGTGCGGCTGCCTTCTGTGAAGCCTCAGATTCAAAAAGGCACTATTGGGAAGGAGGTGGGCTTGGAAGACAATCTGGAAACAGTTACGAATTGGGCTTGACGGCACATCCCATGGAGAGAAAGGGTAGGCTATAGGCTGGCTCGAGCAGTCATATTAGATTCCCTTGTCAGTTAACTAATAAAAGGCTGCATCAATTTGTATTCCATATGGGCTCTGTTGTCTCGTATCTCTGTACAAGCAAAAGGCACCCCTGCCCGGTGTCACGCCTGCCCCAGTTATATCCAAGAAGAGTCGGTCTGATTTTCTTCCATTTGAAATGTGACTTATCCTATCAATGAGGACATCCTAACAACTAAGGGGCGGATTTTCAGAGCCCTGCTCGCCTAAATCCGCCCAAAACCGGGCGGATTTAGGCGAGCAGGGCCCTGCGCGCCGGTGAGCCTATTTTACATAGGCCTACCGGCGCGCGCAGAGCCCCGGGACTCGCGTAAGTCCCGGGGTTCTCCGAGGGGGGCGTGTCGGGGGCGGGCCCGGTCGTCGCGGCGTTTAGGGGGCGTGTCGGCAGCGTTTTGGGGGCGGGTACGGGGCGTGGCTACGGCCCGGGGCGGTCCGGGGGCGTGGCCGTGCCCTCCGTACCCGCCCCCAGGTCGCGTCCCGGCGCGCAAGAGGCCCGCTGGCGCGCGGGGATTTACGCCTCCCGGAGGGAGGCGTAAATCCCCCGACAAAGGTAAGGGGGGGGCTTAGACAGGGCCGGGTGGGTGGGTTAGGTAGAGGAAGGGAGGGGAAGGTGAGGGGAGGGCGTTAGAGGATTCCCTCCGAGGCCGCTCCGATTTCGGAGCGGCCTCGGAGGGAACGGGGGTAGGCTGTGCGGCTCGGCGCACGCCGGCTATACAAAATCGATAGCCTTGCGCGCGCCGATCCTGGATTTTAGCGGATACGTGCGGCTCCGCGCGTATCTACTAAAATCCAGCGTACTTTTGTTGGCGCCTGGAGCGCCAACAAAAGTATGCCTATGCGCGCTATTTGAAAATCTACCCCTAAGGATTCACTTACTGAAATTCTTCACCAATGTTGCTCCAGTGCAAAAACTGTACCAGATATTTCAATGAAAACCTCCCTTTTTTCAATGGGAGAAACACTGGTGTAAAACTGAGCTCATAAGAATATAGTCTACTCAACACTTAACCTTGCCCTGAAATACTGTTTTCCATAGGAAACATTTCCAATACACATACTGTAAGAAATAGAAACCTAGAGTGCACAGCAGAGCAGAAGTAGATACATTATAAGGAATAAAAGATATAATGATTTATTAATGTTCATTAATTGCTAATTATAATTGCTAATTGCTAATTATTTTCTAATTTTAGCAAAATGACATGTCCTGTTAGCTCCAATATGGAAAAACTATTCTCAAACTTGGGCCTTTTATCAGAACATAACATGACCCCACCTCACTCCTCGTTTAATGTGCCCTTCAAACTACCCTTTCCCCCCACACACACATGCATCTCTTTTTTATCAACTTACCCAAAATAACAAGTCAACACCGTTACCCTGTGTGGAAATAACACAGCTTTCATTTATGTGTACAATGCAAAAAAAAAAACGTGCCAAGTATTAACAACCTAACCAAACTTTAAGCCCTAAAACTCACCAGCATAAGAGGTTACTATATACATCCAAAACCTGAATTCCATTTAGTCAAGGGAATGAACATTTTCAAAGCCATTTATGTGGGTAAATGTTGATTTACTGAGGTAAAGTAGTTGTCTGAAAATTGCCCACCATAAGTGTGGGTAACAGTGTGCACACTGCTTCACAATGCACATACTTTTAGCCATATTTATGGAGGTATTCCTGAAGGCGTCTTCCGGTTGAGACTGGAAAAGTACATGCATAGACTGCATTTTCAAATGTACACATACTTTACAAGCTAAATTTTACCTGCACAACATGTAGCTGCAAGTGTGCACAGATAATTTTTACCTTTAGCAGTTTTCAGAGGGAAAGGACATTCATGCTTTCCTTTGAAAAATTGGTGCAAAGTCTGCAGATAAAAAGTACCCATGAATGTTGTCCCAAAACAGATAATTAATTTCCCACATACGTCCAAATTTTAAAAGGCCTGCGTGCGTAAATTTTGGAGGATATGCACGTGGCAGGGCCTTGTGCGCGCCACACGCATTTTTGGAAGGGTCCAGCCATGCACGTAACCCCCGTTACGCACCAAAGAGCCAGACCTCTCAAAAGGGGTGGGCTATGGGGTGGGGTCTGGGTGGGAAGGGATGGGCGGAAGTGGGCTGGGACAGTGCGTGCTGGCAGCCGGCTGGCGTGTGGAAGATTCTTCTGCTCCGGAGGAGCAGTAAATATTGAAATAAAAAGATTGGGGTAGCTAGGTAGGGGTTAGTGGTTGGGGTGGAGAGGGGAAAGGGGAGGAAAGTTAGGTAAGGGGGTAGGGAACTGGAAAAAGGTCGATCATGTCGCCACGCATAATTTGAAAATTCTCCCCCCCCCCCCGTGCGAACACGAGTCGCGGGCTGCCCGCACACGCGCATATGGATGTTAAAAATCTGGCGCACATGTGCGTGAGGACATCGTATTTTATTACATAAGCTCAGCAACGCGTGCATGTTATAAAATCGGCACGTCCATGTGCGCGTGCCGGGAACCATGTGCACATGGATACCGCGCACGCGGGTCTTAAAAAAGACCCCTTAGTGCCCAAGTTTAAAGGAGCCAGCACTTCCTGTCTCAGACCACTCCATATGTGAGATAAGTGACAACAGTGTTTTCCACCCTGTTCCTGGAGGTACATCTAGCCAGTCTGATTTTCAAGATATCTGTATGAGACTGTATGCATGAGTCAGATTTGCGTACATTAGAAAACCAGTGTGTTCAAATCTAGCTCATTTTGGAAATTCTGAAAAGCAGACTGGCTAGGTTTGCCTCCAAGAAAGGATTGGGAAACAATTCTACAAATACAGTTACTTAGCCACTTTGCTTTTATCACCTCAGCCTACCCCTAGTATGAGGAGCTGGGCTCTTTATTCTACCCATTCCCTCCTTAAATTCAGGGCTGGGCCAAAACCATATCCTGTTTCTGAATGGGCCTAGATGCTCCCCCTATTCCAGTGCCTCAGCTCTCATATGTCTTATCAAGTCCAGATACTCCCTGTGTCTCAATATTTGCACTGTACCTGCCCTGGTGCCCCCACTAATACCAGAACCTGAGGATCTTTTTTTGTTCAGTATTCCCTCTTCTCTCTCAATAAAGTCCCAAGCTAGGGCAAGTCTTCCTTAAAATCCTTATTTTTCTGTACCATAAGACTGTGGTCAGGTGTAGTAGGTGCATGGATCTGCTCCTGCAAGTCTGTCCCCTTATTTATTAAAAATCTGATTAGTTGCTTTTCATCAAAAAACATCAAAGTGAGCTGGAATACATGTTAAATAAAAAAATACATACAGCAATAAAACAAATACATTAGCATAAGTAATCCCACCATTTCCACTTGATTCCTGTCAAGCCCGGGTAACTGCTCAAAAAGCATATATCATAACACTAAAACAAAACAGCATAAATAATCCCACCTTTTTCCAGATAACTGTTCAAAAAGCCAGGTCTTCGCCATTTTCCTAAACTGAAAATAATCAGCCTCTGTCCTAGAGGCTAAACATTCCAAAATTTTTCAAAATAGCAAAAAGCTACATGGTGAGTAGAATTTAATCTACTCTCCTTGGGTGTTGGTACAGTCAGCAAAAATTTATGAGAGGAAAGTAGACTCCTGGCCAACATGTCATCCCTCAACCACATTGTTAGACAATGCAGGTAACCACAGTAGAAATATTTAAATACCAATATTACAACCTTAAAAACTGCAATTGTGATGCAACAGATAAACCAATGAAGATGAAACATGATTAAATGTATTTGTTCCCTTTTAAGCACATAAGCTTCCATATTCTGGAAAAGCTGCAACCGACGAAGACTAGTCCCGGATAAATCGAGTTACTATAGTCAAGCCTACTGGTTACAAGATGGTGGAAAACCATCACTAAATCTTCCTGTGCCAAAAAGAAACAAACATTTAATATGCCTTATTTGACAGAAGGTTGTACAAACAACAGATGAAACTTGTGCTTTTAATGATAAATCCTTATTCAGCCTTACCCCTAAACCCCTCACCTTCTCGTGACAAATGACTAGAGATGTGCATTCGTTTTAAACGAATTAGACAATTTAAATGAAATTGTCTAATTTGTCATGGTTCAGGAGCGCTCAAAAACAAAATAATTTTTCCTAAATTTAGGAAAAATTCGTGTTAGTGTGCACTAACACTAAATTCAGGAACCACGAAAAAAAAAACCCTGATCCGCGGAAAAAACGAATTTACCCGTGGGGGAACGGAACCGAACCACGAAACGAAAAAAAAAAGAAACACATCTCTTCAAATAACTATACCACTTAACTAAGGACCTTTGTTCTCAGTTTTTATTTTATTTTGCCTGGGAATTTGAATGTGCTAAAAATAAAAATACTTTAGGGGATGAGGGGCCAAAAAGGGGGGCGGGCCTGCGCTAACCGGCAGCGATCGCACCGTCGCGGTGCGATCGCTGCCGGTTTCGCACCCAATAGCGCCACCATAGAAGGTGTAGCTATTAAGCGCGAACTCGGACGCGAAAAGGGCCTTACCTTTTCGTCGTCCGCAGCTTCTTCGCGGAGTCGGCCCCGGTGACGCCCCGACTCCTCCTCTTCTGGGGCCGACTCCGCTCCCATTTTGGTATCGCACGCGATAAGGGACTTTTCGCATGCGAAACATCCCTTATCGCGTGCGATCCGGATGGAAAATGAGGCCCATAGACGGATAACTAGCATTTGAAATCTATCTGGCTATCTTACTTATTGGCTATATTTATTTATTTTTATTTTATTTAGAAACTTTTATATACCGGTATTAGTGGGGACATCATACCGGTTCACATATTAACAGAAGGTTTAGAAATACATTTCAACAGGGAAGGCGAACTGGGCAGGGGGTTAACCTAGGGCAGTAAGGAAAATAGATTAAACAACAAGAAATCAACAAGAGGTCATAACAAGAAGATAACAATGTACAATGTGATTAAATTCCTTAATATAAGGAAAAGGGCGGTCACCTAGGGGGTATGAGCAATAGAGGGAAGGGATGATCTATTCTGTGTAGGCTTGGTTGAAGCCTACACAGAATATTTTACTTATCACTTAGCCAGATAAGTAAAATATTATCTGGATAAGTGGTGGACATCTGCTATGTATGCGTATTTGTTCCCCTAATTTTAATCATTTACATGAGGAAATGTAACTTGAATATTTTCCTTAGCACGTGTCAGGTTTTATGTTTGTAAATTATCAAATTTTATAATATACATGCATGAAGGAAATTACCAGTTAAACCAATTAGTCCACCAGTTTGCCCAGTCTATCTCTAGGTCATCAAGATCCACCTGGTTCTTCAGCCTACACTATCCTCAGTTTAAACAAACCCCTCACCCAGTCAGTATTTGTCTATATAAAAATTTACATTTAACTTATACCTGATAATTAGCCTGGTGTAAACATGTGCATGTAACAGCGGTATGCGTATTTCGTTTGCAGATTTTAAAATAGTATCTTATACGTGTAAATGCTGGCCCCGTCTCAGAACTCCACTGGCTCACCCCTAGCCCGCCCCTTTTTTATATGAGCAAATGTATTCATGCACTATTACTTGTGAGTGTATGTTTGAGGTTTATAAAACAGCAGTCGTGCAAATATGCACTATTTAGTATGTTACATTTATGCACTTAACTTCTTCGAAAATTCACCTGATTGTGGGTGCATGTGCTCATTCTTATGCAAGCAACTCTTAAAAATTGCCTTTTAATTCGTAATTTTCAAAAGGATTTAAGCACTTAAGGTTTTACACATGTAAATGCACTTTACACGTGTAAGTGGGTTTTTAAAAATTGCTACAATATATGCCATTGAATTGTCAATAGGTTTTACACATGTAAGTGCACTTTAAGTACATAAGTGGGATTTTGAAAATTGCTATGTTAGTATGATATATTTAAGCATGTTATTCCTTAGAAAATTATCTCTTCCGCTTATATATTCAGCGGTGCGGCTACTCCACTCAATATAACCCAGTGGTTCTCAACCTTTTTTTGGCTGGGACACACCTGACAGATGGTTCTCACATGCGTGACACACTGAACATGTGACCATCATGGGGCTAAATGTAAACATGCACTCTGCATTCACAGGAATCCCTTCAACCCCCAGCAATGAGTGCAGAGCAGATCTAGGGCATTACCCTGTACAACTCGCCATACAAAAAAAAGATATTCTGGTTCTGATGACATCTCAGTAAAAGCAAAACAAACTCCCTTTACTACCAGGCACAATAGCCTTCCTTATGAAAAGACAGTAATTTACCACTAATGCATATCCTATTGAGAAAACACAACAAATAAGATTGATACAAATGCCTACATGCTAGTAAAATACCTCACCTCGGTCACACACCCAGAACTGACCTTCACCAAGTACAGAAAAACCACAAATTATAAATATGGAGACAGAAACTGGAATGGAAAACAAAAAAAGCCACTCTGCATGCAGTGCAAACCTGGAGAATTGGAAAGAGAAATATAGCACCTAGTAGACTCTCAGGATTTGCAATAATGCACACAAACTAACCCGCACAAAGTTACACCTGTATTATGAAACACACTCAAACAGTAAGAACCCTATCTAAGAAATACAACTATACTATTAAACCAGGCCCTAAACACTAATACATTTCCTATTGGATAAAGCCAAGCTGCTATAGAGCCCCACACAGAAATAATTGTAAAGCTATACTAAAAATGTTACAAAACTGCTGCTAAACAGAATAATATCCAACAATTAAAAACTCATAAAATATTTCAAAACAGCAGACATCGCATAATACCCAATAATTAAAATGGCAGTCAATCAAGAAAAATAAATTTAAAAAGCCACCTTTACTTATCCTCTCCAGCAACTCTCCTACTCCTTTCCCTTCCAGTCCAATAGCACTCACCAGAAGCAGCAAGGGCTGCTGAAGCTCTGTCCTCACAGTCCTCTTCCTTAGCACCCACAACCAGTCACTCACACACACACCCACCCAATTAGACACCACAACCAGTCTCTGTCTCTCTCACACCAGTCATCTCTCTGACCAGACTCTCTCTCACATACGCACACTAGTCATCTTCCTGACTAGTCTCTCTCTCTCAATCACACACAAATGCTCTCGCACCCATTCACACCAGCTCTCACCCAGGCACCGATTCACACCTACAAGCTCTCACCCAGGTTTCCATTCACACCCATACACATAAGCTCTCACCCAAGCACACATTCACACCAGCTCTCACCCATGCTTCCATTCACACCCACACACACAAGCTCTCACTCAAGCACCCATTCAGACCATTTCTCACCCAGGCTTCCATTCACATCCACACATACAAGCTCTCACCCATGCACACCCACAGACACAAGCTCTCACCCATGCATCCATTCACACCCACAGACACAAGCTTTCACTTAGGCACCCATTCACACCCACAGACACAAGCTCTCACCCAGGCACTCATTCACACCCACACACACAAACTCTCACCAAAAACTTCTTCTTCCTTCACTGCAGGGATAGGCTCCAGTTCTGCCGTGGCTTTACTCCGGTGGGCCTTCTTTTTTCGCTGCCACAGGGATGGGCTCCAGTGGTGGCCTCGGTCGGGGTCAGATTTCCTCTTCGCCGCCACGGGGATGGGCTCCTATGGTGGCCTCGGTCGGGGTCGGATTTCCTCTTTGCCACCACAGGGATGGTGGCGGCCTTGCTTCGTCGGGGTTCGACACTGCCATTCCTCCCACCCCAACCCCCGGGCTATGTGATGCCTGCCTCACCAGCCAATCAAAGGCTTCTTCCCGTCTTCCTACTCCCACCGGCAGGTAGAAGGCAGGAGGCAGGTAGAAGGGAGGAGGCTTCCGATTAGCCTGAGCAGGGGCAGGCAGAATAAAGGAGGCTTCCCATTGGGCAGTGGGGGTAGGAAGAAAGGAGGCTTCCAATTGGCCCGCGGGGGCAGTGGTACACCGGGAGATGCGACACATCTGCCAGTGTTTGGCGACTCACTGGTTGAGAAGCGCTAATATAACCAACTATCATAAAGTTAGCTTGATAAGGCCATACTATTTGCTCCTTTTAAAAAAATGAGCAATAAAGAATGCAGCCTGCTCAATATTTAACCTTGATCTTTCTCTGATTTCCATTGAAAACATTCCTAAAATACATTCTGTTGGAAACGGAAACTTAGTAGATTTGATAGCAGAGCAGAGGTAGATATACTATAGGGGAAAAATAAAAAAGTATTTACTAATGTGCATTAATTGCTAATTATCTTTTTCTAACTTTGTGATCTGCCCTATTCCTTTTGTTAACTCCAGTATGGAAAAGCTATGCTCAGACTTGGGCCATTTATCAGCAAAATATCTGTGCCATGTTTAGTTTTGAAAGTGAGCCAGTGGGAGTTGGATTTGGACAGAGCAGTCTGAATGTATAAATGAATCTTACAGTGATGGATGATAAGCCACCATTTGAAATTTGGGTTAAATGGTAGCACAAGCACCAGCTGTCAAGCATCTTAAAAGTGCTTGAGCAAGTTATATAAGGAACAGTTTTGAGGCCAATAGAAAAATGAAAGCAAGAGCAAAATTAAGCATAGACACAGAGAAGTCTAAAACAAAACTTAATTAAAAAAAAAAGTCTAGAATTGCATGGCAACTTGAAGGAGAACACTTTTATGACTACATCAGGGGCAGTTCTACAATGAGGCAGGGTGAGGCGGCCGCTTCAGGCGGCAGAATTTTGAGGTAGCAAAAAATGCCCCTCTCAGAACGTCGCTGTCGCATCCACCTCACACTGCCTCATTATAGTTGAAGGGAGGAGGGACGCCGCCACCAGAAGGCAGGCCGGCGGTGGCTGAAGGGATGAGGATTGCTGCCGTGGGCTGCCACCAGAGGCCAGGCTGGCGGCGGCTGAAAGGAGGAGGGTTGCTGCCCCCAGAGGCCAAACTGGTGGTGTCTGAAGTGGGGAGGGTCACCGCCGCCAGAGAGCATGCCGACGGCAGCTGAAGGGAGGCTAAAGGGAGGATGGATGCTGTTGTGCGTCGCCACCAAAGGCTGAAGGGAGGATGGACAGAGGGTGAGGTGAGCAGGGGGTGGGGAGAAGCAGTGGGGCAGGGTGAGCGGGGCACCATCTCATCCCTCGCCTCAGGTGGCAGATTGCCTTGAGCTGCCCCTGGACTACATGACGTACATGTGTGTGTGTGTATGTGTGTGTTACAGAAGCTCCGAAAGTGTGTGCTTGGCAGTTGCTCTGTGAGGGTAAATGGAGATGGGTCATGAGTGAGGCTGTGTAGGGAGGGGTGTATAAGTGTGGCTGGGTGGGAAAGGAAGCATGACTGGGACAGGGTGTGTGATGGGGTGGTGATATGTGGGGATGTGTGAATATGTGGATGGATGTGAGTGGAGGTAGGTGGATTGTAGCAGAGGCATTCCCTATATCTGTCCAGACAGTGGAAATATGTTTTGAGTAGGCTGAAGATTCTCTCAATGACTGTTCTGGTCATCTGTTGGGCCCTGTTGTATCTCACCAACACTGCATTTTGTGGGGTGGCCACAGGGATGATGAGCCAGGTTTAGAGGAGATAGCCTCTGTCATTTGCAAAGGAAAAACCAGAGCAGAACTGTTATATAGGCTTTCGGGTTGGACTCAACATTAGGGGATTAGACTTGGTCAGAGTTCTCCTCCAGGGCAGGCAGGCCAACTAAGATGTGGGACACCCACAGAGGAGGCTGGTTGTGATATGGTGTTATCAATACATTGTTTCCTACTTAGAAGCCGGCCCCCCATGATGTGTCCTTCCTGGAAGCGGTCATGAATTCCTGACTGTGAGAGGATATAGGCATCATGAATGGATCCAGAAAACTTGGGTACAACATCCAGGATGAGGCCCTTTGCATCACAGACCACCTGCATATTGAGGGAGTTGAAGCCCTTGCAGTTGTGGTAGACGGCCTCATCTCCCTTTGGTGCCCTGATCGCACACACATCCCCTATAAGCTGCCCCCAAGACAGAGGGAAAGCGAGCAATCAATTCTCGAGTGGCCTCCATCGTAGGTAAAAAACAAGAGGCTTTACACGAGAAACCAAAATGGGATTTTTCTTTAGCTCAGTCACGGAATCTGCTCCAGGTACTCCCAGCATATTCAAGGTCTAGGAAATCAGGGCTAGCAGCTCATCTCTATGGAAGAACCGTAGCATAGGCCTATACATCTCTAATCCTGGAGGAATTTCTCCATCTTCTAGAGTCAGGATTGGCCTCAACATCAGTGCCGATCTTGGGCAGATCCACTGCTGATCTCGGTGTACTCCAGTACTTAACAGTAGGTCCAAGTGAGGCTTCTACCTGCAAATCTGCCCTGGGAGTTTTGGATGGGGCTGAGGACTCTGCTTGAAGAAAGGATTGTAATCCCTGGAAAATTTCTACCCATGAAAATGTCGAAGGATCCATGCCAAAATCAGAAGCCACCTAAGGCATACCCAGTGAGTTACCTTCTCCTGCTGATGAACCAGTTAGGGGAGTTCCAATATCAGGCACCCCCACCTGACGCATCTTTACCCAGATCCACAACCAGCTGGGAAGAACCAGGCTTAGTGAAATCAGAGGAAGATAATTTTCCTTGAGTCTTCAAACACTGCTGGCACAAGTTAGCGTGCACTCCAGGCTGAGATGCCTGAATATGACAAGCAGCGCAAAGGGAAATGCGCTTAAGCTTCTTAGGTTTAGGTGCCATTAGGTTGACAGTACGCTAAGTGGCAACTGAAGGCGTGTATCCAGCTGTTTTTATTATTACTATTTTTTTTAGGCGTCCAAAAATTCTAGGCGTCCGACCTAGGCATCCAAACATTTAGGCATCAATCTGTATGTCCAGCACCTACGCATCCCCAAGGATAGGGGCTGCAAAAAACCTTAAGTGCACAGCAAAATGCCCAACCTGTGTGCAAAGATAAGCGGGACGGCCACTAAGGCACCGCTTAACTTGGACGCACAACCAAAACTTGGATGCCCAGCTGGACACACAAGCTGAGCTGACATTCCTGAAGAGGGCAGCCTAACACATAGAGAAAGTGCGCAAAAAGCCATTGAGGCCTACCTTGTGGCGTGCAGCAAAAAGGCCTTAGAGTGGGGCCTAGCCTACAGAGGCTGCTCAACCCCCACCATGCTGCCGACGTCCTTTAATCTCCCATGGACCGGGACGAATGTCGGATCGGTGTGCCGAGCATGGAGACTGGGGGAAGGAGGAAGCCCTACACCAAAAACTCTCCTCTGTCTATGTATGTATATATTTTTTAAACTTTCCTGAGCTCAGCCTTATCTGGCTGAGTACAGAGCATTCTCTGGCTGCGGGGAGAGAGGGCATATGCAGTCACCGCTGTGCTCAGCTTCCTGCACCCGCTGCCTTTCAGCTGTTAAACAGCTAAGTCCACACAGGCTGAAAAAACAGCTACTGCACCAAGGTACTCATCTGAGGCACTCACCTCAGGAATTCTCAACTGGGGAAAGGACCATTTGGTATCACCGCAGGAGAGCGGGGCAAATTAATTTTTCTTATTTCTCCTTTTCAATTTGAAGCAATCCCCATTGAGGAGATGCATCTCTACCATCTGCTGGAAACCGAGAATACTGGCAGGCTGATGCCCTGCAGGGGTGTATATACTGTGACGTCAGTTTACTCCATTTCCTTCTGTTGATAGAGGTAAATAACCAACTTGTTCTAGATTCATCTGACTGGACGCTAAGAAAGCATTGAAATACTTGCAATGCAATGCATTCAAATGCTTGCTATGAATGCATTGTGTAAGCATACATAGGCATGTATATTCTGGGATAAGGATATATGCATGTTTAAAATACTATCATAGATCTATGCATGTGCATGTACGGGTGTATATGCCACTGTGCGTATTTGTTTGAAAGTTATCTTTTAAGCTCAGCAATATGTACTATTTAAAATGGCAATAATTTTAAGTTGTCACTAATTTTTACTCCATAAATGAGAATCTCAAGTCAAAACTATATTTCAGTGAGAGAATAAAGGTGGCATCTGCTGAGGAGAATCTGTTTTCCTAAGTTCCAGGCTGGTGCATTTAATCTTACATACACTGAGCCCCTTTGACCATGATATGGTCAAAGCTAAAGGAATGCTGAGGATTTACCCCTCCAAATCACCTGCAGTTCTCAGCACAATGGACCAGTTTGTTTTTTGGGTGACTGGCCAGGAGGAATTCTTGACAGGGGTGGGAGAAGATCATTCCTCACCATAACTGGAGGTGATGCTCAGCTTCAGGAAGTGGTTACCCCACCCAAGCCACTTGGCCCACAGACTAATGGAATTTCTTCCACAATGGATGCAGGCAATGGAAGGGAGGGGAGGGGCCTATCAGCATTAATATCAATCCATGGAGGAAAAGTGGAGGCACTCAGTGGTTTGGAAGAGAGCTCTCTTTGTACACCTGCTGGGGAGAGGATAGTGGACTCTGTGGCCTCCAATAACAATTGGATGCAGAAACAGTGCAGTCAAAGGGGCAACAAGTGAATATGTTCTCTCCTGCAGCTGATGTGACCCAGGCAAGTCTGCCACTGAATACAATCAGATAACTATAACAGAATAAACTTAATTGGCTACATTTAGGACAGCATTTTCCTTGACCGGCCTTACCCAGCTAAATATATCTAACGATGAATACTGGCACTAGCCAGATATATTTTTGGCTCTTCAGGTCAGATTTGTGCAATGTCACCCTCTTAAATTTTCCCATATTTCCTGTAATCTCACCCAGGCAGGTGTTTAAGAAATATCTTTTGGATATTTTAAAATTCCCAGTTGAAGCACTCTTATCGACTTCTATTACTTACTAAAGAGAAAAAGCAAGAAGAAAGAAAACAGAGAAATCCCAGGTGGGGCCTCTCTCTCTGCAGATAGTCTGGACTTGAGTTAGACATTGGAGACTTCATTGGAAGGAAATATTAATTCTACTGATTTGTTGGTTTCATTTTTATTGGAACCTGATCACAAACGAGTGTTAACATTTTTTTTTTGTCATGTAGAGGTATCTCTTTCAGATCATAAAATCTGAATTTCTCTCAATGTTTCTAGCTCCATGCAAAATAATTATAAACAGTTGTTTTGTACTGTGAAAAGGCGTTATTCCTCGGTGCTCAGTTTTTCTTAGATATCACTGGGCAACAATGAAAGTGTTACTGACCTAAAAAGGTCCTACTCTGTAGTATCTTGATGTGCTGAACACGAATATGACCATGAAAAGTTTTTATTGGCTCTCGTTTTGAAGATATTTAATATAGTTCACTTTCTATGTTTAGTCATGTAAATTTATCCAGTAGGATTGTAAATAAGCCTAGAATGATGTAATATTGCATCATATTGCATAATACCATCATGCACACATCATCCAGAGTTTATTACATCATTTTCTGATGCAATGCAGTTCTACTGCCATGCTGCTGCTGAGTAAGCTGACGTCAGCAGTGTACTATATGAAGCCCAGTCAGAAAGGGTGAGCATTTGAAATATTCATGCTGGCTGACTACTGCTGGACACTCTGCAGAGATGCTCCCGAACAGGTGTACAAGAGACAAGCAAAGAAATCTAAGACATGGTCTATGACTTCATTTTTCAAACGGTATTAACCGTAGGTCTCCTACTATTGGCATACAATTCAAGATGTAATTATATTATTGCATATTACAAAAAAAACTAGAGCCAATTTTGCATTTTCACAGTCACATTCATGTTTAGCACATGGAAATGTATAAGAATTGACTAATTTCATTTCCGTAACATGACTTTTGTGAAAATTTGTTGTCCAGTGTATCCTTACAAGAGTCTTATTAAATACCAGGATGTAAGCTACCGTATATTCTTAAAATCACATGCCCTTATAATCATCTTTGAAAGAAAAAGTACCAGAAATTCCAGGAGTTATTTCCATTAATTCTCTCACTCAGTGATTCTCCTATGAGGGTTGTTTTTAGGGGGCGTATGTTAGCTTACATAGCATTGGTGAATTTGGATCATTGGTGGCACGATAGTGGGCTTGCTTAACACTGATCTTTTTCTTGGTATTTTATTTTCTTTCTTTACTGAGGGCTAACCTAACAGACATTGTCATGTTTTGATATGGTTCCTTTTGATTATTTAGCAGATGAAGGATAGAATTTTTAAAAACTATTTTTGCCTTCTTTAGTATATTTTTTTTACCTTGCAGTTTTCTTTTGGTTTTCTTTTTATTTCACAGTATTTCAAATTACAAAGCATATTTTGTATGAATGATTGAAAAATGCCAATAAATACATTTTTTTTTAACAAACTTTGTGTTTTGTCTGAAATGACTTTAGTAAGAAATCTTTCACCAAACAATAATAATAGTTATATATATATATATATATATATATATATATATATATATATATATATATATATATATATATTACTATTGATATTTCAAACTTGATGCTATTGAGTGACTAGGACATTATTTGAAACAGCTGGATGGAAGTTAACGGTTGTACCATTGTCATTTCACTTTTAATGGTCTTTTTCCTCCAGGAGAAGTGCAAGTCATTAACTTTTCATTTGCTGTCAAATTGAATTTGTTTAAAACCAAGAAGAAATGCAGAAGGAATGTTTTAATACTTAAAAAACTCAGAGCTATAAATTTTTTACCATTGTTTAATACATACATAATAAATCAACAATATATATTTTTATATATAGATACCAAATTGCAGTGCAAGTTCTAGATATATTCAACTTACATCAGAGTCAATCCAGGGAGAAATCATGGGAAGCTCAAGATATTTTAAATATATACGACTCAAATCATGCAAGCATTTCTAGATTAATCACAAATTTCTATCTGGACTGATCCCACATATTTATATATAATCTACCACAGGGGTGCTCAAACCAGTCCTATGCCCCCTGCCACCAGCCAGTCTAGTTTTCAGGATATCCCTAATGAATATGCATGAGAAATATTTGCATACATAGGAGATACTGCAATATGCTGCATGGATATTTATTTATTTATTTATAAATATTTATATCCCACCTTTCCCAAATAATATTGTGCAAGGTGGATTACAAAAAGCATGTAGCACAACAAATACAATGAAACAGAACAACATAATAAATATGAAACATAAAACTAAAAACAGGAACATCAGTTTAACTGAAGGAATTTCAAATCAATTGCCAGAGGCAAACAATATCAAATAGCAAGACTTTTACTTTCTCTCTAAACAAGGGATCCATCTCTTTTCTCAGGCATAGTGGAAGTCTATTCTACAGCTGGGGACCTGCAATTGAGAAGGCTGGACTTTGGATCACTTGCCTTCAAAAGTCTGTAAATGGAGGAATTGCCAATTGCTGCTTATCAGCAGAACGCACATAAGCAGTGTCACATAAAATGATACTAATCTTTTTAAATATTCTGCCCTGGGGATCACATAATGTGGAAGGCTTGGTCAGACATACTGCTTCTGAGCTCTGAGTGCCACTTCCTAAAGATTCATAAATTTCATCAGTCAGCCCGACTATTTACTGGTGGTTTGTGCATATCTTGCTTTCAAAATATAGGGAAAGATTTGTATTTAAAAGTGGAGAAGATATGACCATGAAAATTACCAGAAAAGAGACAGACAAGGTGAAGGTGGCTACCAAGGATGACACTGCACAAACCTGACCTGAAGAGTCTTTAATGGCAAGTGTCACAACAGTGGTAGTAGTGGCTCTATATGTAGGAACATAAGAACATAAGAGTTACCATACTGGGTCAGACCAAAGGTCTATCAAGCCCAGTAACCTGTTTCTAATGGTGGCCAATCCAGGTCACAAGTACCTAGCAGAATCCCAAAAACTCAACAGATTTCATGCTGCTTATCTAAGCAGTGGATTACCCCAAATCCACCTTAATAATGGTTTATCGACTTTTCTTCCAGGAACTTGTCCAAACCTTTTTTAAACACAGCTTTTTTAAACTAACAGCTTTTTTAAACTAACAGCTTTCACCACATCCGCCAGTGATGACTTCCAGAGATTATGCATTGAGTAAAAAAATATTTTATCCTATTTGTCTTAAATATATCACCTAGTGATTCATTGAATATACCCTAGTCTTTGTACTTTTTGAAAGAGTAAACAATCGATTCACGTTTACCAGTTCCACTTCATTCATTATTTTGTAGACCTCTAACATATCTCTCCATAGCCATCTAGTTTCCAGGTTAAAGTGTCCTAACCTCAAACATATTTCTGAGCAAATGGCAGATCTCAGATCTCTATAATGGATATCGGCTCATGATTTGATGCATCAGAAGGTCGAATTGCAGTGGTAGACAATGAAACTATCTGCTTAGAGAAATGGATCACAGATTTAGAGAAAGCTACATCTACATGTGACTAGGTTGTTTACTCTTTCAGATAATAGAAAAACTAGGGAGCACTCCATGAAGTTAGCAAGTAGCACATTTAAAACAAATTGGAGAAAATTATTTTTAATCAACAAATAATTAAGCTCTGAAATTTGTAGTCAGAGAATGTGGTTAAGGCAGTTAGCTTAGCTAGGTTTAAAAAAGATTTGGACAAAGTCCTGGAGAAGAAGTCCATAACCTGCTATTAGACAAACTGATTTAGGAAACAACTACTGCTTATTACTGGCATTAGTAGCATGGAATCTATTTATTGTTTGGGTTCTTGCCATGTACTTGTATCCTGGATTGGCCACTGTTGGAAACAAGATGCTGGGCTTAATGGATCCTCAGTCTGACTGAGTACGGCAACTTATGTTCTTATAAACATATGAGGAGATGTTGGACGAGTTGAAAAATTGCTTGCGATGCAACAACTTGTGTTTTTTGGGAATCAAGGAGGCTGTACTAGATCACAAACTTTTACAGGTACTGGAGACATGGTTGATCCCAGAGTTGGGCCTAGATACTTACTGTGGTCAAATTGTCTTTTAAAGGGTTCATTGCTTATGCCCTAGAGCCGCAGACCATTTTAGGTCACGTGTCCTCATTGCCAAGCTGCTTAATTATGCTCATAATCTGTTAATTCTACAAGCTTTTCAGGAGAAATAAATGTTCAATATAAGAATTGGAAGTATTGATCTTCCAAGATTTCTCGAGCTGAGTTATCACAAAATGCAAGGAGTTTACAACTTTCTGGTAGGATCTTGTTAAAAAGAATGTTAAGTTTGTGCTGCAATAACCTGCTCAGCTGCAAATCTGGTAATAAGGGCAGAGATAAGTTTTTGACTCACTGGAGCTAGCAAAGGCCTTTATTGGAGAGATGAATAAGAGCGATGGTTGAAGGGCAAAAGAAAATATACTGTCACTGTTATTTTCATGCAGAGTTGATTGCCTGTCAGTTTGAGCTTACCTGTTTTTTCCACAATATTTTGTTGTTGAAGAGTTGATCTTTAGAATGACAATTGCAGTTTGAAGGGGATTTTTGCCTGATCTCCTGTACTTGACATGAGATGTGCTTATTAGACTGAATTAGCTGCATGGCTGGCTCTTATGCGTGGTGTGGCTCTGTTTAATTCACCATTAATGCTCATGCACTGGATCCAGTTGCTTTTCAGAATGTCTTGGTGCACACTGCATGAAGATTGTATTCAGAAACTGTTCCTTTACAAAGTTCTGTGCAGGTTATAGTGTGAGTGTTTTATTTCACGTGAGATAGCCTCTATTGGCATTGATTAGACATTTCAGGATCTTTTTGTTGTTAGAAACCTTTTTACTCAGTACAGAAAGCAGAGTTGCTTACCTGTAAAAGATGTTCTCACAGGACAGCAGGATGTTAGTCCTCACATATGGGTGACATCATCAGGATGGAGCCCAATCACGGAACACTTTTGTCAAAGTTTCTAGAACTTTGACTGGCACCTACTGGGCATGTCCAGCACAGCACCAACCCTGCATCCAGCAGGGGCCCCCTTCAGTCTCGCAGTATAGCAAAAGTACTTGCAAAAAATAAAACACAAGAAAATGTAAACGAACCCAACACCGCAGGGTGGCGGGTGGGTTTCGTGAGGACTAACATCCTGCTGTCCTTTGAGAACACCTGTTACAGATATGTAACTCTGCTTTCTCACAGGACAAGCAGGATGGTAGTCTTCACATAGGGGTGAGTACCAAGCTGAGGATGCCCGAGCAAAGCACCAAATGCACCCAAAGACGTGCAACAGGCACAGCAACAGGGGTGGAATTTGGTTAGGAGGGCATCCTGAACCCTAACGGGTCAGTGGAAGGATGTTGGTAAGTTAAACTGAAAATAAGTTGCATAGAACAGACTGGCCGAAGATGGAGTCTTGTCTGCCAGCCTTATCCAAGCAATAATGGGCTGCGAAAGTATGGAGTGAACTCCAGGTAGCAGCTTTAGATATGTCAGGAAGCGGCACCGAATGGAGGTGCGCTACTGATGTCGCCATGGCCCTGACAGAGTGCGCTTTCACACGGTCTTGTAGCGGAATGCCTGCTTGCTGGTAGCAAAAAGAGATACAGTCCGCCAACCAGGAGGAGAGGGTCCCACAGGATTTCCAAATTTGATGTTATTGAAAGACACAAACAATTGAGTGGATTTCCTGTGGGCTGACATGCATTCTAGATAGAAGACTAGAGCACACTTGCAGTCTAAGGAATGCAGAGCCTGTTCTCCTGGATTAGAATGGGGCCTGGGAAAAAAGGTAGGTAGGATAATGGATTGATTAATGTGAAATTCCGATACTACCTTTGGTAAAATCTTAGGGTGAGTGTGGAGCACTACCCTGTCATGCAGAATTTTAGTGTAAGGTGGGTAGGTAACTAATGCCTGTAATTCACTAACTCTGCGAGCGGATGTGATCGCGAGATGAAAAACTACCTTCCAGGTGAGATAGCGGAGATCACAGGAGTGGAGAGGCTCAAATGGCGGTTTCATAAGCCACCCCAAAACCACGTTAAGGTCCCAAGCAGGGGCCGGAGGGCGTATTGAAGGTTTTAAATGGAGCAAGCCACTCATGAAGCATAATTCTAAGGGTTGTGTTGAAATGAAGACATTTACTATACCCTTATGGTATGCAGACACTGCCCTGACATGTACCTTGACAGAGGAAGTTTTGAGGCCTAACTCTGAAAGGTGCCAGAGATAGTCCAGGAACCTTGTAGTGGAACAAGTGAAGGGGTCTATGGACATGTAAGTACACCATACCGTAAACCTCTTCCATTTAGAGTGATAAGACCTTTTTGTTGAAGGCTTTCATGAAGCCACCAGGACTCGAGATACCGACTCTGAGAGGTTAAGAGGTTGGATATTAGCCTTTCAACATCCAGGCCATCAGAAACAGAGCCTGGAGGTTCGGGTGGCGAAGGAACCCGTTGTTCTGAGTTATCAGAAGGGGATCCATCCCCAGGGGAATGTGCCGGCTTACTGATAGGTCCTGGAGGATTGGAAACCACACCTGGCGTGGCCAATGGGGAGCTATCAGAATCATTAGGCCCCTGTCCTTCCATAGCTTCACGAGAGTCTTTGAAATGAGAGGAAGTGGAGGGCATGCATAAAGGAGACCGCTGGCCGAGGAGAGGGTGAAGGCATCTCTTGGCTGCAAGTGGTGACTGTGAAAGAGAGAGCAGAAGTTGTCTACTTTGTGGTTGTGTACTGACGCAAAGAGGTCTATGCGAGGATAACCCCAACACTGGAATATCGAGTCTGCTACTGTGGGGTTGGAAAGTGCGACTCAGCTTGTCCACCAAAAGATTGTCCACTCCCAGCAGGTAGGTTGCCTTGAGGTACATCAAGCAGGAAAGGGCCCATGCCCATATCTGTGCAGCTTCCTAACACAGGAGGTAGGAGCCCAATCCCCCTTGTTTGTTGATGTACCATATGGCAACCTGATTGTCGGTTTGAATCAGGATGGCTTTGTCTCGTAGGCAAACCTGAAAAGTCTTGAGGACATATCTGATGGCCCGTAGCTCCAGGAAATTTATCTGGTGTTTGGTTTCCTCTGGAGACCAGGTTCCCTGAGTCTGCAGGTCGCCTATATGTGCACCCCACCCAAGGATGGATGTATCTGTTAAGATAATTTGAGGTTCTGGAGCCTGAAAAGGAAGGCCTTGAATGAGATTGGAGTGTTGCATCCACCAGGCTAGCGACAGACGGAGCTGTTTGGTAACCTGGATAATGCTGGACATTGGCTGACAAGCTTGAATCTACTGGGCTTTTAGGGACCACTGCATGACTCTCATGGCAAGGCGAGTCATCGGAGTGACATGCACCGAGGACGCCATGTGACTCAGCAGTATGAGAAAGTGACAAGCAGTTGAAGATGCTCGAATTTGCATAAGGAAGCCAGAGAGGCTATGGTGAAAGCACGACCCTGGGGGAGGAAGGCTTTCGCCTGTATTGTGTTTAGGTCGGCCCCTATAAAGGAAAGGGTTTGGGATGGAACTACCTTGGATTTGGGATAGTTGATTAGAAACCCTAAGGAGATCAGGGTATGGATAGTGAGATGTAAGAAGGCTAATGCATCCTGCTGAGTTGGAGCCCTTATCAACCAATCGTCAAGATAAAAGTAGACATGAACACCCTGATTCCTGAGGAAGGCTGCGACCACCACCAGGCACTTGGTGAATACTCGTGGAGTGGACGCTAGGCCGAATGGTAGTACACGGAACTAGAAGTGGCGAGGGCTGACCAGGAATCGCAGGTAGATGTGATGAGAAGGAGTAATGGAGATTTGTGTGTAAGTGTCTTGGAGATCCAGAGAGCATAGCCAATCTCCTCTTTGTAGAAGAGGAAGTAGAGAGCCCAAGGTTACCATTTTGAATTTTTCTCTCTGCAAAAATTTGTTTAGGGCGCGAAGGTTCAGTATCGGACGCACGCCACCTGACTTTTTTCGTATGAGAAAATACTGGGAATATAACCCTTGTCCCTGCTGGTTCTATTGCTCGGGATTTGAGGAGGATTGAGACCTCCTGTTCGAGCAAGGGAGAGTGGTCGGATGTCCCCCACGTCAGCCGAGGTGGGGAGTCCATTGGGACAGTCAGGAAATTTAGGTGGCAACCGTGAGTGACTACCGCAAGCACCCATTGGTCTGTGGTGACTGTATGCCAAACGTTGTTGAAGTGGCAGAGTCGACTGCTGACCGATATGGATGGAAGAGGAGTTTGGCATACACTCTCTATAAAGAGTCAAAACCCTGATGCTGGCCCAGGCTGAGAGGCTGGCTGAGACTTTTGAAGCCGAGACTGTCTGGACTGACCTTTTTGGTAAGGTCTGGAAGGACATCCTGTAGAAGCCGGAGGATAACATTTCCTTGGCTTGTAGGCCAGCCGCTTACAGTCATGCCTGAAAGTTCTCTTTGGGGCGGATGGAAACTCAGACGGCACAGAAGAAAGCTGGCAAGGCGTTTCATGATGGTCCTTCAGCTGCGCCACAGTCTCTCGGATCTTTTCACCAAAGAGATTACCACCTACAAAGGGTAGATCAGCTAACCTGTCTTGCACTTCTGGTCTTAAGTCTGAGGATTTGAGCCAGGCCCATCTTCTTGCACTAATCCCCGCTGCAGACATTCTAGAGTCAGTGTCAAAGATATCATACGCAGCACGGACCTCATGTTTTCCAGCATCCAAGCGTTTTTTAGCCACAGTATGAAGTTGATTCTGGAGTTGTCCTGGTAAAGAATCAGAAAAGCAAATGTTGCTTACCTGTAACAGGTGTTCTCACAGGCCAGCAGGATGTTAGTCCTCACATATGGGTGACATCACAGGATGGAGCCCAATCACGGAACACTTCTGTCAAAGTTTCCAGAACCTTGACTGGCCCCTACTGGGCATGGCCAGCATGGCACTAACCCTGCAGCCAGCAGGGGTCTCCCTTCAGTCTTGCTAAAAAGCTACAGGTAGTGCTGAAAATAAAATAAGAAAATGTTACGAACCCAACACTGCGGGGCGGCGGGCGGGTTTCGTGAGGACTAACATCCTGCTGACCTGTGAGAACACCTGTTACAGGTAAGCAACATTTGCTTTCTCACAGGACAAGCAGGATGGTAGTCCTCACATATGGGTGAGTACCGAGCTAAGTATGTCCAAGTATGCACCAAATGTACCCAAGACGTGCAACAGGCACAACAATTGGGGTGGAATTTGGTCGAGGGTATCCTGAACACTAACGGGCAGGTGGAATGGTGTTGGTACATCAAGTTGTGAATAAGTTACGCAGGGCAGATTGGCCGAAGTTGGAATCTTGTCTTCCGGCTTTGTCCACTGTAAAAGTATGGAGAGAACTCCAGGTGGCAGCCCTGCAAATGTCAGGAAGCGGCACCGATCGTAGGTGTGCTACTGAAGCCGCCCTGGCCCTCACAGAGTGTGCTTTAACACAGTCTTGAAGTGGAATGCCCGCTTGCTGATAGCAAAAGGATAAGCAGTCCGCCAACCAGGAGGAGAGAGTCTGTTTACCCACAGGCTGCCCCAATTTGATAGGATGGAAAGAGAAACAATTGAGTGCTTTTCCTGTGGGCAGCTGTTTGGTCTAGGTAGAACGCTAGAGCCCGTTTGCAGTCAAGGGTATGCAGAGCCTGCTCTCCTGGATTGGAATGGGGCCTGGGGAAAAAGGTAGGTAGTATAATGGATTGATTGAGATGAAACTCCGAAACTACCTTAGGTAAGAATGTAGGGTGAGTGCGGAGTACTACCCGGTCCTGCAGAAGTTTAGTGTAAGGCAGATAGGTAACTAGAGCCTGTAATTCACTAACTCTGCGAGCCAAAGTGATTGCCAAAAGGAAAATCACTTTCCATGTGAGATATCGAAGGTCACAGGATTGAAGAGGCTCGAATGGTGGTTTCATGAGCCGACCCAGAACTAGGTTGAGGTCCCAAGAAGGGGCCAGAGGACGCAGAGGAGGCTTGAGGTGAAGCAAGCCTTTCAAAAAAAGTCTTACAAGGGGTTGTACTGATATGGGAACATCCCCGACACCTTTATGGAAGGCGGCTACCACACTGACATGCATCCTGATGGAGGAAGTTTTGAGACCTGACTCTGACAAGTGCCAGAGATAGTCCAGAAACTTCGTGATTGGACAGGTAAAGGAGTCAAGGGATTGAGAAGAGCACCATGACGTGAACCTGGTCTATTTGCAAGAATACGATTTTCTTGTGGAAAGCTTCCGTGAAGCAATCAGGACAAGGGAAACTGGTTCAGAAAGGTTAAATGGCTGAAGGATTAACTTCTCAACATCCATGCAGTCAGGGACAAGGCTTGAAGATTGGGGTGGCGTAGGCACCCGTTGTTTTGAGTGATTAGAAGCGGGTCCTTTCCCAAGGGAATGTGCCTGTGAAAGGAGAGATTCTGAAGTATTGGGAACCACACTTGGCGCGGCCAGTGGGGTGCTATCAGGATCATGGTTCCCTTGTCCTGACGTAACTTCACGAGAGTCTTCGAGAGAAGTGGAAGTGGAGGGAATGCATATAGGAGACTGGTTGCCCATTATAGGGAGAACGCGTCTCTTGGTTGATAGTGTTGGCTGCGAGTGAGAGAGCAGAAGTTGTCTACTTTGTGATTTTGAGGAGACGCAAAGAAGTCTATTTGAGGATGACCCCATTGTTGGAAGATCGAGTTTGCTACTGAGGGGTTGAGAGACCACTCGTGCGTCTGAAAGGTGCGACTCAGTTTGTCTGCCAACACATTGTCCACTCCCGGCAAGTAGGTGGCCCTGAGGTACATCGAGTGGGAGAGGGCCTCCGCCCATATCTGCGCAGCTTCCTGACAGAGAAGGTAGGAGCCCGACCCTCCCTTTTGTTGATGTACCACATGGCCACCTGGTTGTCCGTCTGGATCAGGATGACTCGATTGGAGAGGCGATCCTGAAATACCTTGAGAGCATATCTGATTGCTCGCAGCTCCAGGAAATTTATTTGGTGTTTGGCTTCCTCTGGAGACCAAGATCCTTGTGTCTGCAGATCGGCCACGTGGGCTCCCAAGCCGAGGTTGGAAGCATCGGTGGTAAGAGTTATTTGAGGGTCTGGAGCCTGGAAGGGCAAGCCCTGGAGGAGATTGACCTGATTTTACTGTCAGAGTGAGTTGGTTACGTGGACAATGGTCGACAGGGGCTGAGTGGATTGAGTCCATTGTGACCTTAGAGTCCACTGCATGACTCTCATGGCCAAGCGGGCCATTGGGGTGACCTGAACTGAGGACGCCATGTGTCCCAGGAGGATGAGAAAGTGTTGTGCAGTCGTGGAGTGCTGAGACTAGCTGGTGTGCAAGAGACACAAGAGTGAGAGCTCTCTGTCGAGGCAGAAAAGCCTTTGCCTGCAAGGTGTCCAAATCTGTCCCAATGAACGATAAGGTTTGAGATGGGACTAAGTAGGATTTGTCATAGTTGATGAGAAATCAGAGTGAAATTAGAGTGTGTAAAGTAAGAAGTAGGGACGACAGAGCAGCTTGCTGAGTGGAGCCCTGATTAACCAATCATTTAGATAGGGGTAGACGTGTACATGTTGAGTCCTGAGGAAGGCTGCAACTATGACGAGGCATTTTGTGAAGACTCGTGGTGCAGACGCGAGGCTGAATGGAAGCACTCGGTACTGATAGTGCTTGGGGCCTACTAGAAACATCAGGTATTTGCGATGAGATGGAATTATCGAGATATGAGTGTATGCATCCTGGAGGTCTAGAGAGCAGAGCCAGCCTCCTCTTTGTAGATGAGGAAGAAGAGAGCCCAAGGTTACCATTTTGAACTTCTCTCGCTGGAGGTACTTGTTGAGGGCACGTAGATCCAGAATTGGACGAACGCCTCCCGATTTTTGGGGATTAGAAAGTACCAGGAATAGATCTCTAGGCCTTGCTGGGAATAGGGCACTGGTTCTATAGCCTTGGTCTGGAGGAGGAGGGAGACCTCCTGTTCCAGAAGGATGGAGTGATCGGATGTTCTCCACGTCGGTAGAGGTGGGGAGTCTGGTGGAATGGAGAGAAAGTTCAGAGAGAGCAATTATCGCTAGGACCCACTGGTCTGAGGTGATTCAGTGCCAGCTGTTGTTGAAATGGCACAGTCGACCTCCCACTGGAATGTGGGGCAATGGAAGCTGGCTGCTGCTCTCTATGCAGGAGTCAAAAATTGGAAGCATGGCCTGGCTGAGGAGTTGCTTGCAGTTTTTGTTTTCGTGTCTGACGAGACTGAGCTTTTTGAAATGGTCTCGTAGAACGGGTTCTAGTTAGTGGCGGGTAAGAATTCTTTGGGCGGAAGAATGACTTCTTAGAGTCCTTTCGGAAGGGCTGTTTTGAAGAGTACTCAGAAGGCATCAGAGAGAACTGTCTTAGGGTCTCATGATGGTCTTTGAGTTCCGCCACTGTCCGTTGAATCTGCTCGCCAAACAGATTATCTCCAACACAGGGCAGGTCAGATAATCTGTCTTGTACTTCAGGGCGAAGGTCAGAAGACTTGAGCCAGGCCCATCGTCTTGCCGAGATAGCAGCTGCAGATACCCTGGTAGCAGTGTCAAAGATATCGTAAGATGATCTGATCTCATGCTTGCCTGCCTCAAAACCCTTGTTGACTATGGTTTGGAGTTGCTCTTGAAATTGCTGAGGCAGGGAGTCCGTTAAGTCTTGTATCTGCTTAAATAAGACCCTATTATATTGGGTCATATAGAGCTGATAAGAGGCAATTCTGGAGATGAGCATTGATCCCTGGAAGACACGGCGACCAATGGCATCTAGAAATTTCTGTTCCTTGCCTGGGGGAAAGGAAGTACGAGGTTTTGAACTCCTTGCTCTTTTCTGGGCAGATTCGACAACCACAGATTGGTGATGCAATTGAGGTTTGCGAAAGCCTGGAGCTGACTGAATGAGATAGGTGGTGTCAGCTTTCCTGTGGACTGGAGCAACAGAGCCAGGATGTTCCCAGTTCTTTTTGAGGAGATCCAGAAGAACCTGGTGGATAGGGATGGAGGTTATTTCCTTGGGAGCATCCAGGAATTGTAACAGCTCCATCATTTGATGCCTGTCATCTTGTTCAGTCTGTATTTGGAAGGGAACCAATTCAGACATCTCCTTCACAAAATTTATAAAGGAAAGGTTCTCTGGAGGAGAACGCTTTCTGCTTTCAGTAGGTGAAGGTGGTGAAGGCAAATCATCGGTGTCTAGTGAAGAATCATCAGTCCGGGTGTCATAGGGATCAGCACCTGCTCCTCTAGGAACTAGAGGAGGACAGGGCGGTGGGATTCCCGAAGGTCCTGGTCGAGGCTCCGAAGAACTCGAAGGAATAATGGGAGGCACCGATGAAGGCATCGAAGGCACTGATGGATGGCTCGGTTGGGCTGATGGACACGTCAGCACCGATGGGTGGATCGGTGGCACCGATGGACGTATCAGCATCGACGGCCGAGGCATCGGCAGAACTCCCGATGGAGGGATGAGAAATGGTGTTTCTCCTCCCGATGACAAAGCAAGCGGGGAGGGTACCGGAGCCATCGGTGACCCGGGGTCCATCGGTGGAAAAGCGGCCATAAGCGCTTCCATCCTCGAGAGCAGGGATGCCAACGCTGCTGGAATCGGGTCAGTGGTCGGTTCCGCAATCGGTACAGGTGTCTGTGCCGGAGGACCCTGGAGTTGATGCATCGCCTTGTCGATGGCCTCCTGAACCATCCGGTCCAGTTCTTCTCGGAGACCTGGAGCAAGCAGCCCCAGCTCCAGAACAGAAGGAGGAGGCAGAGGCATAGCTGGAGGGACCACCGTTAAAGGCGGAGTCGCGGCTCCCGATACCCTGTCGGGTGAGGGTTGCTTCGGTGACCTGGTCGCTGAAAAGGTCAGTGCCTTTTCTGGATGGGGCTTCTTCGACGGTGGCTCGGATGATGGCAAGGTCGATGATTTCCTCCCTCAATGGTCCGACTTTTGATGCCAGTGGCGATGTTTATCTCTACGATCCTCTCGGTCCTGAGGGGAGTAGAGAGTGTCAAAGGCCGAGAAGTCGTTGATGCCGGACGGTCACCGGCTGGAGGTCAATGCTGGCTCGAAGTTGACGGTGCCAGTTTTGACGACATTGATGCAATAGATGGCGCCGGGGTTTGAGCACGGAAAAGAAGTTCCATCTTCTCCATTCTAGCCTTGCGACCTTTTGGTGTCATAAGGGCACATTTGGTGCAGGTTAGGACATCGTGCCCACATCCGAGACACATTACACAGACTTTGTGAGGGTCTGTGAGACATGGTGAAATTACAGTCCGGGCACTGGCGGAACCCAGACGCCATGGCCATGAAAAAATTGAGCCGTGGTACGGTCAACGGCCAGTAGGCCGCGAGGGCCAAACTCAACGGTAATCGACGGAAAACGGGTAAAAAACTTACCGGAGTACCGCGGCTTGAAAAAGTTGAAGGAGGGACCCCTGTGGGGTAAATTAAATTTTAGTAATTCCGTGAGAAAAATTCCTGTCAGGAATCTCTAGAGAGCTTCTTAACCCGCGTGGCTACTGCTGCGCGGGAAAAAGAAGACTGAAGAGGGACCCCTGCTGGATGCAGGGTTGGTGCTGTCCTGGGCATGCCCAGTAGGGACCAGTCAAAGTTCTAGAAACTTTGACAAAAGTGTTCCGTGATTGGGCTCCATCCTGATGATGTCACCCATATGTGATGACTACCATCCTGCTTGTCCTGTAAGAAATAAAATATTTATTTATTTATTTATTATTTTTATATACCAACATTCGATCTGAGATATCACATCAGTTTACATTCAGGTACTGTAGGTATTTCCCTATCCCCAGAGGGCTTACAATATAAGTTTGTACCTGAGGCAATGGAGGTGAAAGTGACTTGCCCAAGGTACTTACCTGCATGTTGACTATATGACTTTAATGTCTCTTTGCTAGGTCTTTTTTTTTGTTCTCGTTATCAACAAATTGCCTCTGAATCTAGTGGGACTTAGGGGGTGGAAACCAAACTCATGCATTATACTGATTCCTAGCCTCATTGGAAGTCTGAATGAGTTTTTTTCCCCTGCTATTTTTCTTAGGATATTTTGAAACTATGGTGATTGGGATGGGTATAGAGGAGGGGGTGGGTATTAGGGATGTGAATCGTGTCCTCGATCGTCTTAACGATCGATTTCGGCTGGGAGGGGGAGGGAATCGTATTGTTGCCGTTTGGGGGGGTAAAATATCGTGAAAAATCGTGAAAAATCGAAAAATCGGCACATTAAAACCTCCTAAAACCCACCCCCGACCCTTTAAATTAAATCCCCCACCCTCCCGAACCCCCCCCAAATGACTTAAATAACCTGCGGGTCCAGCGGCGGTCCGGAACGGCAGCTGTCCGGAACGGGCTCCTGCTCCTCAATCTTGTTGTCTTCAGCGCCGGAACCCTCGCTGAATGACCTCCTGCAGTCGATCTCCTGCCGGTGCCATTTTCCGTACGAAAACGATTCGCGGCGGGAAATCGCTCCCTGACCCCCGCTGGACCTCCAGGAACTTTTGGCCAGCTTGTGGGGGGCCTCCTGACCCCCACGAGACTTGCCAAAAGTCCAGCGGGGGTCCGGAAGGACCTCCTGCCGTCCAATCGTGTTCGTCTATGGCCGCCGCCATTTTTCGCCGCCATTTTGGAAAATGGCGCCGGCTGAAGACAACAAGATTGAGGAGCAGGAGCCCGTTCCGGACCGCTGCCGTTCCGGACCGCCGCTGGACCCACAGGTTATTTAAGTCATTTGGGGGGGGTTCGGGAGGGTGGGGGATTTAATTTAAAGGGTCGGGGGTGGGTTTTAGGGGGTTTTAGTGTGCCGGCTCACGATTCTAACGATTTATAACGATAAATCGTTAGAATCTCTATTGTATTGTGTTCCATAACGGTTTAAGACGATATTAAAATTATCGGACGATAATTTTAATCGTCCTAAAACGATTCACATCCCTAGTGGGTATTAGTGGGTGGTGGAGGGGCAGTTCAAGGAGGGATGATGAGGGGAGGGCTTAGGGATTGGAGTTCTGATAATTTCATGGTTGGTTATTTTTTAAGCTCCCAGAAGAACCAAGCACTAGTTCTGGGAGATTTGGGGTCAGGAGTTGATTTGGGACACAGCTGTTAGTTTACGACGTGATTTTGCAATTTTTCTATATGCTAAGTCTGTCAGTACATGACAATTAAGATTCTAACATGGAAGGTAGCTGGACTGGGTACACCGGTGAAACAAGAGAAAATACTTAGTCATTTTAACAGGCTGAAGTACAATGTTGTATTTCTTCAGGAAACTCAATTATTAAACATGGAACATAAAAAATGTAAGAAACGATGAGTGGCACAAGTTTTTTCAGCTACATGTTTCTGTAAAAATAGGAGGGCAGCTATTTTGATTCATAGGAACATCTCCTTTAAGGACAGTCAAAATGCAGGTTATTTTGTTAGATGAATTATTGAGTAAATTAACCATCTTAGTTTTTGTATATGCCCTAACACTTATGATCAAGTTTTTCTTTTTTTCAACTTTATGCCTAATATTTTGGAGATGGAGAATTCCCTATTGTTTTTGGGAGGATCTGAACTGTATTGTTGACTCTGGGAGGGACAGACAGCCAAGTGTTCTTCTGTATATATTCTTCTGTAAACTCGCCAAGTTCCACCTATCCCAGTGTTTATTGTATTTCCCTGCTGTTATAAGTTAAATGTAAATCGATATGATGTCTCGATGAATATCGGTATATAAAAACCTTAAATAAATAAATACATACATAAATAAATAAAGTGTGAGAGCAGTGCCTATCAGCAATAAGAAAGGAGATAATATCCTATGCAAGCATCTTCAGTTAATTGATCTACGCGAGAGCCCATGATACCAGCACTAGAACTGAATATATTTTAATATCAAATAGACTATTATCATAGTCTAATAGGGTTAATATTGAAAGTTTAATAATTTCTTTTCATTGCTTACTATCCTGTCCTCTTGAGTTTAGGTACAAACATGCTGGATCTACCTTCTGGAGAATGCTCTCAGATATAATCAATGGTAAAGTATTTCTCGCGTTGCTAACAGATAAATAGCAATATTATGAGTCCACAAATGAGCAACATAAGGAGACTCCAATTCTTTTTTGGGAGACTGCTAAGGCTGTCATATATGTGGAAATAATCAGTTATGTCAAAGCTAAATGGAGGAAGAGAAATAATATTGTAAATTACTCTCGCTTTTTCAAAATCGACGAATGTTGCAAAATAATTGTAAAATATTCGTCAACTAGCTACTTCCATCAAATATTTCAAAGAATCAAATTTTCGGAACCAAGTCCCACTACACAATATTTATGCACATGATTTATAGACAGACATCCATCCAGTAATGAAGAAATGATACACAGTCAGAGAAGTTCCTGAGGCAGCTTTGGACGTGAAACGTGGTCACGTCGAACTGAACTCTGTTACCATCGGAAGGGCAGCACCCTCCATGAACTGTGCTCTGTTATCCCCGGAAGGAAAGTATCTTGAATTATTTTTCTAAAAACGGAATGCCAAAAATGCTTTAATACCGCATGGTATATTTTACTTAAATGAAAAACTGCCTGAAAAAACAAAAACAAAAAAAATAATTTGAATACGGGTGAACTTAAGACCTATGATTAAAGATGATCCCATAAGCAGCTTAACAAAGAGCAGAGATGCTCAAAGAGACTGCGGGATGTTATGAAAGCCTATAAATCGTGTGCATAAATATTGTGTAGTGGGAAGAGAAATAATGCCATTATACAATTAAAAACAACTAAAAGGTTATAAACAGGGTTTATTGAATAATCTGGATACACAAGTTATGAAGAATTTTAAAGCTGCTCAACAAGTACTTAATGATTTATTATATCAGAGAGCCACCATGACTTTGCAATCTATTAAACATAAATTTTTCCTACATGGTAATAAATTTGGGAGATTATTGGCCAATGTACAGTAGCTAGGACTCAGGACTCATCATGTTTTCTTTCCTCTATTTGAGATTTGATCAGTGGTACTAACACTTTGTCTAAAAACATAGCCCAAGTTTTCTTGAATATTATCAAACCCTATACACAGCGTGTGAGGAAGACAGCCTCATGTGGGAAGAGAAATAAAGAGCCTCACGACTCCTCGAGGGAATGAGGGAGTGAGGCACAATGGGGGCGGGGAAGACAAGGCGGGCGGGAGTCAGGAATGGTGCGGGGAGGGGGAAGGGGGGGGGTTCTGAGGGTGTAGCTTCCCTTTTGATCCAGACATCGCTGGGTTACCTTGTGTGCTTGTTCTGCTGCAGCAATTTCATTCTCAGTTCTATGCACCCTTGTTTTTTCTGCTTGCTCGGCTTTCAGTCGCTGGTGGCCTGGCTGTCGGTCCGCCAGGACATGCTGGAAGTTGCTACACGGCTTCCTCTTTTCTTGCGGCGCAAAGCACATTTGAGCCCTGCATAGTGAGATCGGGCAGGGGTTTCCAGCACCGCGAGATCCGGGCTGGGCTGCGCTGCTATCATTATCTTGCGAGATCCAGCAAATTTTCTTCGGCAGCGCGGTCCTCCACTGTAGCTCTACTGTTACGATCCCCCCTGTTGCTGCGCTACAGGTGGTCTCTCACCTTCCTCCGGAGGCCGCTCCGAAGCCAGGGCCTCGCCTGTGTTCCACCCGGGACTTGCTCCAGGGCCTGAGAGGCCTAGCTGTGCCTGTGGCTTGCATGCCAGCGTTTGGACTTCCTGTTTGGCGACGCCCTTCTCCTAGGGGCCGGCCCGCAGCTCTCCACCTTATTTATAGGACCAGCGAGGGGCGGTCCTGGCAAGCTCCTCCTAGGGAGTTGCCTACAACCTCCAGTATATAAGGACTTCCTTGTCATTTGCAACTGGCCTTCGGATCGGGCTCTACAGTCGTCTGTAACCTTGCCGATCCAGGTCTACCGTGGTCTGCCTTGCGTTGATGGCTCTCTGTTCCTGACCTTGCCTTGATGTCTGTTCCTGAAGCTGCCTGATCCTGTTCCTGTTCCGGTTGTTCTGCCCTATGTCCTCGTCTGGTTCCTGAGCCTTCTGTCCTGTTGGGCCCTGGAGTGGTCAACAGGAGGGATTCGTCCCCCGGGCTCTTGAGCTTCCCTGCCTGCCAGCCGAAGGGGGCTTCGGATGTCAGTATCCCAGCATCGGAGTCCCTGCTCGCCTGGATCTTCCGCTTTGTCTTCCCTGCACCCTCCTTTCCTCAGCGTGGTCCGTGACCAGCCTTCCTGGGCTGTGTAGGGCGCGTCTGGGACGGGGTGGTCCGCGACTCAGTCCCACGGGTGGGCTGAGTAGGGCGCCCTGATGGACAGTGCCATGTTTCCTTCCAGCCTTGTCTACAATGTCTGCACCTGCCTTGTCTACGATGTCTGCTTCAGCCTTTGCCCTGATGTCTCCAACGTCTTGCTTCAGCCTGTCTTGGATGTCTGCTTCAGCCCCCATCTGACGTCTTCAGTGTAAAGAACTCTGTCTGCCCTCGCCTCTGTCCGGCCTGCTGCCCATTGCCGTTCCCAGCGGCAGGTCCGAAAGGGCCGGGAACAGTCGGAGGACCGTTCATCAGTCAACTTCCCAGTGTTGGCTACCATGGGCGTGCAGGTCCGGCTGAGGGTCAGACTCTGTGCCTGCTTCTGTACCCTCCTGGCTCACCATGCCTGCCCAGCTCACCTCCCACGGTGTGGCTGGGGCTCCTCCCTAGCTTTCGCCGTGGCCCAAGGGCTCACCACCAGCTCAAGACGACCGCGCCCGCGCGCGCTCGTAACATCTACTTCGATTCTCGGATTTTTTCATATATCCACGGTACCGTATGTGTTACGGTCCCGGTCGCGACCTTACCTCCCAGGTCTTGGTTCCGGCGGCGTGTCTCTTGGCGCCACTCCCGTGGGGGCGGCAGCAACGGAGGCCCTCGTTCGGACGCCCATCCCCTAGGCGCGCGCGCAGGAAGGGCGCTCAAATAGTCCGATTCCCGCCGCACGATGCTCCGCCCTCGCCGGTGACGTCAGACGCTGCGGGATATTTAACCCCGGCATCTGCACCTAGTCGGGGCCTTGCAACCAGGTTCCTTTGTGGTCCCTAGTTGCTCCGGGCCCCGACGCGACCTTCGGTCTTCTACTTGCTACAGTGCCTGCCTGCCTGCCTGCTTGCTACAGTACCCGCCTGCCTGCCTCCTTGCCTGCCACAGTTCCTGCCTGGTTCCAGTACCCGAGTCCAGCCACAGCTCCTGCCTGGTTCCAGTTTCCAAGTCTTGCTACAGTTCCTGCTTGGTTCCCATTCTCCTGCCTGCCTGTTCCCGCCTCAGTTCCACTATTTGCCTAAGTCCCAGTGGCCGGGCCCCTACGGGCTCCTCCCGGTGGGGCTCCGGCTTCCAGGGGTGAAACCTCACCTAAGTCCCAGCGGCTGGGCTCCTACGGGCTACACCCGGGGGAGCACCAGATTCCAGGGTGAAGAGTATCGTCTACCTCCTGCCAGATGTCCGCCTCCCGACCTGCTCATATCGAGAGACATTAGAACACCTTATCCCAGTCTCTTGCAGGTCGGCCCAAGGGTCCACTAAACAGAGACTTCCATAACAGTATGTATATTTTAAAAAAAATAAAATAATTTTTTGTCAATTTATGTGCTGTTTTGCCTGTTTTGTTTTTTTTTCACTTGGCTAATTTTCATTCTTTAAAACAGATAAGAACATAAGAACATAAGAAAATGCCATACTGGGTCAGACCAAGGGTCCATCAAGCCCAGCATCCTGTTTCCAACAGTGGCCAATCCAGGCCATAAGAACCTGGCAAGTACCCAAAAACTAAGTCTATTCCATGTAACCATTGCTAATGGCAGTGGCTATTCTCTAAGTGAATATTTACTTTATTTACTTGCCGCAAGTTATGGGATGTCTCTTTGACCCGGGGGACTGCATGTGCCGATACTACTTTTAACTATGCTTGCAAGACCTGCGGTCTTACTAGCTAGTTTTGTGCTTTGCAGCTCGATTCATGGCACATTTTGCATTCTGTGACCTGCTGACATGCATATGTCTTGGGGGGCACGTAAAAAGTAACCCCTCCCCCCTCACTTATATATTATTTCATTGCACATTTAGTGTTTCTCATTGCTCAATTTTTATATTTCATTGCATATTTAGGGTATCTCATGCCTGATGTGAGGGACTGGGCAGGAAGGGTGGAACATGTGCTTAATGCACATGGCAGCAAGCACATGGCGGCAGCCACATTGTTTAGGGAACAATCTTTGCACATGGCGGCAGCCATATTGGATGTGCACATGGGAGCAGCCATATTGTTTAGGGAACAATCATTGAACATGGCAGCAGCCATATTGGAGGTGGGCACATGGGGCAGCCATATTGCATGTGGGCACATGGTGTCGGCCATATTGCATGTGGACACATGGTGGCAGCCATATTGGATATGGCCAAATGGCGGCAGCCATATTGGATGTAGGCACATGCCAGCAGCCATATTGGCTATATGCACACGGCGGCAGCCATTTTGCTTGGGCACTCATTTCCGGTTCATGCACAGGGCAGCAGCCTATTTTTTCTTTGGGCACATGCAGCACACGTTAAAAAAAACCAACAAAACAACCCATATTGATCTGGGCTTATGTGCGCGCACATGTTGATAAGTGTACATGACAGCGCACATGTTGTTTCGGCACATGTTTAAAAAAAAATTACATTAAAAAAAAACAAAAACCTTTTCTAATACCTACTTTTATCCAATTGCTATCCTATTATTTTGTTCATTTGCTACTAATTTCTTATTGTCCCTTTTCAGGTCCCAACATGGCCCCTAGTAGACGGGACCAGGGACACGCAAAAAAGACTTCAAGTTTTCCATCAAACATACCTTCACCACGTGGGCCGATGCTGGATGAGTCAACAATCGCTGAATCCAATCCCAGGGTGCAAAGTAGGAGCAGAAATCTGCCGAGGTGCAACACAGAATGCCATACATCAACCAAGCATAGAGGCAGGCAAGATAGCTCCTCGACATCTCCGGACCATGCTGACAAAGAGCATCTTGCAGCCGAAATAAGGGCACAGGCTGCAACCCACGGGACTGAGTGGGTCAGGCAGCACAAATCTACACTTAACCCCTTGCCATCCCATACAAAACCCTCCGGTTCGACCAAGAGGTTTAACGCGGCCTCCAAGAAGCCAGGCTCCTCCAAAAAAGTTTCCTCTGGAAAATCTTCCCAACAAAATGCTTCCTTGGACCAACATAACTTGCCTACACCAGCCTCTACAGCTGCTACCTCCAAGACACGGCTGCATACAAGGTCAGCGACATCTCGCAGAAAAATTTCTATAGACACCATTGAAGATTCGGGACCTTGCCCTACTTCGACGCGTGGTACGAGCCATCCCAACCCAAGAGGAGGTAAGCCCGCCACTGATTCTGACACTGCTTCGTCTTCTCCGAATTGCAGTGATGATGACATGGCCCTAGGTACAGCCATTCATAATGCTATTAAGTCTCACAAAAGAAAACGGTCATCTGGATGTGGTAGGTCAGCTGCAACTGTTTGGGACGCTGATCCGATAAGCGACTCGCTACCCTCCGTGGATACTCCTGCTAATTCCCCACTTGTCCTACCTGACCCAAGTGTGGTCCCGCTTGCCTCTCCTGTGAGCACCCTTCCTCTGATACTTGACTCAAGTGATAATATCTCTCCATTGCCCCTCAATAATTCCATTCCGGCTACTGCGGCCGTCTTAGAAGTCACCACTCCACCTGCTGCGGAGGAAGTTCTATGTGGTGTTACTTCTTTAGCATACAGCGTTCCCCTAACAGTCAAGAATAAGATATGGAATCATGAGTTTATTGACATATTTTCCCTACTTATTATGGATTTGGACGGTGAGCCAGAAAAAGGAGGAACAAATGAGGGAAAAGACAAGCGTCCCAAAATTCCCAAAAATATTCATAATTGGATGAAAGCATTCCACATTTTCATGAGTGTGGTGGTGGAACGGGAGCCAGACCAAGCCCCTTTCCTCATTCGATATATCAATACTATAATAAAAGCCCAGAAACGGGGTGGCTGGACTTGGCTGAATTATGACATCAGATTCAGGAAAAGTATGGCGCAGGATCGTGCAATTTCCTGGAGGCACAGATTACTGGATCTATGGTTAGACGAAATGACTCTCCATAAGTCCTCTTGGCAGGATAGATCCCTGCCGCCCCTGGCCACTACTCGAGATAAAAATTATGTTCTTGCAATGGGAGGTGTGAATTGTGCAGACAATTCAACGCCGGCCACTGTACATGGGAAGCTGCAAATTTAAGCACCTCTGCGCCACCTGGGTTTGGGATCACACCCCGCGACAGAATGCTGGAGTCCCAGAGACCGCAAACCTTTTCTACAGGCTCCCATCGGCCGCCCAAATGAGTTTCCTGGCTCCAACACCAGTCAGCGTTAGTGCTATGCTCCCCTGGTTGCAATGCTATCCTTACCCCACTAAGGCTGTAGAAATTTATAATAGGTTTACATACGGCTTTAGGATTCCATTTCAACTTTCCCCCCATTTACCCACTTCAGCCCCCACCACGCAATTCATATTCCTTATCCTTACACAAATAGGAGGCTAAAAAGAAAATTTACTCAGAATTGGTTTTAGGGCAGATAATGGACCCTTTCACCCACCCCCCATTTCCAAACATGGTGTTTTCCCCTCTCGGCATGGTTCCCAAAAAGGAGCCCGGCCGCTACCGCCTCATACATAACCTTTCTTTCCCCCCGGTAATTCAGTCAACGATCAAACTGATCACTACCTATGCTCGGTGTCTTATACATCTTTTGATGCTGCTATCAGTGTCATCAAAAAGACTGGACACCATGCACAGATGGCAAAGGTGGACATTGAGTCTGCATTCCGCCTCTTGTCTGTGCACCCGGAGTTCTTCCATTTGCTGGGTTTCCACTTTAGAGGGCAATATTATTATGACCGTTGTATCCCCATGGGCTGCTTGATATTCTGCGCTTACTTTGAACGCTTTAGTTCCTTTCTGCAGTGGGTCATCGAGCAGCAGTCGGGCTCTCAACTCTTGGTGCACTACTTGGATGATTTCCTGCTGGTTGGGCGTGATGGGCCCGATTGCAGCAACCTCCTATCTGTTGCACAAGCAGTAGCTAGAGCATTTGGCATCCCTTTAGCCGAGGACAAAACCGAAGGCCCAGCCAGAATTATAACATTTCTTGGAATTGAATTAGATACGCATGCGCAGCTCTCTCGCCTCCCCGCAGAGAAAGTCTGCAAGCTGCGCGAGGCTATTGTTGAGATGCACAGCATAAGAAAGGCCACCCTCCGGCAATTTCAATCTCTCATTGGTTTGCTTTGCTTCATGTCCAGAGTTATACCAATGGGCAGGGCTTTTCTGCGCAGGCTTTCCTTAGCTACCGCGGGTGTGCGAAAGAAGCATCACTGTATACATGTTTCTAGCTCTATTAAGCAAGATTTAACCATTTGGGAAATATTCTTGTGGGATTTCAACGGGGTCACCTTTTGGCAACATCCTACTAGGCAAAATAGTGAACTAGAGTTTTTCACTGATGCTGCGGGGGGGAGTTGGCTTTGGCATATATTTCAGAGGAGCTTGGTGCGCTAACCGCTGGCCACACCATTGGTTGCAACACAAGATTTCCAAGGACCTTACATTCCTTGAGTTGTTTCCAATCGTTGTTGCCCTTAGGATTTGGGAGGAGTCACTTTTCCGGTCACATATTGTTTTTAGATCCGACAACATGGCGGTTGTCCAGGTTATTAATGCTCTTTCAGCTCGCACATTTGAGTCTAATGCGCTCATAAGGCAATTGGTGCTCGTTTGCTTGCAATTTAATATAACCTGCCACGCTGCGCACATCCCTGGTGAACGTAATACCATTGCTGACTCCCTCTCTCGGTTGCAGTTCACAACCTTCCGATGCCTTGCCCCGACGGCAGACCAGCTACCAACCCCCATATTCGAGGAGGTCTGGCAACTTGGCCCCCCGAGTTTTGGGACTTAATATTGCAGTCACTTTCGGAAAACACCCGACGAGGTTATAAACAGGCCTTGCTAGAGTTTCACAGCTTCCGAATAACCAAAATGCAAGAAACAGCAGAGTGGCCAATCTCGCTATACTCCCTCTCATGTTACATACTACATTGCAAGAACCTTGGAAAATCCAGAGCCTCAGTAGCAAACTGCCTAGCTGGCCTGTCTTTCTTTTCCAGAACACGGGTTCCCTAGCTGCACATCACTGTTCCCAATCAAGAGGGCTATGTTAGGTTGGCAGAGGGAGGTGGGTAAGACTTTAGACGCCAGGAGGCCCATTACTTTGAATATCCTTAGAAAAATCTTTCTGACCCTAGACGGTGTCTGCTCTGATAACTCTGAGTGTACGTTATTTAAGTGTGCGTTCTCCTTGTCTTTTTATGCGGCCCTCCGCGTCAGCGAGCTGACTGCACAATCTACAAATAGACTGTCCTCCGCATGTTTACAGTGGGAAGATACAGTGATCGATAGTAATAAACTTACCCTACGTATCCGCAGGTCTAAGACGGACCAACGGGGTGATGGTTCCAACATTATTCTCCAACAATGGTCTGGGGAGCCCACTTGCCCTGTGTGGTCCACCACCCTATTCTTAAAGCAACGCCCGCCGATTGGGGGGCAATTGCTTGTACACAAGAATGGTAGACCTCTTACACGATATCAGTTTAGTCGGGTCCTCCACATTACATTGCATGCTGCGGGTATTGCAGTTGCTGGGTTCTCCACTCACTCCTTCCGTATAGGTGCGGCAACCACCGCGGCAAGCTCGGGCTTACAAGACAAGACGATAATGGCAATAGGTAGATGGCGATCAGGAAGATTTAGCCGTTATGTCCGCCCAAATAACTATTTTGCCAATAGCATGTAATATGTCTCATAACATTTATCTTTATTTGCCGACAGATCAGGGAATGTGGGGGCCGCGCGTTGCATGGATTATTGGCCACTCTTATGTGCGCTGGGCACATAGGAGGGCCCTCAAGCGGCCTCTGGACGAACATCTTGGTATGGCGGCTCATCAACTTTTGCTGCTTTGGAAAGGTATCCCTGGAATGAGATGGAACCAATTGATTCCGACTGTCCTTGATTTACAAAAATACAACCCCCACCAGCTGCTATGATATTACATATTGGGGGTAATGACCTGCCTCTCACTAGGAGTGTGGCACTGACACAGAAAATACAAAAAGATTTGGTCATGTTATATAACATGCTCCCACAGTCGGTAATCGTCTGGTCCTATATCACTCCCCGTAGGATCTGGAGAGGTGAGCTATCACACCGTGCAATGGAAAAGGTTCGCAAGAAAATTAATAAGTGGATTTCAAAGTTCATGCCCACAAACAATGGTTTATCATTAAAACACGATCTATTAGATGAAAGCCCGGCCTTATTCAGACCTGATGGCGTTCATCTCTCCGATATAGGGTGGGATATCTTTAACAGTGATCTGCAGGATTGTCTTGAAGCTCTCCTGCCTCTAATGGCCGCAGCCGATTGATCAGTTGGGGGGTTTCCTGGTAAGCGGTTTCGCTACCAAGGAACCTTGGTGTGGTGACCAGCAGAAGCGACACCCCCGCCTTTAGATTAAGTAGGACGTGGCCTGGGGGACGGTGGCCCTCGGGCCACTAGAGCAGGCAGCTCCGATGGGAGCCAGCAGCCCAACGCAGACCCTTGATGCTTCAACAGCCAAGAGGGGGAGAGTAAGGAAGCGACTTGACCAAACGACCCTGACTTCCACGTCGGGTCACCAGTAATGGCGCCGACAGCCTCGGCTTATACGGCCGAGGAGGGCGCATATGCCTCAGCAAATTATGGGATTAGCACGGGTTGGCGGGGGAGCGCTGGTCACTAAGAGTTCAGCTTTAGCTAAGTACAAGTTTCAGGATTGTTTATTATGGCTAATTTTGCTTTTGTTGTATCAATTTATTATTGTCTAATTCCTGTGAATGTATTGCTCATGGGCTGCGGCCATTATTTTGTCCAAAATAATAAATTCTCATTGTCGAATATTTGAGCGGCGTGAGTCTTTGGAGAGCTACTTTTGGGTATGGAAGGGAAGGGGAAGGGGTTACAGACGCAGGCTTTCCCCTGCCCACATTGTGCAATTATACAATTAAAAACAACTACAAGGTTATAAACAGGGTTTATTGAATAATCTGGATACACAAGTTATGAAGAATTTTAAAGCTGCTCAACAAGTACTTAATGATTTATTATATCAGAGAGCCACCATGACTTTGCAATCTATTAAACATAAATTTTACCTACATGGTAATACATTTGGGAGATTATTGGCCAATGTACAGTAGCTACGACTCAGGACTCATCATGTTTTCTTTCCTCTATTTGAGATTTGATCAGTGGTACTAACACTTTGTCTAAAAACATTTCCCAAGTTTTCTTGAATATTATCAAACCCTATACACAGCGTGTGAGGAAGACAGCCACGTGATGATATGATATATGTTGGATGAGGTCTTGCTGGAGTTAAGTGAATCAGAATTGGAAAAATTGAATGCGCCTCTATCATGTTTAGAAATTATAATGGCTATTAAATCGTTGCTTTCTCTCAAGTCTCCTGGCCTAGATGAGCTGGATGCCTTTCTTTTTTTTAATTTTTTTTAAAAATTGCTGTTGGAGCCTGATACATTGCAAGAGGTTTTTTAAGTAATGTGCTATCAGAGTAATATACCAATATCAATGCAAGAAGCAACTTTAGTGGTTATCCCTAAGGCTGGGAGACACATGCAATTCTTTTGCTCTTATAGACCAATTTCATTCTTGAATTTACACATTCAGGGATGAATTTTAAAAGCCCGGCACATGCCGAACACAGGAGATATGCACAGAAGTTGGGCCAGCGCGCACTGTGTGGATTTTAAAAGGCGCCTGTGTATGCATGTATCTCCAGGTACATGCACAAAAACATTTTACTGAAAAAGGAGCAGGGCATAGGTGAGGACTGGATGGGGCATGGGCATTCCAGGATTTATGAATTAAACCAGCACGTAAATAGTTACACGCACAAGCGTGCACTGGGGTCTCCTACCACATAACTTTACTTCTACTATGGATAGCCTAAAAGAACATAAGAACATGCCATACTGGGTCAGACCAAGGGTCCATGAAGCCCAGCATCCTGTCTCCAACATGGCCAATCCAGGCCATAAGAACATGGCAAGTACCCAAAAACTAAGTCTATTCCATGTTACCGTTGCTAATGGCAGTGGCTATTCTCTAAGTGAACTTAATAGCAGGTAATGGACTTCTCCTCCAAGAACTTATCCAATCCTTTTTTAAACACAGCTATACTAACTGCACGAACCACATCCTCTGGCAACAAATTCCAGAGTTTAATTGTGCGTTGAGTAAAAAAGAACTTCCTCTGATTAGTTTTAAATGTGCCATATGCTAACTTCATGGAGTGCCCCCTAGTCTTTCTATTATCCGAAAGAGTAAATAGCCGATTCACATCTACCCATTCTAGACCTCTCATGATTTTAAACACCTCTATCATATCCCCCCTCAGCCGTCTCTTCTCCAAGCTGAAAAATCCTAACCTCTTTAGTCTTTCCTCATAGGGGAGCTGTTCCATTCCCCTTATCATTTTGGTAGCCCTTCTCTGTACCTTCTCCATCGCAATTATATCTTTTTTGAGATGCGGCGACCAGAATTGTACACAGTATTCAAGGTGCGGTCTCACCATGGAGCGATAAAGAGGCATTATGATATTTTCCATTTTATTTGTCATTCCCTTTATAATTCCCAACATTCTGTTTGCTTTTTTGACTGCCACAGCACACTGAACCGACAATTTCAATGTGTTATCCACTATGACGCCTAGATCTCTTTTTTGGGTTGTAGTACCTAATATGGAACCCAACATTGTATAACTATAGCATGGGTTATTTTTCCCTATATGCATCACCTTGCACTTATCCACATTAAATTTCATCTGCCATTTGGATGCCCAATTTTCCAGTCTCACCAGGTCTTCCTGCAATTTATCACAATCTGCTTGTGATTTAACTACTCTGAACAATTTTGTGCATCTGCAAATTTGATTATCTCACTCGTCGTATTTCTTTCCAGATCATTTATAAATATATTGAAAAGTAAGGGTCCCAATACAGATCCCTGAGGCACTCCACTGCCCACTCCCTTCCACTGAGAAAATTGTCCATTTAATCCTACTCTCTATTTCCTGTCTTTTAGCCAGTTTGCAATCCATGAAAGGACATCGCCATCTATCCCATGACTTTTTACTTTTCCTAGAAGCCTCTCATGAGGAACTTTGTCAAAGGCCTTCTGAAAATCCAAGTATACTACATCTACCGGTTCACTTTTATCCACATGTTTACTAACTCCTTCAAAAAAGTGAAGCAGATTTGTGAGGCAAGACTTGCCTTGGGTAAAGCCATGTTGACTTTGTTCCATTAAACCATGTCTTTCTATATGTTCTGTGATTTTGATGTTTAGAACACTTTCCACTATTTTTCCTGGCACTGAAGTCAGGCTAACCGGTCTGTAGTTTCCCGGATCGCCCCTGGAACCCTTTTTAAATATTGGGGTTACATTTGCTATCCTCCAGTCTTCAGGTACAATGGATGACCGCCCCTTGCTTCACCTCCAACCCCTGTAGCACCGGGTTCATCATTCCGCACGGAATGATGAATCCTGGCCTAAGTTAGCCAGATAACTTAACTCTGCCTCCAGAATGCCTCCAAGTTATCCAGCTAAAATGTATCCAGCTAATTTCTTAGCCGGATAAACCAGAGGTATTCAGCATTCAGGAAGATTTAAATCCTGCCATTTGTCTAGCGAAATGCCAAACATAGCTAAACACACTGAATATGAATCCTACTATCTCTATACAGGATATTTTTTGATACTGCTCAAAATACAGCCCCAGGTAAGCATTGTCTAAATGTGGTTAAAAGTCCGTTAGATATAGGACAATGTGCATTCTTTTTTCCGTATCAAGAGGAGGCAATTTTAAGACAGCCAGTTTAAGCCTGTAAATCATTCTTTATCCACATAAATGATTTTGAAACTTGTTCTCCCCTGGTCTGGAGCTGAAGTAAATCATTTGTTCATCCTTTGCTCAACTTGCTGCATCTGGTTATACCCAATTTTGGTGAGATAATTACAATTTTTCTAACAGAGTACCTATGTTTTCTAAAACATTATGAGATATTAACACAGAGCATTAAAAGAACTCTGCACACTAAGAATGATAATGGACAGGAATTGTGCATCCAGCATGATAAGTACAATGTTGACTGATGATTCTCTTTTCTCTACAATAGCTCGCAACAGTTTGGTACTCATTGTCCAGAGTTCTTTCAACCCATTTAACTTGTTTGCAGATGTGTTCTTTCCAATAGTACAATAACTAATGAATAACTTTAATTTGTACACATTGTGCCTTCCCTCTTCTTGCAAAATGGTTGGGTAGCACACTATCATTTTTGTGCATGAGACCAGGATTTAATAAAGTTCACACTGAAAATAGGTCTGGTGGATTCAGTAAAACTGTTACAGGTTATCTAAATAAAACCAGTCCAAACCTTAGTATAATTTGGGCAAAGAATTGTGGTTGCTGTTTTAATCCACTTTGACATGTAGAATTAAGAGTCAACAAATCGTAGGTGATACCTTTTTATTGGACTAATAATAAATCTGTGATGAGTTAACCCCACTTCATCAGGTCAGTGAAGAAGAGAGGATAACTCCTGAAAGCTCAACACAGATTAATTACACTTACAATTTGTGCATAATTACTAAGCAAAGGATATGTACTAGATACACGTTTTCTACTGTCTCAAGTCTGGCTCCTAGCCAAAACATGGAAGTGAGACTATCCTGACAACATTGCTAGATGATCTAAGATGGGTCCTAGAAAAAGAATGAAATTCATTTAGTCCTGCTAGATCTAGCCTCAGCCTTCAATGCAGTTGATCATGTCATTTTTTATTTTTTAGATGAGAGATGTAAGTTTAGGGTGCTCAGTATTACATTGGTTTGAGTCATTTCCAACTGAAATGGCAAAGAGTTTCTCTTCGAGATTGTAATGCTTCTCCATGGCTACTTAATTGAGGAGTTTTGTCTCCCCTGCATTTCAACATATATTTAAGAGTACTTACAAATATTATTAGAAAATTAAAGATTCAGTTCTATTGGTATGCTGATATCCAGTTTTATATCCCACTTGTGTTGCGCTGGAGGTGGACCCTTGGCCTGGTGCAGGGTTGGTATGGCCCTCTGGTTGGACTCAGAGAGTGCCTGCCACTAGGAGGTGGAGCACACGAGGAGATAGAGGCTAGCTGGAGCTTTGCCAATAACAGTCCGGGGTTTCCACAGGTTGCGCCCTTGGGTACCCGGACTGCCTGGGCTTAGGTGGGCCTCAGATGGTCTCCCGGAGAGGTAGCGGAGGGGTGTGCCCACCACGAGCAAGGGTGCGCGGCTGATGCAGAGAGGATGGACCAGACCCGAACTGGAGGCTCTGGAGACCTCAGGGAGGTAACAGTTCAGGAAGACTCTCCGGGTGAGGCAGGCAGCACCTGCGGGTCTAGTTGGGTGAAGGCCACGGGTAGAATCCAAGCAGATCGGTCTGGTAGTCACGGAAGACTAGAAGAGAGTGTCCAAGTGAAGCGCAAGGGTCAAAGCCAGAGTATCCATCCAGAAGTGGTCAGCCAAAGCAGGGGTCAATACCAAGGTCAGTCCGAGCATAGCAGGGCAAGCGAGGGTCAGTTCCAGGCAGCAGATGAGGAGAGTAGTCAGGCAGCCCGAGGTCAGTACCAGAGATCAGTCCGAGAAGATACTACCTGAGTAGGAACACAGGAAGGAACACAGGGTGCAGGAACACTGGAACACACGGAGACACAGGAACAAGCAGGAAGACGAAGACAAGCAGGAATACAGGAACGCAGCAAACTTGAGACACCAAGGTATAGACCTGTTTGCCAAGGCAAGGTCCTGGGGGACAGGCCCTCGCTTTTATACTGAAGTCAGATGACTTCATCAGGCTGCGCCGCGGAGCTGGTTTCCATGCTTGGCCCTTTAAAGGGCCAGGCGGTCCGCGCACGCCTAGGGGTGGGGCTGGTGCCGGAGAGGTTGCTGCGCCCCGGTGTGGAGCTAGGCCCGATGTGGAGGATCTAGGAGACGCCATCACGGGATGCCGCAGATGGGCTGTGCTGGCAGCGGCAGCAGGAGAGGACGGCCCGGGACCCGCTAGCGCAGGAGCAAGGTGAGCAGGCCCGGGCGCAGGCCTAGCACGGACAGGACGCGTAACAACTGGATAGGGATTTTTTGGCTATATGAGCAGAATAAATGATTCCTTGAAGACAATGAGTGACAAAACAGAATTCATTAAAACACAACCTCAATAAGACTGAGGTATTTTTTTGTGTGGATAAGAAAGGTTATATGAGAATTCTGCCCACTAGAAATGTTAGATAGACTGAACAGTCAAAAGAAAAATGGCATTAGCACTGGAGGAGCAGAAAGTCTAAAAAGTTTTATAGATGAAATAATTATGGTCTGCAAATGGTGGTTAACTCACTGCCTTTTTGTTTATAGAAGTGTCCTGATGCAGCACGGAAGTGAAACAAGGGCCATGTCGGCAGCATCTCTGTTTTCTCAGCACTGTTTCATTAAATGAGAAGTTTTCATGTTTTATAGATGGGAATTCATGAACTTTGAGATAAGTTTCTAATTTTTTAAACAAAATTTTGAAAAATTTATAACAAATTGTTGGTTCAAATAATAAAGAAATGGGAGTTTTTTAGACTGATGATCTTACTGTTGAGTGCTATTCACATTGTTGTGGTTTGAACTCAATTCTAAGGTCTTTTCCTCCTTCACAGTAGTATGCTCCTTCCTTCTGTGATTTGATAAATTTGTGGAACTGTTTTTGTATCTTGCAAATTTTGATTTAGTGGTTGAGTCTCATCCTTTCTGTATTACGGATAAGAAAAGTCACATGATCCAGCCACCTACATCATGCCAATGGGGTATTTTTTCCTGTGAGGTTTAACATGAACAATTGGGAGTGAAATTAGTTTCTAGTTTAAAACAGAACTCTCAGATTGCTGCATTAGCTTGATAAGCGTTTTACCATATGTATATTTATTTATTTAAAATTACTTTTAGCCCATCAATCACAGCACTAGCCATTCTAGGTAGGTTATAGAATACAAAAATATTCATAAAAAAACAAACATCAAACCTAACTTAAAACACCTAAAATAAACAAACAGCAATGTAATAAAATTTAATCAAATGCTTCAGTAAAAAGGCAATGATTTAGACCCTTGTGGAACTCTTTCAGGCCCAACATGGAACACAGTTTTAATGGCAGAGCGTTCCATAATTTAGGACTTACTGCTGAAAAAGCCCGCTCCTTTGTAGAAACAAGTTTTATTTCTTTAAATGATGGGATAGTTAATAGCTCCTGATTCTGCAAACACAATGTACAACAGGGAGTATCAGGGAACAGCAGATCCTGGCAAGTACCCAAAAACTAAGTCTATTCCATGTTACCATTGCTAATGTCAGTGGCTATTCTCTAAGTGAACTTAATAGCAGGTAATGGACTTCTTCTCCAAGAAAGGGAAAAAGGAGCATAAAGGGTGGCATCTACACACCAAAAAAGTATCGGGCCGATGCAGTAAAGTGCACTCAGGCCAAGCACACTGTTAGCCCCTGGTTGGATGCGCGTTTTCAACACGCTATTTTTACCCCTTATACAGTAAGGGGTAATAGCATGTGGAAAACGTGCTGCCAACCCCCCGCCGAAACTAAAAGCGTCCGCAACATGCAAAATGCATGTTGATGGGCCTATTAGTTATGCCCGCGCGATACAGAAAAGCCACACATTTTACTTTCAGAAATTAATGCCTGTCAAAGGCAGGAGTTAATTTCGGCCGGCACCGGGAAAGTGTACAGAAAAGCAGAAAAATTTGCACGCCCAGGAAAGCGGGTGCTCGCCGGCTCTCCCACGGGTTTTTCTGTATCGGCCCATATGAGAGGTGAAAAGCAGCCTCCAAAGTGGCAAAAACACCCCAAAATGAAGTCTGGGTTATGGAAGCAATGTTGAGTGGAAGAAAGACTCCAAAAGTGAAGGGTAAGGAGTATAGCAGCAAGGCAGGATGGCATTGTAGAATTCTGTCTTAATGTGGAAGCGCTTGCCACTTGTCAGATTTAGAACAAGAGAATGATCTGCTGAATTATTTTTGTGATATGAACTTTTATTTCATTCCCTACTGGAACTTGATCTTGCTGCTGGGTGGAATTTTGGGTTCCTTGTGAAATTTACTTTCCGATTGAAACTTTAGTCACAATCAAAACATGACAATGTCTTTCATCGGTGTAGCTTTCCTGGTAATTTATGAGATTTGCTTTATTAAGAAAGCTTTTCCCATATTATGTAGCTGAACACAGTCTACAATTTCTTAATTTTCTGGTTTTGTATTAGTTCTTCTTTCTGAAACATTTACCATATTCATAACACGTACAAGATTTCTTGTGTATGTTTTCTGATCTGCCTGTCTTTCTTCCTTCTGACTGAGGGTTTTTGTGGGCAATAACCAATAAACAGAGTGGGAGAACCAGGTAGAGGGGAAGAATAAAACAAAGAACTACCTTGTTCTATGTATAACGCTTAGGCGTATGTTAATATGTTTTCTGTACACCGACGTGATATCTTGATAAGCGGCGGTATATAAAAACCAATAAAGAAATAAAGAAATAAATAACTATAAAAGAGGTGGAGTGGGAGGAGACACATTTTATCTTTTATTTTCACATTAATTTTCTGGGGCCAAAACACCCCAGTATAACCAACAAACAGACAGGATGGGAGAACCAAACTGGGATTATAGAAGAGTAGAACAAAAGAAAGAACCAGAAAAGAGTGGGGTGAGAGAACACTTTTTTTCACATTTTTTTCTGGGTACAAAACAAACCTCCCAAGGTCCATATTCAGAGGCATTTAGCTGGATAACTCAGAATTTATCCCACTAAATGAATATTTGGGCACATATCTAGCTAAATGTTAGCCAGATATTGTATTATCCTGCTAAAATTTAGCTGGATACTTAGGGGCATTCCAGTGGAATTTTGGGGTGGAGTTAGTCTGATAACTTATCCAGAAAGTGGCCCCCAACCCCCTACGCTCATACCTAATCCCCACCTCGAGTTACTAGGTGGCCCACCCATAGGGATACAAATACCTGTCTAGGGCATAGGCACTAAAGCAAGTCTCTCTCTCTCTCTCTCTCTCTCTCTCTCTCTCTCGGAATTGTCATGGACCGCGATAACCCTGGCTTTTGTGTACTGCGAAGATTCATTGGTTGTTTTATCGCGGTGCACGATGTTTTCGCAATTTGCGAATCCATTTCCGCAAATGGCGAAAACATCGCGTCACGCGATGTTTCCCCGCTGCACGAAAAATGCCTTATTTGCATGGGACACGCCCCCTCATGCGTTACCACTGCGATATTGGAAAATGAGGCCCTAACTTTGCTATCCGGACAGTGATAGAATATGGACCTCTCCAGTATAACAAAAAAACAATAGCAAACAATACAGAGGCACCAAAACTCCCATGCTAGTATATTAGGCATGGCAGTAGGAAGAATGGTAGCAGTAAGACCCCTAAACAGGTGTAAGAGATAAGGCAGGTAGGCAGATAGGTAGCAGCAAAACTCCTATTTTGCTATAAGGGGCAAGTCAAGGAGGCAGAGTGGTATCAGCATGACCCCTAAGGTGGTATAAGGGGAAAGGCAGGTAGCCAGAGTGATAGCAGCAAAACCTCTAAGGTGGTATAAGGAGCAAGGCACATAGGCAGAGCGGTATCAGCAAGACCCCTAAGGTGGTATAAGAGGCAAGGCAGGTAGGCAAAGTGGCAGCAAGGCCTTCAAGATGCTTTCAGTCATCTTGCCAGTCACATGGAAATTCTAGAAATCCACACAAAGGCAGATTATCAAAAAGATCAGCTTTTCCATTAACTATGACACCACCTTTGAATGACAAAGTCTCACGATGTCCCCTGCCATTGAGAACACATATTCACTAGGCTTGCTGGCTGGTGAGCAGGAAAGATATTGCAGAGCCACCTTGGCTAGGTTGGGCCAGACTGCGGACTTGTGTGCCAGATATGACAGCACATCTTTATCCATGTCCTTGATGGGCTCTATGATAGTGTGTCACAAAAATTTCCTAGGGTGGGCTGATAGTCTCTCTTGCCAGCTGCTTTAACTATAGCTTGTACCAGGAATGATTGTTCTTTGCAGATAATGTGGTTTTGGTGTATTGAAGGGAGGGAGGAAGGATGCTGACAGGATTAGGGATGTGAATCGTGTGATCGATCGTCTTAACAATCAATTTTGGCTGGGGGGGGAGGGAAATCTGATCGTCATGGTTTTTTTTGTTAAAAAATCATAAATGGGGGGAGGGCGGGAAAACCAGCACACCAAAACAACCCTAAAACCCACCCCGACCCTTTAAAACAAATCCCCCACCCTCCCGAACCCCCCCCAAATGTTTTAAATTACCTGGGGTCCAGTGGGGGGGTCCCGGCGCGATCTCCCGCTCTCGGGCCACGGCTGCGTTAATAGAAATGGCGCCGGTGGCCCTTTGCCCTTACCATATGACAGGGCAAAGGTAGCGCCGGTGACATTTTGGTTCCTGTCACCCGACGTCACGAGTGCAGGAGATCGCTCCCGGACCCCCACTGGACCCCCAGGGTCTTTTGGCCAGCTTGGGGGGGGGCCTCCTGACCCCCACAAGACTTGCCAAAAGTCCAGCGGGGATCCGGGAGCGAACTCCTGCACTCAGGCCGTATTGCCAATATTCAAAATGGCCGGCGCTACCTTTGCCCTCAGTGAGGGCAAAGGTAGCGCCGGCGCCATTTTGAATATTGAATATTTTGAATATTGGCAATACGGCCCGAGTGCAGGAGGTCGCTCCCGGACCCCCGCTGGACTTTTGGCAAGTCTTGTGGGGGTCAGGAGGCCCCCCCCCAAGCTGGCCAAAAGTCCCTGGGGGTCCAGCAGGAGTCCGGGAGCGATCTCCTGCACTCGTGACGTCGGGTGACAGGAACCAAAATGGCACCGGCGCTACCTTTGCCCTGTCATATGGTAAGGGCAAAGGGCCACCGGCGCCATTTCTATTAACGCAGCCGTGGCCCGAGAGCGGGAGATCACGCCGGGACCCCCCACTGGACCCCAGGTAATTTAAAACATTGGGGGGGGGGGGTTCGGGAGGGTGGGGGATTTGTTTTAAAGGGTCGGGGTGGGTTTTAGGGTTGTTTTGGTGTGCCGGTTTTCCCGCCCTCCCCACTCCCCTGATTTACGATTTTTTGATGATAAATCGGGGGAATTGCTATTGTATTGTGGCTCTAACGATTTTTGACGATTTAAAATATATCTGACGATTGTTTTAAATCGTCAAAAAACGATTCACATCCCTAGACAGGATGCTGCTCCTGCTTGCACTACTCTCTGAGGTGGCTACTCTTTCCTGTGCTACATTCCCCACTGTTCCTCTGCCTCTGGTGCTCCTCTTGATACATCCTAGCTACCATCTTTTTAATGTGGTGTGATAGGGTGGATGTATGAAGTTGAGTTGAACTGAGCAACGACGTGTATCTCTCTGATTGATTGTAGAAACACTTGAATAGAAGATGCGGCTACAGAGCTAAAATGCTGTCTGACATGCACGGAGGAAAATAATATACATGAAGCAATAAAAATGCTGGTATCCAGGGAAGAAAGACTATAAGCAGATATCTATTTTCCTGAGCCAAGAAACAGTGGTTTCTGAAACATGGCCGGTGACGGGGTGTGCTCGGGAATCTGGTGTTGGTTTCTAGTGTGGACTAGAGTTCTATGAGAGATTTGGATGAAGTTTCCAGTTTCAATACCAGCGCAATTGTCTCCTTGGTTTTCAGCATTCACAAGCATTGAGATAAGTACATTTCAGTTTGTACATCATAATAATAATATAAGATACAGGCAATTTTTAATTGCAAATAGAAAAACCATTAAAGAATGGAATTTTGAAGAGTTCATTAATTAGGAGTAATGATTACATATATATATATATATATATATATATATATATATATATATGGGCAATGCAACAAAGAGCTGCTGTATTAGCAGTAGCAATGTAATTAGCACACAATATGACAGTCCTCAAATTCTAAGATCGTGACTTTCAAACTGGCATCCAGGTGCATATATGTACATGCATACCAGTGCATGCCAAGGTACATGGTCATTTTATAGCATACACGTGCATATGCACTCATGTTATAAAATAGCTTGGCCACGCACATGTGTATCAAATTTTAAGTGGACGCACACATAGGTGCGCAAATCCAACTTCTACTGCATAAATCAGGGAATTTTAAAAAGGGGACACATCCAAGTCATTGTCATTTTACCAGTTCATCCACCAGTTTCCCAGTTAACAGCTAGGTTCTCCAAACCCTACACTCCCCCCAGTTACCCCAGACTCTTTAATCCCCTTCAGAAATAGCATGGTCCTTTTATTTTATTACTCCATAGTAAAAGTAAAGTTACACGGCAGGGGACCTGGGTGCGCGCTGGGGTGCAGAAGTATTTACGCACACATCTCTTGGACACAGGCTCCAAAACATAAGAACATAAGAAACTGCCATGCTGGGTCAGACCAAGGGTCCATCAAGCCCAGCATCCTGTTTCCAACAGAGGCCAAAACCAGGCCACAAGAACCTGGCAATTACTCAAACACTAAGAAGAACCCATGCTACTGATGCAATTAATAGCAGTGGCTATTCCCTAAGGGGCGGATTTTAAAAGGCGCACGAATAGCCTACTTTTGTTTGCGCTCCAGGCGCAAACAAAAGTACGCTGGATTTTAGTAGATACGCGCGGAGCCGCGCGTATCTGCTAAAAACCTGGATCGGCGCGCGCAAGGCTATCGATTTTGTATAGCCGGCGTGCGCCGAGCCGCGCAGCCTACCCCCGTTCCCTCCAAGGCCGCTCCGAAATCGGAGCGGCCTTGGAGGGAATCCTCTAACGCCCTCCCCTCACCTTCCCCTCCCTTCCACTACCTAACCCACCCCCCCGGCCCTGTCTACACCCCCCCCCCTTACCTTTCTCCGGGGATTTACGCCTCCCGGAGGGAGAAGTAAATCCCCGCACGCGAGCGGGCCTCCTGCGCGCCGGGCCGCGACCTGGGGGCGGGTACGGAGGGCGTGGCCACGCCCCCGGACCGCCCCGGGCCATAGCCACGCCCCCGTACCCGCCCCCAAAATGATGCCGACACGCCCCCGAAACGCCGCGACGACCGGGCCCGCCCCCCCCGACACGCCCCCGACACGCCCCCCTCGGAGAACCCCGGGACTTACGCGAGTCCCGGGGCTCTGCGCGCGCCGGGAGGCCTATGTAAAATAGGCTTCCCGGCGCGCAGGGCCCTGCTCGCGTAAATCCGCCTGGTTTTGGGCGGATTTACGCGAGCAGGGCTCTGAAAATCCGCCCCTAAGTATAATTGATTAATAGCCATTATTGATCACTAAATATGTTACCGAACCTTATGGCACTCTTGTAAATGTGCAAATCACAGTGTCATTAATTTTATGTGCCTTGATGTAAACCGTTGTGACGGTATCCTCCAAACGACGGTATAGAAAAGATTTAAATAAATAAAATAAATAAATAAAATAATGGACTTCTCTTCCAAGAACTTATCCAAACCTTTTTTGAACCCAGCTATACTAACTGCACTAACCACCTCCTCTGGCAACAAATTCCAGAGCTTTATTATGCGTTGAGTGAAAAAGAATTTTCTCCGATTAGTCTTAAATGTGTTACTTGCTAACTTCATGGAATGCCCCCTAGTCCTTCTATTATTCGAAAGTGTAAATAACCGAGTCACATCTACTCGTTCAAGACCTCTCATGATCTTAAAGACCTCTATCATATCCCCCCTCAGCCGTCTCTTCTCCAAGCTGAACAGCCCTAACCTCTTCAGCCTTTCCTCATAAGGGAGCTGTTCCATCCCCTTTATCATTTTGGTTGCCCTTCTCTGTACCTTCTCCATCACAACTATATCTTTTTTGAGATGCGGCGACCAGAATTGTACACAGTATTCAGGTGCGGTCTCATCATGGAGCGATACAGAGGCATTATGACATTTTCCATTCTATTAACCATTCCCTTCCTAATAATTCCTAACATTCTATTTGCTTTTTTGACTGCTGCAGCACACTGAGCCAACGATTTTAAAGTATTATCCACTATGATGCCTAGATCTTTTTCCTGGGTGGTAGCTCCTAATATGGAACCTAACATCGTGTAACTACAGCAAGGGTTATTTTTCCCTATATGCAACACCTTGCACTTGTCCACATTAAATTTCATCTGCCATTTGGATGCCCAATCTTCCAGTCTTGCAAGGTCCTCCTGTAATGTGTCACAGTCTGCTTGTGATTTAACTACTCTGAATAATTTTGTATCATCCGCAAATTTGATAACCTCATGCTCTGCCCAGAACATGCCCACGCCCCGATACTTTTGGAAACTTTTCAGATGTGCGCACAGTGGGTTTTATGCCCACGCCCATGCTCTGCCCAGAACATGCCCACGCCCCGATACTTTTTGGAAACTTTTCAGATGTGCGCACAGTGGGTTTTATATGCATATCGGGGCGCTTTCTAAAACATAAGAACATAAGAAAATGCCATACTGGGTCAGGCCAAGGGTCCATCAAGCCCAGCATCCTGTTTCCAACAGTGGCCAATCCAGGTCATAAGAACCTGGCAAGTACCCAAAAACCCAAAAACGGGACCAGCGTGTGTAAGCCTTATTCGCACATCTCCCAATTGATGCACATGCCGGTCTTTTAAAATTCACTTTAAAGAGTGTGTCATTCATACAAATTTACAAGAATGACAATAAAACATTTCAATAATACAAAACATATAAGGCCGAATTTTCAAATGGGAAAGCGCGTGCCGGCAGCCAGGCCAGAGCGCGTAACTTACTTCTGCTTATCAGAGCATGTAAGTTACAAAATGAATAAAACGGGTTAGTTAGGTTAGATTTAGGGGTTGGGGTGAAGAAGGGAAAGGGAAGGAAGGTTAGGCAGGGGGGTAGGCCCGATTGCGTTGCAGCACATATCAATGCAAAATTCGGCCCCCCAGCACGCGCATGTTATAAAATCCGCATGTCCATGTGCGTGCACCGGGAACTGCGCGCACATGGACACTCGCAGTCATGTTTTAAAATCTACCCCATAGTGTGGAGTTAGTTATATAGTATTCCAGTGAGTTCCAGTATCTTAAATTAGATGCTCATGAGGCATCTCAAATTGTTTCTACTTTTAAGGAGAAGCTGCCCTGCCTTCACGCTTCTATGGAAATTCCTTGCTATTTTCCTGTACTTCTCTATTATCTCCTGCAGGTCCTTGGACCCCAGCCCATGGGCATCCTTCACTGCCAGGTGCACCACGTGTGCAAAGCAACAGATATCTTGAAAGCGCCCAACTTCTGTTGTCTTTACCATATTTGTACCATAGTCTGTCACAAAGAAACCTGCTTTTAGGCTCCTGGCTCTCAGGTCTAATCGCCAACTCTCAAACATCTCTTTTATGGCTGATAGAATATTGCAGCAAAGCCCACCTGCACCCTCATGCTTCGTCCCCAGTAGAGCTGCTGCCTGTCCCTGACTCAGCCAGGCTCCACCAGTTTACTGTCATGGAGAGGAAATCGTGCATAACATTCACGGGGATCCACATATCACTTTTGAAATGCATGCTATTCCCTTCTGCCTTAGCCAGCTGTGCCTGCATGTGACTACGGCACTGGTTTTACAGGCTAGGGAAGACCTTACTACTAAATGTAATCCTGGAGGGCACGCTGTAATTGGAGGCTAACACATGGAGCAGACACTTCCCCTTTTCAACCTCTTTCCTCTGGCTTTTACTTGGAGTGGCAGAAGGGGTCCCAAAGCTAGTACTGCAACCCTCTCCTGTTGCCAATGCTAGTGGGTGTTGCTTCTCCAGGTACTGCTGCATACCAGCATTTGTGACATGTTCCATTTGCTTCCCTCAACTGATATGCTTCATGCAATGAATACAAGAAAAATGTGTGTCCTCATTTTGAAATGATTTTCTCCTATAATCCCATCTCTGCATTCTTAGGGCTGATACTGGCATTGGAGTTGAGGTACAGGCTGGACACTGATCAACAATTCCAGAGTCATCACATACGCTCTCTACCTATTGCTGCATCCTCAGTTTCATCTCCAATCATTACTGAAGTGGAGGCTAGGATACTATCAATCCTCCCAAATTTTCTTCAGCTAGTAGCTCTTCAATATCTTCTGATTCAGGGAACCCCATACAAGACTCTTCCTGAGAAGCAGTTAATGTAAATATTGCCTTCACATACTCTGTAGCAGTAACTAAAGAAGAGCACACTGCTAGTTTTGGGTATTGCACTTCTGCTACCCCTGCTGCCCTGCCTACTGTCTGCGTTGCACAGTTCTCCCACCTTTTCCCCCTGCTCCAATACAACAGGGAGAGAAACGTTGGCAGTGGCACATCCTCTCCAAATTTCAATTTTTTCTTCCTGGAGCAGCCTTCCTTCCTGACATTCTGGACTTGAAAAAATACCTCATCAATTTAGTTGCAGGATTGCTTTTTGTTTTTTTTTATTGCAGCCCCTGAAATGGCTGCCAACCTTGCAAACATGGTGAAATTATAATTACCTGATAATTTTCTTTCCTTGAATATTACTAGACCAATTATTACAACTGGGATCTCCCTCCTCCTCAGCTTGATGGCGACAGAGGACACAACTTTTTCATGACCTCATTTAGGACTATAAAAGAGGCATACCCTGGCAAAACCAGTAGCTTACTGCCAAAGAATGTGAGCACTAGGAATCCCCTTTAAGTCCCATTCTTGAAACGTATACTAAGGGGTACTGGGACTCATTCTGAATGAAGTACAAATGTAACATGAAGGAAGGATATAGGCAGCAGAAGGAGGGTGCCGACAGTCGTAATTCACTTGATGCCCTTAGTCCCCTTGACTGTTCTCACCCTCCTATGAGGGATCCTGACTGGTCTAGCAATATTCAAGGAAAGAAAATTATCAGGTAAGTATAATTCCACCTTCCTTATGATATTGCTAAACCAGGCATTACAATTGGGACTTTCCAAAGCCTCCCCTTGCTGGGTAGGGAAAGACAGGGCTGCCTTATCAATCCTTGTCTCAAAGTCAGTGACTGACTTGGACTGTGTGACTAATTTATGGTGTTTAAAAAGGTGCAAGGATGAACATGCTGTTGCCTTGCCACGTTCTTCTGGCGAGGCTGAGGTGTATCTGCCTGGGATGATGTCTGTGCCCTTGTAGGGTGAACCCAGAGCCCGACCAGGACCTGCTATCCTGATAATAGACAGGCCAATGCAATTACCTTCTTGATCCTTCTGGTATGGTGGTCTTAGTGGCCAACTACCTCGTTTTGGGCACCAAATACCCAGAACTGCTCATCTGTTCCTCTATAATGTTAGGTATATTAAGAGAATCCAATGTGAATTTAATAAACGTGGGTTTTAAATTTTCCCCACCAGCCACCACTATTGAGGTCTGGATGGCCCTTTGCTTTCCATGGAAAGCTGATAATAGCTGGGGTAGTAAGGTGGATCCGGACCTTGAGAAATTCCTGGAGAAGTATCTCTGCACTACTGAGCCTACTGTTCCGAGATGTGTCGTAGTCAAGCAAATTCCAAAAGCAGTCAAGTAATTCCGATCCAGAAATGGCCCTTCATGGATGCCCATTTAAATGGTCCGAAGGGCCACCTGCTCAAGGCCTTTAGAAACCAGATAATATCCCGCTCTATACCCCACCCGACCTGACTGACAAAGAAGGTGAGACATTATTCTGGGCCTGTGGCTCCTTGAGCTGCCTTGGTGCTTAGAATCATACACCTACATATGAGTGCGGCCTAGTGCCCTGCATATGTCGAGCTGCTGGCATCACCTCCGCAACCTTAATGAAGGTTTTGGAGGCTTTTGCTAGGTCAAAGCTATCTTTGCTATTGGGCATATTTGCTCCATACACAGAACCTTACTGAGCTCCTATTACACTTAGATAGGGCCATGGTGGTGAGGTTCTGCCGAGTTCGAAGAGACCAGTAATTCTCTTGGCCTCACCAGCAATATCTCTGGACTGCAGCCCCCTCCAGAAGTGGAGCACATGCAGGTACCTAATAGCCTCCCTTTCTTTCTTTCTTTCTTTTTTTTTTACTATAACCCTTTTTAACAAGATAGCAAGACTGTTCTCTTCTTGAGGCTTCTGAAGTCAGAGCCCTCAGGGATATCTTAGGGTGTATCTATTCCCTGCCCAGAATGCTAAGGCTATTGCCATCTGGGCTGAACCTGAGCTGACTGGGAATCAGACCCCATTGCCTCCACAAATGGAGGCTTACAGAATCCTTGCCTAAAGGGGCCTTTTTTCAGCCAATATACCAACCTTCAGTGTTGATCCCCCCCCCCCCCCCTTCTATCATGATACCAGTCTTGAGCATGCCTGCCTGGTTGATTTTTTTATTCGTGGGCTGAGCGGGTTCGAACACTTGTGCCGATGGAGATTTCTGCCATTTTTGGTATTCCTAGCAAGGAGGGGAAAACGGAGGGGCCTTGTACTCATTTAGTTTTTCTGAGGATTGAGTTGGATTCAGTGAATATGATTTTGTGACTGCTCTCAGAGAAGGTAAAAGGTTTGAAGGAGATGGTAGGGAGGGCTCTACTTTGTAAAAGACTGACATTGCAATAGGTACAAATCCTTGTTGGGTTTGAGTTTTGCCTGTCAGGTTATTCCCATGGGGAGGGTATTTCTGCACAGGTTGTCATTTGCAATGTCTGGTGTTAAGAAAAGCAATCATCATATTCAGATTATGCGGGGGATTTGCGACGATTTGCCTGTTTGGGATTGGTTCTTGTCGGAATTTAATGGTTCTTTGCTCTGGCAATCTAGCTCATTATCAAACCATGACTTGAAGCTATATACTGATGCTGCAGGTTCTCTTGGTTTTGATGCTTATTGTCAGGGCTCCTGGTGCACAGCCTCATGGCCAGAAGAGTGGAAGTTAGCTGATACAACTAAAAACATTACTTTTCTTGGGATTGTTTCCAAGAGTGGTTGCGGTCTTTTTGTGAGGTTCACAGCTCCAGGATAAGAAGGTGGTTTTTTGATCGAGGTTATCAATAAGAGAGCTGCAAAATGTCTGATGGTTTCCGATTTGTTGTGGGAGTTTTTCCTTCGTTGCATGGAGTTGAATATAACTGTTTGGGCTCGTCATGTTCCGGGTGTAATAACATTTTGGCTGATTCTCTTTCTCGTTAAAAGTGGGCCTGTTTCGGAAGCTTGCTCTGGAGGCAGATCTGTGCGGAGCTTCAGTAACTTCTTTCCTATGGAAATTTGGTTCCCGGAAGCATGGAAGCTGCTTCGAGTATCATGGGTTACATGAAAGGAGGTGACAAGGTGGAATCTTTTCTTACAACTTTGGGTTGGAGGTGGGACCCTGTCCCTAATATTTTCTTGTTGTGATTTCACAACAAGCTTCGAAAGCTGTGGTTTCTAGACAGTTATTGGAGTTTTCCTTTTTTATGCGGGTTCATGGTTGGGGTTTGCCAATGGGTCATTTCTTGGTCCATCGTTTGTTGCTGGGTTGGTCCAAAAGTGCGGTGTGGGGTCCAGATGAGCGGTTGCCCCTTATGCATGATATTTTACTCTGGTTACGGGATGTGATGTCAGGTATTTGCGTGTCGCAATATCAATGCTATCTGTTACACTTAGCTTTTGTGCTTGTGATTTTTGGAGCTTTTCGGATTTGTGAGCGCGTGGCCAAGACAACAAAAGGAGCAAAGTCCTCTAGTCTGTTAGCCCAGCATGTTTGTGCAGTGATTCACTTATCCTTTATATGTTCCCAGGTCTAAAAATGACCAAGTGGGTAAGAGTGCGTCGGTAGTTCTAAGAGCTGTCCTGGGTTTACGTACTTGTCTGGTTGCCAATTCTGTTGTTTTTAGTTGGATTCAGCCAACGGGTGACTCTAGCTTTTTGTTCATTCTGACCAAGTACCAGTTTGAGATGGTGTTGCATTCAGGTTTATCTGCACTTGGTTTGGATGTGATTTGGTTTGAGACTCATTCATTCAGAACTGGAGCTGCAATGTCTGCGGTCTGCTCGGGTTTTTTCAGGTGGTGTGATTCAGAGGATTGGGCGGTGGAAGTCCGATGCCATCAAAGAGTATGTGCATCCAAGACCTTTATGATGTGTTCGGCTTTATTAATTGTGTTCTCTTTTCAGGTTCTGCATTCTGGGGGCGGATTGCATGGATTGTTGGACATTTGCACATCGTGTGGGCATATAGACATGATTGAGGGTGTCCTTATGGGGCGCAGCTGGACTTGTCTCAGCACGGTGCAACTATTCATTGGTTGGGGCATAGGGTTTGCATTGGGATGAATTGACTCCCTATTGGTGAAGTGGGCTTGAACGTTTCGGTCAGCCATGAGTGTTGATCATACATAAGAACATAAGAAATTGCCATGTTGGGTCAGACCAACGGTCCATCAAGCCCAGCATCCTGTTTCCAACAGAGGCCAAAAGAACCTGGCAATTACCCATACACTAAGGAGATCCCATGCTACTGATGCAATTAATAGAGGTGGCTATTCCCTAAGTAAACTTGATTAATAGCAGTTAATGGACTTCTCCAAGAACGTATCAAAACTTTTTTGAAACCAGCTACACTACCTGCACTAACCACATCCTCTGGCAACAAATTCCAGAGCTTTATTGTGCGTTGAGTGAAAAAGAATTTTCTCCGATTAGTCTTAAATGTGCTACTTGCTAACTTCATGGAATGCCCCCTAGTCCTTCTATTATTCAAAAGTGTAAATAACCGATTCACATCTACTCATTCAAGACTTCTCATGATGTTAAAGACCTCTAACATATCCCCCTCTCAGCCGTCTCTTCTCCAAGCTGAACAGCCCTAACCTCTTCAGCCTTTCCTCATAGGGGAGCTGTTCCATCCCCTTTATCATTTTGGTTGTCCTTCTCTGTACCTTCTCCATCGCAACTATATCTTTTTTGAGATGCGGCGACCAGAATTGTACACAGAATTCAAGGTGCAGTCTCACCATGGAGCGATACACACACATTATGACATTTTCCGTTCTATTAACCATTCCCTTCCTAATAATTCCGAATATTCTGTTTGCTTTTTTGACTGCTGCAGCACACTGAGCTGATGATTTTAAAGTATTATCCACTATGATGATTAGATCTTTTTCCTGGGAGGTAGCTCCTAATATGGAACCTAACATCGTGTAACTACAGCAAGGGTAATTTTTCCCTATATGCAACACCTTGCACTTGTCCACATTAAATTTCATCTGCCACTTGGATGCCCAATCTTCCAGTCTTGCAAGGTCCTCCTGTAATGTATCACAATCCGCTTGTGATTTAACTACTCTGAATAATTTTGTATCAGCCGCAAATTTGATAATCTCACTCATCGTATTCCTTTCCAGATCATTTATATATATATATTGAAAAGCACCAGTCCAAGTACAGATCCCTGATGCACACCACTGTTTACCCTTTTCCACTGAGAAAATTGACTATTTAATCCTACTCTCAGTTTCCTGTCTTGTAACCAGTTTGTAATCCACGAAAGGACATCGCCTCCTATACCATGACTTTTTAGTTTTCTTAGAAGCCTCTCATGAGGGGTAATGATTAGGGGGCAAAGATTGGGGTACGGTGTCGGGGTGCAAATTCATCAGCATGGTCAGGAACGATTTAATGTCCATTTCTGTACTGTTACCTGCTGCTTTAATTTGCTGATCTGACATGATTCCAAGGCCTGCTGAGATGGACAAGAGAATTTGGCGGTGCAGCCTAGCAAAAGCTAATCAGCAGATTGGTTGTAGGCTGGGTTTATTGGGGGGACTTCATATCAGACATGAGTGGTCATGGGATTTGGATCGGGGTCTGTTCTGGGACGATGGGGTACACTTGTCCTTTATTGGCTTGGATTTGTGCAGCTCCTTGCTGGGTGGTGGTGGGGGTCGTGGGAGCAGCTATAGCTTAATGCCAGTAACCTACAGGCTGAGTGGCCTGATGGTGTTCATCTTGCTGGTTGGTGGCAGATGTTCACTGTGGATTAGTTATTTCTTGCTTCTGTTGGGCTCGGGCACTTGGTTGTTATGTGTAATAAAGCTGCGGCCTATTTGATCCCACTCTGGTGTTGGTTTATTTTATTGGGTTGATCTCTGTAAAAGGGCAGATGCTGGGAGAAGTGTATGTCCTGGCTACCCATATTACACAGCAAAGAGACTCTAATGGGCTACAGAAAGGAATGGGAAACAGAAATGAATGGGACGAATAATATTTTTTTCATTTGTGGGACCCTTCCATTCACTTCATGGACCCACAAATGAAAAGAATAGGGTCAAATTCATTACATTTTACCCATTCATTTCAAATGAATGCACATCCCTAATATTCAGCAGAACACTTATCCAAGAAAATTCTACTGACTATCTGGTTAAAGTTATCTGGATAACTTTACCTGGATCATTTTCCTGCTCATTAACTTATTCACTGTGTACCCCATGGTAACATAGTAAATGACAGCCCACTAAATTGTTCAAGGTTGTAACTGCTGCACCGTACAGGTTACCCCCTTGCCTTCTGTGTAAGGTTGTAACTGCTGCTCCATGAAGAGTAACCCCCCTAGGCCTTCTTGAAAGCACAGTGCAGTCATTTTGCTGCTGTTTTAGAATGAACCATTGCTCCATGCAAGTTACCCCAGTGCTTCATTATCATAAATCAATATTGCTCTGTAAAGGCCAATTTGAGCATTAAGATAATTAGATGAACATATCCTGAGCATTTCATCTTCCTCAGATGAAAGACTGAAAGGTACTAGTGAGTGGGCTTTTTCATAAACTGTAGAATTATTTGTCAAAGAAATCTTGCTTCACCAATGATTTCTGCCAATTAAGGAAAAACGATAAAAACATGGTTATACCAACTAGTTTTTAATTTATGAGTTGTTAATTTTCAGAACATAATAATTTTATTTGAGATTAATGTTTTCCCATAAGATTTTTTTTATACTATATGTTATGACTTTAGTTTTATTTAAGAAAATGGAAAACTTGTTAGTATATTAGGTGCCTATTTATTATTTTTATAGCTTTCTTTTTCTATTTTATTTTGCTTGTACATAGGCTATCTTATAGGGATCTTGTACAATATTTATAGATGTGATTTATGATCAGAGTTATATGGACTTTATTATTGCATTTTGATATGATTTATGATGTTTATTTTGACTGTAATAATATTTATTATATTGTTCATTGCTGTGAGCATTCATAAACAAATAAATGTTATAGTTGTTATATAGAGGATCAAAAGTACAGTAGCAATGGGGATGCTTACAATGCCTCAATAGATACTCTCCCAGCTTTGAGCTAATGTTATCAGAGTTTCATGATTAAAATCAGTAAAATATACTAAACTCATTTAAAACTATAAAAAAGGCAAAAAATTATACATCTAAAATTTCTAATTAAACTCTTTGGTTTATTACTAGAATAAAGATGGTAATCCATAATTATTATTAAAGTGAATATCATGAATTCAGTGTTCTTTACTTACAATCTTGATCAGTACATTAATAAGCAAATACTATAGTTGTTAAATATCAAATAAGATCTTAATTATAACTAGACAACTTACATTTGCTTTGCTAACAAATCTTGGATACTAAGCTTAAAGGCAGGAATTTCAAAGCCATTTGCATGCATGAAACATGGTTTTATTCATGTAAATGGCTGATAGAAAATAGCCCTGGGCTCAGTGCGAATAAAAGTACATGCATAATGTTGTTATTTTGGTACCTTTATGCAAACTGGAGGTAGACATTTCGGAGGACCGAGCTGAGATGCAGTTGGAACTTATGTGCATATTTTTTTTATTTAAAAAATACCTGTAGTACCTAAAAGTGAATTTTAAAAGAGATATTTGCGCAAAAAGGGGCCAAATATATATGTGTGTGGCCCATGCACGTATACCATGTATTTTATAAAGGGTTCACATGCACCTCCATATGTGCATGCATGAGCAAAACAGCACGGTTAAAAAAAGAAAGGGGCAACCTAAGGGTGTGGGCAATATTTACACATATGCTATTTTAGAACCTGCCAAAACAATGCACCTAAGTCTGTTATTTGTGTATATTTACGCCCGCTAATTATCTGGTGCAAGTGAGAATAAAATTGTTTACAGCCAAATACTGACTGGGTGAGGGGTCAGGGTAAACGGTGGGGGAAGTTCAGGCTGAAGAACCAGGAGGGTATCGATGACCTAGAGATGGGCTGGTAAAACTGGTGGCCGAGTTGGTAGAACTGGTAATTTCCTTCACATCTGCATATGGACTTACACGTCTAAAAGCCAACAAGGGCTAAGGAATTTATGCTCGCCTGATCTCCCCATATATGTTTAAAGTTAGGAGCATAAACACATGTGTATAGCAGATACATGCTACTTATTCGGATCAGCTTTGACAGTCTTAAAAAGTGCTACTTACCCGGCTAATTAAGACAGCCAGAAAAGCCTTCGAACGTGTGTACAGGGGTGCGCTTGCTCATGCACATGTAGTTTATATATCATGCATGCACGATGCAAAATACGCGTAAATCAATCCGGCATGTATTTTAAATATAGCCGGTTAAGTTTTGTCTTGTCGGCTAAGTGGCAGCAAAGTCGCCACTTAGAAAAATCTTTAAAAAACGCTACTTACCTGGCTAAGTAGTGCTGTTTAAGATTTATCTGGCTAAGAAATATAGAGGGATAAGTAAAAGAAATGCGCTCCTTAGCTGGATAAGTAAGCTAGCCGCATAACTGGCATTTGGAGACCTTTCTGGCTGTCTCACGCTTGAAAGAAATTACCAGTTTTACCAATTCAGCCATAATTTTGCCCATGTCTAGGGCATCGATACCCTTCTGGTTTTTTTCAGTTTACCCATGCCTTTCATCCAGTCAGCACTGGTAATAAACACTTTTATTTTCACATCAGTAGATGATTAGCAGGTTTAAAAATAACAAAGTAACAGACTTACGCACGTCGCTTTGGCAGGTTCTAAAAAAGCAATTTATAGGTGTAATTGTTGGCCCCGCCCAGGAACATTCTTTGACCACCCCTTTTTTGCATGCGTTATTTTTCTCATGCCTGCACATAAATATATATATATATATATGAACCCTTTATAAAACACATGGTATTTGCGCACAGGCTACATACACACATACATGGCCCTTTTTTCACAGATCTCTCTCTTAAAATTTACCTTTTAATGTAATCTGCTTGGAAGTGCCTGAAAGGCAGAATATAAATCTAATAACTAAATAAATGCACATATATTAACCCACACAAAGTTACACCTTCTGAAGAGAAAGATGTAACTTTGTGCACGTTAATCAGTGCATGCACCAGGCCAATTACATGTGAATTTTCAAAGCGAACTTATGTGCATAAATTTGCTTTGAAAATCTGAGGTAAAATCTGCATGTAAAAAGGTACACTCACACTGCACCCAACCACGCACAGTTATGAAATTACTTTTTTAATGCCTTGATATTTCTCAGTCATAGCCTCTTGCTATTGCATATTATAATAATCTTTCCTTAATTTTAGAGTTTCAGTTTCCATAATGATATGATACAGCTGTTTATTACCATAGGAACCAGAGGCAGTTTTTAATTACAAAATTTAATTTCTATCTGCATGTACACCTTTTGATCCTTTGTTTCTTGCTTTCTAATAAAAAGGGTCTGTGGATAACACTACACATTATGATGGCTTAAAAGTATGGAAGCGGTGAAGTGAGAAATGATGGCTTAGAGGATAACTTTCAAAGGCTTTTGTGAAGGTAATCATGTTTGCTCGTGTAAAACAGCATTTTTGAAAACTGCCTTGTGTCTGCATCTAAAGGTATGTGCACTCCATGACAGCATACATACTTTTAGCTGTAGTAAAAACTGGAAGAACTGGGCTGGGAAAGGATTTAGGACAGAGAAAGTAAACTCTATAAGGTGAATTTTAAAAGCCCAGCACACGCACATCAATTAGGGGTATGCTCGCCCAAGCTGGGCTAGCATGCGCCGAGCGGGTTTTAAAAGCTGCCCAGATATGTGCGTATCTCCTGCCGCATGCATATCTCAAAAGTTTTCAAAAAGGGGGGGCAGGACGTGGTTCGGGCAGGACATGAGTATTTCGGGTCATGAACCAGAGATGTGCGCATAAATACTTATCGTGCCTGGGCGTTTGCCCAGAATCCATGCCACGTAAGTTTACTTCTGCTATGGAGGAGGTGTTAGTTATAAAATAAAGAAAACAAGGCAGATCTGCGGAGTTTTAAGGGTCAGGGCTAACTAGGGAGCAAAGGTTATTAAACTAGGAGGGTTTGGAGGACGTCTCTCTTAAATGGGGGAACTGGGGATGATCTGCTTAAACTGGGAATGGCGTTGGCACATGCTCCTTTTAAAATCCCCCGACTTTTGTGGTAGAAGTGGGATTTGTGCGCACATGCACGCGCCCACTTAAAATTCGGCACACATGTGCACGTGTTTAGGCAATGCTATAACATGCACACATATACATGCACATTATAAAATAGCTGTGTCCCTGTGTGCGGGCTGACATGTGCGCGCAAATGTGCACCCACGTGCCGGCTTGAAAGTTACCGTCTCATTTTTTACCTTCCTAATGACTTACCTGGGTAAAATTTAGCCAGTTAGAGGGGGGAAATATTGAATTCAAGGTTTTTTTCAATATTGACCCCCTGGTCTAATATACCAGAGTTGGGCATGGAAATAAAGCATTTAAAAATCAGCCTCAGTGTGCATGAAAAAACAATTTGTTTTGGTTTCTTGTTTTGTTCAGTTTGTGTTAGAAGCTCATTCACTTCATTCAGTTCATGCGTTTACATTAAATGAGGGAAGCAATGCATCCTATTTCTAACTTTGGAGTTTTCTATCCAAGTTTTATGAAACAGCACAGGAATGCAGCACAGGTATAAGCAGCACAGGCAATAGCAACCCAGGATACCAATGGGCCGATGCAATAAGATGCGCGTTAAACAGGTGTCGCATTGAGTGCCTGTTTCCCTAACGCTCGCGCAGTCACGTCTCCTGGGAGCCCAATGCAATATTTTAATGAGCTGCTGCGTTAAAAAGGACAAGCTAGGGAAAAAGTATGCAACCTTAGTGCTCAAATGCATCAGGTGCCCAGGTGACATGGCTGTGTACCCACAATTGCAATGGACGCTAAATACAAGCATCCGTTTTACCCTGCTTTAGGTCAATTTTGCTCCAATATACATGCACAATATACAGGCACAATAGCAAGGGGCCTGGAAATCGGCCTGGAGCGTGTATATTGTGCATCCAGAATTTTTTTTTTATATCAAGTCTTTATTCTTAAACACCACAAACAGTAGATTTAAGTATCACAATGATACTAAGTTGGAGGAGCCACAAAGGACAGTATTTTTTAATTTGTAATGAGCCCATGACTTGCGGATTGACTTAATGAGTTAATTTTGCCACGTTAAAAAGTGCATGTTGGGTGTCCAGCAGTTTTCTGCATCGGGGGTAATAGCTAATAGCTTCATCTACATGGAATTTATGTGTCATGAGTGCTATCGTTTACGCGTTTGTTTGGGCGCACGTTTTAGACGTGCTAATCTCTTTAGTGCATTGAGTGCTAGTCTAGCGAATCCAAAATGCACGTCCAACTGCGCATAAACCTGTGTGCTAGGCTGGGCACACTTTATTGCATCGGCTCCCAAGAATGAGATGAATACTCACCCCATGGTGGCACTAATAGTAGCATAAACAGCCCAAGCTACCACATACGGGGGAGGGGGGGGGAGGGAAAGCGGCACAGGCAGTGAAATAAACACTCCAAGTCAGAAAAATGGGGGCAAAGGGCATTAATAGTGGCATGATCATCCCAAGGCCTAGAGTGAGAGTTATTGAAGCAAGTACAGTGGGATGAATACCCTAAGGCATAATCATAGGTATGGTAGCAAGCACAGTGACATCAGCACTCCACTGTATGCTTTCTGACCAAGTATACTTAGTGCAAGAGTCACTCAAACAGAATAATCATTGCAGTGCCATAGTGTTATTGGTCTCTTTTACACAGAGAAAAGCAAGCTGATCCCTGTCACAGTCAGTCACTGGCTCATTTTGCTGCTCTGAAAATCAGATGCCCAAGGTTTTTTGTTTTGTTTTTTTTCAACTACCTCTTGACATTTGGGGTGAGGATCCGTTTGCTTTGTAAAATTGTTTTTTGATGCGTTACCAAAACAAATGCCTCTTTTTTTTTTTTTGTCAAAGTTCTGCATTTTAGGATTTAGGTATGGTTTGCAAAGAGATATTTGACTGTAATTCGGCAGTAAAACTCAGGAGATTAGTCCCTATGCAAACACCCAACCTAAAACTCTGACTTTTACCTCTACAGTAGGGGGTCTGATCACCTTCACAGTAAGGGTCTGATCACCTTTTCCGATTGCTTTGTTGTGACTTTCCCCTGCTGACAGCTCCTATTATGTGGCCTCTTTCCATTGTAGTTCATTTCAATAGCAGCATGCTCTCTCTCTCTCCCTCCCCTCCCCCTCAACCAGGGCTTAATTTGCAGGGTAATGGCCAGGAATGCAGCTCCTGCACTCCTTTTTCAGGCTCAAGAAGCAGAGCGGCAGGCGTGATCCGACCACCCCCTCCAGACAGCTTGCAGGGAAAAGAAAGGGGTAAGAGGGTGAGCCTGGAGCACAACAGAACATCCACTCTTCTCCCTAATCCAGCCCCCCCCCCTCCTTTTTTGTTCCCTCTCTCCCTCCCTTTCCTCCTGTATTGCAGGGAACAGAAGGGGAAGAGGTGATACCGAAGCAGAGCAAACAGAGGCAAAATGGGTTTGAATTAGCTCAAGTTTGAAACTTGCAAGCAGTACGGTCAATTGTCAAGGCTTCAACCCTGGCCTTGATGAATGGCACTGCTGCTCACAACTTTCAAATCTGTACTAATTCAACCTCTTTTTTGTATCCATTATCAAGGGCTTAATTTATGGCGGAACAATCCAGAACAGCATTCTGCCACCTTTTTTTTTTTTTTTTCTGGGACCCAAGAAAGCAGAGCAGAGCTGGCAGTGTATAACATCAGTTCTGGCTCCCCTGAGGAAACGAGTCAGAGAACAGCGCCAATAGTTGCATGGATTATTTATGGCCCCACAGCCCTTGAAGGAAGAAGAGAATAACAGAGAGTGTTGGAGCTCTTTACAAGGGCAGTCACGTGGCTTTGATTTTTTGTGCAATTTGCCAACACAATTTAGGAGGCTTGAGGGACCACAGCCAAGGAAAAAAAAAAAAAGAAAGAAACGGGTTGAATGCCTGTCAGCCCCACTGTTTCTTCCACTCCTGGGTGTGTTGGTTTCCTGCTAATCACACCATCATCCCAAGCCCTGCCGACTCTGCTGCTGGTGACCACACTGGTGAGGGTCGAAAGGCCCAAGAAACTGAATAAGGGGATGAGGGGAGGGGAAGTGAGTGAAGGGATGGAAGGGAGGAGAAGGAGAAGGAAAAGTAGAATTGATGGAATGCGGGAGGGCAAAAAAGTGTGGGAGAACAGGGGAAAGAGTGAGTCAGAGGATGAAAGGTGCAACAGAGTGTGAATGAGGGGATCAGAGGGACTATGAGATGTGAGTGAGATGATCAGAGTGGGGGGCAGTCTGTGAGGGAAATGATCAGAGGCGGTGGAGAAAGGACTGGGTGTGGTTGGGGGGGCCATAGAGAGAAGACAGTGAGTGAGGAGAGTAGGTGACATTGCTCCCTTCCTTCCACCCCCAAAGGAAGCAAAGAGCAGATCATGTTTATGAACTCCAGGCCCCACACCCCTGTGCAAGGAGACGGAGGTTAAAGTGCACCCTGGTCTGCTACTGACCCCTAAAAGCAGAGGTGATGCAGCTGATTCTGGCTTGACGAGGAGGCCTGCACTTTAATGGAGGAGGAGGGAGAGGAGGACAGTTGCTGAAGAGGGTGATTTTCCAGGGGGAGGAAGGGTTCCTGGATCACCAGGAATAAGGGGGTTAGACTTAAAGGTTTTAGGACCACTAGGGAAAGGGGTGTGTGTGTGGGGGGGGGGGGGGGGAGGACCACTGGGGAATTTATGGGGGGAGGGGCTGGGAATGGAGGATCAGGATCACCAGGGCAGACAGGAGGAGTTAGAGAGGTCCTCATTCTTTCTATTCATCTTCTCCTCCTTACCCCAGTCATCCTGCATGCATCCCCAACCTCCAGCCAGCCTTCACCTATCAGTGCTCATCAAGCATGTTAAGACTATGAAAAATGTGTTCAGGTATGTGTGCGTGAGAGAAGTTACACCTGGCTCTGGTCCTGCCTCTTTGCACAGGTCAAACCTGGCCCTGACCATCTTATTGCCCTCCACGTTTCTGCTTTCTTTTTGTTTCCTGACAGAGATATTACAGCTTCTCCTGCTGCTAGCACCTCAGCTTGGACACAGTGACATTGACTATAAGAGCACTCCTTGCTTTCTCCTCCAAATCTAAAGCTTTCTTCTAATCTTTTCTTTAAATGTGAAGAAATAACCTTTAAAATATCTGCTTTCTCTCCAGTGGTGTAACCAAAACTGATTTTTTTGGGGAGGTCCTATGTTAACATGGGTGGGGCATTAGGCATAGAGGTCTAGAGTTGCACTTTTATTGATAAATAATGCCTTATTGGTGAATTTTCAAATGTTATTTGTATTAGCATATACATAAATAAGTAGCCTTTACTCATGTATTCCATATTTTATAAACATCAAAAATACGCATGTATATTCACTTTCGCATGCATACACAAAAACGGGTGATGCAGGGTCATTCCAAGGTGGGGGCCAACACGCATGTAAATTGCTATTTTAAAAAGCACATACTCACATACATTTTCCAACTTATTTGTGTATTTTTACACCTGCTAATTATCTGGTGGAAGTGATATTAAATGTGCTTATTGTAGAATACTGACTGGGTGGGAGGTTTGGGTGACCAGGAAGGACTCGATGATATGGAGAAGGACTGTATGAACTGGTGGACTAATTGGTAAACTGGCTAATTTTATTTGTACATGCACATTTTTAAATTGGCCAATTTACGCAAGTCCTACTTAACTTTTGTGCCTAAAATATATGCAAATATATTTTTTAAAATAGGTAGGAAAAATAAATGCGTCAATGTATTGCTGTAGGTAGTTTCAATGTATTGCATGTATTCAAGTGTAAACCTAGATATGCTTGAATGTTGTGGGGTACATGCAAATATGTTGTGGGGTACCTACATGCATATTTTATAATAAGTGCATATATCATATGCGCGGGTTATAAAATAGTATGGTAAAACTACACACACCATATACTTGCGTATAGGCCACCATGGTCATTTGTTTGAAAGTCATTCTCCTTGAGCACACCTGACAATGGATTTCTAAGCAGTATGCAATAGCAGTTATGCATCATGTGTGACACTTTAAAATATTTCAATTATTTCAAGCACTTAACATTAAAAATGCCTCAATCTGATTATTTTATATTTATTGTAGTTTATAAGTACATAATATCATGTAAAAAGTAAACAAAGAACACATAATAGAAACATCAATTCCAAACGCATAATAAAACAAAATACAATGTATTCAATTATGAATCCTTTTTCCAAAAAAAGCAGAGAATATCATAAAACTGATACAAACTTAAGATTTGCAATGGGTGCAAAACAGAACCAGGAGAGTTCATATTTCAACAGTTAAAAAAATATATTCAAATTCTGGTGTCACCTCAGTAACAGCAAAACAAACTGTCTCAACTGCCAAGCACTTTGTGAAGTAACAAAAACCCTTGCAAAAAAAAAAATAAATAAATAAAAAATCTAAAAACTTGCAATAGCAATATAGCATACAATACCATCTCATAACAGCACTAACTCTCAGATATCATACAGCAGCAACCTTATCTAAAAAAAATGCAGCAATGCAAATATTATACCAGACTACAGAACACAGCCAGACTGCTACAAATCCCTACAAAGAAACTACATTCTAGCAGAAATATTTTGTCACACATGTGGAACATATACAGATCATTACCTAATACAGAATAAGGGACTACAAATTAGAAACATGCAGACGAAACTGAAATGGAAAGCCTGAGAAACCAGGTCTTGTGAACAGTGCAATACTGAAGAAAAAACAAAATACAAATATATAAGAAATTCATATTCCTAAAGATGGCATATTTCAATTGCTAAAAGCCCAAATAATTTTGTTCTTATCTATGAAGTCTGATCTTATTTGTCTAATTGGTTGGTCCCAGTCTCTTTTTTTTCCACTTTCCGCTTGACTGTCTTTATCTTAATTTCTTTTCCAGGATCCCATTTTTGTTTCTGTTTCTTCTCTAACTTCCTGTCTTCTTTTTTCCTCCCTCCCTCAAACATACACACAGGCTCTCTCTCACATGCACTCTCTGTCACACACACAACTCTCATTCACACAGGTTCCCACTCTCGAATGCTCTCTCTCTCACACACACAAAAACGTCACTACCACATGTTGTAATGGTCCTTGCCGCTGCATGGTCCTGCCTGCAGGGGCCTCCAGTGGGCTGCAGCCTTACCTGTGCAGGCTTGCCTTGAAGGCCTATGAAGAAGCACTGCCATACCTTAAAAGCCAACCTCACTGTGTTACGACTGTCGCTGCCCGACGTCTCCACTCCGCCCTCCTTACCTCTCTGGCGACTCCTCCCGCGGTTGACAGACGTTTGGCTGCCGCGGCGTCTGCCTGCCGTCCTCCCTGGCATCCCCGGTCCGGCTTGGGCGCTGCCTCTCACCATGCTGTCCAGCTGCCTTAGGGCGTGCGCGCTGTGTGGCCCTGCTTCAAATACTTTCTTTTGTGCGAACCTCAGGGGCGTCCCCTGTGATGACATCACGCATCCCGGAAACAAAAAGCCTACACTACTGCTAGCTAACCAAGTTAGCAAGGTCGGAACTCCTTACGGATGGGATTCGCTCTCCGTACCTAGCTACTCTGCCTCTCCATTATTGGACTTACTCTATTTGGGGTACCCGCTCCTCGGGGGCCTCTCTCTTCTCTTTCAGGTCACTGTCTGGAACCGGTACTCGCTCCTCGAGGGCCCATGTTCCTGGACTCGCTACCTGGACTTCACTTCTGCCTGTAAGACACCGCTGCCTACACCATCAGTGAGTTACTATCTACTTCTCTCTCAGAGCTGTTCCCTGGAACCAGGTACTCGCTCCTCGAGGGCCTGCCTCTACTCCAGCTCCTGTGATTCCTATCGAGAGAAACCGCTGTGTGAGTACTCAACCAACGAGGCTCTATTCCAGAACCCTGCTATACTTCATTGTACTCACTATCTCAGTTTCTCTTCACTACAGCACAGCCATTGTGGGATCGCTGTTCCAGAGCCCTGAGGGACTACAAGCCCAGCCAGGCTTCATCTCTGCTCACTACTGCCACCTCTGGCAGTCTATCTGTGTTGTGTGTCCTAAAGCTGAGCCTGACCTGTGGCCCCTCATGGGACTTCCCCCGTGGGCGTGGTCAGCAGCCACAGTGTCCAAGGGTCCACCCAAAACCTTACAAACAATAACACACTGACAGCTCCCTGTCTCATCATCGAGTCTCCCTTACTCCTTGCTGTGGTCATCCTTGCACTTTACCTTAACCTTATCTAGGCTTCTGTTCCTGACTCCTGTTCCTGCTAGCCTGCCTGCCTGCTCACCATGTTCTTGGTCTCCGTTTCTGATCTTGTCTGCTTCCTGCCTTGCTTTGCTTCCATCTTCTTGCCTGCCCTGGTTCCTGCCTGCCCTGCTTTTCCTCCACTTTGGACAGACTTCTCATTGTTGACCTGGCCTGACCTTTGATGTTTTGCTTGCTTCCAGACCTTCAAGCTTGTCTCCTTGTCTCTGCTTGAACTCTGCTAGCCCTGACCTTGCCTGTGCTCTTCTTGTTTGCCCTTTCTACTGACCTTCTGTGGTGCCCTGGGTGTCTGGTCCCTGCCTTGCCTTGCACTTTAATTCAGCATTGCCCTGCTCTTGTTTGTTAAGCTTATTCCTGCTTTGCCTGTGCAGAGCCTGTGCTCTGCTTGTCTGGCCTTAATATGGGCCTTCTTGAGCCCTGTATGTCTGGTCCCTGCATTGCCTTCCACTTCGATTCAGTTTTGCCCTGCCCTTACCTTTCCCTATGCCTTGTTCCTGCTTACCTATGTCTATCCTGTTGATGCACTCCTTGGTTGTTATTTCCTTTAGAAACCCTTTAGTACCCTGCAGCCAGCCCTGTCTCTCTAGGTGTCTTTCTGTGACCTCTATCCCTATTTACAAGTGTACTTCCACCAGCTAAGTCCTACCGGATGCCAGAACATATGGGCTCAACCTAAGAGGCAGGTAGCCGGTCAGGCAGAAGATCTTGCACTGCCTTGTTCTAGTCTCTTGAGCTGTTCCCGTCCTGGGGGATTACCTAAGACTGGATTGCGCAGCCATGATAGATGCTCTCTTTCATACAGGCTCCCACTCCCACATGCAGGCTCCCACTCCCCCCCCCCCCCATGCTATCTCTCACACACAGCCTCCCACTCCTATACACACACACACACATGGGCTCTCACTCTCACATCCTTTTTCTCATACACTACTTCCACTTTCACATATACAAACACAGATTCTCACATGCTCTCTCTCACACACACAGGCTCTCCATTCCCACATATTTTCTATCTCACACATGCACACAGGCTCTCTACTTCCACATGTACTCTCTCTCACACACACAGGCTCTCACACACACTGCCACATGCTTTCTCTCTCTGACACAAACACGCAGGCTCTCTAATTCCACATTCTCTCTTTCACACACAAACATCCACACACAGGCTCTCTCTCTCACACAGAGTTTCCACTCCCACATGCTTTCTCTCTCTCACACACAGGCTCTCCACTCCCACATTTTCTCTGTCACACATACAAACACATGCACACATGTACACACACACAGGCTCACCAATTTCACATATACAGACTCTCCCTCTCACACACAAAAGCACATAAACACATAAGAACATAAGATCATAAGAATTGCATTACTAGGTCAGACCAAGGGTCCATCAAGCCCAGTATCTTATTTCTAACAGTGGCCCATCCAAGTCACAAGTACCTGGAAAGTACCCAAACATTAAATCAATCTCAAGCTACTATTGCTTAATAATTAATAGCAGGCTCTCTACTCCACATGCACACACACACAGGCTCTTTCATACACACACACAGGCTCTCCCTCTCTCTCAAGCACACAAGTTCTCCATTCCCACATACTATCTCACAAATACACATAAACACTCCATTAGGGCCTCTCCCACATTTCTGGGCCTCTTTGCTGGAAGGACACCTCTCCTCTGGCTGCTATGAGATGGTCTCCATGGCAGCCTTGTGACAGGGGCTTTTTTGCTCAGGTTGCTGTGGAATGGGCTCCACAGCAGCCCTGCAGCAGAGCCTCCTTCTAAGGTCATTGTGGATGGGCTTTGCGGCAGGGCTTCCTCTTCTTGAGCCTCTACAGGATGAGCTCTATGATGGCCCTGTGGCAGGGCCTCTCTTCTCAGGCTACTGGGCAGCACTAATTGGGTGGACCTGAACCCAAAATGAGTGAGCTGTGGCCCACCCAGGCCACCCATGACCATGCCACTCTCTGAGATCCGACAGAGGAATGACTGAGGAAAAAATGATAGGCTGTTTTTAATTTCATTTGCTTCTAAAAAGAAAATGATTTGTGATTTGCCTTATTGGATTATTTGGGTTCATGGAGTCAAAAAAGAAAGGCAAAGATCATTACTTCATCTCCAGCTGCCTATAGTAATATCAGCCCCATGGACGCCCACATGAATAGGGTTGATATGCCACGAGAGGACTGCATTTGAGACATCATGGATGTTTCTCTGAGTCCGGGCAATGGCCCTACACCTCCTCAACCCCAGGTGTTACAGAGAGGGAAGGTTCCATTGAAAACAAACGTAAGTGATCGAGACTTAAACTCTCCTTCAGTGAAACTTGCTGTAACATCTTGTTTGAATCTGCAACATCAAGAAATAGTGAATGGAACCCCCACTGTAGGCATTGGAAATCTTCAGGTGAATACTGTAGATTCATCCAATGTCACACTAGGAGATTTATGGAGAATGCTGGTTAAACTGGACTCAAATGTATCACAGGTGAACTCTTCTCTCTTTTCCTTAGTGAATGTTAATAGATTATCTATTCAAGATCAGGGCAAAAGACTGTCTGAAATGGAATCTTATGTTAAAGTTTTATCAATAAAAGTTCAGAATATCCAGAATGCTGAAAATATGCATATAACTGATAGCTTGTCTCTACATATAGAGTTGGAAAATATTGAAAATCTGATAAGAGTTAAGAGCTTACGTTTTGTTAATTTCCGAGTAACAAGATTGCTATCTCCTTATGAAACGTTTAGGAAGTTTTTACAGGAAAATCTAGCATGTGAAGAGAATAAGATTCCGGCTATATCTAAAATCTTTTATTTTCCTAGCCAGCCTAATAACATACCGGGCAGGGCAGTTGAGAGCAGCCCAGGTATTTCAACATTTCTTGAAGAATCTTTAGATATTATAAATAAAAGAGCAATGTTGTTTGTTTCTTTTTCTTTGGAAAGAGAGAAAGAAAGTGTACTTGAATAATTCTTTAAAAATAAGGATGAACCCTTCTGTGGACAGAAAATATTCGTTTTTCCTGATGTCTCCAAGCCCACCCAGGCTCGTAGGAGACATTTCCTAGCCTTGAAAAGTAAAGCCCTAGAGATTGGGGCAACTTTTTATTTGAAATTCCCCTGTAGATGTCTCATAAATTATCAAGGTAAGAAGTTTATATTTTCTGAGCCATCACACCTTGAAACTTTCCTAATAGATAAAACTGAGATTAAGGTGAGCCCATTAATAGCAGATGAGTAAAGCCCTAAAATAAATTAACCTACCTCTCCTCTGGTTTTGAGTTACCTATGTTTTTTGATTTCTTAACTGTCCCCCAAATTATATGGATCTTGTGAGAAAAGTAATGATTATGCTAAATTTTCTTGAATTAAATGGAAGCTGTACACAAGTTTGCTTATATTATATTTTGTAATATGTTTCTTGTGCTAAAAAGAAATGTTTAATAAAGTTAAAATTATTTAAAAAAAAAAAAAAAGATGAAGTCAATCTATGCAGCTGCCAAATGGGGAAAGATTGGTTGAAAAAGTGCTGAAAAATGATTAGTTCGTTTCCTTCCTTGTCCCATCCCTAACTGTCTCTACTCTGTCTGGCTTTGCTTCCTCCATAGATTTTAATGGGAACAAACTGAATGAGCAAAAAGGAATTTAGATTTTTAAGGGGACAGCACCCATTTGGTTCAGATGATCTGAACCTACCTGAAAATTGACTCATTTGGATCAGATTTTACATCCAGCTCACTTGGATTCACATTTCTACTGTACATTAAAACTAAACTCATACCTTGAACAGCCCAAAGTTCTATGATCTAAGCTGGACTATATTCATAATCATTCCTTAACATACAATTTAAAGACCCCTACTGTGCTTCCAGTACAGAGAACAGTACACATTTAAGGCCTGATTCACTCTACATTTTTCACATAGACACAGAATAGAGAGAAAAAAGAAAACTTACTGGTTAATTTTCGAGTGGATAAGATAACCGGGTCTTCAACCAGATCTTTGACTCCGAGTAGGAGGTCTGTAGACCACACCAATGTAAATGGAAACACCAACCTCTTTTCTTTAGGACAGCCCATAATGCTTCTTTCCTACTCCACATCCTTTGCATTTCAGTTGCTTGGATATTGTTTTTGATATGAGTTACTTCTCCCGTTTTTCTGTCCTCTCTGTCCTTTCTTAACAAGCTATAGCCTGGGATGGCTATATCCCAATCATGAGACTCGGTGAACAAGGTCCTGCAAGTATGTCTAAGTCTCCTTCCACCATTCAGGCCACCAGGTCTGAGATTTTATTGGCCAGACTACAAGCATTTGTGGTCATAGCTTTACAACTTTTTCTCCCTGCAGGGTAATTCATCAAAATGCATTATGACGTTAACACCATAATGCATGCGGTATTTATCACAACATACAGCATGAATGCAAATTCTATGGATTTATTCAAAGGGCAGGATTGGAGAGGAGTCTGGGTGGGATCAATGAAAATGAGGGGCATTATCGCAGTCATCATGCTAAACAGAGCTTTAATTGCCAATGTATAAGGCTAACAAAATACAGAATGTGGCCACTTTGGAGTCTATATTAAAAAAATAATAGCTGAGCTTCTAAATTTAGATCTCTAAGAGGGTCATTTTCATAGTGTATCGCACGCGAAAAGGGAGTTTTCGCATGCGATAGCTAGATAGGGGCAGAGTCGGCCCCGGAAGAGGAGGAGTCGGGGCGTCGTCGGGGGCAGATGTGGTAGAAATTTCGCTGGCGCCGAAAAGGTAAGAACCCTTTTCGCTGCCAGTAGTGTGCCCAATAGCACCTTTTACGATGGTGCTATTGGGTGCGAAAGCCGGCAGCGATTGCACCGCGGAGGTGTGATTGCTGCCGGCTTTCGCAGGCCCGCCCCCCCCATTACCACCGGATTCTCTAAAATCTGTGACCTTAGAAAATCCAGTCCTAAGTTAGGGACTACATTCAGCCAAACTTAGAAGCCAGGGAGAATAACTTTCAAACAAATCCCCATGATGGCATTTACATGTGTATATGACTGCACGTAGTTTTACCATAGTACTTTATAACCTGCGCGAGCGCAAATACATGCAATGCATTGAAAGCGAGTATTTCAATGCATTGAATATGCATATGTTTCCTACCTACTTTAAAAATATATGTGTGTATATTTTACGCACAAAAGTAAAAGAGAACTTATTTGCAAATATCGGGTATATGCAAATAAGGCTATAGGATGGAAATGAAGAAATAGGGTGAACTATATTAACTTTAGGTGTAACATTTCTACATGAGGGTAACCTGCATGGAATGGCAGTTTTTACCATAAGCAATGCTGGGCAGACTGGATGGACCATTTGGTCTTTATCTGCCATCATTAATTATGAGCTCAATATTCAAAACATTTAAATGAATAACTTAGAGTTAGATGGCTAATGCAGTTTGATGGCTGACGGTATATAAAACTTTTAAATAAATAAACTTGCCATTTAGATGGATAGCTTACGTGAATGAGATTATATGCATGTAATTTCTACCTTTATAAAATATAGAATGTGTGAGCAAAGGCTACTTACATGCATATATGCAAATTTTTATGCACAAAGTTTTGAAAATTCACCTGTAAGAAAACTTTCAAACAAATCTGCACAATTGAGGAGTAACTTAGTGATTAGAGCAGTGGACTATGATCCAGGGAAGCCAGGGCTCAAATCCCACAGTTGCTTCCTTGTAAACTTGGGCAAGTCACTTCACCCTCCATTGCCTCAGGTACAAATTAAACTATAAGCCCTCTGGGGATAGAGAAACACCCACAGTACCTGAATGTAATCCATTTTGAAGTGCCGAAAAGCAGAATATAAATAAATAATAATAATATAGCAATGAGCAGATCTACACTAGCATTTTAGAACACACACATATGATATAAATGCATTATATAATGCTGAAATATAACGCATTATATAACGCTGAAACCCTTACTAAAAAAACCCAACCTGGACCCAGCCAACCCTGTAAATTTCCGCCCTATTGCAAACTTACCTTTTATAGCCAAGCTAATGGAAAAGCTTGTCAACACCCGACTCACAGACTACCTTGACTCCCACAATATTCTCTACCCTTCTCAATTCGGATTCAGGAAATGCCTAAACACTGAATCCCTCCTTCTTTCTTTAACGGACAACATCCTGATGGGCCTTGACAAGGGACAATCCTACCTTCTAGACTACTCGATATTTCCGCAGCATTTGACACGGTAAACCACTCTATCCTCATCAACCGTCTAATGGAAATAGGCATCTCCGGCTCTGCACTACTCTGGTTTAAATCCTTTCTGAACAACAGACATTACAAAGTTAAAATAAATGACAAAGAATCCCACCCCATACCTTCAAAACAAGGAGTACCACAGGGTTCTTCACTTTCCCCTACCGTGTTCAATATATATCTACTCCCTTTATGCCAGCTACTCAATAGCCTCAACCTCACCCATTTTATTTACGCGGACGATGTGCAAATCATAATCCCCATCTCTGACCCCATCTCCTCTACTCTAAATTTTTGGAATAACTGCTTACATGCCATCAACCTCCTCCTCTCAAGTCTCAATCTGGTCCTTAATACGTCCAAAACGGAACTCCTGGTTATCTCCCCTAGCAACAACAACCCCTACTCAAATAATGCAATTACTCCACTAGCAAGCCAGGTTAGAGACCTTGGGGCTACCCTTGACTCTAGAATGAATTTTAAAAAGTTCATTAACACTACAAGCAAAGAATGCTTCTTTAAGCTACAGGTCCTGAAGCAGCTAAGACCGCTCTTACATTTCCAGGATTTCCGTTCAGTGCTTCAAGCTATACTGTTTTCAAAGATCGACTATTGTAACGCTCTACTACTCGGTCTCCCCACCTCTTCTACTAAACCTCTACAGATGCTGCAAAACGCAGCGGCCAGGATCCTTACAAACACACGTCGTAAGGACCACATCACACCAATCCTAAAAATTCTTCACTGGCTACCCATCCAATATAGAATACTCTTCAAGGCTCTCACCATCATACACAAATCAGTCTACCAACAATCCACACTTCAACTCACAATCCCTCTCGAACTACATTCCTCCACAAGGCCGATCAGAACTGCCTACAAAGGTTCGCTCAAGGCCCCTCCCAACAAAGCCTCGGTCCACAATTCTATTCACAAGCGAGCACTTTCAACAGCAGGTCCGCTCCATTGGAATTTGCTTCCCCCAGATATACGCCAAGAACAATGCCATCTTCTCCTTCAGAAAGAAACTGAAAACCTGGCTGTTCACACAAGCTTACCGTTAAAGGAACTTCTATCAACCAATTTTGACTCTCACCCTCCGACCTCTTCCCTAACACCTCCCCCCCTCCCCCCCCAGCCCCTGCCCTGACACCTGACACCACCCCTCCCCCTTGCTCACCTCCCCGTTCTATTCATTCCACAGGACTTATTATGTTTATAATCGCCGAGGATAAATATATGTTGCTATCTCACTACTCTACTGTTCCTCGTTGATTATTTTATCACTCTCCAGTTGTTATCTTTTGAAATCTTTCCTGTCTTCCATCTTCCAGGTTTTCGCTCCCTGTTTAATGTAACTTTACCTTCTTAAATTGTTGATTTGGTTTCCCCCCTGTTCCACTGTAAACCGGTACGATAAGACCTTCGTCTTGAGTATCGGTATAGTAAAAGAATTTAAATAAATAAATAAATATAAAATATGCATTGCTCTACCCCACAACACATGTACTTATTTAGGCTTATACGCAATACATTGAAAGAACATTATACCTATGCATTGAACACATATTCATTTTCTACCTATGTAAAAAAATATACAAATAAATGCACGTAAGTTGGTGTATTTTTAAGACGTGTGCATCAAGGAAATTACCAGTTTTACAACCAATTTGCCCAGTCCTTTTCCAGGTTATCGAGACCTTACTGATTCATTACCTTGCCCTTCCCCTAGTTCATACAGACCTTCCACCCACACCATAAACACATTTAATATCATTCACACCAGATAATTAGTAGGTGTAAAAATCCATAACATTGGCAAATGTGCGTGTGTCTCTTTTAAAATACCAACTTATGAGCATAAGTGTTGGCCCCACTTCAGAACATTACTAGACCACCCTTTTTTTATTTTTAATGTGAATATGTGTGCTCGAAAGTGAAAATACGTACGTATTTTCAACTTTTATAAGATATGGAATATGCAATTAGAGACTCCTTACGTGCCTATCTGTTAATGTTTGCATGCGTAAAGTTTTGAAAATTCACTCTTAAGTTTGCAGCTGAAAATTCACATACATTTCGGACCTTAAAAGTTAGGCTGCTAAAATTTAGGTCAGCTATTTATTTTCTTAGATTTAGGAACTTAAATTAGGTGCCTAATTCCGAAAATCAAAGGTAAGCTCCTAATTGTTTCTCTGCTCTAACTCTAACCCTTTAGCCACCCACTTTTTAAGCTCCTAATTTTAGGGGCCTAATGAAACTGGTTCCTAAATTTATGCATTCAACCCTAGTAAATTTTCAAAAGGGCCAATTTAGAAACCTAACTGCAAATGTTAGGCATCTAAACTCTTTGAAAATTGACCCCTTATTACCCCCACATTAACTGACCCTGATAAATGTGGATGGGTAACAGGAAGCTTGACAATGCAGGATTCTCTGTCCCCCCTCCCCCCCTCCGATCAAGAAAACACCAAAGGACTTCCAGACCTGATATTCTCCAACTCCCTAAACACCAAAAAGGCTTTCCAGGTCCTATTCCCATTCCTCTTGCACCCCACATACACCAAAGGGCCTTCTGGACACTACCTTCCATCCCAAGAAATCAAAGAGCTTTTCAGGGCCTATCCCGCCTATGTCTCAACTCCTATTTCTCCCTTTTCACCAAAACAGTCCTATAGGACCGTCACCCCCTTTGAATAAAAGGTCCTCCTGGTCCCTTCCCCCCAAGAAAAAACGTATCCCTCCACCTGCTTAGGCATGCAGGTTAGCAAGTGAGGGATTATATTTTGAATTTGGTGTTTCTGCCAGCAGGAGGAATACAGGCTTCCTCCTGCTGGTGAAGATTCAGAAGACATTTTGAAGAGGTGAGCTGGGACTAGAATCCTCTTGATTCACAGGATTGGATGGGGTATCCAGATGCCCTTTGATGTTACTGCAAGTGGGGTGCTTAGGGACGGAGGGCACCTTTGGTGTTCATGGGGAGGTAAAGGATGTAACATAGGCTAGAAAGGCACTTTGATGTATCGGTGAAGTACATAAGTAGTTTCAAAGTTGAAGGGTATGTGAAGGGGGGTGACTGGAAACCAAATGTGATGTTTCAGATGGAGGCAGATGAAGCCAACGTTGACACAGTCTACTAAGGCTTCTAAATTTAACTACGCCTCATGAGGTATGGGTAACTTTGCTGCAGTGTGTGGGGGAAGGCAGAGGATGTTTCACTTCATAGGTATTAATGCTGAATAGTACATCCAGAATTAATACCTAATGAGGCCATTTGTTTTTTGTTTTTTTTAGGCCATTTGCGTGAGTGTTAGCGTTACTGTCGAAGAATCAATAACAATGCTAACATGCATACACAAATAGTGTTCATAGTACATGATTATTAGCTAACATCAGGGTTTGAAAGATTCCTCCAGAACTTACTCACCAGAGACAAATGCACTTGCCATGAACTTCAACTGCCTCCTCCCCTTCCAATAATTTGTTTTAAAGGGAATGGATGACAGAAATGCATGGTAAGTGACTTTTTTCCTTGTTGAGCGCACATTTCCACCACACTCCCATGCAGCCTCCTCTCCCTTTTTCCTCCATTCCCCCATCTGACCAGTGCCTTAGGGATGTGCAGAGGGACACCATACATTGCATTCGGGATTCGTATTCGTTGGTGGGCAGATACATTGCATTCGGCAAGGGGACCCTCCGATACGTTTATCCATTAATTCCTATTTGTTTCCCCGCTAAAATTAAATTAACTACAACCCCCCACCTTCCTGACCACCCCCCCAAGACTTACCAAAGCTCCCTGGTGGTCCAGCAGGGGGTTTCGGGAGCCATCCCCTGCACTCACACCCTCGGCTGCCGGTTTCAAAATGGCGCCGATAGCCTTTGACCTACTATGTCACAGGGGCCAATAGTGCCATTGGTCAGCCCTTGTCACATAGCCATCGGCGGCATCTTGTGCTCCTACCGTGTGACAGGGGCTGACCAATGGCACCAATGTGACAAATGTGACATAGTAAGGGCAAAGGCTATCGGCGCCATTTTGATTACTGGCAGCCGACGGCCCGAGTGCAGGAGATCACTCCTGGACCCCTGCTGGACCACCAGGGACTTTTGGCAAGTCTTGGGGGACCCTCCTGACCCCCACAAGACTTGCCAAAAGTCCAGCGGGGGTCTGGGAGCGACCTCCTGCACTCCAGCCATCGGATGCCAATATTCAAAATGGCGCCAATCGCCTTTGCCCTCACTATGTCACAGAGGCCGACAGTCGGCCCCTGTGACATAGTGAGGGCAAAAGCGATCGGCTGCCAGTATTCAAAATGGCTTTTGGCGTGTGCATGTTATAAAATCACTCATCCACGTGCGCATGCCGGGTAGCGCGCGCACATGGACGTGCACATTTTTTTTTAATCTACCCCTTAGTGCACAGACCACTACCACAATGTCTACTGTTCAACATGCAACTTAGATCGCAACATAATAAATAGATTCCAAGTGATTAAGATATTTTTAAAAATTACATGATTAGCACACTCAAATCCTCTGAAAAACAGTTCATATCAGCTGACATAGCACTACCACTAAAAAATAAAAATCTCAAACATGGAATGAACATTTCTGAAGAGTAAATCACATTGCCTTTTTCAAAGGCAGTTTACTTCACTGACAAATTTTATTATGCTATGGGATTTATGTTCGAAGTCCATTATTCTTCTTAAGAGAAACAAGCTTTCATAGCACCCCCATTAGATTTATTTATGTTGCTAAAATTTCATTTCACATACCATAATGTACTTCAGTGAAACAAGTGTACTTTTTATTAAGTTATTACCACTATAGTAAACCTTGCTACCCAGTCTCCAGCAATCTATTCTCTGTCTATTTTAATCTTTGTGCTCACTCCCCTGCTTGTAGTATGACTTCTCTCATTATACATTATGTGGTTATTTATAATATGGTACTATATCACTGCTTCCACTATCTTTGTCTGCCCAACTGTACTTCTCAGATTATGGGCCAGATGTATTCAGTTTTTCCTATTCTGTGTCTAATAGAAAGTGCTCAAGACATCTGTGTGGTCCTATGAATACATTATTGATTATTCTAGTAATGAGAACCTTTCAGAGTTCAGGAAAATGAAAGTTCTGGAGATGCACAATTATCGGGCTGGTAGATCAGAAAATCAGTGGGAGATCATTTTCAGATGTGGGGGTGACTGTTGACTGTCAGTAATAATAATCATTAGTGTCACTTTGGGGATGTGTATTATATATTTGTCATCACTACACTAGAGCTAAGCTCAAGACTTCTGGTTATGCTCTGATCAAGGTAGTAGCAATGATGCCACTGTTTTCATCTTTACCACCTCCTCATGAAAAGCATTCCAGGCATTCACCTCCCTCTCCATGAAGAAATATTTCCTGACATTGTTTCTCAGTCATCCTCCCTGGAGTTTCATTTCGTGACCCTTAGTTCTACTGAATTCTTTTCAACAGAAAAGGTTTAATGATGGTGCATCATTAAAACTTTTCAGGTATCTGAAGGTCTGTATCATATCTCCCCTGTACCTCCTCTCTTTCAGGGTATACATATTCAGATCCTTCAGCCTCTCCTCATAAGTCTTCCAATGCCGACCCCATCATTTTGGTTACTCTTCTTTGGACTGCTTCCATCCTGTCTCTATCCTTTTTGAGAAACGGGCTTCAGTACTGAAGGTGAGGCCCTACCAAGGACCTGTACAAGGGTATCACCACCTCCTTTTTCTCACCTCTCTCTATGCAGCCCAGCATTCTTCTGGCTTTAGCTATCACCTTGTCACATTGCTTCGTCACTTTCAGATCACCAGACACTATCACCTCAAGATCCTTCTCCCAGTCCGTGCACATTAGCCTTTCACTACCCAACACATAGCCTATACATACAGATATATGACTCTGAACTACTTGGCATTGAATCCTAGCTGCCAAATCCTAGACCAGTCCTCAAGCTTTCTTAAATAGAGATGTGAATCGGGTGCTGGAATTGGTTCCGGTTTTGGTATCATGGACCCGTGGGAAATTATGTTTCCCGCGGTCCAGATGGGGGTAGGAGCAATGGACGGCCATCTTAAAAAATTGTGGGGCCATCCATTGCTCCTACCATGTGATAGGGGCCGGCCAATGGCACTGATAGCCCCTGTCACATGGTAAGGGCAAAGGGCCATCGGCACCATTTTAATTAGTGGCAGCTGATGGCCTGAGAGCGGGTTATCACTCCTGGGACCCCCGCTGGACCACCAGGTACTTTAGGAAAGTTTGGGGGGGGGGTCGGGAGGGTGGGGGATTTCTAAAGGGTCGGGTGGATTTGAGGATTTTTTTTTCTGTGTGCCCTTTCTCCCCCCTCCCCCCAAACAAAAACGATAAGAAAACTGCACGAAAATTTTGTGGTGTTTTCCTATCGTTTTCAGGGACCCCTGATACATGACGGATTAGAAATATCGTATTTTCATCCATCAAAAAAACGATGCACATCCCTATTCTTAAATCACTTTTCATTTTCTCTACTCCTTCAGGCGTGTCCACTCTGTTGCAGATCTTAGTAATATCTGCAAATAGACAAACTTTACCATCTATCCCTTCCTCAATGTCGCTCACAAAGATATTGAATAGAACCTGTCTCAAAACCGATCCCTGTGGCACTCCACTTAACACCATTCTTTCTTCAGAGTAGACTCCATTTACCATTACACGCTGTCTCCTGTTACTCAACCAGTTTGCAGTCCATGCCACTACCTTGGCACACACTTCCAAGCTTCTCATTTTGTTCAATAGTCTCCTGTGTGGGACCTTATCAAAAGCTTTACTAAAATCCAAATAAATCACACCGAGCACGCTTTCCTGATCCAAGTCTCTAGTCACCCAATCAAAAAAATCAATAAGATCTTCCCCTGGTGAATCCATGCTGCCTCAGGTCGAGCAAGCCACCGGATTGTAGATAGTTCACTATCCTTTCCTTCTGCAACTTCTCCATCAATTTTTCCATCATTGAGATGAGGCTAAACAGCCTGTAGTTTCCAGCTTCCTCTCTGCTACCACTCTTGTGAAGTAGGACCACTGCTGCTCTTCTCCAATCTCATGGCACCTTTCCTATTTCCAGGGATCTATTGAACAGGTTTTTCAGTGGACCCGCCAGCACATCCTTGAGACCCTCAGCATCCTGGGATGTACATCATCCAGCCCCATGGCCTTGAACAATTCAGTTTTCCGAGCTCTTCCCAAACATTCTCTTCTGTATATGGGGTTCTGTCTACTCCACCCCGATCTACGATCTTGTTAACCAGTGATGGTCCTTCTCCAGAGTCTTCTTTAGTGGACACCGAACTGAAGTATTTTTTGTTTAATATTTCTTTGTTACTCTTCACACACTGATCTTTGTCACCTTTCAAGTTCACTATACCACTTCGGACCTTTCTTCTTTCTCTGTTATACCTGAAAAATGTTTTGGCACCTCACTTTACCTCTTTGGCAATCCTTTCTTCCTCCTGACCTTTTGCTTTCTTGAGAAACAAAGAAAAAGCTAGGAAATTGAAGAGAAGAAAAACAAATGCCAGCTAGAAAAGAAGGACAAAACATCGATTAACACAATCACCCTATATATGGATCCAATTCTCCATTATCAACAAATTCTAAAAAAGGGTTTTCAAATCTTGTAACATCAGGGTAAGAGTCTCACGCAATGTGTCAACAATTCCGCATAAATCACAAAAGAGATAGGAGATTTGGAAGAGGAATTCTAATGCAATGGAATGGGGTACCATGCCACTTCTAACAAATGAACAATCAGTGTAGGGTGTCTAACAGAGTCAGAACAATGTGCTTTCAAATTATGTCCAAGAAATGCAAATGCAGGATCAAGTGGGAATTTTACTTTAGTAATCTTATCAATCCACAGGCCCGGTGTGACAGGGTGTGCATACTGTGCATTTGCACGGGGCGGCACACTTGGGGGGGGGGGGGCAGCAGTGCTAGATCAGCTGGCTGGTGACCTGGTGGAGTGCAGAGCGGGGAGGAGCACAGTCACAGCTGTCGATGGTGCATGCAGGCAGCGATATGCCTTTAAAAATTGATTCAGCGCCTCAGGGGTGGGGGGCAAGGGGAGGAAGCATGCTATGCTGACACAGCAAGTGTCTAAAAAATAATTGCTTACCTGAGCAGCTGCCGACCTGCAGGAGATGAATCTGTAGCATAGCTTAACAAGAGAAAGCACTGACACGCGGGACCCAAAAGCGACAGCCACCTTTTTTTCTTGTTTTTCTTTTTTATTTCAGTTCTGCACCAATGGCTGGCCCACCTGACCCCACAGGCAGCCAATGGCTAGAACTGGCAGGGGATGCACCTGCAGGGGAGGGTGGTAGGTACAACTTAACTGTGCGGAGGCCAGTCAGAAACCTGGCAGGAGGAGCAGCAACAGAAGTTTCCATTGGGGTGGGACTGGTTAAGAAGGAAGCAGCACTGCGTGTCCTGTGTCAGCCTGGGTGGGACTGGTGGTCACAATAAGCGGCAAAGAGGATTGAGGCAGCACAGCAGTAGCTTTGCTTTGGGCAGAAGAGAGGGGCAGAGGTGTCACCCTGTTTGGAGCTGGAAAAGGTAACCTGAAACAGAGTATTGAGCTGAGGGGGAGAGGAAGGGGGCAGAGAGCAAACTGGGCAGAGCATTGAGCTAGGGGAGAGGGCATGGGGCAGAGAGAAAACTGGGCTAGGTATTGAGCTGAGGGGGGCAGGGATCAAACTGGACAGAGAATTAAGCTGGGGGAGGGAAGCATGGAACAAACTGGGCGGGACATTTGAGTGGAGGGAGGGGGCACCGGGAAGGGAAAAAACTGGGCAGGGCATTGAGCAGAGGGAGGGAGCACGGGGCAGGAAGCAACTTAACACAGGGCAGGCATTGAATGAAGTGAGGAGGCACAGGGCAGGAAACAACCTGGGCAGGGCATTGAGAGGGGGGGGGGGGGAACATGGGGCAGGAAACAACCTGGGCACGGCATTGAGCGGAGGGAGGGGGCATGAGACAGGAAAAAAAACTGGGTAGGACATTCAGCAGAGGGAGGGGGCAGGGAGCAAACTGGGCATTTAGCTGAGAGAGGGGGTTGAAGCTGGTTATGAGGGGAGTAAGATGGGAGTTGAGGCGGGGAAGGTAGAGTGAGCCTGGGAGAAGAAATGTTGGGGGGGGGGGGGGGGGGGAAGAGTGCTGTGGAATGTTTCAAGCAGGGTTGGATGTAAAATTATGGTGCCCATAGGCAGAGAACCAGGGGAGGAAGATTTTGTCCACAGAAACCTGACAGCAGCAGGGGGAGTCCCAGTTTGTGGCTACCTTTGGAATTTGGTGATCAAGGCATGTGCCTGTGTGGCTTGTGCCTGATGTAATTTTACAGTACTCATTAGGGGAATTCTGTATCTTTGAGTAGTAAATCAAATATAATTTTAAAAAAAATGAATTATTACTCAAAGGTAATGATTGTATTGTGCTTTGATTTTAAAATATCGATTGTGCACTGAATGTGCCGGAGGCTGGCTGTTAGGCTGTGAGGAGGTAACATTTGTAAATTGTAATCTGTATTTGGTGACAGTCTCTCTGTGTTTTGCAAGTGTGATCAAGGTGAGCCGATGTATTCTGCTAGTGTGTAGGGATCTGTAGAAGTCTTGTGCGTTGTGTTTTACTTACAAGAGGTGCATTTTTGTATATAGAGCCCGGTGTAATCTTTGCAGCGCTGCCCTTTCATAGGTAGGAGTTGCTGATATGTGAATCCTGCAGGTCAGTATTGCTATGATATGGCAGGTTTGAGGTTTGCTGAATATGTCCTGAGTGTTTGTCTTCTTTTTACAGGATTTTGCATCATTTCACAATGTCAATGTGCCTGGTAGTAGAGGGAGTTTGTGTAACTGTTACTTAGATGACACCAGAATTTGAATATTCTTTTTCTTTTTGTATGGTGAGATGTACAAGGAAAATATCCTGCACTGCCCCCTTGCTTTTCTATTGTATATTTGGTTATTGGAAAAACACTTAAACTTAAGTATTAGAAAACAGAATTGGGCAGGGGGATGGGGCAGCACAATCGTCTGCACGCATGTTAAAAAATCAGGTGTCGGCACGCGCAAGGGGGTGCACACTAGTGCAAATTGCGTGCGCCAAGCCCTCGGGGAGCCCTGCTGGCTTTCCCCGTTCCCTCTCACCCCCCCCCCCCCCCAACTTCCCCTCCCTTCCCCTCCCCCCCAGCCCTAAAGAACGCCCCCACGGACCTTTGTTTTGGAAGTTACGCCTGCCGGCCGACTGCCAGCATACAATCCCCCTGTGCCGGAGTCCTCGGCCACGCCTCCAGGACTGCCCCCGTCCCGCCCATTCAGAAAAGCCCTGGGACATATGCACGTCCCGGGGCTTTACTCGCGCCGCCGGGCCTTTTGAAAATAGGCCTGGCGCGCGTAGGTCTTTGAAAATCTGCCCCTAATGGAATTCTTTTTGCAAATCCTAAGAAAAAACTCCTCCCTCTCTTCATTGCCCAATTGAACCCCAGATTCTTTTTCCAAACCTCATTAAGGGCAGAGACTGACTTAATTATAGATAATACAAATTAAACATTTGTTTTGCAAAGAGTTAAGAATCAATTTTTTTTAAAGGCAGATAAAACTCTTTTACACTTTGAGGCTAACCTTCAAACAAGTACGAGCTATAGCATATATGCACGTATAGCAGATCCATACAAGTATTTCATAACGTGTATTATATATGCGTGTATTATAAAATATGCACATCTCTACCCTGTAACATATGTACATATGTACTTGCAAATATATACAATGCATTGAACACGTATGTTTTCTACCTATTTTAAAAATATGTGTGTATATATTTTCCGTGTGAGGGTGAAGTATGACTTACTTGCATAAATCCCGATTTACATATGTAAGTCAGCCAATTTAAAACATGCATACATAAATTAAATTGACCAGTTTATCAATTAGTCCACCAGTTTGCCTAGTCCTTATCATCGAGATCTTCCTGGTTCTTCAGCCTGAACTCCCCCCAGTTCACCCAGATCTCCCACCCAGTCAATACTCCACAATAAACACTTTTATATCACTTATGCCAGATAATTAGCAGGTGTAAAAATACAATATTAAAAAGGGGGTCATTTTCTAAAGCTTTCGCATGCGATAGGGTGATTGGGGCGGAGTCGGCCCCGGAAGAGGAATCGGGGCAGCACAGGGGTCGACGCTGCGGAGACCCCACTGGCGGCGAAAGGTAAGGACCCTTATCGCCGCCAGTTTCGTGCCGAATAACTACACCTTTTTTGGTGTAGTTATTTGGTGCGAAAGCCGGCAGCCAGCGCACTGCAGTGGTGCGATGGCTGCTGGCTTTCGCAGGCCCACACCCCCGGTACGAGAATAGTGAATCCAGGCTAAGTTGGCAAATTTACACACGTGTTTTTTAAAATAGCTGTTATGCTCAGACTTGTGGACCTTTGGCCGACGGGAGGATGGTATACTTTTCGGAGGGTCCGTAGGTTCTCTCATCGGGTGGCAAGGCAGAGCAGGCGACAGGACCAGCTGACCCTTGGCACGGGAGACTGAGGCGAGCGCGGAGGTGATGAAAAGACGGGATGAGACGCAGTGTCTTCACCACTGGAAGTCTGTGGTCCCCCCAGGAGGAGCCCCGTAGGGACCCAGACCGCTGGGACTTAGGTGGACCTTTGAGAGGTCAGGTGACGGTGCGAGGGCTGACTGGAGCTTCACCCTGGAAGCCCGCGGTCCCCCCGGGAGGAGCCCGTAGGGACCCGGGCCGCTGGGACTTAGGCGGGCCCTTGGAGACGGTAGTCTTGAAGGAATACTAGGTTGGGTGCCAGAGGGTCGTCGCTCACCAGTCCGAAGTCGTACGCCAGAGAATCACCGTAAGCCAATCCGAAGTCAGGAACCGGGAACGTCATGACGGAACAGGAACAAGATCCAAGGCTTAAAGACTCACCAAAGCAAGCAGACTAGACAGCGCTGGTGGACGTTGCCAAGTCGCTGGATGAGCAGAGGAAGCTGCCTTTTATACTTCCTCTGCTCTGCCTGATAGAAAACAGGTGAAGCCATTTAAAGGGATTAGGCCCCTTTAAATCAGTGGAGGAGGCGCGGCCTCGCGCGTAAGGATGGCGGCGGCCATCTTTAATCTCCCCTGCGGAGGGGAGATGCTGCTAGATGCTGCGAGGGGGGAAGCAGGATGGCTTTCCCTGCAGCGAGCAGGATAGGAGGCCGCGCGGGTGCGGCGGCCCAAATCGGAGCCCTCCCCCGGGGCTCCTGAGGCGAGAGAGCGCCGCGAATCAGGTAGAGGGCCGCGGTCGTGGAGTGCCACAGCCGCGGAACACAACAATAGCAACTTACACATGTAAATGTTGGCCTCGCCTGGGAAGTTCCCTAGACTGCCCATTTTTATGCATGTATATGTGCAGAGAGATGTGTTGGTCTGATGCTTCCTGACTTTAGGGTCTGTTATTGTGCCACAGTATTATTTTTTGGATGAATAACTTCATGGATAAATATTGTATTCCAATGGAAAGGGAATTAGTTCCTGATAAGTCTTTTGCTGTGCCTTTTTGGGCCTCTTGTAAGTTGAGAAAACTTTTCCATACATTATATCCTTTTGTGTTTTCAGTTCTGGATGTCTCTGTTTCCAGGAAACTCTCCTCTGTCCTCATTCTGGGCGACCCAGATTTCCCTTCTCATTTCACTAAGGCTAATTTCTCATTATGGTCCTTGGGGAATCTTAGTAGGGTGAGTCAATTATTTGGTGATAATTTTCTGGCTATTTACATTATCTTAGAGATAGCCCTCTATCATCCCCCCTTATCATGGTATCTTGTGAGCTAAATATGGTACTGTGACTCAGTTGTCTTTAATAAATAAGGGGCGGATTTTAAGAGCCCTGCTCGCGTAAATCCGCCCGGATTTACGCGAGCAGGGCCCTGCGCGCCGGTGCGCCTATTTTACATAGGCCTACCGGCGCGCGCGGAGCCCCGGGACTCGCGTAAGTTCCGGGGTTTTCCAAGGGGGCGTGTCGGGGGCGGGCCCGATCTGCGCGGCATTTTCGGGGCGGGGCGTAGCGTTTCGGGGGTGGGTCCGGGGGCGTGGTTACGGCCCGGGGCGGTCCGGGGGCATGGCCGCACCCTCCGGACCCGCCCCAGGTTGCGTCCCGGCGCGCTAGCGGCCCGCTGGCGCACGGGGATTTACGTCTCCCTCCGGGAGGCGTAAATCCCCCGACAAAGGTAAGGGGGGGGTTTAGACAAGGCCGGGGGGGGGGGTGGGTTAGGTAGGGGAAGGGAGGGGAAGGTGAGGGGAGGGCAAAAGAAAGTTCCCTCCGAGGCCGCTCCGATTTCGGAGCGGCCTCGGAGGGAACGGAGGTAGGCTCGGCGCGCGCCGGCTATACGGAATCGGTAGCCTTGCGCGCGCCGATCCAGGATTTTAGCGGATACGCGCGGCTCCGTGCGTATCTACTAAAATCCAGCGTACTTTTGTTTGCGCCTGATGCGCCAACAAAAGTACGCCAAATCGCGCTTTTTGAAAATCTACCCCTAAATGAAGATTTATGATTAGCCTCAATGAAAGGGATTGGAAAGGTAAATGGCTGCTCACTGGATCTCCACTTGTACCAGAAGAGTAGAATTAATGGTTAAACTGTTACACAGAACTTATCAGACTTCTTGCTATTTCTCTAAATTATATACAGGGGTGGATTCCACTTACTGGAGGGGATGCGGGTAGTTGGGAACATATCTATGTATGTGGTAGAACTATTAGGGATGTGAATCGTTTTTTGACGATTTAAAATATCGTCCGATATATTTTAAATCGTCAAAAATTGTTAGGGCCACGATACAATACCAATTCCCCCGATTTATCGTCAAAAAATCGTAAATCGGGGGAAGGGGGAGGGCAGGAAAACCGGCACACTAAAACCCCCTAAAACCCACCCCCGACCCTTTAAATTAAATCCCCCACCCTCCCGAACCCCCCCCCAAATGCTTTAAATTACCTGGGGATCCAGCGGTGGTCCGGAACGGCGGCGGTCCGGAACGGCCCCCTCAATTGAATCGTGTTGTCTTCAGCCGGCGCCATTTTGCAAAATGGCCGCCACAAAATGGCGGCGGCCATAGACCAAAACGATTCGACGCAGGAGGTCGTTCCGGACCCCCGCTGGACTTTTGGCAAGTCTTGTGGGGGTCAGGAGGCCCCCCCAAGCTGGCCAAAAGTTCCTGGGGGTCCAGCGGGGTTCCGGGAGCGATTTCTTGCTGCGAATCGTTTTCCGTACGGAAAATGGCGCCGGCAGGAGATCGACTGCAGGAGGTCGTTCAGCGGCGGTCCGGAACCCCCGCTGAACGACCTCCTGCAGTCGATCTCCTGCCGGCGCCATTTTCCATACGGAAAATGATTCGCGGCAGGAAATCACTCCTGGAACCCCGCTGGACCCCCAGGAACTTTTGGCCAGCTTGGGGGGGCCTCCTGACCCCCACAAGACTTGCCAAAAGTCCAGCGGGGGTCCGGAACGACCTCCTGCGTCGAATCATTTTGGTCTATGGCCGCCGCCATTTTGCGGTGGCCATTTTGCAAAATGGCGCCGGCTGAAGACAACACGATTCAATTGAGGGGGCCGTTCCAGACCGCCGCCGTTCCGGACCACCGCTGGATCCCCAGGTAATTTAAAGCATTTGGGGGGGGGTTCGGGAGGGTGGGGGATTTAATTTAAAGGGTCGGGGGTGGGTTTTAGTGTGCCGGCTCACGATTTTAACGATTTTCACGATAGTTTACACACCCAAACGGCAACAATATGATTCCCTCCCCCTCCCAGCCGAAATCGATCGTTAAGACGATCGAGGACACGATTCACATCTCTAAGAACTATCTGGGGTTAAGCAATTTTGGAAGCTGTTTTGAAATTTCTGACGTTATTGGACTTTCTATTCACCTTACTCGGGCTGTAGGTCTCTTAGGTAGGTGGGAAGGATTGACTGATCCTCGTTAACACAAACTGTTGGTTTTCCCAGTTGTTGCTGGCTGCTAGTTTTACATTTGCCACGTTCCGGAAAATTAATACTTGTCTGGATCATAGTGTAAGCAAACAAGGGGCATTACGGACATTGGAAAATTAAGGTTTGGTTTCTTGGGAGAGTAGAATTAAGGGTCAGCAAACACGCTGTAGGTGAGATCTTTTTATTGGACCAACTTAAAACATCTATGACAAGCCTGTTGAGTGTTATCCTCTCTTCATCAGGTCAGTAAAGAAACAGTACAGTTTCACAGAGTTTAAATACTACAGAATCATCTAGGCCTTGGGCTTCTGCGTGTGACATTCAGTTTAAGGAATGGGAAGAATGCCAGACTTGATGAGACAGTTAAACTCTGCAGCTGAAAAGAGCTACATTTGATAATGGGTGAGAAAGCCAATGTCCTTATTAAGTCTTTTTGTGTTTGTTTAAAAGCGTTTGATTACCCTAGTTTCAAATGTTTTCCATTCGTCTGTACTACTCTTTAAGTGCCCTGATTGTGAGGTCATTGGGGGAATGGTCTTCTTTTCTGAGATGTGCTCACCTACCGAGCTAGCATTTTATTTGGAGAGAGATCTAAACATGAAAGGATATGGGGTTGTTGTTACAGGGTTTATTATGGTTTGGACTGATTGAGACGAAAAAAACAGCTTTCTGATATGTACTTCTGCGTAGCTTGGTTGGTTGTTGTTTTTAGCAACAGTTGTAACAAATGGACCACTCTGCCAGTATGTAATCTTTGCAAGTGATTTGTTTGTATGCCACAGAAGTTAAGTAAAATGAGTTAAAAAAAGGAATCACAAATGATCAAGCAATTCAAATCACAGACTAAGCAGCCGAAGAGGATTCAAGAAGCAGAGAACAAAGTAAAAGTCTTCTTTATTGAAGTTAAAACACCTTCTTCAAGGGAGGGTCCATTTGCTGGCAAACCTTGGTCTAGAAGCTTGGGGAGGGGGTCTGGTGTTTTTAACCTTTTTTAGGCTCAATAAATAAGGCTGTTTTTATGTTTCCTTGATCCCCCGGTTCTTGGTGAATGGCTCAATCCTTTCTTTTGTAACTCTACTTCCCAGATCAAATAGCGCCAGGGATTTTGAGAGGGATGTTCATTTGTTTTTAAAAGAAAAGAAAACAAGTAACAAAAAACCCTTGTTGCATTTTGTTTAAAACATTAAACTTCAGATTTTCAGGGTGGATTGGTGACGGAATTGGAACTGGACATAGGAAGGAAGGAGCACTGGGGATTGCTCCTGCCCCTTTCTACTAGGCAGCCTCATACAGACCCCCAAGAAAGGTGGAATGGGAGGTTATGGGCTATGTTCCCTCTAAGGAATGGGTTGCTATGCAAAAATCATTTGCTTTCATTACCCTATGAGCACTAGAGATGTGAATTGTGTGCCCGATCGTTTTAACAATCAGGTTCGGATGGAGGGAGAAAAAAATCGGATCGTTAGAGATGTGAATTGGAATCGGTTCCGATTCCAATTCACATCGTTAATTTTTTAGTGAGGCCTGAGCAGATTAAAAAACCCCACCCCGACCCTTTACAAATGACCCCTTTTCTCTCCCCCCCTCCTGAACCCCCCCCCCCCCCGCCAAATGTTAAATTACCTGGTGGTCCAGTGGGGGGTCCCGGCGCAATCTCCCGCTCTCGGGCCATCGGCGCCATTTTGGCTACCACTGATAAAAATGGCGCCGATGGCCCGATAAAAAAAAACCCACCCCGACCCTTTACAAATTACCCCTTTGCTTCTCCCACCCTCCCGACCCCCCCAAAAACCTTTTACATGTACCTGGTGGTCTAGCGGGGGGTAATCGCCCTCAGTATGTCACAGGGAGCGACGGTCGCTCCCTGTGACATACTGAGGGCAAAGGCGATCAGCGCCATTTTAAAACCAGTCCAGCACCGGCACCGGCACCGAGGGTATGATTGAAGGGATGGCTCCCGGACCCCCCGCTAGACCACCAGGTACATGTAAAAGGTTTTTGGGGGGGGGTCGGGAGGGTGGGAGAAGCAAAGGGGTAATTTGTAAAGGGTTGGGGTGGGGTTTTTTTTATCGGGCCATCGGCGCCATTTTTATCAGTGGTAGCCAAAATGGCGCCGATGGCCCGAGAGCGGGAGATCGCGCCGGGACCCTCCCCTCCCCCCCTGGACCACCAGGTAATTTAACATTTTGGGGGGGTTCGGGAGGGTGGGGGAGGGTAAAGGATTGGTTTTAAAGGGTCGGGGTGGGTTTAGGGGTTGTTTTGGTGTGCCGGTTTTCCTGCCCTCCCCCCAAATAATTCCCATACTCGATTTAACGATTTTTCACGATAAATCGAGGGAATTCCTATTGTATCGAATCCCTTACCGATTAATGACGATTTTAAAATTATCAGACAATAATTTAAATCGTTAAAAAACGATTCACATCCCTAATGAGCACTACTTTCCTTGGTGTAAAAAATCTATCAAGTTTATGCTCACAGCAACCAAATCCTGATAGGGATCACTAGTAGCAGCATGCACACAAACTTTCTCACATACACACACACACTAACATACTTGCATATTCTCTCATATACTCTTTCACAGCTTACGTGCTCATCCTCACAAACACACACATGCTCTCATTCCTCTCATTAAACTCCCCAGACTTTGATGCACATACATATTTATGTATTTATTTAATTATTTATGTGCTTTTATATACCGTTGTTTGGAGCTGGCCTTCACAACGGTTTATAGTAGGAACAACAGTACATATAACGATACGTATAAATATAACAGTACAGTAGGAACGTATAAATATAAAAATAACATATAGGTATAACACATTCTCTAAGACATGGCAGCAATGCAAATATTATACCATGCCCCAGAACACTAATACACCAGCCGTACTGCTACAAAGCCCTATGGAAAAACTACATGCCTACAGAAATACTAGATCTCAGTTACAGATCAGAATACAGAGAGACCCATAACTAATACAAAATAAGGGACTACAAATTAGAAGCAGAAACAAGCACACAAAAATACAATGGAAAGCCCTGAATATCGGAATACTGAAGAAAGAATAAAATACAAATATGTAATGCACATTCCCAAAGATAACATATGCCAATCAATAACATTTCAATTTTTTTTTTTTACCTTTGTTGTCTGCTCTTATTTTTCGAATCTCTTGGTCCCAGGTTCCCCCCCCCCCCCCACCCCCATGTTTCCTTTCTTGGTCTTTTCCCTACTTCCTTTTATAGGGCCTTTTATTTACTCTCTCTACCTGTCTTCCTCCCTCAAACACAGAATCAGGCTCTCATTCGCTCATGCTGTCTCTCTCTCTCTCTCTCACACACACACACACTCTCACTCTCTCTCTCACACACATACACAGGCTCCCACCCTCACATGCTCTCTCTCATACATCCCCCAAGCAAGCTCCAATTCACAAACTCTCACCCACCCAAATCCCAGGTAGGCTCCCATTCACACTCAGGCAGACTCCCATTCACTCCCACCCACCAAAATCCCAGGCAGAGTCCCATTTGCATCCACCCAAATCCCAGGCAGGCTTCCACTTACACACACTCTCCCATCCCAGATAAGCTCCCATTCTCACATATACACACCCCACGGATTCCAGGAAGGCTCCCATGCATGTACACATATACATACCCACCAACCCATCCCAGGCAGGCTCCCATTCACATACCCACCCATCCCAGGTAGGCTCTCATTCCCACATTCAGCCATCCCAGGCAGATTCCCATTCACACACATATACACTTATCATAGGTAGGCTTCCATTCATACATCCACTCATCCCAGATAGGCTCCCATTCATGCACACCCCCCCCCCCCTCAAGGCAGGCTCCCATTCATATACACACACCCATCCCAGGGAGGTTCCCATTCACACGCACATATCCATCTCAGTCAGGTTTCCATTCACTCACACACACACACACACACACACACACACACACACACACACCACACACCCCCCCCCCAGGCAGGCTCCCACTCACACACATATGCATCTCAGACAGATAGGGTCTACAGGGCTTCTTATTCTTCCTCCACTGCTGCTGCTGCATGGAGCTGACCTGTGGTTCCTCCTGCATGCCGGCCCTGTAGTATTCAACACTCATGGTACTAGTACTTCCTATATGCTCACTTTTGGGCAAATTTTAAAACATGCACATGGGGTTTTCAGGATATCCATAATGACTATGCATGAGATAAATCTGCATATCACGGAGCCTCAATATATGCAAATGTATCTCATGTATATTCATTATGGATATCCTGAAAACCAGACTGGCTGTGGGGTCCCCAGGACAAGTTTGGGAAGCCCTGCTGTATTCGCATATTCCATATTTTATAACAATTCGAAAAATGTGCATATTTTCACTTTTGAGTACTACATCTATGTGTGTAAAAAAGAGGTAGTTTAAGCGCCGTCATGGGCGGGGCCAACAGTTACGCATGCAAGGTTGCTATTTTAAAAGGCATGGGAGTACATTTTCCAATTACTTGCATATTAATCATCAACAGATCTCGCACGCTAACACTCAAATCACTCAAGCAAAAGACCTGGGAGTTATAATTGATAGAAATTTGAGTTTAAAGAAGTTCATAAACCTCACTACCAAGGATTGCTTTTATAAATTACAGGTGCTGAAAAGACTCAAGCCTCTACTATACTATCATGACTTCAGAACTGTCCTGCAGGCTATTTTGTTTTCCAAGGTAGATTATTGTAATTCTATTCTCCTAGGTCTCCCAGCATCTACCATAAAACCCCTCCAAATGCTCCAAAATGCGGCGGCGAGAATCCTGACGAACACTAATAGGAGAGATCACATCACGCCTATACTCAAGGATCTCCACTGGCTATCAGTTAATTTTAAAATCCTTCACAAATCTCTCACTATTATTCACAAAAGCATCCACCATCAAGTCCCCCTTAACCTGCAATTCCCGCTCAAACTACACATTACGACTAGACCTATTAGGGAAGCGTATAAGGGATCTCTACATGCCCCTCCAAACAAAGCCGTGCACCGATTATCCATCAGAGAATGGGCTTTTTCGACAGCAGGTCCTTCTATCTGGAATGCCATACCCCTTGACCTCCGACAGGAATCTTGCCTTCTGGCTTTTAAAAAAAAACTCAAGACATGGTTGTTCGGTCAAGCTTTCCCCTGATCCTAGACTAACATTGTTACAACATAGCTGTGACTCAGATTAAACGTAGGCCTCACGATTTCCTTCCACATGCATTACTGTAATTAGTTATCGAATTCCTCCCCGCTGCATTTCCACTTCCCAGTTGTATTCCCTTGTTTTATTGTAACTTTTTTTTCTCCTCCTTGTTATGGTTTAAGTCCTTCTTTACTTTCACATGTAAAATATATGCACATATATTTTTAAAATAGATAGGTAAAATATATGCGTTCAATGCATCGATATTCATGGCTTGAATGCATTCATACATAAGCCTACATACCCCCGTGCTGTGGGGTAGAGATACGTGTATTTTATAAAATGTGTGTATATTATACATGCATATCATAGTAAATCTATATGCATATATGCCAACGCACACATTTGAAAGTTATCCTTCCTATGTTTATTTCAATTCAGTAAACAAAATGAAACAAAACAAAATAAACATTAAACAAACCAAAATATGAAAAAGTCCCACCTAATATGAACAAATGAACTGAAACAAAATAATTTTCCTTGCACACGCATAATTTTCTTCTCTTTACCTATAGCATTTATCTGAAGAAACAGGTCGCCTACGAGGGTGCAGTCTGGATGTGGGGAGGTGAATGTCAGGGTTTGTCAGCCTTCCTTGATTACAATCATATTTTATATCAATTATAACCATAACAATAATACAGTAAATGTTCATTTTTAACAGTTAAGAAATAATTAGCAGAAAAGGCAGAAGGAAAGAATATTTTAGAAACACTACTATTAAAACAAAACAACAAAAGGAAGCAAAGTAGGACTTGGAGAGAAAGAAAGATGAAAGATATCGCCAAAGATTACAACAAATGTTCATGCTAACATACATGATATATAATGAGGGCAATTTTCAAAACAATACCTGGGTATAGAGTCAGGTAAATTGGCCTGTCTGAAAACCATAATTCTCAATTTGGTTAAAAGTACATATGGGCTTCCTCAGCAACCATATTTTCAGCTATATTGAGGGAGGAATTTGTGGAGCCAAAGAAAGGGCAGGCGAGGGAAACAACATACATAGATTTGATTTTCAAATATACATGTGTTGTTTTCCAGCAAACTTTTCACCGTACAAAAAAGCAAGAACAAGTTCCATGGAAACCTTTGACCTATGAACCAAGTAGGCGATTTTCAAAAGCAAAAGTACATTTGTAGCTTCCCTTTGGCAATTAGGTAGGAGTTCCATGGGTAAAAATTGCCCATGGATTTTGCAATTACTTAGACTTTCTGAAAGTAGCCCTTTTATATCGGTGTATCAGGGACCTAATGACTTTTCAATGCTGTTCTAATCTTCATTCCATTTATAAGTCATCAGTTTTCTCTTGGCATTTACAGCCAAGGCTATATATGGATCCTGCATTTTGTTGTATTCAACATTATAAGTGTTGCCGTTTGGGTAATGCTGTTATTTTATGATGGAAGATGACCATTATCAAAATGAGGGTAAAGGACATTTTTCCTTCCAGTATTTCAATAGTGGTGATCCAACCAAGAAAGTCTATGTAACATTCACAGTTTATCCTACCGACTTCCCTGGAGAAGCATAAATGGATTGAAATGTATAATGTCAGGATTTTTACCTCATGCACTCGTACCTTCTCTGTGTCAATGCCTTTTGACATGGACCATGTGGAGACAATGTAATCCATGACTCGTTCACTAAGGCCCTTTGGGACCTGATAAAGCTTCAAGAAGTCCCGTACGTTGTTCAGCATCTCATGGTATCGGTTGGTATTGGCATACATTTGCTGGAAAATGGTGGTAACATTCCCAAAAATAGTTGCATAAAGGAGGGCTGAAAGAAAGGACACAGGAATCATCAGTAAATAATGTGTTTTATTTATTAGAAGTCTTTATAATCCACAGCTTCCACACTGTTCAGAGCAGTGAACATCAAACATACATAATAAGAATTTTCAAATACAACCATAAAATATGAAACTCAAAACTATTTAAAATATACAATTAAACAATATTTCTATATGCCTCTTCCAAATATAATGCCTGCACCTGTTTTCAAAAGGTTTTTATATCCCCTGCTCGAAGCACCCAAAAGCAATACATTCCAAAAAACTGGAGAAAAGTATGAAAATGCACATGATCATGTTAGCTACAACCTATACTCCTGTATCATAGGGACCTACAATAACTGAGCATTAACTGATCTCAGATGGCATGGCATTGTAGAATATACCACTTAAATACTGTTCGATAAATAACAGAATAAAAATGTATCTTCCTTAGAAGGCACTGGGCAAAATATGGATTTGTATTTATAACTTGCCTTTCTAATTCTCAGTTGAAGGTGACTTACAAATTCAGGTACAGCAGGTAGGTCCCTGCAGTGGCATCTCTAGAGAGACATATTTGGAAGAGTGATAGGGTAAGCATCCTAAGCTATGGCGGGGGGGGGGGGGGGTGTCACGCTAAAGTGACTTTTCCAGACTATAAGCTCACCCCCAGTATGGCCCCTGCATTTAAACTGGCTATATAAGACACAATAAGAAAAAGACTAAAGGTCCTCTGTGCAATTTTAAAAAACCCAGCCAGTTTCAGTCACCCATTAAAATTATTTTATAGCCTCATTCAAACAATTCTTCTATATGAAGAGGTGAGTGAAGTTTTAAATCGATATAGAAAGGGGCAGAATCTCAAAATAAATCCAGTTGGTTTTTTAATTTTTTTTTTTTTTTAACAGACTTGGTTCCCACAGAACATTATCCCCAATTATCCCCAATAATAGACTTAAGATGTTGACTCTTGCAACTCACAATATAAATAAATTTATTCCAATTCTGGTTTCACTTCAGTAACAACAACACAAACACCTTTCACTATCAGACACTTTGAGTTAAATTTTAAGAACCAAACGCAGGCGCACGTTTGCCGGCACGCACACATGGACATGGTGATTTTATAAGACGCGCGTATATGCGTGCGTGTTAAAAAATTCGGCTATACATAAGAACATAAGGACCTGACATACTGGGTCAGACCAAGGGGTCCATCAAGCCCAGCATCCTGTTTCCAACAGTGGCCAATCCAGGCCATAAGAACCTGGCAAGTACCCAAAAACTAAGTCTATTCCATGTTACCGTTGCTAGTAATAGCAGTGGTTATTATCTAAGTCAACTTAATTAATAGCAGGTAATGGACTTCTCCTCTAAGAACTTATCCAATCCTTTTTTAAACACAGCTATACTAAGTGCACTAACCACATCCTCTGGCAACAAATTCCAGAGTTTAATTGTGCATTGAGTAAAAAGGAACTTTCTCCGATCAGTTTTAAATGTGCCACATGCTAACTTCATGGAGTGTCCCCTAATCTTTCTATTATCTGAAAGAGTAAATACCCGATTCACATCTACCCGTTCTAGACCTCTCATGATTTCAAACACCTCTATCATATCCCCCCTCAGCCTTCTCTTCTCCAAGCTGAAAAGTCCTAACCTCTTTATCTTTCCTCATAGGGGAGCTGTTCCATTCCCCTTATCATTTTGGTAGCCCTTCTCTGTACCTTCTCCATACATGCATACATATGCACACTATTTTATATTGACGCACACATCTGCATGCAAATGGCAACTCGAGCGCGTAAGTGGGGGGAATTTTAGTAGATAGACCCACTGACACAATTATCTGTTTCCCCAGTTCGTTCTCAGTTCACCCCAGTAAAGGAGAGGACTTCCTAAACCCTCTAGCTAACTTGCCTCCTTTTACCCTATTAGCCCCGACCCTTAAAACCCCACTGACTAGCCTATTTTTTTTTTGTTACCTGACTTACATGCCGTCCATAGCAGAAATAAAATTATGCCATATGGGATCATGGAGCGTGCTTGTGCACATAAATACTTACACGCTGAATTCATTTTACAGACTCGGCCGGCCCATGACCTGCTCAGACTGTGCACAAACCCCGCCCATTTTTGGATATTTGAGATTTGAGCACATATCGGGAGTTATGCGCAGGTCTTAAAATATGCAAGGCGCATGCCGGGCCAAGTCAGGAGCATATTTCCTGGTTTAGAGCCCATATAGGAAATCTATCATAATGTAATAGCAGAAACTCCAAAGACTCAAAGAAGAACTACCTTTGAAAATGCAGCACTATAAGTATTAAAGTAAACCCTAGAATAAGCAAATGTTGCTTACCTGTAACAGGTGTTCTCACAGGACAGCAGGATGTTAGACCTCACATATGAGTGACATCATCAGGTTGGAGCCCAATCACGGAAAACTTCTGTCAAAGTTTCCAGAACTTTGACTGGCCCCTACTGGGCATGTCCAGCATGGCACTAACCCTGCAGCCAGCAGGGGTCCCCCTTCAGTCTTATTTGAAAGCTACAGGCAGTGCCGAAAAATAAAATAACAAAACTTTATGAACCCAACACCGTGGGGCGGCGAGCGGATTTCAAGAGGACTAACATCCTGCTGTCCTGTGAGAACACCTGTTACAGGTAAGCAACATTTGCTTTCTCACAGGACAAGCAGGATGGTAGTCCACACATATGAGTGAGTACCGAGCTGAGGATGTCCGAATATGCACCAAATGTACCCAACGGCATGCAACAGGCACAACAACTGGGGTGGAATTTGGTAGAGGGCATCCTGAACCCCACCGGGCAGGCGGAAGGGTGTAGGTACGTCACGTTGGAAATAAGTTACGCAGGACAGACTGGCCGAAGATGGAATCTTGTCTTCTGGCTTTGTCCAAGCAATAGTGGGCTGCGAAAGTGTGGAGAGAACTCCAGGTGGCAGCCCTGCAAATGTCAAGAAGCGGCACCGATTGTAGGTGTGCTACTGAAGTTGCCATGGCCCTCACAGAGTGTGCTTTGACACGGTCTTGAAAAGGAATGCCTGCTTGCTGATAGCAAAGAGATATGCAGTCCGCCAACCAGGAGGAGAGAGTCTGCTTACCCACAGGTTGCCCTAATTTATTGGGATGGAAAGAGATGAATAACTGAGTACTCTTCCTGTGGGCAACTGTACGATCTAGGTAGAATGCTAGAGCCCGTTTACAGTCAAGGGTATGCACAGCCCGTTCCCCTGGATTGGAATGGGGCCTGGGAAAGAAGGTAGGTAGTATGATGGATTGATTAATGTGAAACTCCGAAACTACCTTAGGTAAAAATTTAGGGTGAGTGCGGAGTACCGCCCGGTCCTGCAGGAGTTTAGTGTAAGGCGGATAGGTAACTAGGGCCTGTAACTCACTAACCCTGCGAGCTGAAGTGATAGCCAAAAGGAAAATCACTTTCCATGTGAGATATTTTAGGTCACAGGAGTGAAGAGGCTCGAATGGTGGTTTCATGAGCCGACCAAGAACCAGATTAAGGTCCCAAGAAGGAGCCGGAGGACATAGGGTGGCTTGATATGGAGCAAGCCCTTTAAAAAGCGTGTTACAAGGGGTTGTACTGATATAGGAACATCCCTGACACATTTATGGAAGGCGGCTACCGCACTGACATGCATTCTGATTGAAGAGGTCTTTAAACCTGACTCTGACAAATGCCAGAGATAGTCCAAAAACCTTGGGATTGGACAGGAAAAGGGATCAAGGGACTGCGAAGTGCACCATGATGTGTACCCTTTCCATTTGTAGGAATACGATTTTCTTGTGGAAGGCTTTCGCGAAGCAATCAGGACACGAGAAACTGAATCTGAAAGGTTAAGTGGTTGAAGGATTAACCATTCAACATCCATGCCGTCAGGGACAAGGCCCGAAGATTGGGATGGCGTAGGCATCCGTCGTCTTGAGTGATCAGATGCGGGTCCATTCCCAAGGGAATGTGCCTGCGGATGGAAATATCCTGGAGTATAGGAAACCACACTTGGTGTGGCCAGTGAGGTGCTATCAGGATCATGGTTCCCTTGTCCTGACATAGCTTCACGAGAGTCTTCGAAAGAAGAGGAAGTGGAGGGAATGCATAGAGCAGACCGGTTGCCCACGAGAGGGAGAATGCATCTCTGGGCTAAGAGCGCTCGCTCCGAATGAGGGAGCAGTATTTGTCCACTTTGTGGTTCTGAGGGGACACAAAGAGGTCTGTCTGGGGGTATCCCCATTGGCGAAAGATTGATGTCGCTACCGAGGGGTTGAGAGACCACTCATGTGGCTGGAAGACACGACTCAGTTTGTCTGCCAAGACATTGTCCACTCCCGGCAAGTAGGTGGCCCTGAGGTACATCGAGTAGGAGAGCGCTTCCGACCAAATCTGCGCAGCTTCCTGACACAGAAGGAAGGAGCCTGTGCCTCCCTGCTATCACCTCACCTCACATGGCCACCTGGTTGTCCGTCTGAATCAGGATGACGTGATTTGACAGGCGTTCCTGAAAATCCCTGAGAGCATATCGCATTGCTTGAAGTTCTAGGAAGTTTATTTGATGTTTGGCTTCCCCTGGAGACCAAGACCCTTGTGTCTGTAGATTGTCCACGTGGGCTCCCCACCCGAGTTTGAAAGCGTTGGTGGTGAGAATGAGTTGAGGATCTGGCACTTGAAAGGGCAGACCCTGGAGGAGATTGTTGTGATTTGTCCACCAGGTGAGAGACAGATGGAGTGAGTCGGTGATGTGGACAATGGTCGACAGAGGCTGAACAGCTTGAATCCATTGTGACCTCAGAATCCAATGCATGAGTCTCATGGCCAGGCAGGCCATTGGTGTGACATGGACTGAGGACGCCATGTGTCCTAAAAGGATGAGGAATTGGCGAGCTGTTGCTGTATGCTGAGACTGCAAGTGGTGAGCGAGACACACGAGGGTTAGCGCTCGTTGTTGAGGGAGAAAGGCTTTTGCCTGCAAGGTGTCCAAGTCTGCCTCAATGAACGGCAAGGTTTGAGATGGGACTAAATAGGATTTTTTGCAATTGACGAGAAATCCTAGAGAAATTAGAGTGTGTAGGGTCAAATTGAGGGACAACTGAGCGGCTTGCTGGGTTGGAGCCCTGATTAACCAGTCGTCCAGATAGGGGTAGACGTGAAAACTTTCTTTCCTGAGAAAAGCTGCGACAACCACGAGACATTTGGTAAAGACTCGTGGTGCCGAAGCTAGGCCGAACGGAAGCACGTGGTATTGATAGTGCTTTGGGCCTACTAAAAACCTGAGATACTTGCGATGAGCTGGAGTTATTGCAATGTGTGTGTATGCGTCCTGAAGGTCCAGAGAGCAGAGCCAGTCTCCTCTTTGCAGAAGAGGTAGAAGCGAGCCCAAGGTTACCATCTTGAACTTTTCTCGCTGTAGGTACTTGTTGAGAGCACGTAGGTCCAGAATTGGATGGACTCCCCCGGATTTTTTGGGGATCAAAAAGTACCGGGAATAGAACCCTAGGCCTTGCTGCGAGAGTGGGACGGGTTCTATTGCTCTTAACTGGAGAAGAAGGGAAACCTCCTGCTCCAGAAGGACAGAATGGTCGGATACTCTCCATGCTTGCAGAGGTGGTGAGTCCAGTGGAAGAGCAAGAAAGTTTAGGTGGTAACCCTGAGCAATGATTGCTAGCACCCATTGGTCGGTTGTGATTGATTGCCACGTGCCGTGAAAGTGGCACAATCGACCTCCCGCTGGTATGCTTGGCAGAGGAATCAGGCTGCTGCTCTCCAAGTGAAAGTCAAAAACCTGAAGCAGGCCCCGGCTGGGGAGCTGCTTGCGGCTTTTGCTTTCGGGCCTGGCGAGGCTGAGGTTTTTGAGAAGGCCTCATAGTTCAGGAGCTTGCTGGTGGAGGATAGTACTTCCTTAGATGGAAGAATGACTTCTTAGAGTCCTTCCTAAAGGGCTGTCTTGAGGGGAAGTCAGAAGGTATCGATGAGAGCTGTTTAAGGGTCTCATGATGGTCCTTTAATTCAGTCACTATTAGCTGGATCTGTTCACCAAACAGATTGTCTCCTACACATGGTAGGTCAGATAGCCTGTCTTGTACTTCTGGATGAAAGTCAGAAGATTTGAGCCAGGCCCATCGTCTTGCCGAAATGGCAGCTGCAGACACTCTAGTAGAGGTGTCGAAGGTATCGTAAGCTGTTCTTATCTCATGCTTTCCTGCTTCAAACCCCTTGTTGACAAGAATTTGAAGCTGTTGTTGGAATTGTTCAGGCAGGGTTTCAGAGAAGTCCTGTATCTGCTTGAAAATGACCCTATTGTATTGGATCATATACAGCTGGTAAGCAGCAATTCTGGAGATGAGCATGGCCCCTTGGAACACTCGTCGACCAATATTTACTAGGAACTTGTGTTCCTTAACAGGAGGGGTAGATGAGTGAGGCTTCGTCCTTTTTGCTTTCTTTTGAGCCGATTCCACCACAACTGAGTGGTGGTCAAGCTGAGATTTTTGAAAGCCGAGGGCTGACTGTACTAAATAGGTAGTGTCAGCTTTTCTGTGGACTGGGGCAATGGATCCTGGGTTTTCCCAATTCTTGATGAACGGGAATAGAAGTGATCACTTTAGGGGCATTCAGGAATTGGAGGAGCTCCATCATCTGGTGCCTATCATCCTGCTCCGTCTGAAGCTGAAAAGGGACCAACTCAGACATTTCCTTCACAAAATTAATGAAAGAAAGGTCCTCTGGAGGAGAACACTTTCTACTTTCTGTAGGAGAGGGAGGTGAAGGTAAGTCATCGGTGTTTGTGGAAGTATCATCACCCCAGGTGTCATAAGGATCAGCAGACTGACCTGTAGGACGAGAAGGGGGTTGGATACCCGAAGGCCCCGGCTGAGGCTCCGAGAAAATCGAAGGAATCACCGGGGGCACCGTGGATGGCCTGGAAGGCATCGGTGCCGGTATCGAAGGCATCGATGGCACCGATGTGCGTATCGCTCCCGATGAATGAATCGGTGGCAAGGGACGAAATGGCATCGATGCCTGAGGCAATACTCCTGAAGGAGGAATGAGGAACGGTGTTTCTCCTCCCGATGAAGCTGTCAACGGGGAGCGCACCGGAGCCATCGGAGACCCGGGAATCACCGGTGGAAGGGCGGTCATGAGCGCCTCCATCCGGGATAGCAGCGGTGCCAGCGCTGCTGTCAACGGGTTGGTGACCGGTTCCACTCTCGGTGTTGGTGTCAGTGCCGGAGAAACCTGGAGCCGTTGCATCACCTTGTCGATGGCCTCCTGGACCAGCCAATCCAGTTCTTCCCGGAGACCTGGAGCAAGCAGCCCCGGCTCCGTGACGGAAGAGGGAGGTGGAGGAACAGTCGGAGGGACCAGCTTTACAGGCGGAATTGCGACTCCCAAACCCCGATCAGCTGAGGGTGGCCTCGATGCCCCGGTCGCAGGAATGGTTGATGCCATTTCTGGACGGGGCTTCTTCGATGGTGGCTTGGACGGTGGCGAGGTCGATGATTTAGCTCCCTCGATGGTCTGAGACTTACGATGCCGATGGCGATGTTTCTCCCTACGATCCCCTCGATCTTGAGGGGGAGTAACGGGAGTCGATGGCCATGAAGACATCGATGGCGGACGGTCACCGGACGGAGGTCGATGCTGGTGCGACTTTGACAGTGTCGGTTCAGATGACGTTAATGCGATGGACGGCATCGTGGTGTGAGCACGGAAGAGGAATTCCATCTTCTCCATTCTGGCTTTGCGACCTTTTGGTGTCATGAGGGCACATTTGGTGCAAGTCAGGACATCCTGCTCACAGCCTAAACACATTACACAGACTCCATGAGGGTCTGTGATAGACATGGTATGAGTACAGTCTGGGCACCGACGAAACCCCAACGCCATGGCCATAAAAAAAAATCGAGCCACAGTACGGTCGACGGCCAGTAGGCCGCGAGGGCCAAACTCGACGGTAATCAACAGAAAACGGGTAAAACTTACCGGAGTACCACGGCCTGAGAAAAGATAGAGGAGGGACCCCAGTGGGGCAATTTAAGTTTAATTAACTCCGTGAGGAAAATTCCTGCCAGGAATCTCTTCAGAGCTCCTAAACCGGAAGGCTACTGCTACGCGGAAAAAAGAAGACTGAAGGGGGACCCCTGCTGGCTGTCCAGGCATTTTTCTAATTAAGGGGGTCATTTTCATAGTGTATCGCGGACTTTTTGCATGCGATAGTTAGATTGGGGCGGAGTCAGGTTAGAGTCGGCCCCGGAAGAGGAGTCGGGGCGTCGTCAGGGCAAACACAGCGGAAACTTCACTGGCGACGGAAAGGTAAGAACCCTTTTCGCTGCTAGTAGCGCGCCCAATAGCACCACCTTTTACGATGGCGCTATTGGGTGCAAAAGCTGACAGCGATCGCACCACTGAGGTACGATCGGTGCCAGCTTTCGCAGGCCCACCCCCCACTTCGCCCCCCGCCCCCCGTTACCGCCAGATTCTCTAAGGTCTGCGATCTTAGAAAATCTAGGCCTAAGTTGGTCCCAGTCTCTCTTTTATACTTTCCTATTGTTGGTCTTTTCTGAATTTCCTTTCCAGGATTTCCTATCTATTTTTAATTGTTTCTTTCTCCTCCTGTCTTCTCCCCTTTCTTCTCTACATCTGTCTCAGACACTGATCTTTCTCTTTCCTCTTTATTCTCCATTTCTCTACCTCTCAATCTATTCATAGCTGGATTTTTACCCCTCATTCCTCTCTTTTCCCACCCTCTAGTCCATAGTGTCCCTCTTCTCACTATTTGATTACATGCATACTTTTCCATGCACTTACGGCAAGTATTCCAGAGATAGAGCTGAAGTGCAGAAAGCATTTATTTACCTACTTCTTGCATTTATGTGTGAATGCATACCAGCGTAATCTGGGAATTTTCAAAGTGGATTTATGTGCAATAAGTACACTTTGAAATAATGTCTGTAGGTACACAGTACATACACAGACTGCTGAAAAAGAGCGTCTTTTAGCACAGTCCTTTGGATAATTACAAGGCATTTTCTAGAACATACATTGTAGTAATTTTTCAGAGAAAAACTACCTGGGTAATTTCTTCATGAAAATTAGCATAAAGTATATACATTAAAGCCATCTGCATACTTTACACCTGCTATTTTGTGTAGGCAGATGAGGAAGATAAACTAGCACTCTGTAAAATGTCATGTTTTTCTCTCCTGACCTAAACATGCTCCTGGGATGCCTTCTTACAATCTGGCTAAAACTATGCATATTGTGCAAGCTCACATGTATTTTTAGCCAGGCAGAAAGAAATTTCAATATAGGGCAATTCAGGAACATTAATCCATTTTAACATGGCTAGATTGCTTTGATTTTCTGGATCTTATTAATGAAATCTGCAATCATAACCCAATAAATCCCACCTACAAATAACAGGTGAATATCAGGCAGAGTTTACAATTGCAATTACAGAACACATTTATTTGGCCCATGTCTATACAGTGAAAATTTAAGCAGGCCAGATTCTACAACCTGCAGAAGAATTTAGCAGTGATATTTGGATGAAAATATCTCTTGTAAAGAGAACCATAAGATCTTTAGAGTCCAACTTTCACAACTATTCACTGCATAACATTTGCAAACATAAGTGCATGTGTGGAGATTTTATTTATTTATCACTTTCATTTATAAAACCTTCCTTCCAACAAGGGGTCTGGGCTAGCACATTACATTCAACATATAGGGGTTATTTTCAAAGGAATTCTGTGCATAGCAATTTTCAAAGGCCCATTCACATGTTTTGGGGTAATTTTAAAAGGAGTTACTTGTGTAATTCAACATGCTATCATAGAAATTTTAAAAAGCCATTTATGCAGTTAAAGTGCACTTACATGTGAATATCCTATTCCAGAAGACAATTCAATGGCATATACTAAAGCAATTATTCAAAGCCCACATACATGGATAAAGTGCATTTATATGTGTAAAACTCAATTTTAAGTGTGTAAATAATTTTTAAAATCAGACCCTTAAAGTACACTTCCGCATGTAAGGCCAATTGACAATTCAATGGCAAACATTGTAGCAATTTCTAAAAGCCCACATACACTTGTAAAGTGTATTTATGTGTGTAAAACCCAGTTTTAGGCATATAAATACTTCTGAAAATTACCCTTTAAGTATAAATAGCATATGTAAAATACAAGGAGAGAATTACAACTTAATATAACAAATTCATCAAAAATTAACATTTCAACAAAAATAAACATGAAACAAAATTAATATAAAATCATATTAAATTCAATAAAAAAAACAACTACAAGATATCTTAAAGCCTTCAGATATCTAAAACATCCAGATTAACAAAATGCAGGTTTTACAATACTTAAAGAACATTAAATAATCATCAATAGACTGCAACTCCCTGGGAAAGGAGTTCTAGAGATACAGTACTATATATGAAAAAATTCTGCATCAGGTTTCTGTCAGGCAAACATCTTTAACATTTTGAACTTCCAATAATAGTTTGAGAACAATGTAAATCTCTCCCTTCAGCAATACTGACAGTCAGTTAAATATTTTGGGCCTGGATCATGTAAGATCTCAAATATTATATTATGGATAACTCTGTTATATTAGATATAAATATTTGTACACCGTTGTGATGTAACTATGGACGACGGTATATAAAATCTATTAAATAAATAAATAAATAAATACAAATGATAGAATTTTTAATCAGGATTTAAAAATGATCAGTAGCAAATGAAGGGAATTCAGGACTGGAATGATGTGATTGTATTGTCTCAAATCACACAGAATTCTACCTGCAGTATTTTGAATAATCTGCAGTTTCAGTAGAAAACTGGCTTCAAAACCAATATATAGTGAATTACAGAAATCAAGGCATGTAGTAAATATTGCAAGGATTACTGTAGCTAAGGGTCTCATTTTCCACACTGCTCGCACGCGATAAGGGACCTTTCGCACCCGAAAAGTCCCCGCGTGCGATACCAGGATGAGGGCGGAGTCGGCCCCGGAAGAGGAGGAGTCAGGGCGTCACTGGGGCCGACTCTGCGCCGATGCCACGGACAGCGAAAAGGTAAGTGCCTTTTCGAGTCAGCTTTTGCTCCCAATAGCTACACCTCCTATGGTGGCGCTATTGGGTGTGCGATCGCTGCCGGCTAGCACAGGCCTTCCCCCTGTTTCGGCCCCCTGCCCCTCACCTTCTAAAGAAATGCAGGCCTGCGATACTTTAGAAAATGAGGTCCTAAATGCTCTTTTGATATGTAGGGACATAGACTGTTAATCAAATGCAACTTATAAAAACAGGATTGAACCACATTTTTAATGTGAACCTGAAAAGAGGGGGTAGAATCCACAATAACTCCTAAAACCCAAACCTCCATTTTCACTGACAACAAAGTCCCCTCTATAACTAGGTCAGGCATAAAAGGGGCGATAGAATGTTTAGCGACCCATCGGACTTCTGTCTTCAGAGGGTTCACTCATCTTTTATTTGAGTATGAAATAAATAAATAAGTATGTACATTTCTAAGTGCTTGAAAATGACAAGACCTAAGCTCACCATACAACTGTAGATCATCTGCACGTGAAAGACATTTTTCAATAGTGTCTGGAAAAAAAGTATATATTTCTCAGTCTTGAACTGGGATCTGCTCAGTTTCGGGCCAGTGTCCTGTGCACCACATGGGTTGGCTCAGATAAATGCACAGTCATGCTAAGAATAGTCTGCTTTAAGGTCTGGACTGGGTCCTCAGGGACTCAAAAGCAGTGCTGGGATATTTCTCAGGTGTTCCCAGCATTTAAGATATAAAACAAAGGTATACTGGTATTTCTTATGTAACACCCTAATACCAACAAAATTTTGTTGGACCTTTCAATCTCGAGTCAGAATTTAAAAACTGACTCGTTTATGATAAAGGGTCACTTTACTTTTTTATTTTAGTAACATTTCTATTTAACGCATCTTTTTTATATTTTTCAATTTTTCATAAAACTCCAAACACGAAAATGCTGATGTATATGTATATGCGGATAAATATCTCCTAATTAGTATGTTCAAGCGGAAAAGCTGAGGCAACTCACTCAATATCAAGTATTTAGTATATTTTGTAATACTTATCAACGAAAAAGAGTCCCAAAAGTCCCGATATGGCCATGTTTCAGACCGAAGTCCTGCTTCAGGGGAACTGCTCCGGTAATCCAATCCAGAAGTATATTTTAATCCATTGAACCACTGCTCATTCCATCAGCATATCCAAAACGGCTAGTCATGTGTAAATATTTTCTTCAAGCGGTCTGAACTCAGACATGCATAATTTGAAAAATGGCGACACAACCGGAACTTTTATGAGCCTCCACCGGAAACGTGTCTGCAGCTGTGGTGTTCAACCAGGTCCACTACTCCCCTTGACAAATAGATATAGTTCTCCATCAGGTCCACTACAAATAGATATGACACCGGAAACCCGTCAGCAGCTATAGCGCTCCATCAGGTCCGCTATTCCCCGTAATGAGTAGATGTGGGTGTAGTTGTCCATCAGGTTCCCAGCATTTAGACAGAAAAGTGTGGGATCCAGGAGGAGACCCATGGATTCTTAACCAAGTTATGTATTAATGTGATATTTTTCTGTTAAGTTGCAAAGTCTGTCTACAATTGTGATGTGCTATTACCAAACGGATTCTACTGTACAAAGTCCTGGACTGAGAATAAGCCACTTCCTACTTGATATGTAACTTTAAGTTACCTGCAGTACACAAGTCAGGAACCGTTCTGTTGCTTTTGTCTCCAATAAAAACACTATTACTAAAAACACTATTACAACAGTATCTTGTATGTGTGTTCTGCAGAGTCTTCAGCTTGACAAGCAGCAACTCTAATTGTTATGATTCTGAAGGTGGACCCTTGGTGCGAGGTAGAGCTGGCACTACCCAAGAGAGAGTAACCCCTGCTGGATGCCTACCGTCGGAAGGAGAGGCTGGACTCAGGTAGACCCTTGAAGACTGAGAAGGAATCTGGATGCAGGCGCCTCCTGCAGGTCGTATAGTCCAGATAAGCTGGCGCCTCCAGCAGGTCGAAAAGTCAGTCCAGGAGCCGAAGCTCGAAGAATGGTCGGAAGTCGGTACAAGGGTCAAACCTGAAGAATGGTGGGAAGCCAGTCCACAGGTCAATGCCAGAAGAATGGTGGGAAGCTGGTTCACAGGTCAATGCCAGAAGAATCCCAATCAACTGGGAGCGAAGCAAAACCAGAAACAGAGAAGACAGGAACTGGAGCACAGAACCACCAACTACGAGCCAAGAAGCCAAGGCAAGGTCTGAGGAGCAGGCCTGTGCATAAATAGTAATCCAGGGGGTGAAGTTCACAGGAAGGAGCCACGACCATTTCCTGTCGCGGCCCCTTTAAATTAATAGTCACTGCCGAGCGTGCAGCTTTAGAGAGATCAGAGGGGGAGGAGTCAGCCCGGCCGAGAGAACACCAGCGGCTGGGCCCAGCAGTGGCAGCGGCCGCAAAGGCATCAGAACAGAGGCCTGCCTGCCTGCCTCTGTGGGGTTCCCGGAGGCAGCCCTACGCCTTGGATGACTCTTTGGCCTCAGTTGCGGACCGCCGCAACCGGCAGCCATGACACCTGGTCCCGGCTCGACGCAACCAGCAGCCATAACAGTACCCCCTCCTTTAGGCCTCTCTCCGCTACATTCACAGTCCCACTGGGCAAGACTGTGGTACCTAAGAGACTTCGTACTAAAGTATTACAATGGAGACACGATTCTCAGTTAGCTGGACATCCAGGCAGAGCTCAGACTCAAACGCTCATGCAACAATATTATTGGTGGCCCGACATGCACAAGGATATTCGTGCATATGTGGATTCTTGCCCAACTTGTGCACAACACAAGAGTCCTACTGGGAAGACTTGGGAACTTTTACAGCCACTACCTATTCCCCAGAAACCCTGGACACATATTTCCACGGATTGTATTGTGGATCTTCCACCATCTGAGGGCAATACAGTAATTTGGGTGGTTGTGGACCGATTCTCCAAAATGGCCCACTTTATCCCACTTCCCTCCCTCCCATCAGCTCCTCGCCTGGCCCAACTGTTTATGCTTCATATTTTACGTCTCCATGGCCTCCCACAGCATATCGTATCTGATCGTAGCCCTCAGATTACGGCCCGCTACTGGCTCAATCTTTGCAAAAAATTTACCATTTCCCTGGATTACACCACTGCATTTCATCCGCAGGCTAATGGACAGGCGGAACGCACTAATCGTGCGTTAAAGCAATTTCTTCGGATGTATGTCAACTGCTGCCAGGACGATTGGGCAGCCCTTCTCTCATGGGCTGAGTTCTCTCATAACTCGCACGTTTGCTCCACAACAGGGACGTCTCCGTTCCAGATTATATTTGGACGACACCCCAGGCCGCCTCTACCATTGCCATTACCGGTACCATCCCCAGCAGCTCAGCTTACCGCAGTACAGTTACGACGGCTCTGGATTCACACCCAGCACATGCTCCGGAAAGCTGCCCATTCCGCCAAGACATTCGCTGACAAGCATCGACGAGCAGCTCCACGGTTCCATCCAGGGGAGAAAGTATGGCTTAGCACATGCCATATCTGGTTGCGAGTCCCTTCCATGCGGCTGGCCCCACGTTATATTGGACCTTTTCCTGTACTACATCAGCTTGGCCCTGTAACTTACCAATTCCGTTTACCGACTACCTTGAGGATTCATAACTCCTTCCATGTGTCCCTTCTGAAACCATTTGTCCTCACTTGGCCTTCTTGGAGAACTCCCGCAGTACCACAGCATAGGGCTGAGGATGAGACCATATACCAGGTACATGAGGTTCTGGACATCCGGAAAAGAGGCAAAACATGGGAGTATCTGCTATCGTGGGAAGGATTCGGGCCTGAGGAGAATTCTTGGGAGCCTGCTAGGAATATACTGGACAAGTCTCTTCTCATGAACTTTCACGCGGCACACCCTGGAAAACCCAAGCCTTCTAGGGGGAGGCCTAAAGGAGGGGGTACTGTTAGGGTCGCCGGTCGTGGCGGCCTGCAACCAGGACCAGGTATCATGGCCGCCGGCCACGGCAGGTCGCGACCCGGGTCGGGCCGACGGCCGAAGCAACAGTGCTCACCTTGAGCATCGGGTCCTGCCAGAGGCTCCTGCGGTGGCAGACAGACTTCCTCAACCTTTCCGCGGGACTGCTACTGCTGCCCAGTGCCCAGCCCTGCCGCATGGTTCCTCTCAGCCGGGCTGGCTCCTCCCCCTTTGTTGCTAAGGGCCGCGCGCGCGGCTGAAGAAGATATTTAAAGGAGCCATGACAGGATATGGTCATGGCTCCTCCTGGGACTCCGCCTCCTGGTTCCTGTACTTAAGGCAAGGTCTGACACTCAGACCTTGCCATGGTATTAAGGCTCTGTGCTTGGTTCCTGTGTCGGTGTTCCGGATCCGCTCCTTGTTCCGCTTCTGCTCTTCTCCTCGTTGGACTGACTCTTTGGCTCCTGACCCTCAGACCGGCAGTGGTGATCTTCTGGTATCGACTTGGACTGGCTCTGGACCCTTCTCCTTCTTTGCTCCTGGATTGGCTTCGGACCATTCTCCCGTCTGCTCCTGGACCAGCTCTCGACCTCTCTCTGGACTTCGATCCTCAGACTGGATTGGGACTATTCTTCAACGTATACTCCCGGACTTCTCACGACCTGCTGGAGGCGCCAGCCGTCTGGAACCCACGACCTGCAGGAGGCGCCTGCATCCAGACAATCTTCATTCTTCAGGGAGTCTCCTAAGTCCCAGCGGCCGTGTCCCTACAGGCTCCTCCTGGGGGGATCACGAGCTTCCAGGGTGAAGTCTTCATCTCAACATCTTCAACAGGCCTTGCCATCCGACGGTAGAGACCGACGAGGGATAACGTCCTTCTCGGCAGTGCTGACTCTACCTCGGAAGTTCTCTCCGATTCCTAACACTAAACACATTCACCATCACAAAAACATCATAATCACAACAGGAAAAAATTGTGGTACTCAAAAATCCTCAGTTCAAGCAATAGTGCAGTTAGCAGGTTTTGTAATCATAGAACCCAACACTAGAGTCTCTCTTTTTTTTTCATTTAAAAAATAATTATATTGATCGATTCATGTCATCTGTGTAAAATTCTGATAAGTTGATATCCAAGAAAGCTCTACAAAGTGCCTCACTCAATTCAAAACAATGAAAAGTTAATTTCAAATTGCACTTGCATCAGTTATAGGTACTTTAAAAGCCTTAGGGAATGCATCGAAAATACTAGATTATCCTTTTTTTTTATCTTTCTCTGCCTGCAACTGATGTGTTTTTGCAAGTAGTGCTGTCCTAAGTGGTATGTGTACTGCTTGAAAAACAAAACAAAACACATTAAATGCAACTATAAAATTATTTTTAAAAAGAATAATCTGGTGTTTTTGACTCATTCCCCCAAGACAGACACTATTAGGGTGCCAAACATAGCTTCTAAAACATGGACAACTATGTTGTACATACTGATGGCTTGTTGAAAAGACTTAGCTCTGATCAGCCAACTGTCCATATAGGGATGAACCATGATTCCTTCTTTTTTACAACGAGGCTGCTACAACTACCATTAGTTTGGTGAAAGTTCTTGGAACTGGGGCATATCCAATAGGAAGTGCTTTCAACTAAAAATTCTTCCCCAGGTTACAAAAATGGAGAAATCTCTGATGATGTTCCTCACTAGGAATGTGAAAATTTGCCTCGGAAAGATCCAGGGACATGAAAAACCCACACTGTTGAACCATTATTAATACTGACTGAAGAGTTTCCATACAAAAATGAGAGATGCAAAGACTGCTGTTTATTCCCTTCATATTGAGACTAGGTCTGTAAGATCTATCCTTCTTTGGTGTCACAAAAGAAATGGAACAACCAACATTCCCTTGTGCCCTGCATGGCAGTGGATTCACAGCCTTCAATAGCTGAAGCTTCTCTAACATGGTTTGAACTGCCAATTTTCTGGTAGGTGACAGACAAGGAGCAGCCATAAAGGTGTTAGAAATCAGAGTGGCAATTTCCTCGACATAACCATATTGTATAACATCTAAGACCCACTGATCTGAGGTTATATGGGTCTACTTCTGGTAAAACTGCTGAAGACATCATCTATGGAAAGCAACAAGGTGGGGACCTATCATTCTTCATTGGGAAGTGTGACTGGCCACTGCAGAGCCAGTTGTTTCCAGCCTTGGCTTTCTAGTTCCCTAAAAAGACTGGTTCCTTCCCTTGAATTTGAATGGTTGGGAGGATGACTGTTTCCCAAGCCTGTATTTTCTTACATCTTAAAATTGTCCTCCTCTTCTGAAGGCCTGGTAAAAAAACAAACAAACAAACTAGCCCTTATCTCAGGGAGGCTATGAGGTTTAGGATCCCCTAAGTCATGGGTGGCTAACTCCAGTCCTTGAGAGCCACAAACAGGCCAGGTTTTCAGGATATCCAATGAATATGCATGAGATAGATTTGCATACAATGGAGTCAGTGCATTGTAGCTCTTTTTGGCAGCAATTACCTAAAACAGGAAGCCACGTGTGAAGCCCCTATTCCAAGGAGGTAGTGGGTCCCACTACGTCACCAGGCCTTTGCATTGCATAGAAGGCCTATTGCAGAAATCTAAAAACTTGTGGGTCAAATTATCCCAAAAAAGGCATACTGGAGCTATGAGCTGCATCCATAGGCACCCCCCCCCCCCCCCACCCACTGGAGATAAAACTAGGGAATCTACAAAACTGTTTATCAGGCTTGAAGAAAAATCAACAGCAAGGGCTTTATCCAAAATGGCAGCTGTTCATAGAGAAACAGCCACCTCAGAAACTTCAGCTGCCCTGAGCTTGGGACGTGAGAGGAGAGCCAGACCCACAGTAGGAGAAGAGGATCCTGTCCCTGCATTGGACACCTTTGCTTTGATTACTTTGGGGGCCTTTGAGGAAATCTCCCGAGCTTTCCTTACTCCTCACACACATGGTACAAAGAGCCACCAGAAGAGATAGAGCACTGCCTGTACCTGCAGGACACACATTGGTGGTCTCGCTCCACCATCATGAGGGCCTGGAAAAAGCAGCACAGACCTTAAAAATGAAGCCAGCTGAAAACACTCTCCTTACGCCCCACCCCCACCCCCACCCCACCATGAGCTGGCAACTTACGCTGGTAGTTTTGTGTTCAAAAAAACTCTCCCTAGCTTATCACTGTCTTCTAATGTCCAACTTTTTGGGTCTTTTTTTTTTTTCAAATTATAAGGAGGCAGAATCTCTCATAGGATCATTTTAGTTTTAAACACTGCCAACACAACTGAGGGCCCTGCTCCCCAAACCTCTACCAAGCACCCTCTAGGGCTGGGAGCCTCCACAATAGGACTTATTAGCCTGAAAAACCAGGTGCCTGGCCCACCATCCACAGAGAGATGGGCAGTATACTCTCCAGTGTAGGTAATAGGGATGTGCATTCGTTTGCGACAAAATAGGAAATAGAGATGATGTTTCCTATTTCGTTGCGTTTTGGGAGGGTGCCGAAATGATAAGAAAACCCACGAAATTTTGTGTGACTTTCTTATCGTATTTCGGGGGGGGGGGGGGAGGGGGAGAAAGGGCACATTAAAAAAAACAAACCCAAACCCTACCCAACCCTTCAAATTTAATTAATTGCAAACCCCCCACCCTCCCGATCCCCCAAGACTTGCCCGACCCCCCCCAAGACTTACGGAAAGTCCCTAGTGGTCCAGCGGGGGTCCCAAAAGCGATCTCCTCCTCTCAAACCATTGGCTGCCACTAATCAAAATGGCATTTTTTAAGATGGCGCCGGCCGTCCATTGCTTGTGACAGAGGCCAGCCAATGGCACCGATAGCCCCTGAAACACGGTAAGGGCAAAGGGCCATTGGCACCATTTTGATTACTGGCAGCCAACGGCCCGAGAGCGGGAGATTGCTCCCGGGACCCCCGATGGACCACCAGGGACTTTTGGTAAGTCTTGGGGGGTTCAGTCGGGCAAGTCTTGGGGGGTTGGGAGGGAGGGTTTGGGTTTTTTTTGTTTTGTCTTTTTTTTTACAACCCCCGTCTGCCCCTCTGGGTTTCAGGCTTCGTTTCGGGGGGGGGGGGGGGAGCAGACGAAATAAAATCGGCTTGAACCGTGGGAAAATGAAATTTCCCGCAGCAGGCCAATAACGAAAGCCAAGCCAAAAGGTTCAGCTGAATCACATCTCTAGTAGGCAATCCCAGTACAGACATCCTGCTGCACCACTAGTATATCCTACCATCTGCTGAAGGCAGAGAATAATGGATTTATATCGACTGTACCAAATGTAAGTAGCGATCATGTCACAGAAAAGCTGTGTCTTCTGTCTCCATCTGCTGGTAGGGGGAATTACTTACATATCTTGACTGCTGTAGCATGATAATAAGGAAAATGCTTTTATATGTACAACCCCTGTGTAACTCTTTGAAAATTCACCCATTAATTTCCGCCAAGTATACTAGACTAAAAGGACAACAACCATAACTATACAGTGCCCTCAGTCAGCATGCCAAGAATTTGTCCAGAGGGAAAAGTTCCTGCCTGAGCTATAGGAACCACTATACACAGTAACTAGCAGTCCAAGGATTTGTATGCAAGGACCAAGCACAGTCCTGCTTAATTTCTGAGAATTCATAGGATGAAAGCCCAAGGCTACAGACTATACCTTTCTTCAGGCCCTTTGTCACATTGCAAATATGAGAGTATCTCAGAAAGAGACCGTAATAGTTGTAACTGTTTACATCTTTAAACATTTATTACTTTCATAAAGTTATATGTGCCTAACTAGCTCAGTGATTTTCTTTAAAATTATCCTTTTAACTACTAGAAGATGGAATAGCAATAAAGAATACTACTGTGCCACATTAAAGCATTACTTTTGATTTCTTCTCCCATCCTGTTTTACCTATTAGATATTGGTGAAAATTAAAAGAATAGTTATATATTCTTAAGATTGTTTCTACATCTATTTGATGTTGGGTTCAATATGTCCTTGATATTATCTACCCATCTTCTACATCATCTTTCTCTGGCTTTCCATCCATTTTGCCATCAGGGGCAGCTTATTTCAGAGCATTTTGGTAAGATGGCCAAAACCAGATATTAGCTGCTGTCTGATATATTGTGGGACAGATTGTAAGCCTATTCTATGTCAAATTTCTTCATTTCTGATTCTATTTCTTCTGACTAACTGGAAAAATGAATGTCCACTAAGTAAGAGATTTTCCTTTACTGATTAGAACTCAAAACTCATACCGGTTAGGTATCAATATCAAACATATGCATAGATTGATGAATTAATTTTTCTACCTTTTGAGTGTCATTAACTACTGCAGTTTAATGTGGATTGCACCATACATCACAATCTGTCTTACCCCTATTTTCAAATTAATGAGCTGCTTTGCATGTGGTTGCAACACTAAAATATTATGGGCCAATATCACATTCTTGGTAATGTGGAAGTGCTCATTACTGATAAGCAATAATGTGTTGTTAATGAACATTATGCAATTAGTTTCTTCTCCCTCTTAGGCCTAGATTCATCATTTTGCTAAAAATTCCATAGGCCTAATGCCCATGATAAGAACACACAGCTAGTTTATCATAATACCCAGACAGGTTTTATTGGAGAGAGAGAGTATGAGAAATCGAGAGACTCAGTACTAGCAAATGGGTCAGTTTACCCTTTATATCACTGTTGGGGGGGGGGGGGCCTTTAAATTTAGGGTGAGGTGTATCCTTCTGACACCAGGTACACTGGAATATTACAGCATTCTCTTACTGGTCTAATAAGGCCATTGCCTGTAAGGAAATGTCAACTATGACTCATTTTCTCTGTTTCTAAATTAAACCAGGTAAAATTTAAAGCTCATTAAAAATTCCTGTTTGACAATGCATGAAACTGGAGTTCTTCTGTACCCCACAAAAGTACAATACTGGAAACAGCAAAACAAGTTCCCTACATTAACTCATGATTGTTACTTATGAAATTAGATCTGTGGGAGAAGTTAGCCAAGTCTCCATGCTGATTTAGTCCCTGGCTTCTCCACTAAGTCTGCCTATCAGGGTAATAATATAAATGGTGTTCCGTGACATGGATGCCGCTCATTGGATGTTAGAAGTGTGCATAGCGCTCACCTTTAAAAATGAGATAGAGCAGCTTTTAAACTAGAACAAAGGGGAAAGCCGACAGTCACTCAGCAGTGCATGGTTCGGAGGGAGGTATCTTCAAAGGATACTAATGACGCATTAGAATTAGGTCATCCTAACAGTGAGGTTCCATTAATAAGAAAAGTAATCCAAGTGCCATAATTAAAAATTCACATGAGCTAAAAGATTTCAATTTATCTCTATCAATTAGAAAGCAGAATGAAAATACAAACAAAAAACTCGCTTTGAAATGTTTGTATGCTAATGTCAGAAGTCTAAGAAGTAAGATAGGAGAATTAGAACGTATAGCAGTGAATGACAGACTTAATTGGCAACTCAGACATGGTGGAAAGAGGATAACCAATGGGACAGTGCTATACCGGGGTACAAATTATATCGCAATGACAGAGAGGAGCATCTAGGAGGCGGGGTGGTGCTTTATGTCCGGGGTAGCATAGAGTCCAACAGGATAAAGATCCTGCATGAGACTAAATGCACAATTGAATCTTTATAGGTAGAAATCCCTTGTGTGTTGCGGGAAAGCATAGTGCTAGGAGTATACTACTGTCCACCTGGCCAAGATGGTGAGACGGACAGTGAAATGCTAAGAGAAATTAGGGAAGCTAACCAAATTGGTAGTGCAGTAATAATGGGAGATTTCAACTACCCCAATATTGACTGGGTAAATGTAACATCAGGACATGCTAGAGAGATAAAGTTCCTGGGTGGAATAAATGACAACTAGTTCTGGAACTGATGAGAGAGGGAGCAATTTTAGATCTAATTCTTAATGGAGCACAGGATTTGGTGAGAGAGGTAATGGTGGTGGGGCTGCTTGGCAATAGTGATCATAATATGATCAAATTTGAATTAATGACAGGAAGGGGGGCAGTAAGTAACTCCACAGCTCTAGCGCTAAACTTTCAAAAGGGCAAATTTGATAAAATGAGAAAAATAGTTAGAAAAAAACTGAAAGGAGCAGCTACAAAGGTAAAAAGTATGCAAGAGGTGCAGACATTGTTAAAAAAATACCATTCAAGAAGCATAGTCCAGATGAATTCCACACATTACGAAAGGTGGAAGGAAGGCAAAACAATTACTGGCATGGTTAAAAAGTGAGGTGAAGGAGGTTATTTTAGGCAAAAGATCTTCATTCAAAAATTGGAAGAAGGATCCAACAGAAGAAAAGTAGGATAAAGGATAAGTGCTGGCAAGTTAAATGTAAGACATTAATAATACAGGCTAAGAGAAAATTTGTAAAGAAGTTGACCATAGAGGCAAAAACTCACAGTAAAAACATTTTTAAATATATCCGAAGCAGAAAGCCTGTGAGGGAGTCAGTTGGACCATTAGATGATTGAGGGGTTAAAGGGGCACTTAGAGAAGATAAGGCCATCGCGAAAAGATTAAATGATTTCTTTGCTTTGGTGTTTACAGAAGAGGATGTTGTGGAGATACCCATTCCGGAGAAGGTTTTCATGGGTAATGATTCAGATGGACTGAATCAAATCACGGTGAACCTAGAAGATGTGGTAGGCCTGATTGACAAACTGAAGAGTACTAATCACCTGGACTGGATGGTATACATCCCAGAGTTCTGAAGGAACTCAAAAATTTCTGATCTATTAGTTAAAATTTGTAACCTATCATTAAAATCATCCATTGTACCGAAGACTGGAGGGTGGCTAATGTAACCCCAATATTGAAAAAGGGCTCCAGGGGCAATCTGGGAAACTACAGACCAGTTAGCCTAATGTCAGTGCCAGGAAAAATAGTGGAAAGTGTTCTAAAGATCAAAATCACAGAACATATAGAAAGACATGGTTTAATGGATCAAAGTCAGCATGGCTTTACCCAGGGCAAGTCTTGCCTCACAAATCTGCTTCACTTTTTTGAAGGGGTTAATAAACATGTAGATAAAGGTAAATCGGTGGCTGTAGTGTATTTGTATTGTCAGAAGGCGTTTGACAAAGTTCCTCATGAGAGGCTTCTAAGAAAAGTAAAAAGTCATGGGATAGGATGTGATGTCCTTTCGTGGATTACAAACTGGTTAAAAGACAGGAAACAGAGAGTAGGATTAAATGGTCAATTTTCTCAGTGGAAAAGGGTATACAGTGGAGTGCCTCAGGGATCTGTACTAGTACCCGTGCTTTTCAATATATTTATAAATGATCTGGAAAGGAATACAATGAGTGAGGTAATCAAATTTGCAGATGATACAAAATTATTCAGAGTAGTTAAATCATAAGCAGGCCGAGCGCACCGTTTAGCCCCCCTTTGGCCGCGCGTTTTTGATGCGCTATTATTACCCCTTATACAGTAAGGGGTAATAATAACACATGGAAAACACGTGGCCAACCCCCCCCCCCCCCGAAACTAATAGCACTCATCACATGCAAATGCATGTTGATGAGCCTATATGTTAGTCACCCGAAATACAGAAAGTAAAATATGCAGCCAGGCAGGCGTTAATTTCAGATGGCATCAGGCAAGGGTACAGAAAAAACTGCTTTTCTGTACACCCTCCGACTTAATATCATAGCGATATTAAGTCAGAGGCCCCAAAAATAAAAAAAAATTTAAAAACTTGTTTAAAAAAAAAATCTGCCCATGGCCCACGGGTTGGAAAACAGATGCTCAATTTTGCCGGCATCTGCTTTCTGAACTCGTGGCTGTCAGCGGGTTCGACAACCGACGCCGGTAAAATTAAGCATCAGTTGTCAGACCCGCTAACAGCTGCCACTTCCGCTAATAAGGAGGTGCTAGGGATGCGCTAGTGTCTCTAGTGCCTCCTTATTAGTGCCGGCACTAATTTAGATACTGAATCGCGCACCCAGGAGAGGTGCCTGGGCGTGCGTCGGGAGAGCTGGCACTTACCTCGAAGCGCCAACTCTCCCGCAGTTTTTTTTTAACTGGCCTGAAGCTGATTGTGATAAATTGCAGGAGGACCTTGTAAGACTGGAAATTGGGCATCCAAATGGCAGATGAAATTTAATGTGGATAAGTGCAAGGTGATGCATATAGGGAAAAATAACCCATGCTATAGTTACACGATGTTAGATTCCATATTAGGAGCTATTGCCCAGGAAAGAGATCTAGTCATCATAGTGGCTAATACTTTGAAATTGGTGGTTCAGTTTGCTGTAGCAGTCAAAAAAGCAAACAGAATGTTGGGAATTATTAGAAAGGGAATGGTGAATAAAACGGAGGATGTCATAATACCTCTGTATTGCTCCATGGTGAGACCGCACCTTGAATACTGTGTACAATTCTGGTCACCGCATCTTAAGAAAGATATAGTTGCGATGGAGAAGGTACAGAGAAGAGTGACCAAAATGATAAAGGGGATGGAACTGCTCCCCTATGAGGAAAGGCTAAAGAGGTTAGGGCTGTTCAGCTTGGAGAAGAGGCAGCTGAGAGGGATATGACAGAGGTCTTTAAAATCATGAGAGGTCTAGAATGGGTAAATGTGAATCGGTTATTTACTCTTTTGGACAATAGAAGGACTAAGGGGCAATCCATGAAGTTAGCATGTAGCATATTTAAAAATAATGGGAGAAAGTTCTTTTTCACTCAACGCACAATTAAACTCTGGAATTTGTTGCCAAGGGATGTGGTTAGTGCAGTTAGTGTAGCTGTTTTTAAAAAAGGTTTGGAAAAGTTCTTGGAGGAGAAGTCCATTACCTGCTATTAATCATGTTGATTTAGAAAGTAGCCACTGCTATTGCTAGCATCAGTAGCGTGGGATATACTTTGTTTTTGGGTACTTGCCAGGTATTTGAAGTCGGGATTGGCTACAGTTGGAAACAGGATGCTGGGCTTGATGGACCCTTGGTCTGACCCAGTATGGAAATGTCTTATGTTCTTAAGGTTTTGGTTTTCATTTTTGTTTCCATTTATTTCCTTTTGTTTTCAAAAGTACATTGTTTCATTTTAGTGCATACTATAATTTTGCAATAGACGGTAGATGGTACATTTTTCCAACATTCATACTTTACTAAATTTTGTAAATACTTTGTAACTTTTTATGCCATTCCAGATGTAAAATGATACAAAATAAAACAAATATTGATATCTTCATTTCATTTTAAAATGATAGCACATCTCTACTGGATATGGACACTTTTCACATCTTGTGGTCACTATGTGGCCAAGATTATAGCAATGACATTTGGTCATTAGTCACAATCACACAGTCTGGATTTAAACCAAAGGTCCAGAGGTAATACTGTTCAATTAAAGTTGAGGAACTGAATGACTGAAGCTTGACTTTCCAAGATGTAATATTCTTTTCCCAAGCATATTTGTTTTGCTCCCTGACATGACATACGTTCAAACCACTGTAGTGTTACTGTAACTGGCCTTTTCCTGGCACAGCTTAGTGATATTAGTCCTGAAATTGTATCCTCTGAATATGGACCTCACAGATGAAAAATTGCATACTGTTTAGGGTGCTATAGTCTTGCCTAATGTAGCTTAGCATCATTTTAAGTTTACAAAAGAATAATATTTCCACTTACATTCTGTAATTGCCATGCACTGCTATGTGGAAGGTCCCCAGTTTAATTCCCAGCTTGGGTCCTCCGTTCCTTAAGTCAGCTGAGGCTGGAGATGCTGCAGAAGCAGCATTCACAGTCCCCAGATGAGGTAGAGAAAGGAGTCACATGATCATTGCCTAAGGATGACATCTAGTGGCCTAGATTCAGGGTCCATAACTGCAGGGTTCTGGAAGAAGCCATGCTGCATGGCCCTTGGCCCAGGACTGTCATTGCACATAAGTTGGGAGGAGGGGAAAAAAAATCCCCTGGTAATTGCAAATGAAAGCACATGGAACCAGGATCCCAGCACTGGTTCGGACTGAGCTGCAAGGACAAAGGAGCAGTAAAAACTGCTGGCTCAACCTATAAGAAGAAATAGGCATTGAATGATGTACGTTATTTACCATATCTTTCTGAACTACAAATCCATGACTTTCTTTATGTCATTGCTTCTCTTCCTAAAGTACTCTGTGTGTAATGCCCTCTGTACCTGAAATTGTACCAGGATTGTAAATGAGCAGCAACAGGGAAGAGATTAGAATGCTAAAAATGTATGAGAAATGATTTTCTTCATGACTGCCAAGAGCAGCATAGACTAAGTCAGCTTTTAGCTTTTACTCAGCCTCTCATCTATTATTTTCTTTATTTTTCATCTTATTAATATTCTGAAAATGTGCTTATTGCAATTTTTTTTTTCTTTTTACAAACATCTAAATTGTGCCTGTCAAGCCCATAAATCTGTCTCTCCTTTCCTGTCAATATCTGGTAGACTTCCTTTTACAGTATGTCCACACAGTGTTGGAAACGGCCCATTTTGGCATCTGCAGATTAAAGCCTGATCATGTTTCTTCTGACGGATGCTTTGCAGTGTCAGGATTATCAGAAGATGCAAGTATAAAATGCAGCAGATTTCCAGTTCTACTGTATGAGGGCATGAAAACTGACAAGTGGGTCAGAACTGATCAGGCAAATAACCATGTCCAAGTTGGCAGCTGTCACTAACAATGTCGTACAGGCTTGCAGCTTGTTACTGTCTGAAAGTTTTGTGTTTGTTGTTTTAATTGTGCTCAGCAAATTTCTCTCCGTGTTTACTCACAGACCTTGTCACGTTGCAACAGGAAATGAGCATCCCACGGAAGTTTCAGATAAGTGATTATAGAAACAACCCTGTGGCAGTCAACTGGCATGGAAATGCACTAACTCCTACTATCCAGTAATATATTAATTATTACCAAGATTGAAAAGAAGTCAAATATGATTATTTGGAGCTAGAAAATGTTTTGTATCCATTAGTGAGTTAGATTACAAATAATCAAAACAATAATTTTTATATCATTATGTCCCAGTTTTGTAATTTTGTTTTGCATGATTTATTAAATATATATGGGGCCATGTACTAAGCATTTCCCCTTAGACACATAATAGGAGAAAACTTTTAGTAAATAAGCCACAGTACTGAATGTATATTATGCTTTTATTCTAGGTTAATCATTTACAAGTACATTTTTAAAGGCCCGCACGCGTGAACGCTGGTAGTTATGTGAATGGCCGGGCCCTGCGTGCGCTGCGCGCATTTTCTAAAGGGCCCAGCCACGCATGTAACCACTGATATGCGCATAAGTGCCAGGCCTCTCAGAAGGGTCGGGACAGGGGCGGGGTCTGGGTGTGTGGGGGCGGGCCAGGACAGCGCCATTCGACGCTGTCCCGGGAAAACGTGTGCTATCAACCGGCTGGTGCACGGAATCTATTGCTCCTCCAGAGGGGCAGCAAGGTACAAAATTTAAAAAAATGTATGAGTTAAGTAGAGGGTAGGGGTTGGGGAGGAGAGGGGAAGAGGTAGGAGGGGTAGGGTTAGGCACAGAAAGTTCCCTCCCAGTCCGCTTCTTAACTGGAGTGAACTGGGAGGGAACTGGGGGAGGCCTGATTGTGTCGCCGCGCGAGGGCTTTTAAAATGTCCCCCCTGCGTGCGGAGGCCATCCGCCCGCACATGTGCATGAGGATATCGTATTTTACAACACACATGCGCCAACGTGCGAGAGTCACAAAATAGCCACGTCCATGTGCAAGTGCCGTGAACCGCACGCAAATGGACAGGCGCACGCTCCTTTGAAAATCGACCCCATAGTACCTACCTGCATGCAATTTTTTCAACCCAAATGATTGCTGGTTTTATTTCAGTACATTTTCTGCACAGCGGTAGTGCTTGGTGCTGCCATGTAGGACATATGGATTTGTTTTCTAGTTATGCGCATGCAAAAAATACATTATTTTGGCTTACTTTTGTATTTTGTTGAAACAAAATAAAACAGAAATAAAAAAAGAAAACAGAAAACATGAAAAGAAAAAGGTACCACCAAACCCCTCCCCCACTTACTGCTTCCATACCAAAAAAAAATTAAAATAATCCAGGCCTTCCCCATAGGTAGCCTTCTCCCATTCATGGGATTGTAGCAGTCCAAATGGGTATAAATGATCCCAAGTCGCTCCTAAACCACCAGATCCTGGTTTCAAAATGGTGCCAGGCAACCCTGAGGCTGGTGCAGTTCTGATGCATGGTCATGTGCTGTACTGCCATACAATATATATGACCAGTAGTGATTTCCTAAATAGAAAAGGTGCTGGTTTGGGTCCAGCAGCAGCCTCCACCTTCCACTGTTTCCCAATGGGGAAAAGGAAGCAAGCTGAAATGGGTTCCAGGTTGAGGATATGGCACGACCTGGCAGAAAATCACAACTATCTGTGGCCATAAAACAAATCGCCACCAGCCTCAGAGACATTTTGCTATCCGGTGGAGAAGGAGTAACTAAGGATCACACCTGCCCCATTCGGACTGTTAAGACTACATGGATAGGGTTAGCAACTGCCTGTGGGAAGGGGGAAAGGCAAGGAGTAGTTATTAGAGATGTGAATCGTGTCCTCGATCGTCTTAACGATCGATTTCGGCTGGGAGGGGGAGGGAATCATATTGTTGCCATTTGGGTGTGTAAACTATCGTGAAAAATCGTTAAAATCGTGAGCCAACCCCCTAAAACCCACCCCCGACCCTTTAAATTAAATCCCCCACCCTCCCAAATGCTTTAAATTACCTGGGGATCCAGCGGTGGTCCAGAACGGCGGCGGTCCGGAACGGCCCCCTCAATTGAATCCTTTTGTCTTCAGCCGGCGCCATTTTGCAAAATGGCGGCGGCCATAGACAAAAACGATTCGACGCAGGAGGTCGTTCCGGACCCCAGCTGGACTTTTGGCAAGTCTTGTGGGGGTCAGGAGGCCCCCCCAAGCTGGCCAAAAGTTTCTGGGAGTCCAGCGGGGTTCAGGAAGCGATTTCTTGCCGCGAATCGTTTTCCGTACGGAAAATGGCGCCGGCAGGAGATCGACTGCAGGAGGTCGTTCAGCGGCGGTCCGGAACCCCCGCTGAACGACCTCCTGCAGTCGATCTCCTGCCGGCGCCATTTTCCGTACGGAAACGATTCGCGGCAAGAAATCGCTTCCTGAACCCCGCTGGACTCCCAGAAACTTTTGGCCAGCTTGGGGGGGCCCCCTGACCCCCACAAGACTTGCCAAAAGTCCAGCGGGGGCCCGGAACGACCTCCTGCGTCGAATCGTTTTTGTCTATGGCCGCCGCCATTTTGCGGCGGCCATTTTGCAAAATGGCGCCGGCTGAAGACAAAAGGATTCAATTGAGGGGGCCGTTCCGGACCGCCGCCGTTCTGGACCACCGCTGGATCCCCAGGTAATTTAAAGCATTTGGGGGGGGGGGGGTTCGGGAGGGTGGGGGATTTAATTTAAAGGGTCGGGGGTGGGTTTTAGGGGGTTTTAGTGTGCCGGTTTTCCTGCCCTCCCCCTTCCCCCGATTTACGATTTTTTAACGATAAATCGGGGGAATTGGTATTGTATCGTGGCCCTAACGATTTTTGACGATTTAAAATATATCGGACGATATTTGAAATCGTCAAAAAACGATTCACATCCCTAGTAGTTATATTAAAATAGTATAGTGGCTCTTAGGGGTTTTTATTTCACTAACTTTCCAAAACAAAAGTCAATGAAAAAAAAAAAAAGAATTTCGGTGGTGGTTTTCTGTTTTATTTTGAAATGAAATGAAACAAACAAGTTTTTCGTAATGTTTTTCATTTTGCTTGAAAACAAAGGCACACCCCTATTGTTTCCAAACTTGGCTTCTGTTCATTGAGCCAGCAGGTGATGGGACAGCTGCTGAAGCTGCATTTCCAGCCCCTAGGGGGAAGGAATTTCAGTCAGGGTCGCTTAACAGTTAACACCTAAAAATAGGACAGAGGGGCCGATGCAATAAAAAGTGTGGAAAGCGGGCGCTGAAAAGCCAGCGCCCGCTTTCCTAATGTGCGCATGGCACCCACAAGGGGGGGTGCCATGCTATACCCAAATTAGGGGGTTGTGCTGGCAAGGAGGCGCTAGGGTCGCTTGCGGCCATTTTCATTACTGGCAGACGGCTGGTTATGAAAACAGATGCCGAGTTTACCGGCATCGGTCTTCATAACTCGGCTGTCTGCCGAGGTATTTTTTTTTATATATAACCCGCGGAGTGTGGGTTATATACAGTGCGCTCAGCTGTCAATGGTGGCCACTGAGTTATCAAGGGAGGAACTTAACCAAGCAAATATCTTGATAGCTCTGAAAGCAGGCTCATGACGCTGCAGCTTCTGACCCCCACTGTCATAAACAGCATTGAGCAGGGGTGGGGACAGTTTATGACAGTTTTTACAAGGCAAAAAGTCAATCTAGAAAATCTAGAGGTCTCTTAATACCCTGTGCCCAATTACCATTGGGGGGGGGCATTCCTGGGTCCTGGATCAACATAGCAGCAGCAGCCCCCCCCCCCTTGTGTGGGTTTGGTTGATCCTTGGGTGCTTGGCACCTCCACCTGGAGAAGAAGGTGTTAGTGGGTGGGATTGCCCTCCCACTACCCCATGAAAAACCAAAAAAAAACCCAGATGAAACTGAAAACAAGTCTCACAGTATTTACAGGTATGTACTAGTTTTATTAGATTACACCACTATATATTTCTACAAGATACCAAGCCACTCATTCATTTACTTGGAGGTATTAGTCTCCAAAAGAAAGGAAAGATCATCATGCATTCCCTCTGGTCCATTATAATTATCTTTCCCTCTGTTCCCTTCTGACTGTGCAACTGGGCTGGTGGGCACTGCCGGGCGAAAACAGTCTGTTGTGTCCAGACTGCTGGGCGAAAACAGTCTGTTGTGTCCAGACTGCTGCCACTGTCTCCTCTGCTCCATCTCCACTCTTTTGTTGGGCTCACACTCCTCTTGGGACACCAAAGCTCCACTTTCTCTCTGGTCTACTGCTATGGCCTCCTGAGGGATCAAATGCTCCCTCCCAATGTGCTACTGGACCTTCCTTGAGGACCAAATACTACCTCTCAATCGGCCACTGGGTCTGTGCCCTCCTAGTGGACCAGCTGTCACCTTCCTATCAGCTGCTGGGTCTTCACCTTCATGGGTCACAACTTGCCTATTGCTAACAGATTATAACTTTGAGTGATTCTAGCTTGATTAAGTCCATGTCCTGCTTACCAGCTTTTACAAAGCAAATGGAGTGGTAAAAAAAACAAAACAAAAAACATTGGGTAACTGGGTTTCAGAGCAGAAAAAAGGGCCAGGCAGAACAGGAGGGTGTGCACTCTCTCTCTCTCCTCACATCTTACATGGGCCTCAGCCTTGTTACTGGGAAAGGTGAGAGGTGGGAAGAGAAATAGTGCATACCTTCCTGTCGTACCTGGCCCTTTTTTCCCCACTCCTTGACATTTGGGGGTGAGGATCCATTTTGACACATTCCCAATACAAATTCCTCTTTATTGTCAAAGTCCTGCAATTTAGGACTTAGTTGTTGTTTGTAAAGTGCTATTTTGATTGCAATTCAGCAGTAAAGCTCAGGAGATTATTTCTATGCAAACTTCCAACCTAAAACTCTGACTTTTACCTCTACAGTAGGGGATTGATCACCTTCACAGTAACGGGCGGATTTTAAAAGCCCTGCTCGCGCGCCTATTTTCCATAGGCCGCCGGCGCGCGCAGAGCCCCAGGACGCGCGTAGGTCCCGGGGTTTTTCGAAGGGGGCGTGTCGGGGGCGTGTCGGGGCGGGGCCGAATGATGTGATGTTTTGGGGGCGGGGCCGAACGATGCACCGTTTTGGGGGCGTGGCGTGGCATTTAGGGGCGGGCCCGGGGGCGTGGTTTCGGGCCGGGGCATTCCGGGGGCATGGCCACGCCCTCCGGAACCGCACCTGGGTCGGGTCTCGGCGCGCCAGCAGCCCGCTGGCGCGCGTGGATTTACGTCTCCCTCCGGGAGGCGTAAATCCGTGGATAAAGGTAGGGGGGGAGTTTAGATAGGGCCGGGGGGGTGGGTTAGGTAGGGGAAGGGAGGGCGAAAGAGAGTTCCCTCCGAGGCCGCTGCGATTTCGGAGCGGCCTTGGAGGGAACGGAGACAGGCTGCGCGGCTCGGCGCGCGCCAGCTGCCCAAAATCAGCAGCCTTGCGCGCGCCGATCCAGGATTTTAGAAGATACGCGTGGCTACACGCGTATCTTATAAAATCCAGCGTACTTTTGTTTGCGCCTGGTGCGCGAACAAAAGTACGCGAACGCGCTTTTTTAAAAAATCTACCCCTAAGGGTCTGATCACCTTTTCCACTTTGTTGTGACTTTCTCAAGCTGACAGCTCCTATTATATGATCTCTTCCTACTATAGTTCATTTCAATGGCAGCAAGCTCTCTCTCTCTCTCCCACTAAACCAGGTAGAAATTTATGGGGAAATGGACCAGAATGCAGCTCCAGCAATTCTTTTCAGGCTTAGAACAAAGAACAGACACATATAGGGGTTTGGAATTAGTACAAGTTTGAAACTTATCAGCAGCAGGACTGCCAATTGTCAAAGTTTCAACCCTGGCCTTGATGAATGGCACTACTGCTCACAACTTTCTAACATTTCCTAATTCCACCCCTTTTTGTGTCCATTACCAAGGGCTTAATTTCTGGCAGAACAGCCCAGAACGGTGTTCCGCCACCTTTTTTGGGGGGGGGGAGGGGGGGATCCAAGAAAGCAGAACAGAGCTGGCAGTGGACTCCCCTGAGGAAACAGAACAGATCCAATAGTTGCATGGATTATTTATGCCCCCCCCCTCCCCAGCACTTGGAGGAAGCAGAGAATAAGAGAAAGTGTTAGAGCGGCTTACCCTGAGACAAGGGCAGTTATGTGGCTTTCATTTTTGTGCAATTTCCGAGCATAACTTAGGAGGCTGTGAGGGACAACAGCCAAGATAAAAATAAATAAATAAAAAGATGTGGTGTGAATGCCTGTCAGCCTCACTGCTTATGCCACTCCTGGGTGTGTTGACTTCCTGCGTATCACGTGTCATCCCAAGCCCCTGCTGCCTTTCCTGATGGTGACCCCATTGATGAGAGTGAAAAGAGACAAGAGAGTGAATGAGAAGATATTGGGGGGGGGGGAATGAAGTGAGTGAAGAGATTGGAGGGAGGGGAAGGAGAATGAATGATGGGATGTGGGAGGGCGAAAGAATGAGTGAAGGGATCAGAGAGGCTGTGGGTTGTGTGGGGGAGAGAGAGAAAGAGTGAGTCAGTGGATCAAAGGTGCTGCAGGGTGTGAATGAGGGTGTTGGAGGGACTATGAAATGTGAGATGATCAGAATGGGGGGGCATTCTGTGATCATGTGATCAGAGGGGTGAAGAAAGGATTGGGTGTGGTGGGGAGAGAGAGAGCGAAGAGAGTGAGGGAGGATCGCAAAGAGCAGGGCATGCTTTTGAATGTTAAGCCCCACACCAAGGAGACTGAGGACAAAGGACAGTGCACACCAGGGGAAGCCTTATACTGGCCAAGGAAGGAGAGGAGAAGAGTTATTGGAGAGGGTGATTTTCCAGGGAGAGGAGGAGTCAAGGATCACCAGAGATATTGGGTTACACCTAAAGACTATAGAAACACTGGGGAAAAGGAGGGGACAAGGACCACTGGGGAATTCACTGGGATGGGAGGTTAGGGATGGAGGATCAGGATCACCAAGGCAGAGGGGTGGAAGGGTTAGAGAAAGTCCCATTTTTCTCTGTCTGTCTGTCTTCTCCTTCTTACCCCAGTGATCCTGCATCCCCAACCCCCAGCCGACCTTTGCCTACCAGTGCTCATCAAGCATGTTAGGGATGTGTTTGGGTATGTGTGTTTGAGAAAGAGAGTTACATCCGGCTCTGGTCCTGTCCCTTTGCACAGGTCACACCTGGCTCTGGCCCTGCCCATCTCACTGCCCTCCACAGTTCCACTTCCTGTTTGTCTACAAATATTAAGCCCTGCCTTCAATCCAGGAAATGGGGGGTAGGGGGTTTCAGGTCAATATTCAAAAGATTTCTTGGATAACATTTGGCGTTACCTGGAGAAAAACCAAGATCTGACAATTTCCTGCCACTCCCCAGCTAAATTTTGTCTGGGTAACTCATTACCCACACAAAACGCATCCTGATAAAAAAAAAGGCGGCGATGGAGGCATTCCAATGACATGGTTACATTTTAGCCAGTGAATGCCGATATTCAATGCTACCTGGCTAAAGTTAACCAGAAAAATACCCGTCCTAAAGATATCCAGATAATTTTATCCAGAAACTTTAGCCATTTACTCAGAGGAACACTTTTCAAGATATATTGACCTCACAGTCTAAGCATTTCAATGCCCATCAAAAAGTTTATTTACAATAAACTATTCTGCTTGTTATTCTTGCTCATTTGTATATAACATAAATTAGTTACATTAGAAAAGACCAGCAATCTTCAATTATCCAATTACTTGATCAGTGCGGATTACAATAACAAGCATTCATAATTTACCAAAATAGGATAGTTTATTGGGGGCAACTTTGAATGGCCTGCATTGCTGCAATGAACGGGGCACTTTTATTCCATGTACAGTGAATGTGCAGCTTTTAGAAAGTTAGCAAGAACGAAGCATGCAGGCTAAAGAAACCCATGTATTACGCACCTGTTATATGTGCAAGTGGCTGAGCGGAGGCAAAACAGTTTGTGTCCAATTGACGATGCCATGTAAGCATGCTGTTTTTTCCCCAACTGAATTGCACCCACAGGAACATCTATTTTTAACCCCGCTAAAAGTGCACATGTTCTTACAAGCCATTTCACCCAAGTCAATCTATATTTACCCTGTTAAATGGCTTTGAAAATTAACCTTATAAGGTGTAGTATATACTGCAGCTATTTCTCAGAATAGGTCATATTCCTGATATGTTTCCTCTGGCTCTACCTGCTGAAAAACATTACAAATATAAAAACATAACAGTAAATCTGCTTGAGCTCCTTAATGCTGGAGGGCTGAATGCATGGCTTTTTATCACAAGAAAGAAAGAAAGCACAACAAAGTGCAGTCCTTCCAAATAACAGAGCAAGGAAAATCTTGAAACTGTGTTGAAAACTTTTCTGGCATCTCAATATTTTTTTTAATACAACTATTGCATATTGACACCTTCAGAAAACCTAATGATTTATAGCCTACAAGCAGAAATAGCTGCAGCTCAACCCGTGACACAATTTAAACATGCTTGGTGCAGAGTGCAGTGCTAGGGGACAGATTAAAAATAATACATCTGGGGGGTTGCAGAAACAATTGACAGGCGGTAGAAAAGAAACAAGGAGATTAAGCATTTGCTCAGGCATATGAAATTTAGAGGGCCAAAGAGGGGAAAACACAAGTTAATGGTCAGAGAAGAGAGCTACAACTGAATCAAGCTTGGCTAAACCTTAACAGTAGTGATAGGGATGGCATTAGGCTACCACAATAAAACCCTAACTACCCTGAGGTAACTTGCACAGAATGTCAGTTACAACACTAAAAGCTGTGGTACAATTGTTCTCAGGCTTCCAAAGGGGCTGTGGTAATCTGAACGGAGAGACCCATCCAAACATCACTGAGCACGAGGAAGCTGGATGTGTTTGGACAATGGCCTAGCTAGTTTTGGTGGCTGTATAGATGTTAAAAAGTTGTAAGAAATGAAAGAGGACCTGAAAGTTAAATTAAGGGATTGTAGGAATCAAAGAGGAAAAATTCAAAGCCTGGAGTAACCTACCAACAGAGGTGGGGGAGGCCAGCAATTTTATGAAGTATGAACATACTCAGGTCAAATATGGAAAGCAATGACAGGAGCAGGGTTGAGAGGTTGAGCAAACCAAAAGACCATAGGGGAGCCAAGTTGGGACCAGCAAGCCACAACTCACCAGAAACCAACCAGTTCATAGGTGGCGGAGGGATATCTATCCATGGAAGTAGCTTCCATTATTGCCCTTCCCATGGAAGTGTGCGATTTCCTCCCCATTTTAAACACCGTCTCTGGCAATTCTTTCTTGCAGTCCAGCTAAAAGTATGCATGCTTTGGAACTCACGTGTACTTTTAGTTGGGCTGAATGTGAGCAATTTTCAGACATGACAATTTATTCAGGTAAATGACTTTGGAAATTGCCCTCATTAAAAGACAATTTTTTTTTCCATAGTCACAGGATGGGGGAATGCCTTTAATGAATGAGGCCCATTGTTTGATTCCTCGCACACATGCTATTGTATACATATAGGGCCAGATTTTAAAACTTAGGCGCGGGCATAGATTTGTGCGTGCAACCCGGCGCGCACAAATCTATGCCCAATTTTACAACATGTGCACACAGCCACGCGCATGTTATAAAATCCGGGGTCGGCACGCGTAAGAGGGTGCACACTTGTGCATCTTGCACGTGCCGAGCTCTAGGGAAACCCCAATGGCTTTCCCTGTTCCCTCCGAGTGACAAAAAAAGCATTAGAACATAAGAACATAAGAAAATGCCATACTGGGTCAGACCAAGGGTCCATCAAGCCCAGCATCCTGTTTCCAACAGTGGCCAATCCAGGCCATAAGAACTTGGCAAGTACCCAAAAACTAAGTCTATTCCATGTTACCATTGCTAATGGCAGTGGCTATTCTCTAAGGGGCAGATTTTAAGAGCCCTGCTCGCGTAAATCCGCCCGGATTTACGCGAGCAGGGCCCTGCGCGCCGGTGCGCCTATGTTCAATAGGCCTACCGGTGCGCGCAGAGCCCCGGGACTCGCGTAAGTCCCGGGGTTTTCCGAGGGGGGCATGTCGGGGGCGGGGCCGAGCGGCGCACCATTTTCGGGGCGGGACGCGGCGTTTCGGGGGCGGACCCGGGGGCGTGGTTTCGGCCCGGGGCGGTCCGGGGGCGTGGCCGCACCCTCCGGAACCGCCCACGGGTTGCGTCTAGGCGCGCCAGCGGCCCGCTGGCGCGCGGGGATTTACTTCTCCCTCTGGGAGGCGTAAATCCCCCAACAAAGGTAGGGGGGTTTAGACAGGGCCGGGGGGGTGGGTTAGGTAGAGGAAGGGAGGGGAAGGTGAGGGGAGGGCGTTAGCGAATTCCCTCCAAGGCCGCTCCGATTTCGGAGCGGCCTCGGAGGGAACAGAGGCAGGCTGCGCGGCTCGGCGCACGCCGGCTATACGGAATCGGTAGCCTTGCGCGCGCCGATCCAGGATTTTAGCGGCTACGCGCGTATCTACTGAAATCCAGCGTACTTTTGTTTGCGCCTGATGCGCCAACAAAAGTACGCCAAATCGCGCTTTTTGAAAATCTACCCCTAAGTGAAATTAATAGCAGGTAATGGACTTCTCCTCCAAGAACTATCCAATCCTTTTTTAAATACAGCTATACTAACTGCACTAACCACATCCTCTGGCAACAAATTCCAGAGTTTAATTGTGCTTTGAGTAAAAAAAGAACTTTTTCCGATTAGTTTTAAATGTGCCCCATGCTAACTTCATGGAGTGCCCCCTAGTCTTTCTACTATCCGAAAGAGTAAATAACCGATTCACATCTACCCGTTCTAGACCTCTCATAATTTTAAACATCTCTATCATATCCCCCCTCAGCCGTTTCTTCCCCAAGCTGAAAAGTCCTAACCTCTTTAGTCTTTCCTCATAGGGGAGCTGTTCCATTCCCCTTATCAATTTGGTAGCCCTTCTCTGTACCTTCTCCATCGCAATTATATCTTTTTTGAGATGCGGCGACCAGAATTGTATACAGTATTCAAGGGATGGAACCATTAATCAGTTCTCATGATGCCAGAATTAAAGATTTGGACTCACAAGTCTTGCAGCTACAAGAAGTTCAGAGAAATTTTGTCCAAGGAGAAGCAGTAGCCTCAAGAGAAAATGGAGAACATGGAAACTGCTCTTAGATACTTAAATCTTAGAGTCCTAAATTTTCCCTATATAAAATTAATATCTCCAAGAGATCAATTTAAAAAATACTTGATGGACATATTACATTTTCCATTGGATACAATTCCACCTTTATCTAATATATATTTCTCATCTACAGAGAAAAAAGGAAATCATAATACTTCTGCTAATCAGTCTCAGAATATGGGGGGCACTGACCTCTCAGCTTCACTGGAAACATCGGGGGAGGATCAAGTGGATTTCCATGGAACTTTGCTTGTTACTTTTGTTTTTCCAGCTGATCGGGGACTCTATATTAAGACTTTTTCTTCGTAATAGAGAAAAACTGTACTATGGCCAGAAGATTTGGGTATATCCCGATATCACCAGAGCTACTCAAATCTGCAGAAAGAAGCTGATAGGAATGTGTCAGGAGGCTAGACAGCTAGGTGCACAGATTACCATTAAGATACCCCTGTAAATGTGTAATGAAACTGAATACTGTTCGGTACTTTTTTTTTTTTTTTTTTTAACCTTCTCAGCTGCGTTTCTTCTTAGACTCCCATAGAATTGAAGGCAATGCTACCTAGCTGTGTCAGGATATAATGTATAATATTCATTGTCTCCCTTTATTTCTTTTACCTATGCTTGAATCGTGTTCTATGTAACCCTTGGATCTCCTCAAATTGCTTTATACAGGGTTAAATGATTACCTAGTAAAGGTGGATAAGTGTATATCCTAGCCTTTGGTTTTCCTTTAAACAATTTGTTAATGACCCATTCTAGTTTGGATGATTTCTGTCTAAAGTTGTTAAAAACGAATAAATAAATTTAAAAAAAAATGTGCATAAAATTTGACAATATAATGTAACAATTACAACAAAATAAAATAATATACAATAAAGTACAAAAATACAGCTGTATAAAATTACATATAGGCTGATGTAAAAAAAAAAAAAGTCTTTAAAAGACCTCTGAATGTTTTGACTGAGTCACAAAGCTGGAGTTCCATTGGGAAGAAGTTCCAGAGGATTGGAGCAGCAACAGAGAAAGAACATTCCTGAGTAATATGTAGTCATAAGAACATAAGAAATTGCCATGCTGGGTCAGACCAAGGGTCCATCAAGCCCAGCATCTTGTTTCCAACAGAGGCCAAATCAGGCCACAAGAACCTGGCAATTACCCAAACACTAAAAAGATCCCATGCTACTGATGCAATTAATAGCAGTGGCTATTCCCTAAGTAAACTTGATTAATAGCCGTTAATGGACTTCTCCTCCAAGAACTTTCCAAACCTTTTTTTAACCCAGCTACACTAATTGCACTAACCACATCCTCTGGCAACAAATTCCAGAGCTTTATTGTGCATTGAGTGAAAAAGAATTTTCTCCAATTAGTCTTAAATGTGTTACTTGCTAACTTCATGGAATGCCCCCTAGTCCTTCTATTATTCGAAAGTGTAATTTAGGTGCAATTTAGGTGATGGAATATCTAAAAGGCCCTCTGAGAAGACCATAAATTTCTGGATGGTTGGTAAATCTTCCAAATAGCATTGGACCAAGGACAGGACTGATCATTAATCAATGTACAGATTGTCATGCTAATTTTATATTTAATTCTTTCACCAATAGAGAGCCAATGTAAATCCATCAAAACTGGAGTAATGTGATCAAAGCATTTTAAACCAGCAATCAACTGAGCAGCTGAGTTTAAAAGCAATTGTAACGATTGGGGGAGTGTTGAACAAGGAAGGCCAGCATAAAGATTATTACAATAGTCAATAACTGGAAAGATAGAAGCTGGTAGAACAGTGCGAAATTCAGTAGCATGCAGAAACGTTTGTAGGCCAGTAAGCACACAAAGTCTGAAAAAACCTGTTTGATATGTGGGTGAAAAGATAATGTGCTATCTAACAAAACTAGAGATGTGAATTGGAACCGGAATCGGTTCCGGTTTCGGGGACCATTGAGAAATTTTTTTCCTGCGGTCCGATCGCTTTTTTTTTTGGTTTTTTTTTTTAATTGGCTGCGCCCGAGCCGATAAACAAAAAACCCACCCGACCCGTTAAATCTGATTCTTTAGCATCCCTCACCCTCCCGACGCCCCCAAAACTTTCTTAAAGTACCTGGTGGTCCAGCGGGGGTCCCGGGAGCTATTTCCCACTCTCGGGCTGTCAGCTGCCAGTAAACAAAGTGGCGCCAATGGCCCTTAGCCCCTGTCACATGGTAAGGGCAATCTGTGCCAATTGATGAGTGAAAGTAGGATACAAAGTGTCTCTGGTGATTTTAAATAGAGCTATAGAACAGCTACTAGAGGGGCACATAGTATCATTTGAGTTGGCCATAATCTCATTGACATCATTTACAGGGGCTATCTGTGCCATTGGCTGGCCCCTGTCATAGTATCATTCGAGTTGGCCATAATCTCATTGACTTCATTTACAGGGGTTATCTGTGCCATTGGCTGGCCCCTGTCACATGGTAGGAGCAATGGACTGCCGGCTTCATTTTGTTTACTGGCAGCTGACAGCCAGAGTGTGGTAGATCGCTCCCGGGACCCCACCGGAGAGGCCACCTGGAAAACTCAGAGAGCTGGAACATTGCAGGAATAGACAACAGGAAGATCAGGTATGTAAAAGACCTCTAGCCATCGAGGACATCAGGAACATCCGGAGGGCAGAGACAGAGGACCTTAGGAACATCAAGACATCAGAGACTGGACAAGGACCTCAGGAGACGAAGACATGGAACAAGAACCGGCAAGACATGGAGCTCCAATGAAGAACAAGGAGGAGCTGATGGAGCGCTGGAAGATAGGGACTTCCAGGAGTGAAGTAACTCCGATGCAAGGCAAAGGTGGAATGCAGGAGCAGCCCTTATATAGGGCTGGCACAGGAAACAGTCTTAAGGTGGGGCACAGGGCATATCCGGCCATGGGCCCTTTAAATCTTGAAGAGAGGCGCGCCTAGGGACAGGAACAGGAAGCTGTGCAGGACCGTGGACAGCGGCCCTGCACCGACGTCAACGTAGCAGAGGCAGGGCTGGGCCGAGGAACAGGCCCCAACGTCGGCAGCGGCTCCTGCTCCTGCAGGAGGATCTAAGGGCGACTCCGGCCACCAGGCAAGCTCGAGGACTGCGGCCTCAGGCCACGAAGATGGCACTGGGTTTGGCGGCGGTTCCAGCTATGGTAAAGCAGGACATGATGAGGGGGGCCTCCGGGCCGCAAGTGGTATCCCGAGTCCGCGGCTCCAGCCGCACAGAAGGTCCGACATCAGCGGCGTCCGGCCGCATCGGGAATGGCAGCAAGGTGAGGAACCTGCTCGCGGGGGAAGCCCGAGGGCAGGATTCATAACACTAGGTGTTTTTAAAGGAACTAATTTATTAAGAACAGAACCTAAAACTGAATCCCATTGGGAAGTGGCATCTGAAATATTTGTGTATGAGATATTGGATAGAAGAGATGAAATAGCTGACGAGAAAAGGGTGGCATCAATGGCGCCACGTCAAGGAAAGCTAATTTGTGAATCTGCAGTGGAAATTCAATGGACCTCAATTTGCAATTTGATAAGAAAGTGGTCAGACAAACAGTCACTGATTGAGAACAAAATTGTTGAAAAGAATCATTAACAAATACAAGGTCAAGAGTATGACCCAGTTTGTGAGTAGAAACTTGAATTATTTGATGCTAGCCAAGAGATTTCAAAATGTCTAAAAACAGAGCACAATCTGTTAAGATAGGAAAAATATCAACATGTAAATGTTGCGCTCGGGGGTGGACCTTTGTCCTGGGACAGTGAAGGAATGCCTCCTGAAAGGGAACAGGAGGTAACTGCTCCCAGGGGGCGGAGCACTGGAGGAGACAGAGGCTGTGAAGAGCTTCACCACTGGAAGCTGAGGTGCCCCCGGGAGGAGCCCGTAGGGACCCGGGCTGCTTGGACTTAGGTGGGCCTCGCAGGGTCTCCTGAGAGAATGGAAGTCCGGCGTGCCCAAGGACACAGGGGGAGCATGATCAGGTTCGAAGTTGGAGGCTGGTTGGAACAAGGAGAACCAGAACAGTGTTGGTGATGGCAAGACGAGGAATACAGCCAGAATCTGGAGACAAGGTCAGGCAGGCAAAGGTCAAGATCCAGAGGTCAGTCCGAGGGATAGTCAGTAAAGCAGGGGTCGGGTACCAGAGGTCAGACGAGGTCAAAGGCAGGCTGAGGTCTTGAGGCAGGTTGCAGGCAGGCAGGCAGGTCAAGAGCAAGCTGAGGTCATTGAGGCAGGCGGCAGACAGGCAGGCAGATCAGGAGCAAGCTGAGGTCTTTGAAGCAGGGGGCAGGCAGGCAGGTCAGGAGCAAGCTGAGGTCAGTACCAGTAAGACAGTCTGATGGGATGTGCAGAGGGATGCCAAACGTTGCATTCAGGATTCGTATTCGTTGGGGAGCAGATACATTGCATTCGGCAAGGGGACCCCCTGATACGTTTATCCATTAATTCCTATTCATTTCCCCTCTAAAATTAAACTACAACCCCCCACCCTCCTGACCCCCCAAGACTTACCATCGGCACCATCTTGTGCTCCTACCATGTGACAGGGGCTGACCAATGGCACCGGTAGCCCCTGTGACATAGTAAGGGCAAAGGCTATCGGCACCATTTTGATTACTGGCAGCCGACGGCCTGAGTGCAGGAGATCGCTCCCGAACCCCCGCTGGACCACCAGGGACTTTTGGCAAGTCTTGGGGGACCCTCCTGACCCCCACAAGACTTGCCAAAAGTCCAGCAGAGGTCCAGGAGCGACCTCCTGCACTCCGGCTGTCGGATGCCAGTATTCAAAATGGCGCAGTTCTCCTTTGCCCTTACTATGTCACAGGGGCTACTGGTGTCATTGGTCAGCCCCTGTCACATGGTAGGAGCACAAGATGGCGCCGATGGCCATGTGACAGGGGCTGACCAATGGCACCGGTAGCCCCTGTGACATAGTAGGTCAAAGGCTATCGCGCCATTTTGAAACCAGCAGCCGAGGGTGTGAGTACAGGGGATGGCTCCTGGACCCCCTGCTGGACCACCAGGGAGTTTTGGTACGTCTTGGGGGGAGTCAGGAGGGTGGGGGGTCTGTTTAAATTGGCTCATTTAGGCGGCCGAATAATTCGACGAAGATTCGTTGTATTCATGGGGAATCGTGATACGTTTCGCTTCCCCATGAATACAACGAATAGGGCCCTAAACGTTGCGGATTCCCGATTCGTAGGGAACGAATACACACCCCTACAGTGTGAGGGTACTACCTGGGTAGACAGACAGACGAACACAGGAAAAGGAGGACGCAGGAACTAGGATGCAGGAACAAGTCAAGAACAGAACTGGAACAGAAGGATCCCGGAACAAGACTAGGAACAGGCAAGAGCAGGAACAAACGCAAAGGCAATCATAGAACAAACTGACCCGATTGCCAAGGCAAGGAAGCATAGACAGGAACTTCCTTATATTGAGTGATCAATCAGGACGCGCCACAGAGCTAAGACCTGTCCTTGGCCCTACATGAGTCCAGGCAGTCCACGCACGCGCACATAGGGGCATGGCTAACATGGCAGAGGTCGCCGAGCCTCAGCGTGAGGTCTGGTTTGCAGTGAAAGGCCCGGGGACGCCACCGCGGGACGCCGGGGCCTGGCAGGACTGGCAACTACCGCGAGGGAGGTCGTCCCGGGACCCGCTGTAGGACCATGAAGGTGAGCAGGCCCGTGCACAGGACGGCCGTGGACGGGCGCGTAACAATAAATTAAAATCTCCTAAAATAATCATATTATTTACATCAAATCTAGACAGCATTAATTGTTCAAAAAATGGAGCTAAATTGGTTTGTAGTAACTTCGAGGGTCAATAAACTAAGCATAATGAAAAACAATTTCCTGAGACAGGAGAATCACCAGTAAGATGTTCAACTTTGATTTTCCGAATATCTTTGCAGATAATAAGTAATCCACCACCTTTTATTTTTGGGCTGGGTTGTGACATAAGAATAGCCTGAAGGACAGATTTTATTTAAAATAATAAAATCAGAATCAAAAGCCAAGATTCAGTAAAATAATAAAAAATCTAACCCCTTTGTATCAATTAAATCATGAATCAGTTGATATTCATTCCTAATAGACTGAACATTGAGTAAAACAAATGAAATACTGTAATGGAAGTTGAAGATTCAGTAGAAATCATTTGAATAGGCATGTGCTTGTAGAAGATGGCCAACAAAAACTTAAAGAAGATTTATGAGAAGAAAGCTCATCATACTTTCCTTGTCCAATGATAACTGAAATCAATACTCTCGCTGATCCTCATTGCGCACGGAGTGCAGTTGCATTTCTTGGTGTTCCCCCAACATGGCCTTGCCCCACTCAGACCATGTCCATTCCCTAACCCTTTTTAAAAACTTTTGAAGTGTGCACGAGGTGGGAGATACAAGCGTACATGGGCATCTTGTAAAATCTGCTCTGTGCTTGCTATCCTGACTTATGCACGTATTGCTTTTAAAATTCACCTATATGAGGAAAACCTTTAGAGAGTGCAGGGGGGGGGGGGGGGGGGTTGCAGGGCCACAAGTGATTTGTGCCCACGAAGCTGCAGGTCATTTTTTTTAAGGAGAAACTCCCTATGGCATTTCCCTTAAAAAAAAAAAAAAAAATACACTGGCCAGTTGGTGGAGAGATCTCTTACACCATATCAGTCAAAATGAAGGCTGGGAATCGGCATCATAGGTCGCCATTTGCAACCATCCAGGGATTTCTTCCTAACTTACTTTTGTTTAGACATTGGAGTGAATGTCCTCAGCTGGAGGGGAGGGAGGGACATGCAGCTTGCCTTCTTTCACAACTTTGCAAACATGAGCTCTAAATCTGGCCATTGAACAATGACTGAAATTCCCTCTCCCTTAGGGGCTGCAAATACTATTTCCACAGCATTCCTAGCACTGGTGATTCCAGGATTCAGAAGACCTGAGGCCAAGGAATCCAACCCAGCTCCCTCTATGTGGCAGTGCACAACATTGCCACTGAGCTAGCCCATGCTGTAATGTTATGAATGAATCCAAATGCAGTTATGCTGTGTGCTTTTAGTGTACGTATGTTCTGTTCTGCCTACAATGCTGGGGATCCAGCCATGGTTGCGTGCAGTATATCAGAGATGAGACATGGATATATGTAAAAATGCATGTATGTGGACAGTGTATGGCATGCAGATGTTGGTGTTAAAGATGTCACAGAAAGCGCAAGGAAACAGATGAAATAAAGTTGTGACTGAAAGGGAAAATATGCTTAGATCGTAATAAAAGAGAAACTGTTATATACTGTAAGGAGTAGGGTATGGCAAAATTGTTTTTAAAAGGCTAGTGCACAATTCTGTGTGTGGAGAAACTGTACTGTCTCTTTAAAAGCAACTTTTGCTTGGAAACATTTAGGCAGTGTATAAAATGAGGTGCCGCATCTTACAAACATTTTGAGTGCTATATGATACAGTAAAAGAAGAAGGGTCATGCAAATTCAACAAGTGGAAGAGTGTAAAAAGTGTCAAAAATCTCTCCCAAAGAAATAATGGGACTTGCACGACTGTGTTAATGCATTGTCCCAGACTTATAACAATCTTAAGCAAGAGAGAATATATTTATGCCTGAGACCTACTGGAGAGGAAAGCAAGTTTGCTTACCGTAAATGGTGTTTTACTAGATAACAGGATAATGTCATCATGCAGCACTGAACTGAAATGTATCTCCAAACTAGTAGAGCTTTGAGCTGTATTGAGCATGTGTGAGAGTTCTGACATGGGCATTGCTTCAGTCTCCGCAGTCTTTTTCAAAGCTGTTAATAGGATAGTCTGCTGTCCAGGGAGGAAAGCAGGCATCTCATGTCTAATTCATCCTGCTATTCTATGGAAAACATTATTTACAGTAAGCAAACTTGCTTTTTCCATAAATAAGCAGGGATGATCTGCAGGGAGTCCCAAGCTGAGGGTTGTAGTGGAGCGGTTTGTTATAAGCAACCTGGACTCCACTGATTGTATAAACGTGGTTAGTAGACTATTTTTATATGAAGTAGTACAAGACAGCCACTCCCACTTAACTGTCCATGGAAGCAATTGCATCTAGGCCGTTGTGGGATGTGAAGGTATATATTTATTTATTTATTTAGAAATTTTTATATACCGGTATTTGTGGGGACATCATACCGGTTCACATAGTAACTGAAAGATTGGAAAATACATTGCAACAGGGGAATGTAACTGGGCGGGGGGAAGAACAGAAAGGCAGTAGGAAGGATAGGAGAACAAGAAGGTAATAACCAAAACAATTTACAATGAAAGTCTCCTTAATATAAGGAGGTCACCTGAAAGGAGTTATTCTGTGTAAGCATGGTTGAACAGGAGAGTTTTTAATTTCTTTTTGAATTTAAATGCACAGGGTTCAAGTCGCATGTGGACAGGTAGTGTATTCCAGAGAACGGGCCCGGCAATAGAGATGGCACGGACCATCTCTATATACCAAGGACCAGATAGCTGCTTTAAAAATGTCTTCAATCAGAACCTCTCTGAGGTGTGCAATGGAGGAAGCTGCTTGTACCTTGTGAGCTCTGACTGGATTAGTGAGATCAAGTCTAGCTGTTGAGTAGCAATGTTCATTACAGTTTGTAATCCAGTTCAAAAGTGTCCCTTTTTGTCACAGCTGTGCCAATTTTGTTAGGATCATACAATATAAACAGTGGGATGTTTTTCTGTGAGAATGGGTACAGTGTTTATAGTAAGTCAGAGCTCTTTTGCAGTCCAATCTATGTAATTTTTCTCACCCTCATGAGCATGAGGTTTTGGAAAGAAGGTAGGGAGTACTATTAACTGATTTAAATGGAATACAGAAACTACCTTTGATAGAAATTTGGGATGAGTTTTGAGTACCACTTTTTCATGAAATAATTGCATGTTTAGAAGGGTAATGAATAATGCTTGTGACTTGCTGATTCACTGAAAGGAAGTAATTGATACTAGGAAGAGAAATTTCAAGGTTAAATATTTTAGAAATGCAGATTCTAAAGGTTCGAACACAGCTTGCATTAGCTAAGTGAGTAATACATTTATGCCTCAGGGGACCAGTGATTTCTGAACTGGCAGGTGCAATTGCAATAAGTCTTTCATGAATTTTGAGACTAGTGGATGCATGGAAACAGGTATACCATTTTCTGAAGAGTGAGAAGCAGCAATAGCGCTAAGATATACATGCACTGATGAAATGACAAAGTCCTGATTGTGAAAAGAAATGAAGATAGGACATTAGATGTCTTGGTTTGTAGCTGAATGGGTTAAGATGGTGCAAAGTTACACCACTTTGAATAAAGTTTCCATTTAAAGGAGTAACTGTGCCTTGTTGATGGCTTTCTAGCTGAGAAAAGTGCATCCTGGATTGGTTCTGGAAGGGTCTATTGTTTTAGGACCAATCACTCAACATCCATGCTGTTAGATTGAGGGTCAAGTAGTATTGGATACAGAAGAGAGCCATCTTCCTGGAAGAGAAGAGAAGGATCACCTCTCAGATGAATTCGGGGTCTCATGGAGACCCCCCATGGAGACATGCATGGTAACATGTTACCATGTTACCATGCATGTCTCAGTCATGCTGGTGTGGATCAGAATCTTAGTGTCTTGCTCTCAACATGAGTTTCTGTATGGTCCTTGATATGAGTAGTATTGCTGTAAAAGCATAAACAAGGCCTGTGTTCCAGGGAATTAGAAAAGCATCTGGAGCTTTGCATATCTGAGTCAAATGAAGCAGAACTGATTTAGTTTTATGTTCTGTTTGGTTGCGAAAAGGGCAATCCAAGGGCAATCCCATAATCTGAATAGATGATTGGATATACTTTGATTCAAGGACCACTCGTGGGGTTGGAATATTCTGCTGAGCCTGTCTGTATGGTGTTCTGAATGCCTAGTAAGTAAGAGGCCTGAAGAGTTGCTTTGTTCTCAGTTACTCATTGCCATATGCATAGGGCTTTCTGACATGGGACCTATGATCCAGTTCCACCTTGTTTGTTCACATAGAACTTTACTATTTGATGTTGATTTGTATCATTATGTCTTTCACTTAGAGGATGTGTTTGAAAGCATGAAAAGCATTGTGCATCACCCAGAGCTCCACTAAATTGATTGGCAAATGATGTTTCAGAACTGACCAAATTCCTTATGTCTTGAAGTATCAGGTGTGTGCCCCCAAACCCACAGTTGAAGCATCTGTGACTAGTATGACTTCATATGTTGCTGGTTGAAGGGGAGCACTTTCTTATATCATTGATGGTTGTAATCACCAACATATCTCTTCCTTCATCTCTGAGGTAATTTTTACTTTCAAAATACGTAGTCAAAGGAGATGATTCCAATGAATTCTTAATTCCCTTTGAAGTCTATGCATGTGTAAGCATGTTATCAGGATTACATGAATTGCCACTGCAAAGCGACCTAAGAATACAAGGACTCAATGGGCTGGCTATTGGAATTGATTTCAGCAGTGCACTGGCGACTTTGTAAAGGCTTTTTATTCTTTCTGAGGGTAGGAATTCTCATGCTTGTTTAGTATCTATAAAGGCTCCAAGATGCATTGAATGGACTCCAGAACAGATTTCTTAAAGTTGATCAAGAATCCAAGGGACTAAAGAGTAATTATTTAAGTTTTAGAAGTGCAACTGTAGTGTGCTTCTGGGTGGGGCTACCAAGAGTCAGTCATCCAGATAGGGGAATATTCAAATTCCTTGACAACGTAGATAAGCCACTACCACCGTAATGCATTTTGTGCAGACTTGGGAGATGGCCGATAGTCCAAATGAAAGAACTTTGTATTGATATTGACGTTGCCCACTTTGAAACAAAGGTAACACCAAAAGGAAGGGTGTATTGGGATATGTGCATAATCATCTTTGAGATCTAGGGAATACATCTAATTGTTTCGCTGAATGAATGGAAGAATCATGCTCAGAGATGTCATCTTGAATTTCTCTCTGTGAAGAACTGATTGAGATTCCGAAGATCCAAGATAAGCTGGATCCCTCCCAACCTTTTTGGAATCAAAAAATATTGGGAGTAGAATCCCTGATTGTGAAGGGTGGAAGGGGTTACTTGTACTGAATTCTGTAATTGGAGTTGGTTAACCTCGCACTGCAGAAGTGGTAGATGCACTTGGTTGGGAGATGATATCGCAGTGTGTGGTGTTAACGGTTTACTCTTGAAACTGAGATAGTAACAATTTTGGACTATTTTCAAAACCCATTGATCTCTTGATATTTGGATCCAGATTGAAACAAATAGTTGAATCCTGCCTCCTATTAGAAGGTTGGATGATGCTTCCTCAATGATCAAAAACTTTGCCAAGGTTTTGCTTGTTGATGTTGTTCTTGCTTCGGTTGGTGGTTTTCTCTTGAGCCCCCTCTATTTGGAGCTGGCTGAGGTTGCTCATGATGTGTTTGTAGCAGAGATAAGCAATATTGGTGAAAGGATTTATACAATCTTCTAGGATAGTAAGGATATTTGTAAAACATAAATGGACTTCTGGTAGAGGGATGTGGATCTGCTGATGTGGATAGTGATTGAACCATCACATTTTGTTTCTTTTATCTGAGATACCATTTCTCTTAATTTTTCTCTGAACCGAATATCACCTAGACAAGGTAAGTTGACTAGTTTTTTGTGGATATCTTCTCTAATGATGTTGGCCTGTAGCCAAGCCATGCATCATTCTCTGATAGATGCGACTAATGTTCATGCTATGGTATTGAAGGATTCATACACTGGAGAAGGTGTCAGATAGCTTCTTCTAAGTCGTAGAGTGGAGCTGGCAAGAATTGTTCAAAAAATCATTTTAAATGTTGTAGTTATATATATATATATATATATATAATTTATTTGTTTTTAAATACCAAAGTATTAGTGTTGGCCTTCACTCCGGTTTACATTTGAACAACATTATACATAAAAATCATGAGAGGATTGTAGTAACAGTGAACATTAGAATCAGGGGACAGCTGTAACAAGAGTTAACAATCCTAACAGAAATGGTGAATTAACAAAGGGGAAAAAAAACTGATGTTTGAGGGAGAAACAGTTATTCTAGCAAGGTTAATGTGGCGATTTGAGTCGCATTGCTGGAGAGAGGGTATAAGTTGAGATTGTAGGGTAAATAGAAGGGGGACGTTGGGGAGCTTGTTCAGTGAGGAGGGGGGGGGGGGCGGGCTGTGGTGATAGCCAAGGGAGTGTGTGCTGTGCAATGGTTAGTTTAGTCTATCCCATCCTTGTAGGCTTGTTTGAAGAGCCATGTTTTGAGCAGTTTCTTAAAAGATATGGTATTTCTTTCAGTTCTTAGGTAGGTTGGTAGGGAGTTCCATAGATGTGGACCGGCTATTGAGAATGCTCTTTTCCTGGTTGTGGTGAGTTTGGCTGTGGTTGCTGATGGGATCTCTAGACAAGCTTTGTTTGTTGATCTGGTGTTGCGTTGAGAGTGGTGTGTTTTGATTAGGGTGTTAATGCAGTTGTAGTCATAGTGGTGAGTTGAGTTGTGTATGATTGTTAGAGTTTTGTATTCGATTCTTTGTTCTATCGGGAGCCAGTGTAACTCTTTTAGGACAGGGGAGATATGGTCTGATCTTTTCTAACCTGTGAGGATTTGTGCCGTGGCATTTTGTAGTATTTGAAGAGGGTGAAGAGTTGATTTGGGGAGTCCTGTCATGAGCGAGTTGCAGTAGTCGATGCTTGAGAAAATCAAGGCTTGTAGGATGGTTCTGAAGTCTGAATGGTTTAGTAATGGTTTGAGGTGCTTGAGAATTGATAGTTTGTGGAAACCTTCTCTTATTTTCAAGGAGATGCGCTTTTTAAGTTTGAGCTGTGGGTCAATCCATATTCCCAAATCTTTAACGTTTTCTTTTAGTTTGATGGGGTTGTTGTCGATGATAATGGAGTGGTTCTTGTGATCTCCTGTGTTGATTCTTTCAATCAGCATACATTCAGTTTTGTCTGTGTTGATGCATAGTTTCAGTTGGTTTAATAGAATTTTAATTTTGTTAATGGTTGTAGCTGCGAGTTGTAGCACGTTCTCAATGGTGTTTGTGACTGGGATGAGGAGCTGTATGTCATTGGCATATAGGAAGTAGGTGACACTGAGACTGGAGAGAAGTTGGCAAAGAGGCAATAGGTAAATGTTGAAAAGGACTGCTGATAGCGAGGAGCCTTGTGGGACTCCGGTTTCAAGTGGGATGGCTTTGGAGGTGTGGTTGTTGAAATTTACCTTGTATGATCTGTTTTAGAGGAAAGATGTGAACCAGCTTAGGGTTTTCCCTGTTAGACCGATTTCAGCTAGTCTGTTGATTAGATTATTGTGTTCAACTGTGTCGAAGGCAGCCGATAGATCGAGAAGGATGAGGATGTATCATTGTCCGTTGTCAAATCCTCTTAGGATGGTGTTTGTTAGGTTAATGAGTAATGTTTCGGTACTGTGATTTTTTCTGAAGCCGTGTTGGGTGGGGTATAAGATTTTGTTTGTGTCAAGATGATTGTTCAGTTGTTTGAGGGCGGCCTTTTCAGTTAGCTTGGCAAGGAACGAGAGGTTTGATATAGGGTGGTAGTTGCTTATGTCACTGGGGTCGAGGTTCTTTTTTTTTTAGGATGGGTTTTATGGTGGCAATTTTTAGTTTGTCTGGTAGTTCTCCTTCTTCGAGTGATTTGTTTAAAATAGCTGTGATGGTTGGGGAGATAGTTTGGGAGATTTCTTTGAGGGAATGTGTTGGTATAGTGTCAAGATCATGACGTGCTGGATTTAATGACTTGATTAGCTTCTCCGTTTCGGTGATTGATATAGGTTCAAAATTGGTCCAGGGTGTGATGTCTTTGCGGATCAGTTGAGAGTTGTGTACATAGGCCTTAAGCCTGAATGTGTATTTCCTGATTCTGCTGGCAACATATTTCACCACCATGTGCTTTGGCAAAGCTCATTGCCGGAAGAAGGCAACACCCCAGAGACGGTGCCTGATTGGACAATAAAGCTACGTTCATAATTGGATATTAGAAGAAATTAATACACCCAGGATGTGCATCAATGTATTTCTATTGGACAATGAAAAAAGTTTAAAAGTCTCAACCCGAGCAGTCCAGAGCTGAGAAGCAAGCCTGATGCCCAGTTGCCACTGACCTGCGTCTCCAGAGAAACAACGACTTCCTCTTTCCTTGTTCCTCTTTCTAAATTGTCTATATTGTCTTTGTATTGCTATCAATAAATTTGCCTTTTAGATCATAAAGCTGTCTGAAGGTGCTATCCGAATACCAGCAGAAAACATATGGTCCTTCGAGCCGGAAAACGGAAAAGAAAGCCTAACGCCTGATGCGGGTATCGCGGGCTAGCACACCTTCAGGGATACCTCATTGCCAGCATCGAAGGAAGTGAGGGTGCCATTGATCGGGAGTGGAAAACCGCCCTGAAGCATCCTGAATCTACTTTGAGATTTTTGAGACCTGAAGCACTTCAGAAACCACGTTTGAGGAAGTAAGTCTTACTCTCAAAGAAAAGAAAAAAAAACTGTCCAATAACTTTTATTATCTCCCAGACCTTATATCTCTTAGACCTTGGCGCGCACTGCTATCTGGCAGATCTTGTACAGTACCAATCAGTTACCCCAAGCTGAATACTGCGACACACCACCTGGGACTTTTACCTGGAACCCCCGAGGGAACACGTACAGGGACGGAGTGTCAGGTGGGTCCCGAAGCGGGAATACGTACCGCTAGAAAAAAGAAGCCTTCAGATCAAGCATTCCACGGGAAACATACGTGGAGCTGACTGGAAAGGTAAGTAAAAACTTGTCTTATACGAGTGAGTCATAGGTTTTTCCGTTAGTGTACTAATAAGTTCGAAAACAATTGGCAGACTTGACGCTGCCTTTTGGCCCTATCCCGGTTGTTTCGGCGGTAACGCACTGGAGCCCAAGTAATTTAAGTAGGAACCGGTAACCAGTCGAACGGAAAGGAGTAGATAGGTCTTCAGTACTCGTCTGTCTGCAGGCTATCTCTCCCTAGTCCCGCTGTGAATACCTTCGTGTTTGAAGAAGTACAGCACACCGGAAGCGTGAATTCACGGTACGGTGAAAACTACAATTAAGGTAAGGTTGAACCACTCTTTCTTATAAGAGAGTGGCTACACGAAAATCATTTTTAAATAATTATGTCGAAGTTTTGGTCTGCAATATTAAGAGGTCCCAAGATAGCAGGGGAGGTCTGTCCGTCATGTCCCCTGAGCAGAGTCATTGCTCTGCATAAGCCCAATGAGAAATTAATTCGCAAATGCCACTCTAAGTGGGTTGCGTGGGCAGCAAGGGATAGTTCCCTAGAATGGCCAGTAGGGGGCTCCTTTGACCCGTCCACGCTCATACAGCTAATAGCCTATTTTAAGAACAGGTATAGCAAGCCAAGGGCAAAAGACAATAAGAGGCTAGCGGACCATATACAAGTGTCCAGATGGTTCGTTATGACAGGAACATATTTAGCAGCTATTACTGGTGACGGAGAGGTGTCACCACCCCCATATGATTCACTATATGTTCGTGATTGTTTAGAGCCTGAAGAAACAGTGACTGCAGTGGGTAATTTACATACAGATCCTGCTGTACCTTCAGAAAGGGAAGGAGAACCCCAAGTAAGTCCCACAGTTCCCACAAGCACACCCCAACTCAGTACAGTTGAGATTGAAGATGACCTTTTTGAAGATGCTGTTCCTGCATTTGAGGAATACGGCATGTGGTTAGTAGACCCAGTAGAAAGCCCAGCAATTGTAGATATGCACAATTCAGCAGACACTGGAATGCCAGTAGATTCTGCACTGAGTACTATTCTTGTGCCAGAAGATTTATCACCCCCTCGTCCACCATCTCCTCCCACACCTCTTCCCTCTCCTCTTCCTTCACCTCCACCCTCACCACCACCTCCAGTATTATCACCACCTTCTGAGATTCCTGAACTGCCACCAATTCCTGAACCTTTTGACCTGTCACCCATTCCCTGCCTCCGACCTATGCCTAATTTGATTGCAGGTAGCGATGAGGATACAGAAAGTAGTGAGGAAATTGAACTAGTCACTGTAGCTTCAACTGCCGCTGGTCCTCCAGCAGCCAAAATTGCTAAATTAGATCATTCATTTTTCTATGTCACTATTTGGGTTGATTCATTTCATGGATGGACACTTGCCTTAAGCCCACAGAAGAGAGTCTGTCCTCTAGAAGGATCCCTGATTGCAATTGCACTGAACACTGTTCGGAGCGCTGGAAGCCGTAACCATGCCTCCAAATGCATGACCAGATGCATGACCTTGGGCCAGGTAGCTTCACTACTGACATCACAGTGGTATAATAAACAAAAACAGTGTCGGCGTGAAATAAACGATTTGGTGAGACAATATAATGGCCTGTTTCAAACCAGATTACGCCAAGTAATGGGGCAAGCAGAAAACATCTGGAAGAAGTGCCTTTCATGGGCCCTTGTATTCCGTTACAGGAAACCTGAGCTTTTAGAGTGCATGTCCCCAGATAAAGTGGGTTCACACCTATCAGAGAAGGTATCAGCGTATGTAGGACCTTACATTGCCACCTTAGTGAAGCTTGGACAGGACACAGTGTGAACTTAATATGAAACACAGTTTTAAATGGAACCACATTTAGTACGACCATCCTTTAGGATGATCTCCTTATTCTGAGCCTTATTTTATAGCTATTGCTTGCTTTACTGCAATATTCATTTCAGGACAAAGAAGCTAAAATAAGAATTTGCTTACCTAGGATATTTGTGTACATAAGACTAGTAAATCCTTGCCAGCCTTCCCGATGTCTGTCATGTAAGCCGGAGTGACACGCGTTGCATACAGGAACCCCCGGTATATAAAATCCTCCGGTATATAAAATCCAAAAATAGATATGTCTCTATAGACTTTGTCTGACTAATTACGTGCTGTCCCTACTACAGAAGACAGCAGCCGTGCACTGGGATCAGATGCATGTGGTCAGTCAGTTGTTATCTGATTGAGAACTTTTGTAGTGCCATCACAGATGTTTAACGCCCTAAAAGTAACAAGGTGGACAGATATAACAGGTTGCTAGGCTTCCCATGTTGATGTATTTACTGGTCTTATTGTTCAAGCTATTAAGATTTATTTGTGTTACCATTTGCAGGTATATTTTAGTGTAAGCATGTTTAGTATAAGTAAGTTAATTTTTAAACGGTACCATATAGTTTTAAGTTTTAAGTGTAAGTTCCTCTTTTCAATGTGAATGTATTTTTATTAAGGTGTTCACCAAGCGCATGCGATACCTTCCTCTTGTAACATGTTATTCCCTTTCTGCTTTAAACTGTACATTTGTGGTTAAAGAGGGATCAAGGGGGGGGGCGAGATACACCTCCCACCAAAATAAATCCCCTTTGCTCTCAACTTTACATACTGATTCTTTATTACGTTACTGACTTCACATTCCTTTAATACTGAACTTGAGTACTGACAAGAACATATACTAGTGTTAGAATTTAGAGTCTGAACTGCTGAATTATGATTCTGAGAAGAGAATTATGAATTTGAAAGGACATTTTAACTAAAGAGTCAAACTGTATCTTAACAGAAAAAAAAAGGGAAGTTGTCTCTTGCAAACCTGCAGAGTACAGCTTATCTGTTCTGCCAGCACTAGCTGTGCTACGAACGGAAGAAAGAGAAAAAAAAAAGGAGAAATAGTTTCTAGTTTAAAATGTAGCATATTTAAGTATTAGTTATTTGATATTTGAGTTCTAATTATTTTAATTATTTGATATGATACATTGACTATAAGCTCAGAACATTATTGATTAAATTTATTTAATATTATTGGTTGGAAATCTATATGTACAATATTTGTTAATTTGATATTTCAATTGTATGCTAGTATTTACTTTTCAGGTCTTCAAGGACTTCTACCTTTTCGATAGGACTTCTACCTTTTTGACAGAATTCTGAACTTTTATTTTTCATACACATTTTTGAATTTTTGGATTTTTGATTTTGGATCCACTTTTCTTTTGATACATTTTTTGATATGAATTTTGAGCTCAAAATATATGTTATCTGTTGTTCGTCCTCTGTGATGAAGACAAGGAATGTACATTTGTTGGATGAATGAGTGTATGTCAGTCCAGTGTGACATATGTTTAATGTCATGTCTGAAATACGTGTTATTTGTGGTTTAGCTTACCACAGATGACTTTTCTTTAAATGCTTAATTTGCTTTTATGCTACTTTACCATATTAGGTATCTGAAACTATTAAAGAAGCACATATCCTCATTAGGCCGTGATGAATGAAAAGTTGATACATCTCACTGAAAGCGTGAAAACAACATTTATGGGACTCACTCCATTCTTCCCATCCCTTCTATGGAAGTCTCGGCCTTAACACAGAATTCATCTTCCACTCATCATTGAACTTTACTACTCTTGCTTGATTATATTTTGCCTTTATGTTGTTGTACTCTACATTAATGCAGTTCTCATGATTGTGTGAATCTTATTGCCCTGATCAGATTAGATCCATTCCCAATTATTGTCAGCTCTTTACACAAAGACTAATTGTTATGCATTACACCACACTATGCTTTGTCGAATGCCAGTGATAATTGATTGCCATATACTCCAAGCCCATATGCCATTTTGCAAATGCCATGATTTGGATATCTACATACATCTACATACACCAACATGTTACACACCACATTAATTTAAAATACTAAAGTTTTGCTGCTATTCCCAGTTCTCTCATATCCATTATATGATTAATTAAGATGATCATTCATCCCTAGGTCCCATAGATAACTGGTTTGACTTACCATCTATGATTTCATTATTGCTTTCCACGTTATATTCATCTCCAGTTGATATACTCTGCCCTTTTTAGTCCAGACTTGTTCAGACATCTGCGTGTCAGTGAAAGACCGGCGCAGTGTGCCGCAACATAGTTTGTCATTTCAGCCTTCACACCGTTCTTAGGCAGCTCATGTGAATAGGCTGTGCAGACAAGTATGTCCTCTTCAATTCAAGTATGTTTAGTAAGTCTAAAGGTTTAATGTAGTCCCAAATGTTTATATAGTTATTCTTGGTGATTGAAGACAGAATTATGACATTCATTTGATCTCCCTATTCTTAAACATCACATTTAGTAGAGTTTGCAGATACCATCCCATTGGTTACAGAGATTTCTCATCCCTCATCCATATTGATGTCTCCTTCGACATCCTACTCCTAATTTAGATTTGAAGCATTTGTTTATATTCCCATAATGTTCAAATGCATGGTAGGCTAAGACATAAGCAATAGTACTCCCAAGCATGGTTTTGCTTCTATTAATTAATTATAACTATTGCTTCTGCTATGTCTCAAATACTCTCAAGTTACTCTCAAGTTGCTGCAGTCCGTCAACATCTAATGATGAGCATGATTGAATCCCTTTCTGAAACTAATGAATGAGATTTTCCAAGGGAAAAGATTGCATTTCCACAGAATTTGGTTTAATTGATGGGAAACACAGTTTAAAGTGGCTTACATTTCTAAGTGAGTTTGCAATGGTTAATTGTGAGAATGAGTGAAGTTTGTTATTTTAATGGCCTAAGACATCATCCTGCATTACTGTGAAGACAACTATGAACTCCTATACCATATTAAAGGAAGCCTTTCATTTATCAGCAGCAATGTTACCTCCTCAGGCTGTTATGCTTAACGATGACGGGTAAGCACCAGGTAGCAAATCATTAGGATTGCGTACCCTGGGCAACCTAAGACAGTGGCATTAACCCTGAGTAGAATGATGGATTATTGCTTCAACTATTCTAACCATTCGTTTACAATCAATAATCAATCATTAAGTAGATTTATTGATTTATATGCTGCTAATAGGACCACATTACAGAATCTTGGATCAACTGGAAGAAGGCCAGAACATTACCTGAATGAAGAATGAATATGAGATTGAATGCCAATAAAACAAAGTACAAACTGAGTATGCCTGAACAATTGTGATTATGATTGTGAATGTGAGTTATGTAAAAGGAATGATTCAACACCATAAAGAATATGGAAGCCATTTTTAACAGTCCAAAAGGTGGGTCATACTAAATTGATGCTATGACCATTACAATCCAGGAAATACAATCTCAGCCTTTCATTTGTGAATCGTTCCCAAACGATTCAAGGGGGGAATGTACATAGGCCTTAAGCCTGAATGTGTATTTCCTGATTCTGCTGGCAACATATTTCACCACCATGTGCTTTGGCAAAGCTCATTGCCGGAAGAAGGCAACACCCCAGAGACGGTGCCTGATTGGACAATAAAGCTACGTTCATAATTGGATATTAGAAGAAATTAATACACCCAGGATGTGCATCAATGTATTTCTATTGGACAATGAAAAAAGTTTAAAAGTCTCAACCCGAGCAGTCCAGAGCTGAGAAGCAAGCCTGATGCCCAGTTGCCACTGACCTGCGTCTCCAGAGAAACAACGACTTCCTCTTTCCTTGTTCCTCTTTCTAAATTGTCTATATTGTCTTTGTATTGCTATCAATAAATTTGCCTTTTAGATCATAAAGCTGTCTGAAGGTGCTATCCGAATACCAGCAGAAAACAGTTGTTGCTTATAGCCTTAGTTATTTTTTCGGATATTTTGCTGATTTTGTTTTTGAAGAACATTGCAAGATCTTGGCTTAGGTTTATGTTGGGGAGGGAGTTGTTGTTATTCACTGCAATTATATTGTTTACTAAGTTGAAGAGGGATTTCGGGTTGTTTGAAGAATTAGAGATTTTTTTGCTGTAGTATTCTTTCTTTGATTTGTTTATCAAGCTTTTATAGAGGGCAAGGTGGGTACGGTATCTTTCCAGAGTTAGTGGACATTTGTTTTTTCGCCAGTCTTTTTCTTTTCATCTTAGGGTGGCTTTTGTCTCCTTTAGTTGTGAATTGAACCAGAGGTTGCTGTTTTGTCTTTTTGATTTGATTATTTTGGTTCTTTCCGGGTTTATGGTGTTGGCTGTTTCGGTGGTGATTTGATGCCATGATTGGGTGGCATTATTTATATTGGAGACATCTATGTTTGACAGTTGTTTTTCCAGTTCGAGTTGGAGAAGGTCGGGTGAGAAAGGAGGTCTGTACCTGAATGAGAATGTTTTGTTGGTTTCATTTTTGTATATGAACACCAGTTCTTCATATATATATATGAAGAACTGGTGTTGTATGTTTCATCCTGAATTTTAGCTTTAGCTCATGGGGTACTGTAGAATCTGAGTATAGAGTTTCCTACATTTTTATGAGGACAGAATCTAAAACTGCATGTGTTTGTAAGGCCAAAGGTTGTGCTAGAATGTCTAGGATTTTTTATATTCCCATGACTTCCGTTCTTGGGGCTGGGTCTTTGCATACTGGAATGTTAAGAGCTGTTCCCATCTTTTCCATAAATTACACTATCGAGCCGATACAGAAAGAAGCGTGGGAGAACTGGCAACCACCCGCTCTCCTGACGCATGCACAGGCCAGTTATCCTGGGCGCACGATTCAGTATCGGCCTGCATGCAAATGAGGGCCCATGGTAAAAGGAGGCGCTAGGGACACTAGCACATCCCTAGCACCTCCTTTTTGACAGAAGCAGCAGCTGTCAGCAGGTTTGACAGCCGACGCTCAATTTTACCAGCGTCGTTTCTCAAACCCGCTGACAGCCACGGGTTCAGGAAATGGACGCCGGCTAAATTGAGTGTCCGTCTTCCAACCGCAAGCAGATTTTTAATTTTTTTTTTTAATTTTTTTTTATTTTTAGGGCCTCTGACTTAATATCGCTGTACTGCTTTTCTGTACACTTTCCCAGTGCCGGCAGAAATTAAAATGTGTGGCTTCACTGCACATTTTGCTTTCTGTATCATGCGGGAATGACTAATAGGCCCATCAACATGCATTTGCATGTTGCGGGCGCTATTAGTTTTGGGGGGGTTGGCTGCGTGTTTTCGACGCACTATTACCCCTTACTATATAAGGGGTAAAAATAGCGCGTCAAAACGCGCAGCCAAACGCGGGCTAACAGTGTGCTCTACCGGAGCACACTTTACTGTATCGGCCCGTATGTTATGTACTCTGGTGGAGAAGTGTGATCTGGCAGTCCTGGAGGTAGGTCATAAGGGATGCCTGTGGAGCTGCTGGGTGACTCCCCTGGAGAATGATGACCAGACCAAGATGATTGCGGAGAATGAGGGGTATTGATTCCTGCCAAGGGAACTAAAGTAAGAGGTAGTCGTTCAATAGATGTGAATCATCTTCATCCTAAAGACAAAGGTGTAGTTAGTGGTGGAGCACCAGGCAGCATATTTTCAGGTGATAAGTCAGCGGGAAGGGCAGTTGTTCTGGTTCTGGCATGAAAGAGGCAAAAAAGTTATACTATGTTCATTATTTGCAACAAGGCTTGTTGAAATCTCTGGGCTCGTATTAGTGGAGGGGCATCTTATTCTGATACTAGAATGGAGTCACATTTTATTATTGGTGGAGGATTGGAGGCCAGTGGAAGAATGGACCATATAGGTTCAGATGTCTGTAGGTGAAGTCCTTGGGTCAGAAGTTGAGAGACCAGTAGAGCTCTGGTGATGGGAGGTGGGAGGTGCAATTTGGCTTCTGCTAGAGAAGCACTACAAGCTACATATAATTGTGTAGATAGTGCCTTTAATATCTCCTGTGCATAACATTCACCTGGTTTAATTGGAAGTATTGGGAAGTGGTCTTCTTCCTTGGACTTTTTTCAGGGTTGTAGATCGTGGTGATAATGGAGAGAGGTTCGGACCATCATGTGAACTAAACTGGAGTGCTTCCACTTCTGTATACTTCAGCGGAAGTAATTCTGCTAACACCTGCATCGATATTTGCATCAAAGGTAATCTCTTATGTATCAAACTAGTTTTTGTTAGCGACATTTTCAGAGCACGTTGTGTCAAAGAATGTTCGTTGCATCATGTGTTGGTAACTTTTGTGCATTTCTTTTTAATGCCTTTGACCCTGATAATTTTTTTTAATGTACCATGCACTAATTACATCAATGCATCGTGTTAGATATTGATGTTCCATGTGTTGAATGTATCAACTCCATTTTGCACTGAGTGTCCTGATGCATCGTGTATAGAGAGCACCAATGCACTGTACATCGAGTGCTCCAGTGTATTGTTCATCAAGTGCCTCGATGTAGTTTGCTTCAATTGCCCTGGTGCCTCGTGCTATTATGGGAGCACTGAGGGAGCGGTCCCACTTGAGGGGATTGTGTGCCCTTGAGCCTCGGCACAGTCCCAGATGAATCCAAGAAGCACTGAGGGTAGGCGAGGCACGTCCCAGCATGGGTGGAAAAATAACAGTCCAACCCTCTGCCAGACCTGCATGTTTCTGGAACCAACAATCATGATGTTGGTAATGAACAGTCCTCTGACTGTTCCCGGCCCTTTCGGACCTGCCGCTGGAATGGCAAGAAGCAGCAGGCCGGACTCTGGACGAGGGCAGACGAAGGCTCAGGACAAGGCACTGGAAACGAAGACACTGGAAGAAGGCACTGAAGACAAGGACTCAAACGAGGCAAGGTTCAAGGTATTCAAGGAATTCAGGCAAGGATTCAGAAGCAAGTGAAGTACTGGGTTGAGCCCTACCACGCAGCGCGCCCTACACAGCCCACCATAAATGGGCAGACCCAATGGGCTGGTCACAGACCATGTTAGAATGCAAAGCAGGCTCCAAACAAGGTGTGGAATAGCTGAAGCTGGAACATGGCGAAGATACTGAAGAGGCCTCACCGGGGCGCGCCCTACACAGCCGCCAGTGGCTGGTTGCGGACCACGCTAGGACGCAGCAGGTTCGAACAGCGTCTTTGGCATGGACGGAGCAAGCTCAAGTATCCGAGGGCGAGATAGAGTTCAAAACACAGGACCAAGACGGAACTTGGCTTCAGGCAAGGATACAGGACCAAGACGGGCTTGGCTTCAGGCTGGAGGGTCCCTCCGGAGGCTTGAGCTGCGAACATGAAGAAGGATGGCGAAGAGGAACCAAGGGTAGCGGGCATCAGAACAGGATCATGGACATCAGGAATGGAACTGGAACATGAACATCGGGAACAGGTAACACAGGACATGGAGCTCCAGTGAAGAACATGGACCTGACAGAGCACTGGAAGGCAAGACTTCCAGGAGCAGGAAACTCCGATGCAAGGCAAGGCAGAACTGAAAGTGAAGCCCTTTTATAGGCTAGAAAGCAGGCAACTCCCTGGGAGGAGTTCCGATGGGCCACACCTGGCTGGCCCTATAAGTATAGAGAGAAGCTGTGGGCCGACCCCTTAGAGAGAAGGACGGGGCCCAAACCAGAAAGTCCAAGCTGAGACTGGAGCAGGCCTCAGGAAGCCCCAATGACATCAAAGGCCTCCCAGGCCATGGAGCAAAATCCGGAAAGCCAGTTCATGCAAGGCCCCGGCTTTGGAGCGGCCTCCAGAGAAAGGTGAGAGGCCTCCCGTGGCTCCAGCTACGGGAGGAATCGTAACACGTGCATCAAGTGTCCCAATGCAATATGCGTCAGTTGGTCCGATAAAGACTTTTTTGGTTGATGCATCAATTTGTTTTTGGTACTTTTACACTCCATGCACTGAGTGTCTTAAAAGTCCCAGTGCATCTCCTTGTGCAGTTGTTTTTTCTCAATGTTGCATCGATGCTTTTTTTCTTTTTCTATGGAACTGAGACAGATTGCATAGAGTGCGTAGAGGAGTCTCAGTGCTTTGCCTTGCTAGGCACTGTGGACTGGGGCCACTTCGGGCTCAATGCCTAGCAGGCTGTCCAATCTGGGTCATCTCAGTTTGAGGAAGTAACTCTAGAAGATCTGCTATGGCTACTGTTTGATGATGGAGAAGAATGGTGACTTCTAGAAGCAGCTCTGTTCTTATTGCCAGTTCTTAAACTAGTTATTTTTGCAGCCCTGGATCTTTGGGACCTAGGAGACATCCATTCACATGCAAATCATTTGGACTGGTCCTAAGCAGCAATAGCAGAGGTCATGTCCATGCATCTTGGACATTATTTGTCCACAGACACAGGCCTGGAAGCCACTGATAGTTTTCTTTGACATCATCTGGAATCTTCTGAGGAAAATTCTTAGACTTCAAGGTTTTGTTATTTTAAAGTTGTAGTTAGCACCAAAAATTGCTATCGTGTGCTAGAGAATAGTGAGTAATGAGAATATTATCAACTAAGGAGAAAGAAGTTGAGAGAAAGAGATAAAGAAAACCGTCTATGCAAAGCACAGAAGAAAACAGACTGTGAAAACTCTGAGACAATGTCCTTCAGGGAATTCCCGCACATGCTCAGTAGAGCTCAATGGTCTACTAGCTTGGAGAGACAGTTTTGTCCTGTGCCACCTGATGACATTACCCACAGATCATATCTAATTCAGCCCTGCTTACTTGATGGGGGGAAAAAAGTGCTCATGTTTTGGTTGACTGGGCATTTGTGTGCATTTCTATTGTCAAAATGGAGGGTAACAATGAAGCATGGTTTTGCCTTCTCCTACATGTTCAAAATCTCCTTGTTCAGGCCATGATAAAAAAATGTTCTTTCATGCCTGCACTGCATTCTAATAACTGTCAACATTCTAATTTACTGATATTCATAATGCTAAGAGTGCTAAGTAAGTAGAGTTTAAAAAAAATCTAATATTTCATCAAGAAATAAATTAAAAGGGTGAATCAGTTGGTCTAAATGGAAACATGAATAATCTAAATAATATCTTTTAGCTAGCGCGGATGTTTTAAATTGCATTTCTAATTCCACCTGGCTCAGATTTGCACAGCTTGCCAAGTGGTAGACAGGCTGGAAAATTTCTTCTAAGTAGATCTCCCACCTAACCTATGGCCTTTGCTAATAATTTTATAGCACAAACCCCGGGACTCATCATTCCACTACAAATATAGTGATGGCCCACGAAAAAAAAAAGGGGGTGGGGGAGCGATAGTGTGCAGCCGGCCGCATTGTGGCAGTGAGTTTTCGTCACTGCAGTTGTGGCTGGGCTGCACACTTTCACCCCCATAACGCATCTCAGTCAAAGCAGGAAGCTAGTCTGTTTCACCAATTTATTACCATATGCTAGCTGACATGTCTACAAATTGTTGCCTCCCTTCCTCCCTACCTGTCTAGTTGACATGTCAGCATTGTTGCTGACACCTCCCTAGGCCTCATACAGAAAGCATCCATTGACTAGAAAGACCCAGAACCTTATTTTCAAAAAATGTTTTGCCATAGGTGTGACATAAGAAAAGCCCTTTGTAAATAAGACTTCATAATGTTATTCAGCTCAACCCATAGAGCAATCTGCTGTCATTAGCTACACTGGTCTGACCTGAGGAAGGGAGTGCGAGCTCCACAAAGCTAGTCAAGAAATGCATTAAGTTAATTCAGTATAAAAGCATCACCTTCCATTTGTTTTTATTTGTTAACCTTTATTTCCATGCATTCAAGTGGACTAACCCAGTAACCACACTTTAGCAGCCACACTATCACTCTGTGTAGGGATTAAAAAAACCAACATTTCCCTAAGGATGCAGCAAATCATATTTTAATATTGGTTTTGCTTACCGTTGGCCATTATTGGATACTACATTATTGTAATGTTGACTTTAAAAATATATGATTACACATATTACTAAATGGGAATTAAATTCTAATTATATTCTATCTCCAAAAGAAGAAACTAGACAGCTGTTTTCTTCAAATTCTAATTACTGACAATTACAGTTTAGTGGCTATAAAAATGGTTATGGGTCTATAATTTGTGCATCTGCATTTACTGTATGTAGCATAAGGACATGAACACAGTACTTCAAGTTAAGTGTTTAATTATATCATCTTACCTTCCTCTGCCTACCTCGGCAATTTTTTTTTTTCATCTTATGTTGTTAACTCTAAATTGTCAAAGAACTGTTTATTCCTAGGTCCAGGCACTGCAGTCCTTCTGTATTAGCACCAGCAAAGTGGTAGAGAGATTCCAAGTGAAACAGATAACATTTACAATAAATAGACTCAGGATTCAGAGTTTTTAAGATTTTGTTAGCTTCTCTGGGATCAGTTCACTCATTTAGAGGCAAGGAAGCTTAGGTGAATATCTCATTTGCAATCCTGAATTTCGAAAACAACTTTTCAGAAGCCAAATTGAGACAAACAGACTGATAAAGATCATGGGCAGGGCAATTTTCAAAGCCATTTATGTGGCTAAATTGTGTCTGAAAATTGCCTTCCCTCCTTGTAACTAAAAGTGCCTTGTTCCATGAGGCATGTTTAGGTAGGGTTAACACATGTAGATTGAATTTTCAAATTTACGTGGGTTATTTTTTATGAAAAAAAGTACCCACACAAAACAGGTGCAAATGTTCACAAGAACTTTCTACATATGGCAAGTTTCAAAGCAAATGTAGGCGCTTACTTTCACTTTGGAAGATGGTGTACAGTCTACGGATAAGTAGTCACAGATTTTGTCTCCACGTGGACAATTTGAAAAGTGCTTCTATAAAGTGGGATATTTTTACAGGATCCTATGTGTGGCAGAATGCATTATCTGCCTCATTAAAATATCAATGAGGGTCATTATTCATTTTCAGACATGCAAAATTGTTCTGTTGATACCAGCAACATTTGAAATCGGGTAGAGGAAGCACATGGGACATGCTTAAAAGTGATATCAGAGGATCTAAAGGAAGGATGCCCAAAAGCTGACAACTTACATCACAATTCTGCCTCATTTAAATATAGTAAGTGTTGCTTACCTGTAACAAGTGTTCTCACAGGACAGCAGGATGTTAGTCCTCACATATGGGTGGCATCATCAGGATGGAGCCCCATATGTGAGGACTACCATCCTGCTTGTCCCGTGAGAACCTCTCTTACACACTTACATGGTCTTCCATCATAGGATATAATGGGGAAAAGGTAGCATCAAAGTACATATAGGAAATGCCTTGTTAAGAGTCCAAAAACATCCACATTGGTTTAATAAGATAAACTGCATGAAGAAATGCTGGCAGAGTCAGCATGTGTAAAATCATTACAAAACAAGTAACCTTTCCCTTGCATCAAAGAATGAGAAGTGCTCTGCTCATTAGTGCATAGCATTAGTCCTTCAGCTGGTAAAGCAGACCTATCCCTTACACAGGGCATTCAGTATTCAACTCCTGTATTGTTTTCATTATTTTTATTTTAGGATTCATATAGTGACCTAAATCTGGGTCCTATACAACAAATTACATACAGGTATAAATCCCTGACTTAAAAAGATTAATTTTAAGTGGTTACCTGAGGCAACAGGAGGCAAAGTGACTTGCTCAAGGTCACAAGGAATGTCCATAAGAGACGCAAGATTTGAATGTGCTGCTCACAACAGCATTGAGCACATCAACACAGGACAACAAAGGTAGGGGCAGTAGGATATGGAGCCTCATCTGTCCAATAGAAGGATTCCATTTCTGTCATATATACCCTACCCAGCAATCATGTCATCATACAGGATGCTCTGCCTTCATATATGTCACTTCTGCCAGGAGCCTTGGACTTTACCCAATACATTCATCACCCTATGTGTTCAGAGGCAATGCTTCACTATAATGCAGAGGTAGCCAACTCTGGTCCTTGAAAGCCACAAACAGACCAGGTTTTCAGGATACCCACAATGACTATCGATGAGATAGATTTGCATGTACTTACAGGCTTCTTTTATGTTCAACCATGGATTGTAGTGAGCAGTGTGTCACAAATATGAGCATTGTCCATCGGGAGTGTCAAGATGGGGAAAAAAGTTGAGAACTACTGTTTTAGGACATATAGATGAAGGAATATTTTAGGATATACAGAAATACAAGTTATTTAATTCACAGCATATACTGTTGTGCTGAGAGGAGGGAGGGTTTCATTTTTATTTTGTTCTCCTGGTGGGGATTTTCATTCCTTTTTGTTTTGATTTTTTTTATTTTCATTTTGTTTTGTGTTTTTTTTTTTTAAAAGGACATTTTGTTAAAAAAAAAAAGACAATAACAGTGTGTGTGTGTGTGTGTGTGTGTGTGTGTGTCTTGTCTATGAAGACCCAGGTAAATGCAGTAGTAAAATCTACTTTCTTTAAACTTCTCTCATTAAGAAGGCTAAAACTTTTGCTTGAAGCTTCAGATTTTCATACTGTGCTGTACAGCCTTGATATTTAATGGGTTTGATTACTGTAGCCCCTTTATCTTGGCCTGCCGGCATATGTAGTACATTCACTACAGATTGCACAGAATTCTCAGCACAAATTCTAACCAGTACAAATAATACTGGATAACATATCTCGCCAGCACTATCAAACTTGCAGTGGATCCCAATTCTTGCTAGAATAAATTATAAAGTGGCAGCAATTATCTTTAAGCTGTTTGAAAACAATTTCCAGTTGTCTAACGCACTGGTCAAGATTTATTGTCCATACCAGCCACTTCGCTCATTGAGTGCCTGGCTTTTCGTTGTACTTTCTTTTAAATTGATTCATTAAGAGAAGATGTGAACGAGCGTTTTTTATTGCAGGGCCAGTATTAAGGAACTCGTTACCCAAGCAGCTCAGGAACTCCAACTATGTAAAATCTTTTAAGAAACTTTTAAAAACCTATTTCTTTTAATGTTCTTTTAGCTCATGAGTAAAAGGCGTTACATAGGCTTCCCAAAATAAGATATATGCTACAGTACTTACCTATCACAAGCCTGAAGGATTGGATAGGATCTTGATTGATTGTCGAGGGTTTTATTTGTTAGTTTTTACAATTAAAGATTGGACAGGCTCTTGACTAATTGTCATATTTTTGAAATGTCATTTTAGACATGTAATGTCTTGTTTAATTGTTTTATTTTCTTTTAAATGATATTTTCTTTTATGGATGTTTTCATTGTAAACTGCTTTGAACTATGACTAAATGGATATAATATCTTATAAAATAGCAAATTTAATGCTTAACTGTTAGACCTGCCATGGAATGCTCATAGATCGCCCTTTTTTTTCGTGTAAATGTGCATTTGAAGCCTAAAGTTTGTACGTATGTTTGATGTTTATAAAACAGTTATTTTGCAAGGAGTGAGGGAGCATTGTCGTGTCAATGTCCACAGGCCAACAGCAGAGGCCTAGAGGTTTGCTGCTGCTTGGCACCAGGCAGCCTTCCACAGACTGGCTGGCACCCCCTGTACTGGCAGGCTTGGGGATCTGTATAATATGTGAAAGGTAAGGATAAGCTTACAGGTGGTATCCAGATCCTGAAGGCAGCCCACTATGTGGAAGGCTGTCTGGTCCCAAACATCAGCAGCAGCCCTCTAGGCCCTCTGCTCTTCGACTGTGTACATTCTCGACAAGACATTACTCCCTCACTCCTCCTCCCTAGTTGCCACACAGCAGATGACACTCTGTTCCAACAGTCACCAAGTACACATCAGTGTCGAAGGGAAAAGGATGGTTAGTGTACAAGTGAAGCGCTGAAAGTGCTAAGCAAAACCTGTCTACAGCAGATATGGCGGCACCACCTCTATGTATGCACAGGAAAGCTATAGACCTACATTGGTAGAAAGAAGGTAGCCCTACCCTGCCAGCGTATACAGAGGACAGAGTAAGTATTCAATGATATGGCCTGGGGTGGCAGCTTCTATGTCTACTGTGCATGATATGATCAAGCGAGAGGAGGCTAAGGAGGCCAGTGACTGGAAAAAGACAAATAGGACTGCCACCAGGCCGCAGGCACCCGCCAACCAAGCCAATCCCACACACATACATAATCCCCTGCACCAGGTATTTCACTACATGCTGCCATTAAACCCTCATCCAAACCATTCATCTGAATCAGCTCAATATCAATGTCATTAGGTGGTCCTTGCCACTCCACATTCCTGCCATCTCAGCATACCCACATTCAGTGGACAGTTTCTTAACACTCACTTCCTTCCTCCCTAAAGTGGCAAGCCTAAGTGACAGCTTAAGCTCTGGGTAGCCTGCACACCCCCAAATAACTGGACTATTAGGCCCACTCCAAGTACTAGGTGAAAAAGCCTCTGTGGTGGGGGTTGTATGGAGTGCACTAGAGGCAAATGTCAACTAATATAAGACTGCATATTTGAAGTGTGACGAGGTCAAGTTTCACATCTCCGCCCCTCTCTCAATGCTAGGTATAAACAGTGAATGGATTAGGGTAAATTTTAGAGTACAAGGCCTGAGGCCATGCATACTAAACTGCAGCCCATACTGTCAACTCTCAGAGGCACCCCTTCTCAAGAGGGGAAACACTCAATCCCTGCTGCTCAATAGTAGTGTGTGCAAAATGAATGCACACACACTGCCTGCTCTGGGGTATAAATTGCTGTGGTAAGGGAGGGACCTCCTAGTGCAACAGCACCCACAGAGACAGAGATTGACAGATTGACAGAGAGTAACACAGCACATCACTCACCGAGTCACACACTGACACACTTATCTTTTGAGTACGGACTATCTGCCGCACTTTGTGCCCCTACACATGGGCAATGCATATGTTCCTGGAATGTTTGTCAAACATTGATGTGTGTGACAGCTTGTCCATAACTGCTAATGAGGTATTGCTATTCCTTCCTTGGCAATGATTATGCATACCTGGTCGCATAAAACACATCTGTCAGAGGCATATATGACACCTACTTTGTTGGAAGTACTGACATGGGCCCCTAAAGGCCTTAGGAATAACTTTCTTTAAAATGTAGATAGACAATTAATTAACTTGTTACAACAAATTAAGAAACAATACAAATCATTTCATTTATTTAGCAGATTTAATTTACTGTCTTTCTAAAATGTTCAGGGCAGTCTACAAAAAATAAAAGTATAAATAGTATATAAAATCTAATAATATAAACATTAAAGTAATATAAAACAAAATAAAAGGACAAAATTTAAAAATATTTATTTAAGTTATTTTTATGCCATCCTATAACTTATAGCTCTAAGTGTCTTACAAAAACTAAAACATTCATAATCAAACCACAAAAATTAAAACCATCAATAAAAACAATAAAGTAAGAAGATGGTGGTATGAATGCTCTGCGAACTCCATCTGCCAGGTTGAACTTCATCTAATTCTGATTACCTGTTGCTATGTCTCCAAAAAGAAAGGGAAAGGTTAGAGTCTTTCCCTTCGAGGCCTGTCCACTCTTTGGGCAGCATTCATTCACAGAGTTTGTGGTTCCTGCAGCGAAAGAAGGGGCTGTGGAGGTCCCAATGGGTGATTTTGGTGAGGGAGTGCTGCTTTTGCTCAGGGAGGAGATGTTGTTCAGCTCCTAAGAAACTAATTTGCCACCAGTGTTGTGGAGCTCTCCCATCATGGCAACTGCGGTGACGGATGAGGAGGTCATTGAGCCAGCATCTGCTTTGGTAGGAGTCGCCGCTGGCTGTTGGCTCTTTGGCTATTTCATCATTGGCAGCAGAGAGTTTTGGGCAGGCAGTTGCTAGCATTACCCTCTCGTTGAGAGATCTGCACATGTACGCTGAAGAGTGTTGAAGAGTGCTGCTTCATCAACACTAGAATTGGCTCCAAGTGAACCCTTCATCCTGCCTCCTGTCTGGTGGTTGTAATGTTAGTGGCTATTTGGGATTTAATGGCCAGCTTTGCTTTGTCTTTTACTGCCTGTTCTGGTAAGGTAAATTAAACTTCCTCTAAATTGGAAGCTCTTACACGGGATAATTCTATTAAATATCAAGCTTCCTTGGGGAAGATTAATATCTTGGAAACTGATGTTAAACAGTTACAGTCTGTTAATGCTACTTTAATCAAGAAATGAGAAAGCTTGTCGAGGGCAATGGAACATATAAAGAATAACTAGACACATTTACATTTAAGATTTCAAAATTTTCTTCACTTTGTGGGTGAACAATCTAGAGTAATTTTGAGGAAATATTTGACAGAAATTTTGCATATTCCTTCTGATAAGGTTCCACCAATTTAATAAGCTGTATTTTTTGCCTTTTCATTCTTCTTTTACTCAGGAAGTGGGTGCTCATTCTTCTATAGATTTTGATAACTTGACTGCTATGTTGGAATCTTCTTCTCAAGAAATGTTTGAAAGAACCACATTATTGATCTCTTTCATTAATGAACATGTTGTTAGTGACATTATGAAATGTTACTTTAAAATTTTGAATGTTTCTTTTTATGGTCAAGTAGTCAAGGTCTTTCCTGATATGGCAAGGGTGTATCAAGAAAGAAGAAAAGGCTTCTTGGCCATCAGGAAGTTAGGGCTCTCGGAGCTTCCTTCCTATGCAAATGAGTTGTGAAAAGAGCAGACTGTTACACTTTCTTCATACCAGAACTTCATGCTTTCCTAGATTCTAAGCAGTCTATTGGACTTTCATCAAATTAGATTGAGTGTCTAAGGTCTGTAAATTGTAATACTGTAGGTTTATTCACATAATTGCTGTTTCTTGTAAGATATTTCTTTCTGTTTTTCCCCTTTTTTTCTACTTTCCCTCACAATTTTTGTGGTCATCAAGTTGAGATCTGAGATAATATAGGTAAACAGTTTTGTTTAGTTTTGCTATGGTTGGGTATTGTTACCACAATGAAGTAAAAATGAAGACCCACATGCATTTGCCGGCGTGAGCACATGGATGTAGTGATTTTATAACACACGTGTGTTATAAAATCAGCTATATGTGCATACGTGTGTGCATGATTTATATTGATGCACACATCTGCATGCATATGGTGACTTGAGTGTCTAAGTGGGGGAAAGTTTAGTAAATACGTGCACCAATGCAATTACCTGTTTCCCCAGTTTGTCCCCAGTTCAGCCCAGTAAAGGAGAAGACTTCCTAAACCCCTTAGCAAACTTTCCTCCCTTTAACCCTATTAGCCCTAAGCCTTAAAATCCCACTGACTAGCCTATTTTTTTTGTTACATTACTTACATGCCGTCCATAGCAGAGGTAAAGTTACACAGTAGGGGACCCCGGCGTGAGCTTGTGCACATAAGCACTTACACACAGACTTCATGGTGCAGTTCCAACCAGCCCATGTCCCGCCCATGCCCCACCCAGACCACATCTACACCACTCCCCTTTCGGTGAAATATTTTTTACACGCGTACCCACATGAGTTTTAAAATTCACATAGAGTGTGCCACGCTCAGTCACTCGCATTATCTCCCAGCTTCGGTGCACATAGGGGTTTTAAAATCTACCAGTATATTTTTTTATTGTATGTGATCTCATTGTTTACTGAGCAAAGATGATTTTTTGTATTTTGATAAAAATACAATAAATATAAAGTTAAAAAAACACAATAAAGTCAAATTCTGAAATAAAGAGTTTCTCATTCCACTTTCCTTCTGCTCAACCATAGTCGGCAAATGCCAGCTAAAACAGGAAGATCTTCAACATTTTCCTAAAAGATGCTGGACAAGATGCCAATTGTATTGCCTCCAGTATAGAGCTCCAAAATTCAGGAGCTGCAACTGAGAATGATCTCGCCTCGGTCTCCACAAGACGTGCATGGCATACAGATGACACATCAAGTAGGTCCCTCTGAGTAGATATCAAAGTTCTTGATGGATTATAAATCCTTAACATCAAGTTCATCCAAAGTAGAGCTTCAGAATTAGTCATTTTATGGAGAAGAAAGGCCACTTTATATTGAGCTCTCTCCTTAACCAGAAGCCAATATAACTCCTTTAAAGTAGAGTAGATATTTTAGCCCAGTTATTAGAAAGGTTGTGGAATTCACAGCAACTGTAAAGCATGACGAACATGAACAGATAAACCAACATAACGTGCATTACTATAGTCTAAGCTAGGCAAAATCATGGCCTGAACTACTGAATGAAAATCCTGTTTATTAAGTAAGTACTTCAAAGTCCTCAGCAAAAGAAGTTTAATGTAACCAGCTTTAATAACAGAAGAAATCTGTGAAGACAGTGAAAGTTCATCATAAAGGATAACGCCTAAACTTCTGACTTTTCTAACAACTGGAATCTTACAGTTGCTAAAAATAAAAAAAATGAGGGAACATTATCAACTGGTCCTAGTGGATCTCTCAAGCCACATTTCTCCTGTTTTACCCACTTTTAGGTTTAGCCATTATGTCCCAACCACTGTTTAATTGCTTAGGCATATGGAAACCACCCTCAAGATATGCAATCAAGGTGAAGAATAAGAAATGAAAAATTGATGTCATTGGCATAATTGCGGTAACCCGCATGGAGCCCAGCCAAGAACTCACAGAGTGGGGTCATGTACATATTAAAGAGTGTGGCTGTTAGGACCGAGCCCTGGGGAACTCCAATTCTTATTTCATACCAATCTGAAGAAGTTGAGCCAATGGTGATACTAGGGGCTCTGTTAGAAAGATAAGAACTAAACCAAATGAAAATGGAATCAGAAAGCACTTAAAGTAAAATGTTGCCAAAAAAAAGTGTTTTACAATTAAAATATAAATTTGGTACAAAAGTTTTTAGCATTTTTATTAGAAAAGGACAAGCCTCGGGGACAAGACGGCCGCCGATTGAGCACACGTAAGAATCCCTCTCCCTGGCTCTCTCCAGAATTTTAATTTCCTTGTGCGAGATGCCTCACACTAAACCTTTAGCCAGATTAAGGGAGAATGTTACCAGCTCTCCCGTATCTGGTTTAGCCCAGCCGCGGATTCAGGAGTTCTTTGTGCTGATGCCAGTTTTAACTCCCGGAGAGATGGCTGCTGCAGCAGAGGACACAGAGCGGAAGTCTCTGGTGCAGGCCAATGAGATCTCCCAAAGCCCGGGAGCGCCGGCCACACTATCTCCTTCTCGGTATGGTCCCGCGATTGCAACGGACCGAACAGAGGAACTGCATGGAGTCCCGAGTGGGCCGGGTGACAGCCTTGAAGAGGATGAGTTTTCCATCATGGATAACATGAGAGAGGAAGTTGCAGCTGGGGCACACAAGCTCCCCATGAATGAAGATCCTGTTGCTGCTGTTACTTCATTTCCAACCTTAGCAAATGCTGGGCCCGACGCCTCGAATAGAGCTGTGCCTGGAGGAGAGATCATCAAGGCCCAGGTTGGTAAACTCTGTCTTTCAAAACCCCCTGTTATAACGCTGGATACTTTATGGAATGCTCTGGTTAATTTGGAAGCATTGATTGGTGGGTTAACTTCTGCAGTTATGGACACTAACAAATGTCTCCAGGACAATTCTAGTAAAATAATGATGCAAGAAACAAAGAAAAAGAACCTAGATTCACGAGTGGATACGTTGGATCAGGTACAGAAACAATTAATACAATTTGAAATAATCTCTTCTAAGAAGATAGAGAACATTGAGAATGGGATGCGTCTCTTAACTTGAGAGTTCTCTATTTTACTATTGTTAAGAAGATTGCTCTGATAAAATTATTTTGGAATTATGTTTCTCAGAATCTCAAGGTTCCTACTTCTGTAATGCCCATCCTAACTAAGGCATACTATTTGCCTCAAGCTCAAAATGAGGATGTTCCTAGAGATGAAACATTTTTGGAATTGTCAATAGATTTAATTAATTTACTTCAAGATTCCTTAACAAAGGAGATTAAACATCAGGGAACTCTACTGGTGACTTTCGCTTTCCCAGCAGATCGCGACATTACTCTGCGTTTTTCCTGCGCAATCGAACAATGCTGTTTTACGGCCAGACGCTCTGCATGTATCCAGACTTAACCAGGGTTATACAACTTTGCCGTAAGAAGTTTCTCACCATCTGTTCAGAGGTTATAACTAAAGGGGGTCATTTCTTGCTCCGTTATCCCTGTAAATGTTCTGTTAAAATTAATAATGCTAATTACCTTTTTTTTTAACCATCTCAACTAGGGCTCTTCTTGACTCTCTGTCCTGAAATGGGCCTGCTAAAATAGTATCTGGCTGTCTTCTCAGTATCTTCTTTTTTCTTTTTATTTCCTTTTTTCCATTCCCTTTGTCCCCCATCATTTTCCTCTGTATTATATGAGGTAGATACATTTTTTGTGTTATTCTTTTTGCCATCATATATGATGTGTAAATGATTATTTCCTATTTTTATTTCTGTATACCTCATTATTCTGTGCAAAAGATTCTTGTATGTAAAACAAACTGCATAAATAAAAAGAAAAAAAAAAAAAAGAAAAGGACAAGCCTTTCAATTAAGATATAAAATAGTTGAAATTCCTTGGCCTTATGTTCTCAAGTTCAGCACAAAGGTAAGCAGTTGAGGCTCAGGAAAAAAACGTCAGCACTGAAGTAGTAGTAGTAGCGAAGTTTGTAGGAAGATGAGGAAGAAGTAAGCTGTTGTTGCCTCTTCTACAATCACATCTCCTTGTGATTAATGTAGTTTATAATATGCATGGTCAATATTTTGTAGTTTCTAATCACAAAAGTTCCTCAAAAGTCTATGCTGCCTCTTTTCTTTTTAAAATATGTTTAATTATCTCCTAAACATCTTCAACAGATCCTCTGTTTATATAAATAGCCTTTTGCAATGTCAGCCAAAGGCATTAAGAAGATCAATACAATTCTAAACTGGCAAATTACTGCCAAGCTGACTTTGCTCCAAATGGCTCCATCCACAAAAATATTATGACAATCAACTTCTGCAAAAAACAAAGATCAATGAATTAGTTCAGACAGTACTGGCCAGAATAAAGCAGTTGCTAGGTACTACACTTTATTAAGTGTAGAAAAAAAAATAAAGTGATTTTTCCTTTAAATCTTACACTTAAAATTCTGTTATTAAAGCTTCAGAAACATTGGCACCAGTCATAAACCTGAAACTTGTCAGAATAGTGTTAAACTATTCTTAGGTACTCCCAAAACATGTATTTGCATGCCACTACCAATTTGCTGTATGAAATCATTGCAACATATGGTGGCAAGAAACAGTTTACAAATTGATGTCAAAACAAAATCATCACTGAATAGCTTATTGCGTTGGAGTCGCTCCTATATTTCATTGCTGTGCAAACACCATCTTACCATTACTCACTGTTCAGAAAAAAAATCCATGGTCTGTTGGTGTATATTTTAAATTGCTATGCGAAAATAAAATGCAGTGTGAAAAGAAAATGGCATGCATGATACCCGGATAAAATGAACTGGTTGACAGTTTCCCTCCTTTGCCCAGTTAAAGGCATCTGCTTTCTTTCATAGCACTGTTAGCTGGGTTTAACAGGAGATGTTTCCAGTGCACATAACACATTTATTCATTACATTTTTAAATGTATGTGCACGTTTTGCCCTCTCCCCATCCCTTCTCCATCCCTCCCCCTCCCTTTTGACCACCTGCACAATTAAGAGGTGCAAAGAGGGAGGGTAACTTTGAAAGGGCGTGTGGAGCACATTGATGCAATTTTATAACATACGCATGCACATGTTATGAAATAGCCTTGGCGTGCATATGTGTGTACCTAATTTTGCAAGTAGGTGCGCCCAGCCACATAAATCAGGTTTCGCCACATAAGTCAGAGAATTTTATAACTGGTGCACATCCACGCCAAGACTAATTTCAACAGTTCATCCACCAGTTCACCCAGTGTAGAGCTAGGACCTCCCAATCCCCTTGGTTTATTAGCCTATATTCTCCCCAGTTACCCTAGACCCTTTAAACCCCTCAGAATTGGCTTTTTGTTTGTTTTTTACACTTACAACTCCTCCATAGCAGAAGTAAAGTTACGTGACACTAGTCCTGAGCGCAGGCTTAGATACATAAGTACTTGCACACACATTTCTTGCCCCCGCCCTGGAATGCCTATGCCCCGCCCACACTAGGCCCCTTTTTGATTTTGAATGAAATGGGCATGCAGCAGGAGATATGTGCGCATGTAGGTGGCTTTTAAAATATGGCAGGCACGTGTAAGCCCTACGTGCGCCCACATCTCCCAATTTTGACACGCACTGGACTTTTAAAATTCACCTTTAAGTGAGCAATTTTGGCATGCAAACTTAGAGGTGCTAATTTTTGAAGAGAAACAGCGCAAGTAACTTGCCTTTAAAAATGTACAACTATGTACAGAGGCCGAAAGTGCCACTGCAAACAACTTAAGCTATTCAAAATGAACTCCTATGAGTGCAAAATAACAGAGAAATCCAGAATGAAAGTCTAAAATAAAGTCAGCGGAACTAATGCCACAATGCCAAAAATATTACTTTTATTAACAAAATTATCCCATAGAATCTAAGAGCTGTTTGTAGTTTTCCCGATCATGATCAAAAAGTGAAATGTTAATCTTACCAAGACCAATCACTTGAGACAAGAGAAACCAAAAAGAATAATGTTTCTATGACACTTGAGACACACAGGTCTAGTTAAACATATTTCTTAAGACCAGACCTTGTTTACAAAGAGGTAACAGCAAGACTGATGGTGGCTATACAGAACTGGTAACTCGGGTCACTCAATCATTCACCTCAATTTTCTAGCAATATTGTTCCATACCACATTAAACCATAATAACTTGTCTTGAAAGTTTTTGAAACAAATGAACCAAAGAAATCCAAAGTTCAAAATCCAAAAACTTGTGTTTCAACTCTAAAATGCAAACAGTGCCCCAAAAGTGCTGCTTTAATGGCCATAAAAACATCAAAAAACTATGTAGTTTGCCCCAGACAGAATTTTAAAGACCATCAATCTTTCTCTACTATTTTAACACCCCCATCTCTGTACCTACTGTCATGACATCTCTGGTTCAATTAACCTATAATGTTCAAATCAGAACAACGGACTTGGCAAGTGTTGGTTTTTTTTTAAGTAACTGTTAACTTCTGACATTGTATCATTAATATTTCCTCTAGCAAAACAACAAACTAATGATCCCATTAAAGATTTTTTTTTAAAAAAAGAATAAATACCCTTGGCTTTGTCAAAGAAAACATCCACGATTGATACTAACCTTTTGGCTCTCGTGAAACATGTGCATTATCAAGTTTTGCTACTGCTGGGAAAAAAGCATAGAAATTCAATGTCATCCTGAGCAATTGAAATCTGTCTTGAAAAACTCTGACACTACCTGACTGGTGTGAATAAGGCCAACTTGAAGCTAATCTTGCCAGCTTAAAGGATTCAAGAAATTGACCATGGTTGCACTAATGACTAGGCCTCATTAGGAAGAATAACAACCAAAATGGAATACTGCACTCAAAGTCCTATTTATGGATGAACATTAAGTACACATGTGACCTATCTAGTTTGAAAATGTTTCATATTTCTTAAAAATGATCATGCAGGGCCAGCTCAGTGCCCAAGTGGTGGTGGTGCTGTATGCCGCCATGCACGAGAGCTAGACTTGATTCCCAAAACCTGGCTGATACCCACTGAGATGGCAGGAGCAGGGTGCAGGGTCGATGCAGATGAAGTTACGTGAATCTTTGCCCTTGCATGAGGGCAAGGGGTGAGATTTAGGAAGGACCCGTCACTGCAATGGTGGAGTCATAAAGAGAGAAGGGAAATGTAATAAAACTGAGGGGAAAGCTCAGTTAGTTGCAAAGGAAGGCTCATCATGACACTTTTTTGATCCAGTTAGGGCAGGTTCTGATTGAGCCAGAAACTCAAAAAGCATGAAGAAGCGGTCAGTCCAAAACTAAATGGATAAAAATAATTTTCTAGTCAAGGTGGTGGAAGCCTAATTTCCTCTCAGAAGGAAGCCAAAAGTCTACGGAATATTTTCTAACTGTAGCCAGGCAGGGAAACATTATAAACAAAAAAATCTCAGAGGAAATATAAAGAAAAAAGTCAGCAACCCCAACATGACCTCCAGATGTGGGTAAAACAGTGCTTTGCCTGCGCAAACGGGGACTTTGACGCCTATATCTGCAGGAAAAATGTCTGTGTAGCGCAAGTATATGCAAACTTTTATCTGCAGATAGGACAAGCATGCCTGGCAGTGGAGTCTGGGCGGGGTTAGCACTAATGCGTATACTTTTTAAATTTTAAAAAATACATACATTTCTGAGGGAAGACTATCTGCAAAAATGGCAAGTGCAGCTTTGTGCGTGTACTTTCTCCGACTCAATTTTCAAAGGGAACATTTCTCTTTCAAAAAATTGGTATAAATTCTGCGGGTGAAAAGTATCCCTAATCTTTATACTGCTGTGCCCAACTTTCAAACCTATTCACGGAGCAGTATTTGCGTGCGCAAGTGGACGCGCAGTGATTAATGCTAGTATTTTATACAATGCGGCAGGAGCTGAACAGATTATAAAATACCACAATTTTCTGCTCTAAAAATAGGTGTATATGTTTCAGTACATTCATTTATTTCCAATGCAAGAAAACACTTAGTGGTGGCAGTTGAATATCTGGCCATGTTTAGTGGCCACTACTTATCTGTGTAAACCCCCCCCCCCCCCCCCACCACCTCTCCGGGGTGTATTCGTAGTAGAGATGTGAATCGGAACCGGAATCAGTTCGGATTCCGGTTCCGATTCACATGTGTTTTGTTTTTTTCAACGGCCCCGATCGCGGTTTTGTTTATCGGCTGCGCCCGAGCCGATAAACAAAAAACCCACCCTGATGGTCCGAGTGCAGGAGATCGCTCCCGTACCCCCGTTGGACCACCAGGGGCTTTTGGCAAGCCTTGGGGGACCCTCCTGACCCCCACAAGACTTGCCAAAAGTCCAGCGGGGGTCCGGGAGCGACTTCCTGCACTCGGACCATCGGCTGCCAGTATTCAAAATGGCGCCGATAGCCTTTGCCCTTACTATGTCACAGGGGTACCAGTGCCATTGGTCAGCCCCTGTCACATGGTAGGAGCACAAGATGGCACCGACCATCCAGTGCTCCTACCATGTGACAGGGTCCGGCCAATGGCACGGATACCCTGTCACATGATAAGGGCAAAGGGCCATTGGCGCCATTTTGATTAGTGGCAGCCGACGGCCCGGGAGCGGGAGATTGCTCCAGGGACCCCCACTGGACCACCAGGTACCTGTAAAAAGTTTTTGGGGGGGGGTCGGGAGGGTAAGGAAGCTAAGGGATTAGTTTTAAAGGATTGGGGTGGGTTTAGGGGTTATTTTTGTGTGCCATTTTTCCTGCCCTCCCCCAAAACGATAAGAGAACCCCCACGATCAATATCGTGGGGTTTTCCTATCGTTTTTGGGGAGCCCCCGATTTCTGACGATTTTGAAAATATCGTCCGATATTTTCAATCGTCCGAAGCCCGATTCGTAGTGACCCTTCCGAAGCCCTAATTCGTAGTGACCCTTCCGCTGTGGTGGCAGAGGCAGTGTTAGAACAGCAATGGGGTTTCAGGTGGTACCAGAGGAGTCACCAATTTTAATTGCCCAGAGCGGGAAAGGATAGAAAAGGAATTCTCCTTCATACCAGGTCTCCCAATATTAGGAATAGGGGTCCGAAACCCATCCAGCAAGTCTCCCAGGGGAAGAGAGAGAAGGCAGAACCCAAATAGATAACATTTTTATAAATTCTGAGCTATGACTCAGATTTATCATCACAAGTTTAAACAGTGAGAAACAAGTAATGAAAATATTATAAAAGTGCTGTAAGTTTTCCACAATTAACACAACTTGGTTTTCTTTCCATTCTTAGTTAAACAGTATTTTAAATGACAAGAACCATTTCTCCTAACTTTACATATAAAACAATCAGATAAGTATGGTTTGAGTATTAACTGCTATACTTTCTATATCAAGAATTTAGTAATTAATGCTACTATTAAGAAAGTGAATCTGTGTATCCCAATTCTATCTTGCAGGTGCAGCAGTACAAAATCAACACTCTAATTGCAGGCAAGTAGATAACAAGTGTTTTGTGTTGTTTTCTTTCTGTGTTGTCTAACTCTGTATGTTTATTTAACTCTTCTTTTCTTTCTCCCTCTCTTTACAGCGAACTCTCCAGTCCCTGTGAATTTTGAGGCTTTTGTACTGCGTGTTCTTCACTTATGTCTCTGGCACAATTACTTGTACTCTCTTTATGATGTAAAAAAAAAGTTTCAGTCCAGCTAGACTTTGTGGCAAGTATACACTTAGCTGATTTTATTTAGGACGAATCTTCATACTCTCTGCCGCTGATAGGGGGCATGGCTTGCTGCAACGCTTCTCATGGGCATGGTTTGAGTGCCAGAGAGTCCCGGATGTCCCTACCTGACTATGATCCTCATTCTGTGTTGGGTATGTTGTCTCTGGAGCCATCAGAAACTTATCTATACTCTTTAAATAACAAAATAGCGTGTTCCTCCACTAAACTAATCACATTTATCTTCCGGAGTGTTCCCTCAGTGTTTATTCATGGCAACTAACAAGAACTGGGCTAGCTGATTGTGGAAAACAAAAGAAAATTAAATATCCTTATTCTAGCTAGCACAAAGAAATTAAATTCAGATGCTCACGTGTGTATGGTGAGGATTATTTTCACACTTTCTTTCACTCACCTCTCACACTATTACTACAGTGCACCAAGTAAAGGTTCAGATGCTCAGCAACGTGCAGTCACCACCAGTGGCTGTATATTTATATATGTAATCTGAGAAGGTGCCACCAAGTATTTTCATATTGGGGATGTTATAAGTATTAAAACACTATTATCTGTATTTCAGTGTACTCTGCCTATATTCTCACTCTGGTGCAGAGTGATGACTCACAGTGTCAGACTGTTTCCACCTAAAATAAACAACAAAATGGTTCTTCTCACTTTAGAAGCAGCTCTGCTGTTTGTCACCCCTTTCTTTTCTCTTGGCTTTCTCAGTGGGTTCTGTTATAAGGTTTGCTATAAGTAAGCTTACAGTTTCATTTATCCAGCTTGTCTCTCACTGCAGCACACGACTACAGTTAACTAGACTTTCTCCTGTGACAGATTCTGGTTCTCCTAGATCAGTTCGATTGGAGAGACCACACTTTTTAGAATATATGTGTATTCTCATATATTATGAGAGCTATAGCCCTCTCCTTGTTAGAGAAAGCCAAGATCGCTTACTATTATATATTTCTTCAAAGCAAGCCATAACAGTGGCATTGGCAGATACAGCCATATGAAGGTATAGTAATTGGAAAATCACTCACTTTATCCACATTACATTTGCCAAATGTCCAGTCAACTTTTATAATACTATCAATGGCTGATAAAAATTCACCATGATACAGCCAGGTTAATTTCATATTAACAATTAAACTGCCTACCCTGAACCTTATCTGGAATTTATCTTATTTTAAAACAAATATTTATTTATCTATTTATTTATTTATTTATTATTTTTATATACCGACATTTCGATCTCAATCGAGATATCACATCGGTTTACATTCAGGTACTGTAGGTATTTCTCTATCCCCAGAGGGCTTACAATCGCTGAGGTAGATCTTTAAAAAGTACGCGCACGCGTACTTTTCTTCGTGCAACCGGCGTGAAGAAAAGTACGCCGGATTTTATAAGATACGCACGTAGCCACACGTATCTTATAAAATCTGGGGTCGGCGCGTGCAAGGCTGCGCAAAATCGGCAGCCTGCGCGCACCGAGCAGCGCAGCCTGCCTCCGTTCCCTCCGAGGCCGCTCCAAACTTTCCTTCCGCGTCCCCCCACCTTCCCCTACCTAACCCACCCCCCGGCCCTACCTAAATCTCCCCCCCCACCTTTGTTGGGCAAGTTACGCCCGCTTGAAGCAGGCGTAACCTGCACGTGCCGCCTCGCATCCCCCGGCACAAGCCGCAGTGCCGGGGGACTCGAGACCGCCCTCCCGGCCCACCCCCGAACCATCACCATGCCCTTGGACCCACCCCAGACCGCCCCCTGACCCTCAGACACGCCCCTCGGACACGCCCCCTCCCGCCCCTTTTACGAAGCCCCGGGACTTACGCGCGTCCTGGGGCTTTGCGCGTGCCGGCGGCCTATGCAAAATAGGCGTGCCGGCGCGCAAGTGCCCTGCGCACGTAAATCCAGGTCTTTTAAAATCTAGCCCTAACACAGTCACACATACTTCAAACAATCATACTAGAGATATGTGCCTTCCTCTCTATGCTTCACTGTTGTGTATTTCTGGGATTTCAGAGCAGTCTCTGAAGAGAACTGGCCAGGTGCCTTCTGCTCTCTCACATACGGGCCGATACAGTAAAATACGCGGGAGAGCGGGCAAGCACCCACTCTCCTGTACGTGCAATACAGTAAATAAATTTATTTAAATTAGGCCCGGCGGTAAAAAGAGGCGCTAGGAACACTAGCGTGTCCCTAGCGCCTCTTTTGGACAGGAGCGGCGGCTGTCAGCGGGTTTGACAGCCGACGCTCAATTTTGCCGGCTTCGGTTCTCGAGCCCGCTGACAGCCACGGGTTCAGAAATCAGACGCCGGCAAAATTGGGCCTATTTCAAATTTTATTTTTTTTACTTTTTTTTTTTTTTTTTTTAACTTTCAGGACCTCTGACTTAATATCACCATGATATTAAGTTTTTACTGCTTTTCTGTGCACTTTCCTGGTGCCGGCACATTTTGCTTTCTGAATCGCGCGGGAATACCTAATAGGGCCATCAACATGCATTTGCATGTTGCGGGCCCTATTAGGTTCGGGGGGGTTGGACGTGGGTAAAGCTAGCACATCGAAAACGCACGTCCAAATGCCGGCTAACAGTGTGCTCCGCCTGTTAGTCAACTGACACCCAGGAAGATCAGTGCTCCTGTGCTGACCTCAGCAAAAAATAAAAAATAATTCTAAGAGGATTTAGGACCAGTTTTAATATACTCTTGACCTATGGACAAACCCCCCCCCCCCCCTCAACTTTGTATGAAGCTGTAGAAAAGAAAATTTGGGAATTTAGAGACATAGTTTGAGGCTGAGATGGAATCTGAATTTCTTTATCTATGAGAAACTTATAGGTATCAGTCTACTAGCCCCTTCACATAATTTTCCCTCCAACACTGGCTCACAAAATAATGCCACCAGCTCATTTGCATAGGCAGACACTTTCCTCAGGATTCCAGTGACAAAATGGAGTATGATTCTTTTTGTTTTTCACTGAGAAAATTTGCTTAGGAATCCAAATTTTTCTCTTCCAAATAATTTGGAAAGGATTTTTAAGTGATTCACAGCATTTTCCAGTGTTTCAGATTCCCTCTTTACTGTAAAACCTACTTCCTATAACACATTAATATATTTAAAAATTCACACTCAGACTTTGCTGGCATTTTAGTCCTAGAATTTTCACCCTTTCATTTATTTTTTTATTTTATTTATTTATTTAGAAGTTTTTCTAAACCACGAATTGGGCAGGTGACTGACCATCTAGGCGGTGTACAATAAAACATACACAATTAAAATCCCTGAATTCCCTTTCTCCATTTCTGCTCATCTCTAGAGCATAGCCTCTGAAAGCCCACAAAACCCCTCCAAAAACACAGAATGTATTTAGTTAGGCATCTCTGACCTGGCCAATATGGATCTTCAGGTCCCCCCTTAGGCACTCTGGGATATTTCTGACACATTCTGAGACCCCAGACCACCTTTGGTTGTCAGGAGAAGCTCCTCCAAATTGGCCCCAATGCTTATTTTGTCACCATTCTAACTTTAAAAAAAAAGCTCTGGGACCCCCCCCCCCCATTAAAAAAAAAAATCAGTTTTGGCAAAATTCAGTTGAGGCTATAAATCCAAGGTAGAAGCTCAGGCAGGCTTTCCCCACCTAGAATCTGTTTTGGGTTTTTTTTTAAATCAGATCCATTTTTATAAACCTTTAAAAGTTTTTCTGACCTCTGTAAAACCAGGAAGTACCTCCTCCAGGTCATGTCCGGGTTGATAGCTCACATTTCAATCCTCCTGCAACTTTATTGCACATACACTGCAGTCATCAGATTCTCAGCAGCACAGGGAGGGGAACAGGAGCTCTTTCAGGTGCCTAAACATCTTCCCCATGAAATAACATACCCAGTGAAAGCTGGAAAAACAAATGCCACATCCCAGCAATGTTTTCTTAGAGCCCAGGTTCCAGGTCAGTAAAAAAAAAAATTTTACCCCCTTATTTCTATATTTGAACCTCTGGTTATATTCCTCCCTTTTTAAACATAGTTGACCTCAATTGTTACTCACTCAAATACTCCCTTTATCTTCTATCCAGAAGTTAGGTCCAGGATTGACAAGTTTTTAATTCATCTCAATCAATAGAGGTATCTCTTGGACATTTAAATTACATGTGCCAGTAGAGGTGGTTTTCCTCAAAACATATATCAATTTGAATAAACGTTACAGCAAATCCTCTCTCTACTACACCAGCTCAGCTCCCTCTGCAGGTATTACCAGAGGTACTCTTTCAATACATTGCAGAGTCATCATAATATACAGGTAGTTTTCCCTTGTTAGACCGCACTGGCCTTTGGGGCAGCACAATATCATCCTGCTGAATTCCATCTGTTTCACATTCCTCTGTCTCTGTTTCCTCCCAGCTTTCATCCATGGAAAACTCCCAAGCAGGCCCCAAGTCCTTTGCCTCTTCAGATACTTCTACCAGATACCAATCTCTGGTAGGGGGGTTCTCCTTCTTCCTCCTCTAGGACAGGATCAAACAAAGCTCATCCAGGTGCACCATCAGATTGTGCTTTGGCCCATGTGTCTCCATTAGTGAGTTTGGGGATTAAGACCAATTTGATTTTATCCCCATGTACTATTTTCATCCTTCCATCTGTGGATTTAATCTTGTAGGTAGCAGGTTCGTATACCTCCACCACCCTCATAGAGACATCTCCCCCAGGTGTCTGCTATCTTTCCTCCCCCCTTCAACTTGAAGTTCCTTAGCAGAACTCTATTTCCTACGGCGATGATACCTCCTCTGGTTCTCCGGTCAAATCATCTCTTCCAGTGTTGAAAGAATTTGCTGGATGTTTGCTTGGCAATATCATACGCCATTCTACATTTGTGTTGGTGCTGTTCAATCCAGGGATCCACAACTGCGGGTATTTCTACTATTTTGGTATGCAGGTCATATGGCATGTGAGCATAGTAAGTAAAATGGAGAGTAGCCAGTTGAATGGTAGATTTGACTTTTGTAAGACATGATTAGCTCAGGGAGGTATTCGGCCCATTTTCTCTTCTTGCTTTCTGACTGTTTGGAGCATGTCATGCAATGTCCGGTTGAACCGCTCAGCCTGGGCATTTCCATCTGGGTGGTGCAACATTTCTTCATATCATACAACTGGCAGAGCTCTTTTATAACAGCAGACTCAAAGTTGCGTCCTTGGTCTGAGTGTAAATGGGCCAAACATCCATAATACTGGATCCGTTTTTGGACTATTGCTTTTGCTGTTGTTAGTGCAATCTAATTACTTGTGGGGAAGTAATGGTAAAACGTGTGAACATATCTGTCAAAACTAGCACATTGCTCATCCTGTTGGTGCTGGGCTCCACTGCAGTGTAAATTCATCGCTACAACCTCCAATGGATATGTGGTTTGGAAATGTTGGAGTTCAGCTCTTTCCCTCGGGAATAAATCTTTTGCAAGCACACACCTTTCACACTTCCAGATCCAGCTCCGGACATCTGGGCTGACTACTACTGGCTATAGTTGACCAGTAGTAGTCAGCCCAGAGATTCTTTAAGGTGTTCTTCTCTCCTGGATGTCCTGCATGGTCATGTTTGGATTGAATCATCTCCATTTGCAAAGCAGCTGGTACCAAAAACTGAAAAATTTCCTGATAATCTCTTGGTTCTTGTAGCTTCCAATACCACAATTGCTGCTTACATACCAGGCGGCTCCACTGACCCCACAGTTTTTCTGACTTCTGGATCAGGTAGATGTATTTGATGATCTTCTAGTCATTATTATTAATATGAGGTCCAGGTCCTGTTGTTGTAGCTGGTAGAGAGCATCCGCCAAATATTTGGCACAGCAACGGGGCATTGCAAAGGACAAATGGCATTCAGGTCCACTCGAAGAGAACAAGGGGAGTGGTGTCTATGGTTGGTCTCTCTCCTCCATAGCCACTTGAAAGTAACCAGAGGTTAAATCTAAAGAGGAGAACAGTGCAGCTTGCCCAGGTGAATCCAATGACTTATTGATTCTTGGCAAAGGATAGGCATCTTTGCTGGTAATCTGGTTCAATTTTCTGTTGTCACAGCAAAAATGAATTGAGCCATCTTTCTTTTTTTTGATAAACGTTAGAGAGGCCCATGGATTATTGCTCTCTCTCAGGATTTCCTGTGCCACCAGGTCTTGTATATGTACACATGCGGAGAGACCCGCCTATACTGATGTTTGATTGGGGTCACATCCCCAGTGTGAATGGGATAGGATGTGATATCCTTTCGTGGATTACAAACTGCTTAAAAGACAGGAAACAGAGAGTAGGATTAAATGGTCAATTTTCTCAGTGGAAAAAGGTAAACAGAGTGCCTCAGAGATCTGTACTTCGACCGGTGCTTTTCAATATATTTATAAATGATCTGGAAAGGAATATGACGAGTGAGGTTATCAAATTTGCAGATGATACAAAATTATTCAGAGTAGTTAAATCACAAGCGGATTGTGATACATTACAGGAGGACCTAGCAAGACTGGAAGATTGGGCTTCCAAATGGCAGATGAAATTTAATGTGGACAAGTGCAAGGTGTTGCATATAGGGAAAAATAACCCTTGCTGTAGTTATACAATGTTAGGTTCCATATTAGGAGCTACCACCCAGAAAAAGATCTAAGCATCATAAGTGATAATACTTTGAAATTGTCGGCTCAGTGTGCTGCAGCAGTCAAAAAAGCAAACAGAATGTTAGGAATTATTAGGAAGGATATGGTTAATGAAATAGAAAATTTCATAATGCCTCTGTATCGCTCCATAGTGAGACTGCACCCTGAATACTGTGTACAATTCTGGTCGCCACATCTCAAAAAAGATATAGTTGTGATGGAGAAGATACAGAGAAGGGCAACCAAAATGATAAAGGGGATGGAACAGCTCCCCTATGAGGAAAGGCTGAAGAGTTTAGGGCTGTTCAGCTTGGAGAAAAGACAGCAGAGGGGGGATATGATAAAGGTCTTTAAAATCATGAGAGTGAATGAGTAGATGTGAATTGGTTATTTACACTTCGGATAATAGAAGGACTAGGGGGCACTCCATGAAGTTAGCAAGTAGCACATTTAAGACTAATCGGAGAAAATTCTCTCTCACTCAACATACAATTAAGCTCTGGAGTTTGTTGCCAGAGGATGTGGTTAGTGCAGTTCGTGTAGCTGGGTTCAAAAATGGTTTGGATAAGTTCTTGGAGGAGAAGTCCATTAACTGCTATTAATCGAGTTGACTTAGGAAATGGCCTCTGCTATTATTGGCATCAGTAGCATTGGATCTTCTTGGAGTTTGGGTACTTGTCAGGTTCTTGTGGCCTGGTTTGGCCTCTGTTGGAAACAGGATGCTGGGTTTGATGGACCCTTGGTCTGACCCAGCATGGCAATTTCTTATGTTCTTTTGTTCTTATGAATGGCGTGTTTCTTGATTTCAGTGTACCCAATGTCTGTGTCAGAAACTGAAAATATTCTTAAATGTTTCTGAAACAGCTAATGCAGTTCTATCTTTTGCTCTTCAGTCAGCGTGTACGCGTGTCCATGTGCATACAATTTTATATGAAATAATTCAAATATTACAGAACCCCGTGTATACTAATAAATTTTACAGTGAAATTTATTAGTATACACGGGGTTCTGTAATATTTAAATTTTGTCATAGGGAGGACGCTACATAGATGATCGTTTGAGATATTTGGTTTGTTACAATTTTATATGGGCATGCGCACATGCTCGCAAATGCCACCTCTACCGCATAAGTGGGGGAATTTTATAAGCGACTTGCACCGACACCATAGGGAGTTTTCCTAGTTTGTTTCCAGTTTACCCAGTTAAGGGATAGGACTTCCAAACACGCCTAGTTTAATAGTCTCCCTTTCCCCCTGTTAACCCAGACCCTTAAAACCCCACTGACTAGATTAGATTATTTTTATTCTATTACTTACATGCTATTTATAGCGGTAGTAAAGTTACACGGCAGGGGACGCCGGCGCGTGCTTGAGCAGGTAAATACTTACACGCATATTCCATGTTAAAGTTCCCGGAATGCCCATGTCCCACCCTTGCCCCTCCCAGACCACGCTCAATGCCTGCCCATTTCTTGACCTTTCACACTTGTGTGTGTTCTGGAAGACACGCATATACACGGGTGGCTTTTAAACATACACACACACACACACACTGGTGAGTATACAACTTTTTATCATTGCATGGTTTAAAAAATAACCATGTTCATTTACATATTACATTTTTACACTATCTAAAACAATGGTTTTTATTTTATTTTTTTGCAATGGTTTGCAAACTTTGATGATTTAACCCAAATGATTAGAAGAAAATGAAGTCATGGAAAAAAAGAAGTAAATAGTATATTTAAAAAAAATAATTCTTTTAACAGTGAAGGACAGGAGCCTGTTTCCCATGTAAAAAAGACTATTTCATCCCTTTTTCACCACCAAAATCAGTAATAACTTATCTAGATAAATAAATCATAGTTTAGAAAATACCATATGAATAGTGTTTAAAAAAGTGGATTCAGGTATGAAAAATGATAGTGATAAATCTTTACATCCCAATATTCAGAGCTTACCGCAATACAGCATTTGTGAGTAAGTGGACACAAAGAGATTAATGCTAATTTTTCTGCTTCAAAAGTATGCGCATACATTTCAGCATGCATATTTATTTCCAATGCAAGAAAATGCATAAAGTTGCATGCATAAGTAGCCTCTACTTGTGAATTCTATATTTTATAAAAGTCGAAAATAGGTGTGTTATATTTACTTTTACACACACATGTACTTGTGTAAAAAAGGGTCAGTCTAGGGGTGTTCTATGGTGGGGCTAAGGGTTAGAAACTGAATTTTAAAAGCCCGTTGGGCGCATCACCTGGGGGATGCTGAAAGAAGTCGGGCTCGTGCGTGCCGACTGTATTTTAAAAAGTGCAGAAATTATGCTGTGCACACATCTCAAAAATTCCCAAAAAGGGGTGTGATGTGGGTGTGGCCTGGGCGGGCCATGAGCGTTTTGGGGCCTGGCCAAGAGATGTGTGTGCAAATACTTATGTTTCATGGCACTCACTGAGGTCCCCTGCCATGTAAGTTTATTTCTGCTATGGATGATGTGTTTGTTATAAAATAAAAGGATCAAGCCATTTCTGAGGGGTTTAAAGGGTTTGAGGCAACTGGAGGAAGAATAGGCTGACAAACCAGGGGAGGGTTGGAGGACCTAGCTGTTAACTGGTGGATGAACTGGTAAACTGGGAATGGTGTGGGCACACACCCCTTTTAAAATCCTGACTTATGTGATGGAAGTGAGATTTGCGTGCCCACTTAAAATGAGGTGCACATGTGTATGCGGGCCAGGCTATTTTATCAAATGTGTGCATATACATACACAAGTTATAAAATGGCCACATCCCTGGTGCAGGCCAACACACGTGCAAAAATGTGCACTCACGCACTGATTTGAAATTTACTGACCCTGTGTGTAAGTTGCTATTTGAAAAAACAGTTACACTCGTACATTTTCCAACTTATTCGCATATTTTTACACCTTCTAATTATCTGGTGTAAGCAATATTAAATGTGTTTATTGTGCAATACTGACAGTGTAGGATCTGGGTGGACTGGGGGGGGGGGGGGTGTTAGGTTGAACGACTAGGAAAGTCTCAATGACCTGGAGAAGGATTGGATGAACTGGTGGACTAATTGGTAAACTGGTTCATTTCCTTGATGCGTGCATGTTTTAAAATTAGCCAACTTACACGGGGAGCACTGGGGTTACTATCTCAAGGTGGGGAATTAAGGGGTAGATTTTCATAGGTGCACGCATGTTATAAAATCATTGGGCCGCATGCACATGCACGCCAGATTTTGTAATTTCTGTGTGCATGTGCGCACAGCGTGCGCAAGGGGGGGACTAAAGTTTTGCAAATTTGCGTGGCGACACATCTCGGCCTTCCTCAGTTCTCTCCCAGTCCGCCTCCAGTACCGCTCCCTGGACCACCCCACTCCGTCCCCAGATCGCCCCTTTTATGAGGCCCTGGCTCTTGTACACATAACAGGGGTTACGTGCATGGCCAGGCCCCTTCTAAAATGCACGTGGCATGCGCAAGGCCCGGCCGCTCACATAACTCCCGGATTTTACACGCATCGGGGGAATAAAAATTTGGCCTTAAAGCTTGTGCTTAACTGGAGCAAGAACTTATCTGAACCAGGAAGCCAAACTGTGTCAGTGGGAACCTGGGACTTGGAGGCTCCTGATGCTGCACCAGAAGGATTTTTCCTTGAGCTGAACAGGACATTCTTGTGAGTAATTATTTTGCTAAATGAGAACTAATAAAAGAGGACCAGGTTAGGTTATGCAAAAAAACTGAGGAGAGAGAAGAAATTAATTAACCAGAGATCCTGTGTTGCTGTAAGAAGAAACTGTTATTTAAAAAGAGAAGTTATAAGGAGAAGAGATAGAGGTTTTCTAGAACTGTAATTCTGTTTATTTTCTGCATCTCCCTGAAGTGTCAATATGTTTGATTCAGAAGATTCTGCAATAAACTATTTATGTTTTGGATCACAACTCGAATCTGAAGAATGGTTTGTTCATGGGGTGTATTCTCAGCCTGGTACTGGCCCTGCAGGTTATCCTGCCCCCAGCTCATGGCCCCAGAGACTTACGGGAAAATTTTAAATCCCCCCCCCCCCCCCACACACACATAATATCCGGGGGTTATGCCCATGGCTGGGCCTTGCGCACACTGTGCAGAAGGGGGCCCAGCCGCGCACGTAACCCCCATTACGTGCGCAAGAGCCGGGCCTCACAAAAGGGGTGGGGAGTGGTGGTCCAGGGGGCGGGGCAGAGCTGGAGGCGGCCAGTACAGTGGCCATTTCCTGCTGTGTCAGGTGATCGCAAGCCGGCAGCTGGCATAAGTTCTTAAACAAAGGGAAAAAAAAAGGTATGACCTTTTAAGGGGTCGGGGAAGACAGGGGAAGAGGGAGGGAGTATGGGCAGGGGGGTAGGGAAGTTCCCTCCCAGTCCACTCCTTAATTGGAGCGGACTGGGAGGGAACTGGGGAAGGCCGTGATGCGTCACCGCACAAAAATTGCATTATTTCACACACACACACACACACACACACACACACACACACACACCCTTGCGCACGCCGCTCCGGATTTTATAACATGTGCGCGCATGTGTTTAAAAATCTACCCTTTAGCTTTTAAATTTCCAGGCTGTATTGCACCCTCTGCTTCTCTGCAGGTCTCTGGGGATCTTTTCAGGAAAATCCGTGCCTTACTCCTGCTACTCCCTTCTGAAATCCTGAGAGAGGATCTTATCTCCAACCATTCTCTTTTCCTTGCTACCTGAAGCAGCCCCAGACTCAATACAGTCAGGGTTTTTAATCACTTCTCAATGACCGAGCCCCTAGGGGATGTACCCCCTTCTCTGTCAAGAAAGGCAAGTAACACCTTCTAACATACAGATGACCAAGAGCTCTGGAATATTCCTAACTTTGGCTCCAGGAGAACCTCTTGCCCTTTCAACATCCTGTGCACTTCCAGCAGATGTTAGACAGTGTTTCTGACCATTCAGGGGTCCCATGAGGGGGAAACCTCGATGTTACCCTATTAACTTCTATACACTCTTCTGGCGTAGGGGCTACATTACATTTTTGTTAATGAACTAGGAAGCTGTGTTAATTATATAATTTTTGTGAGATTAAATATCACATTTGATAAAATAGTAACTTTTTTTTGCTAGATCAAAAAATGAATTACTTGGAAAAGCAAGCATAGATAATGTGGATTCATGTTAAGATTATGCATTAGGGCATTCAGATTCTGATAAACCTTTAGAACCTATGTGCATTCTTCTGCAGTACTATAACTTGTCAGATCTTTATAGTTGGAAACATTACAGGGATAATTTCTAATTAAATTTATGATTGTTAGTTGCTGGGAAAATACCTAATTAAATTTATGACTGTATCACAGATTTTTCCATTCCTAAAGATGCTTCTGTTTGTTAGTTCTAAGGAAAGCTTTATCAAATTTTACACGAGAAGGGAAGAAATACTGAATAGCTATTAAAAATAATGAGACCATACATGGTGGGAGTCCCCCATGTTTGTCCAAATGTCAAAACATACAACACAATAAATCTGTTGCACTGGGCAAGAAAATTTCTGACATTTGGTTAAAAATGGAAGAGAACTTGGTCAGTCTGGTCCCAGTGAAATGTATGCCACATGCTAGAAGAGGGATACTATTACAAGTTATAAAGGTGAATTCTAAAAGCCTGAAAAGTGCATCAATCAAAGAGCAAATATGTCCGGGCAGTGCACACCGGGTGGATTTTAAAAGCCACCCTGATACATGCATGCTTGCCACAGTGCGCGCAAATGAAAAGTTGTAAAAAAAAAAAAAAATGGTGGGGTGTGGGCATGCTCTGGACATTCTTGTATTGTTACCTAAAATTTGCACGTAAATACTTGCACAGACTAGCAGGCGCCAGGGTTTCCTGCCACGTAACTTTCTGTCTGCTGTGGATGACGTGTGAGATGTGAAACTAAAAAATCTAGGCAGATCAGCAGGATTTTAAAGGTCGGGGCTAACAGGCGGGAAGGGAGGTTATTAAATTGGGGGGGTTTGGAAGTCCTGTTGCTTAACTGGCTGAACTGGGAATGAACTGGGAAAAGATAGGCAATGACATCTCTGTGCAAGCCTTTAAAATCCCCCCCCCCCCCCCCACGTAGAAGAAGTGGAATTTGTGCCCATGGGCGTGTATCCACTTAAAATTGTATGCCCATTTGCGCGTGGTCAGACTATTTTATAACATGCTTGCACATACTTTCATATCTTATAAAATGGCCGCACCCTTCACCGTGGGCCGACGAACATGTGCGCACGTGCGCTTTGAAAGTTACCATCATAGGGAACAATGTTTATTAATACTGCCAGAGCTGTGCTCATGGAGGCTGGATTGATCATTACTGCCTGTCTAGCTACATCTTTTCCGCCTTATCTGTGATCGAGTAGGAGCATTTATCTGGGTTTGTCCAATTCAACCCCTCCCCCCTTTTGAAAAAATAGGAAGCTTAAGAAACTGAAACGTTAAGAGACATTCATGAGCTCAATGGGACTCACAGGTGAAATCTGATGTATTACTACAGCCTTGCCACTATATTATTTTCCTCCTGAACAAAATTACTAAGATGTTAAAATCGGTGTATCTTTAAACATTACAGTCATTTATGAATACATTTTTTTCCAGTTTAGTGCTCAGACAGAATTTATTCTGCTTAACATATGGAATAATAATGGCATTCATCTAATGTGATGGCTAACTTCATCTCCTAAACTTGTAAATCCAAACTGTCCTCCAGAGAAATGCAGATAAAAGTCCCACAAACTTGCCAAAGTTTATGTTCCATAATGGATATCAATTGGAGCTATTTATTTGCTACTGAACCAGTCAACCAGAATTTCCTCTTCTTGCCTCAGATTTATTACAGCTAACAAAGTCTACTCCAGCCTACTTCAAAGCCTTACACAGATTTAAAAAACAAACAAACAAAAAAAACCCCAATCTGAATTTACTTGAATTTTGGATTAATGCAAATATTCAAAGTTTCTCAGTAACTTTTAAACCAGTGCACGTGCGCGCAAATGTCAGACTGCGCTCAGGGACGCAGACTATTTATACTATACATGTGCATCTGTGCGCTACATTTTAAGTGTGCGCATGCATGTGTGTGCAAATCCTGCTTCTACTGCTTTAATCGGGGGATTTTAAAAGGAACGTGTGCCATTGCCATTCCCAGTATTACCAATTCACCAACTTAAAAGATAAGGTCCTCCAACCCCCCCCCCCCCCTAGTTTAATAGCCTTCATTTCCCTGTTAGCCTGAACCCTTAAAACCCTGTTCTGCCTAGTTTTGTTTAATTTTTATCTTACACGTCATCCGTAGCAGAAGTAATGTTGCACAGCAGGAGACCTTGGCACACTCCAGGGCATGTATTTACCTGTGCATCTCAGGTTCATGCCCCAAAACGCCCAGACCCCACCCAGTCTGTGCCCTGCCCCTTTTTGAAATCTTTTGAGATGTGCAAGCTGTGGGAGATACACGCAAATCTTGGCAATTTTTAAAATCCACTCGGCACTGCAAGCCCAACTTATTTGCGCATCCCCTAATTAATGTGCATGTCAGGCTTTTAAAATTCATTGTCAAGGACAATGTGAATGGCTAAACACAAAGTTGAATTTTAAAAGCCCAACGCACATCAATAAGTCGGGCCTTCATGCACTGAGCAGAATTTAAAAGCCACCCAAGTACACTGCATGCACAAATGAAAAGTTCTTAAAAAAAAAAAAAAAAAGGGCACGGTGTGGTCTGGATGGGGCACAGGTATTCCTGGATTTCAACTTCAAATTAGCATGTAAATACTTATATGCACAGGCGCAGGCCAGGGTCCCCTACTGTCAGGGGTGGATTCGGGTAAAGATCGGCCCGGGGATTTTCCGCCCAGGCCAGCCCAGGAGATACCCCGTGGTCTGCCGAGCGCGGCTCTGGGCAGACCACGTGACCAGAGAGACCGGCCCACCGGGGAATGCCCGATCCCCGGATAGGCTAATCCACCCCTGCCTACCATGTACCTTTACTTCTGCTATGGAGGACGTGTTAAGTAATAAAATAAAGATAAATAGATCGGCAGGGTTTTAAGGGTCGGGGCTAATAGGGGAGAAGGTAGGCTATTAAACTACTGGGGTTTGGAAGTCATATCCCTTGCCTGGGTGAACCGTGAACAAACTGGGAAAACTGGTAATGGCCTCGGCGTGCATGTCAATTAAAATCCTCCGACTTACGCAGTAGATGCGTGCATAGGCGCACATCCACTTAAAATTGCACGCACATGTGCGTGGGTTTAGATTATTTTATAACATGTAAGCATATACGTTCATATGTTATAAAATGGCCCTGTTGCTGGGTGCTGGCCGCCAAACATGCACATGTGTGCCCGGGCATCTGTTTAAAAGTTACCATCATTGAGCACAGGTGCTCAATGCATCTATTTTACTGAAGATTGACAGTAAGCAGCAGGCATATGGGTCTCAACTAAGCCTTAATTGGGCCTCAAGGCGGTAGGAGGGACAGGATACGTATATTTAATTTGTCTTATTTGGACACAAGACACGTGGTACGTGATACTCCCATTCATGGATTCCTATTAGGGATCATTTTATGTTTTACCTATAAAAAGCCAGCACTCACTGACATACGGGGAGTCACACAGGAATAGCTCTGGAAAGATGGAGCTGTTACTCCGTGTCTTCCAGAGATCCCCTAATAGCCTTTTGATATGCAATAATAAACTTAAATTTGTTTCTACTAAATTTGGAATGGTACCTCTGTGTTCTTGGGGCAGCACCTTGAAGTTGATTTTAAAACTCTACAGGGGCTAAGGGAACTTCAATTTAAAATTATACATTGCGCTTACTATGATGACGTCAAACGTTTTAAGATGGGACTTACAGATTCCCCATTAAGTATTAAATGTGGTAAGGAAGAAGGCACTTTGCTCCATCGCCTCTTTCAATGCACGACCCTTTCAGTATTTTGGAGCAACGTTTTGGACACTATTACTAAAAGCATGGGAGTCGCTGCCATACCCACAGGGATTCTCTTATTGACTTCTTCATGGAGTGGGCCAAGTTCTCAAGCCCGCGCCAACACCCATTTTGAACGCCTAGCTATATTGCTGGCATGCCGTACTATCCTAGCGATATGGAAGGAGCCGCAAACAGCACCCTCTCTGACCACCTGGTTTCAACGGTTAGCCTCACTTATGCACATGGAGAGGATGGATTTCCTCCAGAGCACCCAGAAACCGGATAAACAGTACTGCGCCTGTTGGGCTGCCTGCTTTGATCTGTTGCCAGTCGATATACAGAATGGTCTAACTAATACTGGGTATTCTACTTTATGGGGCTGAACCAGCAGGCCTTGGTGGGGGAAGGGGACATGGGGGGTTAGGAGTTGAATGAGGAATGCGTGGGAGTGGATCGGAGTATGTGTGAGATATGGGACTATGCATACAAGAGAAGGGGGGTTAAAATTGGAAAAAGTAATGATGGAAGGGGTTAACGCGTGACCATCTAATCGTAAGCAGTGATTGTTTATAACGACTGTTGTTACTGTTGACCAATAGCTGTTGGAATATCTGTACAATTGTTGGAGATGTTACACTCCCTTTACCGATAAAAATTATTTTGAAAAAGGAAAAATGAACAAACTGATACACGATATAATATGATAGGAATATGTGCATCATTCTTAAAAAATGATTGCAGCCCATCGAGAGGCAAGAGGCATAAAGATTGTTTGTACAGAGCCATTTTGATATCAAAATTGTTTGAAATAGCATGTTCTTTTGAGATTTATACCTCTATACTAAATTTTTTGTATTTTGGTATTAAGGGATGGCAGCTGGACAAGAGGCTGCAAATCCCATAAGGTAGAATTAGGAGTGTGGCAGCTGGGCTTAAGGTAGCATGTCCATGATAGGAGAAACTTGTTTCTTTTGTCTTTTTTCACATTTTTGTTCCAGGGACAAAACACCCCAGTGGAACCAACAAACAAACAGGGTGGGAGAACCAGGCGGAATCATTGCAGGGGGCTGAGAACAAAACAAAGAACCATAAAATAGGTGGAGGGGGAGGAGAACTTTTTTTTTATTATTATTATAATTTTTCACTTTTTTTTTTCCTAGGGAAATACAAACACCCCAGACAAACAAACAACACAGAGGCACCAAAACTCCCATGTTCATACATAAACGGCATAGCACGTGGGTGGAGCAGTAGCACCATAACCTTTGCGGTATAAGCGATGTGGGAGGCAGGCAGAGTGGGAAGGATCTGGCCCCTGTGGTGGTATAAGGGGCATTGCAGGCAGGGCAGAAACAGTCAGGCCTCTGTGGTTGCTGCCAGCCTTACCAACATTTCCTTTACTTGCTCTGCCTTTCCCTATCCCTGACATGATGGATTTTGCCACTGGGGGATTGGATATGAAAATGATTTTTTTCTTAGTGGTATGCAACTGACTGTACACTCATTGACTGATCCACGCTAATGCATGTACAAAGAACTTTTACAGACACAGTTACAAAGCTGCAATGAGTGTTACACTGTGTGCATTAGTTCTTAGTCTGACTGCTGAGCTGACAGGATCCAGAAAACAGCCTGGTATACTTCAGCCGCTGCACTGCTCTCCTAGGGGCAGATTTTAAAAGGGGTATGCGCGTAAGATACGCGCGTACCCCCCGAAATCCTGCCCCAAGTTCCCCCTGCACGCGCCAAGCCTATGTTGAATAGGCTCGGCAGTGCACGCAAGCCCCGGGACACGTGTAAGTCCCGGGGATTTCCTGGGGGGGGGGGGGGCAAGTCAGGGGCATGTCGGGGGCATGTCGTGGTGGGGCGCGCCATCTGGGGGCGGGGCCATGGGCATGGTTCTGGCCCTGGGGCATTTCAGGGGCGTGGCTGAGGCCTCCGAAACAGCTCCTGGGCCGGGGAATCGCGTGCTGGCCCACCAGCCGGCAGGCGTAACTTTTAAAACAAAGGTAGGGGGGGTTAGATAGGGCTGGGGGGGTGGGTTAGGTAGGGGAAGGTGCGGGGGGGGGGGGGTGGAGGGAACAGAGGCAGGCTGCGCGGCTCGGGACGCGCAGGCTGCCAATTTTGGGCAGCCTTGCGCGCGCTGACCCCGGATTTTAAAGGCTACGCGCGTATCTATTAAAATCCAGCGTACTTTTGTTTGCGCCTGGTTCACGGGCGTACTTTTATAAAATCTATCCCCTAGTGCCCACTGCCTAGGCTCACAGACAAAATCAGTAGCAGCACAGCAACTATCCACTTTCTTCTACCCACACCCAAACCCCAAGGGAGAGAAAAAAAACTGCCTGTCTTACTCTGCTGACTAGCACAGTGAGTGAGACCAGCAGTGGAGCACAGGCTAAAACAAGTAGGAACTAAAACAATTATTTGGGAAAAGTTCAAATTTCAGAACTTTGTGAGAGCTCAAAAACAGCTATCCCCCAAGACAATGTCTACAGAAGGAATGCACATTTTGCACACTACATCTCAGACATGCTCAGTCTTCAAGATCAGTGTCACTGGAACCAGAAAGCAACAAAAAGTTAGATTAGAAAAATGCTTTACTGCGATATGTTGTTTGTTGTTTCCTTGACAACATGTCCTATCCAGGGTCTGACAAGGCAGTCAGGTCATACATGACTCACTGGGATGCTATACTATTCTTAACAGGATCCAGCAGCCTCATGTCCCATTTTTGGAGGATAAGGAGAAGGGAAATACATTGAGACTTTCAGTTCCTGTTCTCCTCTACTTTTGCATTTTTGGGAGTTGATATGTTTTTTTTCCACAACAGTGTATGGAAACCACAGAGGTTGTTGCTGAGAGAGAAGTAGTTTGGCAGTTTCTGCCAGGTGCCACCCCGGTTGTTTTACATCTACTTTGATAGTCTGGAGGAGATATTACCAGCCTGAAACATCAAAAGGAGAAATGAGGAGACAGAGGAAGGAGAGGAAGGAGAGACCAGATGTTTTCTTTTGCAGTCCAATTACCGGGGATTTTTCCCAGAGGTGCAGGGAAACCCTAGGACCATTTAACTCATAGAAGTCATTCCACGTAAAGCAGGGAAAAGGCTTTGCTAGTGTTGGAGGTGATTGCTACGCTGTTTCTTAACAAAGGATTCATCTCCCATATGGTACATTGTATCAGACTGTCATCACTGCAACTGTTTTGTTTAAATACATTGATTCTGTTGTTGGAAAACCAAATCTCTATGTGAGAGTGATTTATTCAAGATTGGTACCAAATTTATAAGCCTAAGATCCCTGGAGACTCTCTCCCCCTCCCCCGCTGTTAGAATGAATCCAGAGCTGCATTGAGTTGAGAGAGATCCAAGGACCTCTTACAGTGATGCCTCATCTGTATAGGGAAATATTATGGGGGTTACAGTATTTACCTAAAAGTAAAATCCATCAGAGCCACAGAAAATAAAATTGCCATCAACCTCCCCCAATTTTTCTGTAAAATTCATCAAAAGTACTTTTCATCAGTTAGAGCTCAGAGGAGATATTCTACACTATAGCAATCTCCCTTGGAAGCAGTCAGACATTCAAAAATAACAACATCCATCTACATGGAAAATCACTTAAGAAACACAGAGTTACTGCAAGTAAATGAATCCCTGAGGTATAAAAATAGGATAAAAGGCTGAAAGTCCAAATCCTTATCAGAGTTTCAAACTATAATAAAAATGTTAAATTGCCTTAAGTGTGTCACTGCTGTAAGGCAGGCTTAAGCAAGACGAAGAAAGAGAGGGAGAAAAAAAAAAGATATTATCCCATGCTACAATATAATATAATTGTCTGTCTCTGTGATATTGTATGGAGAACCAATTATATTCTCAGCAGAAGAGATCCCTATTATAAATTCAGAGTAAAAGTGGTTCTTTTGGAAGACTGAAGGAGCAATAGGGACCGGAGGCTGGAAAAGTTATCATAAGAACATAAGATTTGCTATGCTGGGCCATACCAATGGTTAATGAAGTCCAGTATCCTGTCTCAGATGGCGGAGGATTTGGGTTATCTGGAAGCATCCAGCAGATGCCAATGGGAAAATCCTATCTCCCAAGTGCAAGAGGTGGTGAACCCCACACTTGCCTGGCTAATAATTGTTAATGGACATGTCTATCATCCAGAAAATTGTACAAATCTTTTTTAAAACCAGCTATAGTATCTGCCGGGAAACTAGTTAGGAATGCAAAAATTCTAATGGAATAAAAAATAGCAAATACAGTAAAAAGGGGGGGACAAAACTTTTTTTTTTTTTAAGATATGTTAGTGATAGAAGGAAGTGCAAAAGTGGCATTGTGAGACTCAAAAGTGAAGGGGAAAAATATGTAGAGACTGATGAGAAAAAGCAAAATAGATTAACAAATATTTCTGTTCAGTATTCACTGTGGAAGGGTCTGGAGTAGGACCACATAAAACAGAGCTTTATTGTGCATTGAGTGAAAAAGAATTTTGTGGGCAAAACAAAAGGCACAAAGACTTATAACTTTCATAATTAATCACAACCTCTAAAGAATCCTATTTTTCCCAGGATTAATATGCAACTAACATTTTCATCTGTTTTGTAATCATATGTAAGGGTGCAAAAGGCAAAAATGAAACAAACCAAGGCCTAGATTCATCATTCTGCTATATTTATAGCAAAGTGATAAGCCACACTAAAAAAGGGCGAGGGGGGGATGTGAAATTGTGCAGCCGGCCGCATCACTGCGGAGTGTTTTCAACTGCCGCGGTTTTGGCTGGGCCGCCCACTTTCACACCCATAGCACCACAGGAAAATGTGTAGTTATTTCCCACGGTGCTGCCGGCGATAATGTGGTTTGATGAATGAACCTGTAACTTTGAAAAGTGAAGAAAAAATATAAATGAATTGCTAAAAAAATGTTTCTGTGATATTGAACAAATCTAAGAGTGTTTTATTTATTTTACATATTTATATTCTGTCTACAATAAATAATATGCAAACAAAGAAATTTCCTGAGATCTCATCAATAAACCCTCAAAATTCTTGTATCTTGCACATTTGCATCCCAGTTCTGTCCTACTCTATTCTCCCCTATATTCCCCTTTAAATGTTACCTGTTGATCATGTGATTAACTAGGACATAAACATATGTTATTAATTACAGGCAGGCGTAACTTGAGCATGCCGGCTCGCCATCCCCCGGCACAGGCCGCTGTGCCGGAGGACTCGGGACTGCCCCCGGACAGCCCCCAAATCTTCCCCACACCCCCCCCCTGACCTGCTCCCGGACCGCCACCACACCCCCATACCCGCCCCTTCCCGCCACTTTTTCGAAGCCCCGGGACATATGCGCGTCCTGGGGCTTGCACGTGCTGCCGAGCCTATGCAAGATAGGCTCGGCAGCACGTGCAGGGGCAGCTTTCCAGGGGTTACGCATGTATCTTAGGTGCGCAACCCTTTGAAAATCTGCCCCGATGTGCTCTTGCATGAGTAAATCCTATGGACAATTCAATGGCATATATTTAGCAATGTTTAAAAGCTCACTTGCACGGGTAAAGTACATCTACTCATGTGAAACCCAGTTTTGCGCATGTGAATGCTGAAAACAGGCCCAAAGTATTTAGATCCTGCTAAAACCAAAAAAATGGCACAAAATAAAAATTTCATTTTTTTCATTTGAAAACAATATGAAATCACACAACATATGTTATTGGTGTCATCATGGCATTTTCAAATGGCAGCATGCCCCTACCAAGAACCAAACCAAATGTATATACTACATAAAAAAGTGGATAAAATAATTATAAATCTTTTTTTTTGAGATCAATAGGAGTGTCATATATAAATCGTATATAAAATTGTAACCTATTTAATAATTTTTCTTTTTGGATTATGATAGTTAATTTTAATATCCTTGCTTCCTTTTTCTACCTAAAAATAAAATTTATAAATAATTCACCTTAAGCTTCTTAGAGTATTGCTGATGCTTGCAACAGAATTGTGTTTCTATTTTATTCTTGTTGGCAAACACCCTGAAAACCCCGTAGGCTCATTATAACCTTTGCCCATCTATTATGTTCTATGTCTATAATACAATTGTACATCTACTAAATTGAAATTCAATATAACAAAGTAACAGTAAAAAAGGAGAAAAAAGAAACCTAAGGTCAGATAAATACTACACTTGACTGAGGCATGTCAATTAACTGCTAAAAATGCATAGTAGATGGAAAACCAGCCATGGCAATGGCTAAGGTAAATAACAAGGACAGAAAAGAGGACCCCTAAAAGGAGTAATCTCATTCCTTGAAGGAGTTCCTGAAGTTGCACTACCTTTTCCCTATATTCTTCGTTATGTGTGCTCACTACAAATCAGTGGTGTTTGAATATTCTCATAATTTAATTTCTTCATGTTCTTCCGAATCCTTAAGAATTTGGTGCTTAATTAACCAAGACTGTTATCCTTCAAATTCTTGTCCAGTATTTTCAAAGAAAGCGAGTCTGCTTACTTCTACACAGGGCTCTTCATAGACAGCAGAATGATGTCATCCAAAGGTACAGACACAGACCCAGTTCTCAGAGTTCAGCTAAAGTCTTTGGAGTAGATTTTAAAAGAAGTGCGCATGGCCTACATGGGCGTGCGCTACCCGGCGCGCATACATGTACGCCCGATTTTATAACATGCATGCGCAGGTGCTCGCATGTTATAAAAACCAGGGTTGGCGCGCGCAAGGGGGTGCACAATTGTGCACCTTGCGCGCGCCAAGCCGCACTGCCTTCCCCCTTTCCCTCCCTCCTAACCTGACCTTCCCACCCTTTCCCACCCCTTCCCCTAACCTTCTCCCCCTAGCCCTACTCTAACCACCACCCCCGTCCTTTGTCTTACCTTTTGTGCCTGCCTCCAGACAGGCTCAAGTTGCGCGTGCTGGCAGACTGCTGGCACACAATCCTTCGACACAGCAGCAATGGCCGCTCTGTTGGAGACCTCTGGCCCCACCCCCGGACCGCCCCTTTTGTAAAGCCCCGGGACTTACACGTGTCCCCGGGGCTTTACGTGCAACGCCGGGCCTTTTTAAAATTGGCCTGCTGCACGTAACCTTTTTAAAATCCAGCCCTTTCTGAGCATGTGCAAGAGTTCCCATGCACAGTCGCTACCTCATGAGCCCTTCAGTCTCTTCCAGAGCTTAAGCTTTAGCAAGGTTGAAGACTCTCCGGCATGGTGGCTGGATATCAAGCATAATTGATTAATCTGTCTACAGAGAACCCTATTTATAGATAAGCAAACAATTTCAACATCAACAAGCAGGTATGAATCAGCCATAACATGCTGAGAATCCCAAGTTGAGGGTTATATTGTAGAGCAGGTACTAACACAGATAATCTGGACCTCACCAGTGGAGAGTAGACCACTGGGAGAACAGGCTGCACAGAACTGCTTGTCCAAAGTTACTGTCTCTCTATTATATGTTACACAGAAAGTAATGAGACAAAGGTGTGAACAGATGTCCAAGCAGCATCTTTCAGTACCGTATTTTTCACTCCATAAGATGCACTTATTTTTCCCCAAAAGTGGGGGGGAAATGTCTGTGCGTCTTGTGGAGCGAATATTTAAAAAAAAAAAAAAAAAACACTAACTAAAACCCCCCACCCTCCTGCCCCCCCCCCCCCCCCAAAGACTTGCCAAAAGTATCTGGTGGTCCAGCAGGGGTCCGGGAGCGATCTCCTGCAGTCGGCTGCCAGAATTCAAAATGGCACCGATAGCCTTTGCCCTTACTATGTCACAGGGGCTACCGGTGCCATTGGTCGGCCCCTGTCACATGGTAGGAGCAATGGACAGCTGGCGCCATCTGAAAACTGGGCTCCCACTGGTTGAGGGACCCTTTTTGCTGGGGTAGGAGGAGACACATCTTATGATACCCATATGGCTTCATCCTCATTGAGATCTGAAGCAGTAGGTGGCAACGAATATGAATTCTGGGGCACAGAGGCAATAACCACAGAAGCACCAGCTTCTGACACACTCCATGCCAGCTGTACCAATGTGTTCTGCTGATAAGAACTAGGACTGATCTTTGGTGTCAGTAGGGATATCTGCTGTGCCAATAAAATATCCTCCACAATAGATGGATGCCTGATCCCCAATGCTGAAGTGTTCCACTCTAGACAAAACCAGTACTCCACTCCAAGGAGACAGACTGTCCTAGAATGCACCAGTAAGCTTCGTGCCAATGATATGAATGATACTTTGGACAGCACTGGAACTGGAACATCCAAGGTTGCTTAGTGCCATGGTGATCTTCCGAATCAAAAAGGACTAGGATACCGAAGACAAAGAAACTCATCTTGACGTCAAGGAGAGGTCTGCCCTAGCAGAGCTCCGTGCCAACTGCACTAGCTTCTTTGGCATCACAGTGGAAGCCTCATGCTACTTAGATGCTCTTCTCAGCACTTCATCCAGTGCCTTCTGCTTCTGCGCCCCACCTAACCTGTGAGGGAACCAGAAACCGGCATCATGGTGGGCAAGGAAGTCTTTGCTGACTTGCAAGAGGTTAGGTCCCAGCACAATTGATGTTTTTATGGTGCTGGGCATTCAAAAGAGGTCCCATTCTGGGAGATGGAATGGCTCTGCAGCCCATCCTTGGCTTCAGAGGTCTTACCCAACAATGCTGTATGCGAGGCATCCATCTTCCAAGTGTGATACTGCTGTGCTTGCGGAGATATCTGACTACAGTTAGGACAGTTAAAAGCATCATGGTCCTGGCCCAGGAACTGATAAGAGTAGCTATCTATGATGGACATATGATGCCCACACCCACAGGCCGTAAACCTGCTGACCACTTTGCTTGGCTTTCTCTATTTTCTTCTTCTTTTTTTTTTTAATTATTAGAACTTAAAAGTTTTGTTGAGGGGCTACCGAAGCCACAACAAAAGAATTCACAAAAGTGAATTCAAAGCAAAATAATAGAACCCAAGAAATATAAGGCCAGCAGAGAAAAAAAAAAAGACTGGGAAACACTCTTGTGTGGAAGCGCGGATGAAGAAAGACTGAGAGGTTCAGGGGGGCAGTGACCATGCGCTGGAACTCCCTTTGCACACTCAGAAAGACTATCTGAGCTCAGAGCTGGGTCTATGCAGATGCCATTCGGATGACATCACCCACACATTATGGCTGATTCATCCCTGCTTGTTGACAGAGAATTATTAATACCACATTATATAAAATCTCAGCATATGTGTATCTCCTACAGTGAAAGTATAAGAAGAACATGTAATTGTGATGCACAGGGCATGAGGAGCAAGGTGCTCATGATCTAGTATTACCAACCAATTAAATGTATCAGCTGGTAACCAGTTGCTGTGGTAAATGCTCAAGATGTGAAAACTGCTTCAAAAAGATTGTTACTGTTATATGTTGCTATGAAAAGGACTGATTAATTATCATGACTGATAATGATTTGCACAGGGAGCTGCTTTATTAGATATATCTTCACAAGGATGAAAAATAAATCCTATCAAGCGTTATAACTGTTTTTGCCTGGAGACCTGCCAAACATTTTCCTCTCTTTAATTAGCACATAAACTGTGTCCTTGTAGCTTACATTTTACATTTTCATGTATCTCACTGACTTTTCTGATCACAGGGATACTAAATTTAAAGAAGGTCCCTAAATTTAAAGAAGGTCTGTGCAAATAAGATTTGTTTGACAAAATCCAAAAGCTGTTCTACACAAATGAGGAGCACCTGACATGGAAATCTCCAGCTGAGTTCAGGGGTCACGGACAGGCAAGAGGACTGCACATCTGTGCTGGAAACCAGCATGCTAAAGGAAAATTTGTTCTTTCATATTCAATCAAATAAAGCAACATTCTAAACAATTGAAATATAAATATAATCAAAAAGGAAATGAATGTGAAACTGAAACTGTTTTCACTACAACATTAAGGCTGACTTCCACAGCTATGTCCTAAACCAGGGATTCTCAGTGCTGGCCCTTATCGGCCATGACCATAACTACGTCTGCTTTTCCAGTATGGAATTGCATTCTTGGAATTTTAATGAAATTTCCCATTTCATTTTGTATTTTGTTTTGTAATTTAAAGTTTATTGTGAAGCCTAAGATTTACAGATCATAAGTAACACAAACAGGAGCAACATACTCCAACTCTGGGTGCACTCAAACAGGAAAACAAATTGTCACTGTAAAATCAACACAGACAAAACTCAAAAGATGTGAGATATTCCCCTGAGCCCCACATCCCTGCTCATAAACGTCTTGCATTTAAAACTAATAAAATGGTTTTTTTTCACTTAGTTATAAAAAGTAGTTACCTTGCCACAAAAAACAAAACAAAACCAAAAACAGACAAACCCGCTCCCATGCCCTGCCTCAAGTCCCATCACAGTTGCTTCTGCACAGCTGGTATAACAGCTGTAAATGGCACCATCAGACTGAGGTTGGCACCATTTTCTTGTATGGAAGAAATTGATAACTGCGCCAACCTCAGTCTGCTAGTGCCATTTACAATAACACCAACTAGGCAGGAGCAACCAGAGATTTCTTCTGTCCTGTGAAAAAACAAAACTTGAGGTAAGAAGATCTAGAAAGTGAAAGTAAAACAAGGGAGGGCCCGGGAGGTATTTAGGGGTTGTTTTGGGGGTTTGTGTAGCAAGTATGACATGCTTTTTGTTCACTTTTGTTCTTTCCTTTCTTTTTTTAAATGTGTTACATTTGTGTTTTATTCAAATAAACGAAATAAAAACTAAAATAAAATTTAATTTAAAAAAATGTGCACGCATAGTTCTATTTTCTGACTACTCTCCATGAATATTCATGAGATGTATTTGTATGCATTTGGTCTAAGAACAAAAGGAAATTGGTTCTTACCTGCTAATTTTCGTTCCTGTAATACCACAGATCAGGCAAACACGACAGGCAGGGTAAACAGCGCACACATGTAGAAAACATACAACGACGAAATAATGTGTGGCAAATAATCTACTTGTCAATATCTCTTAGAAATTTAAACAGTATTTAATTATACATACAATCACCAATATGGTACTTTTTTTTTTTTAACATACAATCACAGTCACAGAATCATATTACAAGGACGCCGATACGGCCATGTTTCGCATCAGGGGCTGCATCAAGGGGACCACAACTTCACAACTTCTATAAATTGGGTTAAACTGCTGGAACGCTTAACACTAATGCTGAGATTCAGATTTTATTGTACAGAACATCCATGAAGGATCATATACCAAGTAGGTTGCTAAGCCGCGGGTCAGCGGGATCACCCGCGGTATTTAAACGGGTGCTCAATCGAAAGAAAGAAGTTTCTAATTTTAAATTTAATATTGAGTTGAAGGCACAATCTCAAACGCTAGGCTTATTAAAGAATCCTTAATGACTGGTTTGAAAGCTCACTTGACGAGAGCGCAAGCGGCTTCTTGGGCGGCTTCTTGGGCGGAGTGTCGATTATTGTCACCTGAGGAGATTTGTAGAACTGCAGTCTGGTCTTCCCTGCATACCTTCACAAGGCATTATCGTCTGGATGTCAGGGATCTGGACCAAGCGCTTTTTGGGGAGAGTGACTTGCGAGCGGGTCTTTCGGGTTCCCACCCGGTGTAATGTGGCTTTGGTACATCCCACTGGTCTGGACTAATCTGGGTATATAAGGGAAAGGAAAATTGATTCTTACCTGCAATACCACAGATCAGTCCAGGATCCCGCCTGGGTGCTACTGCCGAAAGACTGGTTTACCTAACGGTTAGCTGCTATACATAGGTTCTATATATAGGTTCTATATAGATTCTATAATATTTTGGTTTTTGTTATGAACCGTGGTTCAAACCTGATTTTCAGGTATTGGGGTCGTTTGTTTTGGACCCTTGAGGGAGTTTTTTCCTTTTCGCCCTTGTTTCGGGAATTAGATGGTTTTTTGTCAATTATACTTTGCTTGGGTATCGATAAATACTGATGAGCTGCAGGTGGCACACTTGGGATACCAGTGCCTCGAAGCTTTGCTCTCTGACTCCATCTGCTGGTGGGAATGCATAACCCCACTGGTCTGGACTGATCTAGGTATGTACAGTAAACTAATTTTCAATAGCTTAGTTGCCATAAAAGCCAGACCCTCAAGGACCAAAACTGAGAAACACTGCTTCAGAAGGATATCATCTAGGACTGAAAGCTGCTAGTATACAGTATACTGGGAGGGTAATTTGCAAATAGTTTGTTTAGGACTAACTAAAATCCTGCAGGTTTTAGGCCTGATTTTTAAAGTGGATTTATGCGCAGAAGTCCTCTTTGAATATTTGAGGGTGAACCCAGTCACACAGACATATGCATTTGAAGTTACACCTGTTCCTGAGCAGGTATGACTTTGTGCCAATAGATTTATGCAAATACTTTTGAAAACTGAAAGCTGCAGGTCAATTTTAAAAGCTTTGCTCAAGCAAAAATGCTCACATACATGCGAGAAACACGGATTTTAAAAAGCCGCAAAGTACACGTGTATGGATGCATGCGCATGAAAGAAATAAGGGAACAGAAAATGGGTAGAGTATGGGTGTTCTGAGGCAGGGCCAACACTTATGTGCATAAATCCAAATTTTAAAACTAAAAACTGCAGCCCGCGTAGGCTAGATATCCACATAGCTTTACTGCTGCTCCTAATGAGATCTCAAGCTTTAAGGTTTATAGGGACAAGATAAAGGGTCCGGGTCAACTGGGTGACGTGCAGGATGAAGAACCAGAGAAGTCTGCAAGACCTCGCTATTAATTGGACAAACTGGTGGACTAACGTAAAAACTGGGCATGTCCCTTGTGCGGCATATTTTAAAATCTGCTTATATACGCATGTAAAAACCAGACTAGCTCTATGGAAGACATGCACACTAGCTGTGCTCAAGTTACTGTTTAATATTAACCGGTAGATTTTCAAAGGTTTACGCACGTGGCTGAGCCTTGTGCTCGCCAAGCAAATTTTCAAAGAGGCCCAGCCACACGTTTAAACCCCAGTACGTGCACAACTGCCGGGCCTCTTCAAAGGGGCGGGCCAGGACAGTGCCATTGCACGCAACTTACTTCAGCTTGGGGACCTGAAGTAAGTTCTAAAACAAACAACAAAAACAAAAAGAGACAGGTAGGATTTAAGGGGTGGAGAGGAGAGGGAAGAGGGAAGGAGTTTAGGAAGAGGGGTAGGGGAAGGCCCGAATGCGTTGCCGCGCGGAATTTGCATAAATTCTTCCCCCTTGTGAGTGCCGCCCACACAAACACGTGCAGATTATAAAATCCGGCATACATGTGTGCGTGACCATTGGATTTTATAAGGTGCAGGCGCTGGCACGTGCACGTTATAAAATCACCGCGTCCATGTGCGAGTGCTGGGAAGGACGCGCAGGTTTTGAAATCTATCCCTAAGAGCATACTTACACACAGTTGGTGTATTTTAAAACATGCACATGCAAATGCATGTATGATTTAAAATTCCAACATATCTTCACTTGCACGCTGATATGCATGTGATGGGCATATGCACACTCACTTTAAAATTACAGTCTATGGGCATAAATTATTTCCTTGCCCCAAAATACACTACAGAATGCCTTCTGCGAATATGCATTAAACTATGCTCATAATTGAGTTATACACATACTTGTATACACACTGTCCCCAGGTTGATTTTCAAAAGGCAACTTTTACATATAAACCAAGTTTTATGCATATAAATCCTTTTGAAAATCCTCCCCTAAAAGCTTTACTAGAATACAAAAATAATGAAGTGTAGAAAAGAATTCTTGGCACAAAATTCACACACAATTATTTTCTGTAACAAAGTATGGTAATAATTACTTGAATATCCTACAGCATCTTCTTGATAAATTCATTTATAGTGGACTTTAAAATGTGGTAACAAAGACAAAATATGGCCATGATGACCAAAAAACTGTTTAAACACTATAAATGGAGCAATTTGCAGTTGTTGAATTCATATGGTATGTCTATAACACCATACTGCAAAATGACAAAATAAAGAGGCAGTCTATAGTAAACAAGGAGGAAACCAAATATTGTCTTAAAATTACTTCCTAAAGCAAACTCTTTAGAATCTTCTATTAAGTATCTGACACCTCAGTTACTGTGTATATAGACTTTGCAAGCATCGACTGCAGTCCGTGTATCTTGTGTAGAATTGTACAAAGTTCAAAACATTCAGTGCATAGTTATGGAATAGCGCAAGCTGTGGGGAAGTACTGAGGTTACAGTACTCATGTAAATAAATGTTCTACCCACAGAGGTCAGCAAATGCCGATTCAGAAAAATTCACCTCTAGATAGTAAGAAGCATCATGAGAATTTCCCTTCCTCTGAAGAAGGAGTTAATCCAGTAAAACTGATAGATTAACTCTTGTTCATTACCCCTGCCACTGGTCTGATCTGTTGTGCAAGCCATTTGAATCTGCAAAGATGCCTTGCAATTTATGAGCAATCTGCGGGCATCCACAAGTACCCACAGGAAACTCCACTGCTTTATGTACAGCCATTCACAGATAGCCCACAGCCACACAAGGAATTGTCCATAGAGATCTGCTGCATTTTAGAATATGCAAACGCTTGCTGCCCTAGTTTCAGAAATAATGTTGTCACATACAAAACAGAAGAAACATTTTTAAAAATAGAAGCACAGAACAGCAAAATGTACAGTACTGTCCTTGGGGCACACTGAAGCATATCCATCCCACTCTTCCATTTTTTGCTTACCACACACATAACATGAACATTATTCCAAAGATTTGTTACACCGAGTTATGAAACTTATTCTTGATTAAATGGCTCATACTACTTTCTCTAAAGTAGATGCATTATTTCTACAATTGCATTAATACTACTGTAATAAGCCTACTGATGAATATGAAAAATAGACCATGATGCCAGATAACACTTACTGAAAAGACCAAGGCAAAAGCAGCATTGCTAAAGTAAGAAGGACACTGCCAATTAAAGTGGCAATTTGCAAAACTATGTAGGTAGGGGCAAAGTCTGAGGGTATTTTTCCCCCACGGACTTGCACGAATTCTCAAAAGGCAAGTACTTATGACCCTTCCCTTTGAAAATTGCCCAGGGAAAAAAAATACCTGCAGAGATTTGCGCCTACTATTCCTAAGGATAATTATTCACTGAAAAGCAACACGCATCATTTTGAAAATGCACAAATAAGCATGTGATTGCCTTCCACAACCTGACCCCACCTCCAATCTCACCCACTTTCCCACAGATTAAAGAAGATATGATATTAATCCCCATACATGCTTTTGCTTGTGTATAGGGTTTGCAATTTTCAAATATCCTATTTACCTGAGTAAAAAGAAATTTAGGACAAATAGCATTTAGAGTAAACAGCCATAGAGGGAAATTCTCAAAAGCCAATTACCCCAGTAGACGGCTTTTGAAAATTTCCCTCTACCAGTGAAATCAATTGCTAAACAAGAAGGATGACTAAACAGTATACATTTTCATTTCAAAAAAATACACAAGATTTGTGAAAATATTAAAAATCTCCCTGAAAAATGACTAAACTCAACAATTTTTAAGTAGTTTAATAGGGGTTTAAAGAAAAGGGGAGTTATGAATTAACCAAAAGGAGGAAATATTCAATAAGCTGGTGAGTGGAGAAGTTAACTGTATAAAGTTATCTGGACAACTTTAGCTTAATATTCAGAAACACTTATCTGGGTAAAATTGCATGAAACATATTCTGCTAAAGTTACTCAGTTGAAGTTATCAATTCAATTTTGCCACTCACCAAGCTTTTGAATATTGGAAAAACAATAGGGGCCAGTGGCACCCCAATCCACCTCCCTTCCAAACCCCAGGATTAAAAAAAAAATGTAGTGCAGACCAAATGGGTCGCATGCCCCTCCCCTCCCCCCCCAAAAAAAAATCAATACAGTTCTGATTGGGGACTGGTCCCTTTCACAGTCAGGTGTCAGTGAAAGGACCAATCATTGATCAATTCACCTGAATGAATAAATAAAAACCAAGTGCTGATAGTGTTGACAGCTTAGTATTCAGCCCAGCAAGAGGAGATAAGAGCCTCTCCACTTCCACTGAGCTTCAGGGATGGGAGTGGAGGGTGGGGATTTGAAGCAACACATTTTTTTTAGGTAGATGGGGGGCAATTGGTGCTACTTGGCCTACACTATAATTTTTGAAATATCTTCAGGATGAGAGGGAGGGCCATATGGCCTGTGTTACTTTTTTGGAGAGGCTGCATGTTTAGAATTTATATCTATTCATGAAAGCAGAACTGCATTTTGTTGAGAAGTGCACCCACCCTTGATGAAGTGATTGAAATGCATAGCGCGTCAGGTTATATTTGCCGCTTATAACCTCAACTATTGCCTACATGAGGTTTCCTTTGAGATCAGTTCTCTTATGTATTTTATATCCAAATATGAGGCCAGTTCTTTCAAATAATGAGCAAGCACTTGCTTTTTAATTGCATTTTCAAAATATTTGTTTAAAAAAATTGATTAAGATTGAGAGTGATGATTGAAGTTTATGCCAGCACATGTTGACAATATGTGCTGCGAGGAGTGAGAGCAGCTATTTGCAGCTGCAGGATGTGGGGTAGTCAGCATAAAGTGAAGGACATGGAGAGGCCCACATAGGACATGTGTGGTCTGTGTGGGAACCAACTACAAAGGAAAATACAGAAACTGATAAGAGATGGTTGATATCTTCCTACAAAATATTGTGGGGAGATGGAAATAGAAGAAGTATGGACATTTGAACCCAAAAGAAAGAAAGGATGAAGGAGAACAAATGTTGGGTTACAGGTGGTCTAGGGAAAGGAAGCCAGGCCAGAATGGCACATTAAAAATGATCAATACTTGACAAAGGAAACCAGAAAAAATGTATATAAGCCTTGTAAAATTATGACATAGAGAAGGAGGGATCTTAAAGCATCTAGCGTCTTGCTGACCCTTTATTTCTCCTTCCTAGACACACATATTATGATTGGCCAATCTTTTATTTACCATAATAAACATTTTACTAAATTTCTAAAATTTCTCCGAGTCTTGCGTCTAGTATATTGGGGCAAGAACCATAAAAATTACAGCACATATTATAAGGGAAATTAGTTGCTTTTTCAGTAAATGAAATGTATGAAAGTTTGTATTCCATTTTTTATTACGGTGGTTCTAATTAATATTGTCATTGAGATATTCTACCTATACAGGGTTCTTTTCATTACACTTTTTTTTTTATCCTGGGGAACAGATTGATCATCCTCCACCAATTTCTTTTATTTTCTTTCAGTTATTTTGCTGATTTTAAAGACGGTAATTTCTCTGACTGGTATTAGCTGAAATAAAGTTTAACCATGCCACAAGAATGCCTCCATCTCTACTTCATTTTACCTGTCTAAATTTTGTGCAGGTGATGAGTACTTTATTTATTATTTATTTATTTAAAGAGTCTTCTATACCGATGTTAGTCGAAACATCACCTCGGTTTACATGGAACAAAAGCAACGGAAATTACAAGTAACAGGGGAAGGGTAGGGGGTACAAAAAAACCAATAGGAGAGCAGAGAAGCATAGGAACAATTAACAAGTGAACTATAATGTCATAAGAACAAGTTCATAGTCAAATTCAGGTCATGATCCATCACAATTCAATATTCATCAAGGGTGTTGGGGAAAGGCTTGTTTGAATAGCCAGGTTTTGAGCTGGGCTCTGAATTTGGTGATGCAAGGTTCAAGTCTGAGGTGGGTTGGGAGTGAGTTCCAGTGCATAGGTCCAGCAATGGAGAGCGCCCGATCCCTTGTAGCTGTGAGGTGTGCTTTCTTTAGGGATGGCACATGGAGGGACCCTTTGTTAGTGGTCCTTGTCAGTTGATTCGAGCAGGCAAATTGGAGGGGATCTACCAGCCAGTTGGAGTGATGGGAATATAAGGCTTTATGGATAATGGTCAGGGATTTAAAGAGGATGCGGGAGGGAATAGGGAGCCATTGTAGGTCCTTCAGTATAGGGGAAATATGGTCGTATTTATGAGCGTTGGAGAGGGTTCTGGCTACAGTGTTCTGTAGCATTTGGAGGGGCTTTAAGGAGGAGTAGGGTAGGCCAAGAAAGAGGGAGTTACAGTAATCCATCTTGGATGCCAGTGTAGCCTGGACGACAGTGCGGAAGTCACTAGCGTGAAGGAGAGGTTTCAGGTTTTTAAGACTTTAAGTTTGAAGAAACCCTCTTTGAGTATGGCACGGATATGTTTTTTGAAGTTCAGTTGTTGGTCGATTAGGACCCCCAGGTTCCTTGTGCAGGGCTGTGCATGAGGAATCTTGATAGCAGAGTCAACTGTGAGTGCGGGATTGGTAGGGGGGTGATGGGGTATGAAGAGGAGTTCGGTTTTGGCAGTGTTTAGAGCAAGGTGGAGGTTGGTAAGTAAGGAGTTGATGGCAGCGAGATGGTTTCCCCAAGATTCAAGGGTGTCATTGTTGAAATGTCAAGGGTGTCATTGTTGAAATGTAGCTGATGAGTGGGAGGAAAGGGGAGGCAGCGGAATATTCAAATCTCAGGTTTTGTCTGCTAATTAAAATAACTCTTTGAATATCAACCTCTGACAGTTTTGTACCTGTTTCATCAAAATTTTTAACAAACATTTCACAATTTGACCTGCAAAGGCAAATGCCTAGATTTCACACACTCTGAATATCCTCAAAAGCTCTACTAAACTTAAGACTATTAAGGACTTAGGTTGAAACCTGCAGTGTTCTGTTTCTACAGAGTTCCATGCATCAGATTGCTGATGCGCAAACTGTGCACCTCTCTTCTGGAAGGAGAAGAGAGGTGCCAGCAGCAGAGGGGTACAGCACACCTCTCTCAATGCCCCCCACCCCTACCCCAGCTAGACTGAGAGGAGATATGTTATAGCAGTTTATAAAATCATGAGCAGAATGGAATGGGTAAACAGGGGATGGTTGTCAACCCTTTCAGACTGTACTATGACATGAAAATAACAGCCAGCAGATTTAAAACAAATCATAGAAAGTATTTTTGCACTCAGAGCAGAATTAAACTGCTGAATCTGTTGTTAAGGGATGTGAACAAGGCAACTAGCATAGCAGGGTTTAAAACAGATTTGGATATGTTCCTGGAGGAAAAGTCCATGAACAATTATTAACCAGGTAAACTTAGAAAAGTCATCCTTAACCCTGGGAGTGAACAACATAAAATAGATCTAGTTTTTGGGATCCACTGGGTACATGAAACCCAAACCTGCCACTGTCAAAGATAGGATGTTGGGCTCCATAAACCTTGGTCTGACCTAGCATGGCATATCTAATGTTCTTAAGTTCTTAGCAGGAGGCAATATAGGCCAAAAATGAGCATATAATTAGGGATCTGGGGCTGGTCCTTCTCTGCATGAGACTCATCATTCTTATTCAGATATGCAAAGTTGATCCTCTAATGCCAGCAATATCTGGAATTGGGTGGAGTAGATTCATGGAGCATGCTTTAAAAGTGTTGTCAATGTGTAGAGTGGGCAAGAAGTCAAAAATACTTCTCCACATTTCAATCACAAGCCTGTCTCATTTAAATATTTTTTCATATACTTATGTAGCCTGGCTCCATAGTGTTATAATAATTAGGGCTTCTTGATTTCAGTTTAAACAAAAAAAAGAAAAAAAACAAACAGGTAACTATCCTCTCTTTAAATAAAATATTGCTAACATCTGTTTAAACTGAAAAATATCACCATCTTAGATACGCTTTCAAAACCTCCCCTTCCTACCGCTTCTACCCTGATGTTCTCAAAAACAGAGCTAACAAAGGTAGAGGTTAAACATGAACCAAACCATAAGAACCAACAATGGGGATGGATTGGTACAAAATATAATTGTTCAGACATAAAAAAAATGTTAATGTGTTGATATGCCTTTTTTTCTCAATCCTTTTGGTTTATAGATTCATTTCTATTTTTACAGATTGTTGCCGCCCCCTTAAAACAGCTTACAGGCAAAACACTGTTCCTGTCGGGGGTTCTGTTTCATCTCTGGCAGCGAACATAATAAAAAAAATGTATCAGTTTTGAGAAATGTTTTATCACACTAAATCATTTACTGAGACACTTTATGACATTTGACAGTTATATATTTTGTGCCATTCCCCCCATCACAGAAACATAGAAACATGATGGCAGAACAAAACCATTTGGCCTGTCTAGTATGCCGATCCACACCATCTGTTCAGCTCTACAATCCATATCACTCCCTCAGAGTTCCCCTGTGCTTACCCCATGCTTTCCTGGCTTCAGATTCCATCCTTGTCTCCATCAATGTTCCCTCAAATTTTCAACAGTCTAAAAGGTGAATTTTATTAAAAGCCCAACGCAAACATCAATCAGGGGGATGCGAGAAAATGTCGGCCCAGTACACACCGAACGGATTTTAAAAGCCACCAGGATACTCGCGGAAATGCCACTGCTCGCACGTCTTGGAACTTCTGAGAAAGGGGCGGGGCATGGGCGTGATCTGGGCGGGGCATGAGCAGGACATGGGCCTTCCGTGATTTTAACCTAAAATTTGTGCTCAAATACATACACACACTGAAGCGTGCTGGGGTTTCCCTGCCACGAAACTTTACTTCTGCTATGGATGACGTGTAAGTGATGAAACAAAAAAATCTAGGCAGATAAGAGGGGTGTTAAGGGTCGGTGATAACGGGGGCGGGGGAAGGAAAACTATTAAACCAAGGGGGGTTAGAAGTCTTATTCCTTAACTGGGTGAACGCAAGGACGTGTAAGTATGTATGCGCACATTTCTTGGCCAAGCCCCAACACGCACATGCCCCACTCTGACCATGCCCACGTGCTACCCCTTTTTTGAATCTTTTCACTTGTGCACGCAGCGGGGAGATACATGCATCAATGGGCAGCTTATAAAATATATCCGGTACGCACCGGCCCAACTTGTGTTCATATCTCCCGGTTTTGGCGCACGAGGGCTTTTAAAATTCGCCTTTATGCTTTGCTGTGTATGCAGGGTTCAGAATCACATATACAGCTCAGAGGGAACAGTGGTCTCCACCACCTCCACTGGGAGGCTGTTGCATGCTCCCATCACTCTCTTGTAAAGAAATATTTCCTTAAATTACTCCTGAATCTACCCCCGTTCACCCTCATCCCATGGCTCCCTCTCATTCCAGAATCTCCTATCCACCTCTTCGCTTCTCCTACTCCAGTCTTCAGGCCCCAATGTTCCAGTTGCTTCTGGAGTAACATCAGTGAGCACATGGTAATGTTTGGAGTGTGCCAGGTATGAGGTTCCAGACAGCAAGCATGCAGCAATTACAATGGAACCCTGCCAATTCACACCTAGATCTCCAGCTGGCTAGAAGTGGGAGAATGTTGGCGTCCCCCCTGACAGAAAGTGAAAGATGGCATCATGGATGCATCTCTGGTGATTGCACGTTTACAGTTTGCAATGTGCCTGCAACTAACACTAGAGCAGGGACGACTGGAGATGGAGCAGGTCTTGAAACAGAGTGCGGCTGGAGATAGAGCAGACTTGAGCAGAGCTCGGCAACTATGCTGGAAAGCAGCAGAGGGGCTGTTCTGCTGCCTGTCACTACAAGGATGATGTTATGCTGCTCGGGGTCAACTGCTCAGACCTAGGATTCACAGACCTTCCCAAAAACCTCTGAATCTTCACCTCCTACCTGCACTTGCAACATTCTTGTACCTTGTTGCTCAGGTTCATCTCTTACTGCTTCTGCAAATGGCCAAAGGAGATAAACTGGTAGAGATGCCCATCTATAAGTCATTTCTTTCTCTAGGGACACAAGCCAGCATAGCTCTGAATGAGGTCCCCGGTTATGCATGATGCACCACAACAGAAACATCTTTTTAACATCATAATCATAAGATAAACTTTCATCAGTATTCACTTTATTAAAGATGATCTTTCTGCGGCAAAATAATTATTTGAACTGGAAAGATGCACTTGTATGTGCATTTGGTTCTGATTTACTAAGCTTCTTCCCTAAAGACACATAATGGGAAAAAATCCTTAGTAAATCATCCCCTAACTGGCCTATTTACTAAAGGGCATTAACTCCTTAATACACATTAAGTTGTCATTAACATGGCTGCACTCATAACGCACTTTGCATTACCATAATGTAGAGAACATTTAAATGAGCATGCAAAGCAGTGTATATATTTTCAAATTGTTTATAGCAAATCACATTAAGTTACACATTTTATTTTAACCCATGGGCTAAAGCAAGAAGTTAAATAAATACATAAATAAAAATAAGTTTTCAAATTTTCTATACTGTCATTCAGACATGCAGTCACAACGGTTTACATATTTAAAAGAGTAAAATACAGGATTACATAAAACTAAAAGGAGTAAGACTTAATAATAAATAAGAGGATAAAAGGTACAAAATCTCAAACATAAAACACCTTAGTAAAAATTTTAAAAAATTTAGTGTTAACAGATAAAGGATAAAATACCAAAATTCTAGCATAAAAGCACATAAAAGTAAGATGAAATAAAATAAACAGAAAACGACCGTGAAAGAATCAGAAGAGGAAGAAGAAGATGGGTGTTTTTTGGGCTACTTTCATTCACCTTCCTTATAAGCTATGCTACATAACCATGTTTTTAAGTTTCTTTTGAAAATTTTAAAATCAAATTGCCATCTTATTTCAGTGGGTAACGCATTCCATAGCTTCGGACCGGCTAGCAAACTTGACTTAACCAGGCAGAGTTTACAGATGGGATAGTTAAAAGGCCTTTATTTGCAGATCTGAGGTTTCTTTGTGAGGTGTGTAGCTGGATAGCCTCCATTAACCAGTCTCTTTGGTCTCCATAAATTACTTTGTGTAGAGTACACAACACTTTGAATTGAATGCGATATTCAATTGGGAGCCAATGTAGGGAGATTAAAATTGGTGTTATATGGCCCCTTTTTCCAATACCTGATAAAACTCTCACTGCAGCGTTCTATAAAACCTGTAAAGGAAGGATAATAGAGGAAGGCAGGCCAAGTAGTAATGAATTGCAATAGTCAGTCCTTGAAAAAAATCAAGGATTGTAAAACCGTTCTAAAGTCATTTTGCGATAATAATGGCTTTAATCATTTTAAGGTCATCAACTATCTTGGGTGTAGTTAAGTTCTTGCATTAGTACTCTTCATCGAACTCCTCATCTAACATCTTAGGCCTGATGTGGGCTATGATCTCTTCCCACTATGAGCCATCGAAAGTATCTCCTCATTGTAAAAACCCTGCATTAAACATGTCAAACTCCCAATTTACATGTAACCAAAAGACTGCATAAAGTAGGCTGGATTTTTGAACCAGCAAGGCAAGAGAGCAGACAACTCCTTCCTACTCCTATCATTGTGGCAAGATTTCAAAAGGCGAAGGTCAAGCAGGGGGAATCTGGTGGGGGATGGAGGGGCCAGTGGAAGCCACTGATTCTTGATGTGGTGGGCAACTTGCGTGCCTGGGGAGAAAAACTTTGTGGCCTTTATTCAAGCCTTGTGTTAGCACCCAGAGGCTAAAGCAAGAACTTAACTACATTTTGGAGGGGTGTAGCTAAGTTTCAGCATTTCCAATGGGATAACACAAATTTCATTAACTCAATTTAAATGTTAACGAGATGCTTTACATGTATTTGCATGTAATGAAGCTCATACTGGTGCCTATTTACTAACCCTCAGTACAATAGTGTATTCTCACGCTATTTTACCATATTTCCAAATTCTATGAGATTTACTAAAATGAGGTTCATCAGTGCTGCTGTTTAATTAATTCCACAGGAAATTTCCTTGCTTCACCATGGCTGGGAAGTCCCTGTCTTTCTGGCTGTGGCAATGCATAAGGACAGTCCTAAAGGTAGCCCTCTATAAAATCCCTGGTGGCTACCCACCCATAAATATTTTTAAAAGTGCTATGTAGAGAGAAAAACCCAAGAATATAAATCTTAGTTTTTATTTATTTTCCAGTCCATTGTTCGATTTATCTAGATTCAGTAATTTTTTATTAATGAATTTTTATCAATTAAGCATTGATTAGGTATTGTGCAAATATATATATCAGTTGCTTCAGAAGATACAATATAGTTAGATGCACTTTTATAGATCAATCAGTTGTAAACTTGCCCAGATTTCACCAATACACAAATCATACTAACTAAGATTACTTAGAATACATTCTCTGATGTTTGTAGCACTATTAGGAATCAGGTTTGTTTTCTTACCACACTGACAAACAGTGATTGAAGCAGGATGTAGTCTCTCTGGTCAAGGAGCCTCCATGCTGCTGGGCAGGAACACAGTGTAAGGTATAGGGATTTCAGAGTCAGTTGTCAGTAGGCTGGTCACAGGGGATAAGGCAGAGATGCAGTTTCTATGTAGGATTCTTCTTCTCAGTGATTTGGTGTAGGAACCTCCAGTCAGCATCTGTCTTCAAGGCACAGAAATGCAGGCAGAGATGTTTGAGTATCAGCAGTGGTAATACTGATCTTGAGGGCATGTCCATTGGTTGGCTGAGCCCAAGGATATTGGTGGGCTCTGATGATGGCATACTCTGATGATGGTAACAGACCTCCATTGCTGTCTTGTACATGGTTTCCCATTACTTTATAGCACATAAACAGGCAAGAGTAGATGAATATTGATGAGGACCAAACTCCACTATTGATTGGAGAGCTCTCCTTTTTTGATGACGTGAAGAGATCATCTTGGAATATTTGACTGTATAGCTTGGGAATGCATAGAGATGAGCAGTATCCAATCATCGTTGAGATCTTTGTTTCAGACTAGGCCAGAGTAAAACAGTCACTGGGCATCAAAAAAGTTTTTGGGTCTCTAACAAATTTTTCTATATATCTGCCTTTTCCAAATTTTAAGACATAGATGCAAATCTAAAATCATTTAGCTGCTTTCTTGTATTTTAGTTTGGCTCAGAGAAAACGGCTCTTGGCCTAAGTCAGATTTGTGGCCTATATTGCATCTACAGTCCCCATTAAAACCCTACCTTTACCCTGGCCTCTAAACCTCTCCTTATTGTCCAAATTCCTCCCTTGGGGGTTGCCCTTTCCTGGGAAATCCCCCCCCCCTCCTCCCAAACCTCCTCCCCAGCTTACCACAGAAGCAACAGAAACAAAAAAGGAACATGAGCGATCCCCACTTGCTTCTGCCCTGCTGTTGCCATAATACAAAATGGCGCCGGCGGATCTGTAATGCCCCTTTGGTTTGCAAGTCAGCCGGCGCCATTTTGTTTTACAACAGCAGGGCTGGAGCAAATCAGGATCTCTCCTGCCCCCTTTTGACTCTATTGCTCCAGGTGCAAACAGGAGGGGCTCAGAGGCTGGGGAAGAATTTGGATATCAGGACAGGGTTTGGAAGCAGGGGGCCTCCAGAGATTTTAATGAGAGGGGTGGAGGGCATGAGGGCATGTTAAAGGGCCCTGAAGTCTCTTTAACCAGTGGCCTGGAAGCACTGCCAGGCACTTTATCCTAGTGATGATCCTGGGGGAAAGTTAGTTCCATTGCCTCAGGTACAAACTCAGGGGGTCATTTACTAAAGGTTTTGTGTCTATGGGAAAAAATGCTTAGTAAATATGGTGCTTAGTTTGTAAGTAATCTGGGGATAGGAACATACCTTCAGCATCTGAATGTAATCCTTTTTAAATTAACCTGAAAGGCGGAATATACAGTAAATCACACAAATAAATTTAGCTATACTTCTTGAAGTGTAGCTAAATTCACTGAGTAGCGTGGCTTGTGAAACTTTTTTGTGAACTGTCACTTCAGGTTGACACGGTAATGAGCTGATTTGCATGCATTGCTCCTGATTTAATTTTAGCGCTGAGATGTGAAATGGCCAAATAACTCTCAGTATTGGCAATAACTCAAGGCATTGGCAATAACCCTAATTATTGCCATTTTGCAGCTTAGTAAATAAGTCTCTAATATTTTTATCAAATAACTCCACATCAAAGTTAGCCTTATCAAACTTGTGCATTAGTTCATGTAAGGCAGCATTAGCACACATTAAAACATATTAATGCTGTGTTAGTCTGAATGCACTTTAATACACTGGCTCCTTAGCCAAAATTAATACTAGTTGACTAAGTTCCTTCCCTTGATCCAATGATATCTCTGGGAATGCCCACTTTTTGAAAGTCATTCAGTGGGAAACATTTTTCAAAACCTCCAAAAGTAGCCAGCTAGACCCCTTTGAAAATCTAGCACATAGGAAATCAGTACTAAATGTGTTTCAGAGCTATTGTTCTGTTTAACTTTCTAACAGTTTGGCTGATAGGTACATAAGAACATAAGAACATAAGAAATTGCCATGCTGGTCCATCAAGCCCAGCATCCTGTTTCCAACAGAGGCCAAAACCAGGCCACAAGAACCTGGCAATTACCCAAACACTAAGGGGTAGATTTTCAGACCGCGCGAATAGGCGTACTTTTGCTGGCGCATCAGGCGCAAGCAAAAGTACGCGGGATTTTAGTAGATACGCGCGTAGCCGCTAAAATCCTGGATCGGCGTGCACAAGGCTATCGATTCTGTATAGCCAGCGCGCGCCGAGCCGCGCAGCCTACCCCCACCTACCTACCCTCCGAGGCCGCTCCGAAATCGGAGCGGCCTCGGAGGGAATCCTCTAATGCCCTCCCCTCACCTTCCCCTCCCTTCCTCTACATAACCCACCCGCCCGGCCCTGTCTAAACCCCCTCCTTACCTTTGTCGGGGGATTTACGCCTCCCTCTGGGAGGCGTAAATCCCCGCGCGCCAGCGGGCCACTAGCACGCCGGGACGCGACCTGGGGGCGGGTCCGGAGGGCGCGGCCACGCCCCCGGACCGCCCCGGGCCGTAACCACGCCCCCGGGTCCGCCCCGAAAACACTGCCGACACGCCCCCAAAACGCCGCGCGGCTCAGGCCCGCCCCCGACACGCCCCCCTCGGGAAAACCCCGGGACTTACGCGAGTCCCGGGGTCTGCGCGCGCCGGTAGGCCTATTGAACATAGGCGCACCGGCGCGCAGGGCCCTGCTCGCCTAAATCCGCCCAGATTTAGGCGGATTTAGGTGAGCAGGGCTCTGAAAATCCGCCCCTAAGAAGATCCCATGCTACTGATGCAATTAATAGCAGTGGCTATTCCCTAAGTAAACTTGATTAATAGCCATTAATGGACTTCTCCTCCAAGAACGTATCCAAACCTTTTTTGAACCCAGCTATACTAACTGCACTAACCACATCCTCTGGCAACAAATTCCAGAGCTTTATTGTGCGTTGAGTGAAAAATAATTTTCTCCGATTAGTCTTAAATGTGCTACTTGCTAACTTCATGGAATGCCCCCTAGTCCTTCTATTATTCGAAAGTGTAAATAACCGAGTCACATCTACTCGTTCAAGACCTCTCATGATATTAAAGATCTCTATCATATCCCCCATCAGCCGTCTCTTCTCCAAGCTGAACAGCCCTAACCTCTTCAGCCTTTCCTCATGCAACTATATCGTTTTTGAGATGTGGCGACCAGAATTGTGCGGTCTCACCATGGAGCGATATAGAGACATTATGATATTTTCCGTTCTATTAATCATTCCCTTCCTAATAATTCCTAACATTCTATTTGCTTTTTTGATTGCTGCAGCACACTGAGCTGACGATTTTAAAGTATTATCCACTATGATGCCTAGATCTTTTTCCTGGGTGGTAGCTCCTAATATGGAACCTAACATCGTGTAACTACAGCAAGGGTTATTTTTCCCTATATGCAACACCTTGCACTTGTCCACATTAAATTTCATCTGCCATTTGGATGCTCAATCTTCCAGTCTTGCAAGGTCCTCCTGTAATGTATAACAGTCTGCTTGTGATTTAACTACTCTGAATAATTTTGTATCATCCGCAAATTTGATAACCTCACTCGTCGTATTCCTTTCCAGATCATTTATATATATATTGAAAGCACCGGTCCAAGTACAGATCCCTGAGGCATTCCACTGTTTACCCTTTTCCACTGAGAAAATTGACCATTTAATCCCACTCTCTGTTTCCTGTCTTTTAACTAGTTTGTAATCCATGAAAGGACATCGCTCCTATCCCATGACTTTTTAATTTTCGTAGAAGCCTCTCATGAGGGGCTTTGTCAAATGCCTTCTGAAAATCCAAATACACTACATCTACTGGTTCACCTTATCCACATGTTTATTAATCCCTTCAAAAAAATGAAGCAGATTTGTTAGGCAAGACTTCCCTTGGGTAAATCCATGTTGACTGTGTTCCATTAAATCATGTCTTTCTATATGCTCTACGATTTTGATCTTGAGAATAGTTTCCACTATTTTTCCCGGCACTGAAGTCAGGCTCACTGGTCTAGAGTTACCTGGATCGCCCCTGGAGCATTTTTTAAATATTGGGGTTACATTGGCAACCCTCCAGTCTTCAGGTACAATGGATGATTTTAATGATAGGTTACAAATTTTAACTAATAGATCAGAAATTTCATTTTTTAGTTCCTTCAGAACCCTAGGATGCATACCATCCGGTCCAGGTGATTTGCTATTCTTTAGTTTGTCAATCTGGCCTACTACATCTTCCAGGTTCACAGTGATTTTGTTCAGTTTGTCTCTCATCACCTCTGAAAACCATCTCCGGAACTGGTATCTCCCCAACATCCTCATTAGTAAACACGGAGGCAAAGAATTCATTTAGTCTTTCTGCAATGGCCTTATCTTCCCTAAGAGCCCCTTTAACCCCTCTGTCATCTAATGGTCCAACTGACTCCCTCACAGGTTTCTTGCTTTGGATATATTTAAAAAAGTTTTTATTATGAGTTTTTGCCTCTATGGCCAACTTTATTTCAAATTCTCTCTTTGCCTGTCTTATCAATGTTTTACACTTAACTTGACAATGCTTATGTTTTATCCTATTTTCTTCAGATGGATCCTTCTTCCAATTTTTGAAGGATTTTTTTTGGCTAAAATAGCCTCTTTCACCTCATCTTTTAACCATGACGGTAATTGTTTTGCCTTCCTTCCACCTTTCTTAATGCGCGGTATATTCATGTATTATGAATATTTTAAATTGCTCTGAGTGTTTACGAAGAAATGATTTATAAACAGAAGGAAATATATAAGCAGTCCACAGAAAGTTATCATCTAATGTTCCCTACCTTTAATATCACATATCACAGCTGTTGATATACTGTACCATGAAAGGTGAATTTTCAAATTAGCATTAACATTTGTGATAGGTCAGGACTTGAAGAAAGGGAAGCACCAGTACATCAAAGGTGATGCCACATATTTAAAGTGGAAACAAGGTGCCAGTGGTTCCCACAGAAGACTGTACCTAGACCACCATTATTGCTTATTTTTATGAGTGATCTCGAAGAAGAAATTAATTGAAATATTGCCATCTCTGCATCACATCAAGCCATGCTATGCTTGTAAGAGGACAATTTTCCTCACTCCAGCTAAAAGTTTGTATCTTGCTCTACAACATGAGCATTTTTAGCTACATTGAGAGGAAGAATTCCTTGGGGAAGGAAAACTATGTACGTAGATGGCATTTTCAAATCTGTGTGTGTACTATTCCAGCAAAAATCTGCCCACACAAAAAACAGGTGCAAGTGTCCTTGCAAACTTTATATATCCACAACACATTTTCAAAGTGAAAGTCCTTGCATGGTTTCCCTTTGAAAACTGATGCAAAGACTGTGAGGTAGAAGTATGTGTGGACTCTACCTTCCAGTTGTTTTCTAAATACATTGCAGAGCTCACCAATGTGACTTCATAAATAGATTACAAGAACGATAAAAAGACAAGCTTTTAGCTTTTGCTCAGGGTACAAAGGAAGTGAGATCTCTAAAGCACTAATATTTAAAATCCACTTATAGTTTTCCCATCCCCACACTTTTTCATCAAAGAAATGCAGAATTCTTGGCTACTGGATAGTGATGGATTTAGGCGAAGAACTACCTAAGCTAAACCTTTCGGCCTCAGATAATGAAGGGCTTCGAAATGCAAAAGAAATTGCTAAAATTCAAGGTTTATACTTTTTTTTGGTAATGCTACGGGGGCTCTTAACCTGACATAGCTTGACATGTCCTTGCTATCAGGCCTTGTTCCATGGAGTTTACCCCATGGAGAAAGAATATGGCGACCACCACTGTCTTAAAGTTCTTTTCCATTATTGCTAATTACTGCAGTCAACATGTTCTCCTATGATTGCTTACTGTACAAAGCCTATGGGTTGCATAGCACTGTAAGAGCAGCATTTACACTTGTATTTGCAATACCCATTGTTACACGGTACTGTATTACAGATGCTCACTGTGAAGAACAATAAAAGAAAAGCAGCAATTTCAGTTTCCAAGAAACAAGCACTTTATGTTTTAGCATCTGTCACAGAATTACACCGAGGAAAGTCAAAGAGCCTTACTCGATTAAAAATGAAACCAGGTTTTATTTGCCAAAGAGGCCTAGGAGCAATTCAGTCATACATGAAAGACAATAGAAACTGTAAAAACCTTTCTTAAATTCAGGACATTAATCTCAAACCCAATTTCACTTAAGCATAACGAAAGCTGTAGCAGCAAAATGGAGTATCAGACACAGCCATCTCACCGAATCCAATTAAGTTATTTCTCTAAATATATTAAGAAAACATTTATCAGCATTATGCTGGTTAAACACAGTACAAAATTCTAGAGAATGAGAAGTTATTTCTTTTAATAGAATGTTTAATAAAAGGCAGGTTACATTGTCACCCACAGTGAGGAGCGGCACAAGGTATGCTTCCTCTTTTCATGTTCCTCCACCAAAGTCACATTTCTTTCCACTGACAAGCACCTTTCAGCATTTATGAGGTGACCTCAGCAAGATCCTGCATCATGCAGGGGTTATCCTTAAGCAATGGGCAGACCAAAAAACATATGGTCTGCCTCTTATTAAGGTTTCCGGTCTTAGGTGTGGTAGAGTTTATCCCTATTCGCCATTCCAGCAGTTGATCTGCCAACTTACAGAGGTATATATAAGAGCTCAAAGGCCTGCGTACAAAGCTTATAGACATGTAGAGACAAGACAGCCAAATTACAACAATGGGAATCAGAGGGTGATCACTAGGGGTGTGCATTCGTTTTGAACGCATATGTAAAACGCAACTTTTTTTTTTTTAACTTAAAAAAAGTGATGATGCGCAACGCATCACATTTTCAACTTATTCAACATAGCTACGTTGAATACGTTGAACTTAAATAAACACTTAATCCCCCCACCCTCCTGACCCCCCCAAGACTTACCAAAACTCCCTGGTGGTCCAGCGGGGAGTCAGGAAGCCATCGCTGTTTTCCTTTGCGAGGAGCACATGACGTCGGCGTCACGTGTTTCTCCGCGCCTCCGCTCCGGGACCCCCGTTGGACCCCCCCAAGCTGGCCAAAAGTTCCGGTTGGGTCCAACGGGGGTCCCGGAGCGGAGGCGCGGAGAAACACGTGACGTCCGCGTCACTCCGACGTGACGCCGACGTCACGTGCTCCTCGCAAAGGAAAACAGCGATGGCTTCCTGACTCCCCGCTGGACCACCAGGGAGTTTTGGTAAGTCTTGGGGGGGGGGATTAAGGAGGGTGAGGGGTTTAAATTTTTATTTAGGGAACCGGTGAACGTATGGACAGACCCTCAACTTATGGGATTCTCCATATGTCCATATTGAACGAAATCGACCCTCAACTTCAACTTATCAACTTATCAATGCAAACTTTTTGTCTGCACATCCCTAGTGATCACAGCTAGAATACACCTGGCTAAAACGTAACAACTAATGTTTACATCCTAAGCTGAATACGACACCCATCTCTCCTAGTCATTCAGATGTTAGGGTCAAATTAAAAAATGTTAAAGTCTTCCAAAACATTCAGACAGGTATGCAATTACTCTCGCTGGTAGCAATGAACATGGGACTTCAGGTGCCTACTATTCAAAAAATGCAATGGGGGTGGAGGATGAATGAGTTCAGACAGTTCTTTAAAATATGGTGGTACATCTACTGGTCTTTGCAAAGGAACTTGTACAAGGAGAAACATTTGTACAAGGTTGTTCATGTAACCCTTCATGAGCACACAAACCTATTTATCTTCTTCGGGGATGCTCCATCTAGTGATTCACTCCCAGGCTCAAATTCTCTATTCCAGGATGGTCTCTTTTTATGGGGGGAAGCTCTGACTTATGGCCCAGATAGTGAAGTGTTATTCCCTGTGTGTGTTGATAGCTGTAGCAACGCAAGGGGAGAGATGCTGGGACACACCAGGCAGGACAAGGCACTGGTTGTTAAATTATAATTTTACTGATTTGGTAAATGTCAAATGAATGTCCATTTCATCCCAAAATATAAAGTTACAAATGAATTTTGTGCAGAGATGGGTGTTCCCTCTGGATAGGTGTTCTTTACTTCAGCAATCTAGGCAGAGGTTTCCATTGTGTTATAAATGTGCCAGAAAGTTCTCCCAGCTGCCTATCAGGAATCCTATGAAAGGGGTCTCCTTTCAACACAGAAAAAAAGCAGTCCTACTTGAGTCTCCAGCTCATTTCTGAACAATCAGCCCTGAGTCCTGAGTCCCTCATTAGTGGAGATCTGGATAGGACTCTCCAAGTCTTGTCTCCTTAGTTGTTTTAAATAGTGACTCCTTGTGTTGAAAAAGCCATAGGATAGAGAACCTGCTAAACCAGCCTGGCTCCTTGTCAGAAGTGGTGATTAAAAACCTCCTCACAACAAAAGAAAAATCATTCCTTGATCATAAAACCTCATTGACTTGTGTTCTGCTTTCACAGGTGCTTGCCACATTCATGGGGTGGTGAATGGACTCGTTGATCTTCAGTCCCTGTCCTTTGGGTCTAGCCAGCAAGGATGACCTTCCCCAAAAGAGCAAAGTTTAAACACAGTCCCTTTTCAAAAGTAGATATCTTCTGGTCATAAAACGTCTCACGCTGCCAAGCCTGTCACAGGTGCTTGCCACATTCATGGGGTGAATGGGCTCACTGATCTTCAGCCTTGGAACAGGAGTCCCACAGGGGGTTCCGACGAAAGGTTTTTCTTACTGCAACTAAGAACAGAGGGACCCTCTGGCAGGGAGTGCCTGGTGAGGCAGGGAAGCCTTACCAGGTGGGGAAACCAGGCATCTGTACTGCTGTGTATCTGACCCGAACTAACTACACTCTGAATCACAAAATGGATTGGTTGTAAAGGCAAAAACAACCAATCCCAGCTCTACACAGTGGGAGGAGGCCGAGGGGGATGGAAGGCTCATGAGCGTTAAAATATCTTTTATATACCTTTTATATGTTTTAGATTTGAATTGAGATAATTTTTAAGTTAACTATGATTCATTTTATTTTGTTGTGAACCATTACGATGGTCTCTTAATGCCGGTATATAAAACCTAATAAATAAATAAATAAATAAAAATCTAACTAGGACATAGGGACATCTAGTGGCGGCCACATTCAGATGGGGTCTCCTATTCACAGGCATTCTGTCTGCCATTCTTTCAGTTTAATCATTTGACAAGCAGGATGAAATGGTGCAATGGCTGAATGGCTAATGTCTTGAATTCTTCAGACATGAACAAGACTCTATGTCTAGAATTCCTTGTGTTGCAAATAGCTAGTGCAACGTGCTGATGGCTTCTGCAAAAGTCATCCTAACTGGGGCAACTTCTAATCACTTCAAGACAATGACTATAAAAAACAATTGTCCTAAAAAATTGTCCCATGAAGTTAATGTGCAGCCTCAAGCAAGGGCGTCTTATGTGACTTCTCATGGGTATAATGCTGTCTTCAGTGGCATATTGCATAAATTTTTACGCGTGTTACATTTCTACAGAATGTTAAATCTGAGCACCTAGTATTAACCACCAGATAGGATTTCTGTGCAGCTGCTGTGCAGCTCAGCTTGTTAGCCAGATACAATTATCCAGCTAACTTAGCCCATATATTCAGTGGTGCAACCACACTGCGGAATATATTCAACTATCTTAAAGTTAGCTGGATAAGTTTACCTGGCTAACTTTAGGACAGCCCTAAGGGCTGACCAGACTTAACCAGATAACTTATCTGGCTAACTCTGAATATCCAAGTTAGCTGGATAACTACTTGTCCGGCAAAGTGGCAGCCATTCAGCAAGGTCGGATATTCAGTTGCCTAACTTATCCGGCCAGGTAGTGCTGAAAATCACCCTCTAGGTATTTATTTATGTATAAATTAAGATCTGATTCACCCTCCTTACAGTGTAGCCAAGGGCAGTTTACAATAACAAAAACAACATACAAAATATAATACTAATACAAAAAAATAACAAAAATTAACAGTAGTTAAAAATATAGGGCAATAACCCTCTATATAAAAGCAAGGCAAATATTGCTTAAAAGCTAATCATCATTCATAACATAAGCCAAAAGCTATCATTCCTGATTATCTCCCAGTCCTAATAACCCAACCCCTCATCAGAGATAACATATAGTACTTCCCCAAACCACAGGAAAGAGTCCCCAACAAATGCATTCCTCAGTCAAATTAATTAGCTAAATACTTGGCTGAATATTCAGGCTTTGAGCTTTTTTCCAAATGACAAATACTTCATTTTCTGTTATAGTTTTTCTGGCATACAGTTCCAACATAAAGATGGCATAGTAACTAAAGGTTTATGCCTTGTTCCTGTCGGTTTCCAACTCTGACACATTCAACAATAACTGTGGAGAGGAATAAAGTGTCCTTGCAGGAGTGTATTAGGTTAACAAATCAGCCAAATATTTAGGTTGTCGTTGATAGAGGGATTTAAACATAAGGCATAGAACTGTAAAAGTGATTTTATTTTCAACAGAAAGCCAATGAACTTCAGCCAGCTATAACATGATCATATCCCTCTTCCCCATCAAAAGCCATGCTGCAGCATTCTGCAACGTCAGATGTTTAATGATTTTCTAGGGCAACCATTAGAAAGGGAACTGCAGTAGTCAATTCGATTAGTTATTAATGAATCAGTAATTGTAGCTAAATCTATTGGATCATGTGTAAAAGATAAACATGGTTCGTACTCCTGCTGGTATGTTTTTCTATTGCTAGTCAGTAGTATAATCTAGGGATGTGCTTTCAATTGAAACTTTATTAAATTTAATTTTGAAAATAGAAAAAAAAGAAAAACAAATTAAATTTTCTTTTTCTTTCCATTTCATTTTTTAAAAAGGCAGCAGCAGCCAGCCCCAAAGCCTCCCTTCCCTACACCTCCTTATGTGGCATAAATGATCCCCAGATTTTCATGTCCCTCAATGCTCTATTTAAAATGATGCTCACCACTCCCTGTTTTCAGGGTGATGGCATAGCTTTCCCAAATAAAGCATGTTTGCTTACTGTAAATAGTTTTCCATAAACAGCAGTATGAATTAGCCATCACATGTGGGTGATGTCATCCAGTAGCACTGAACAGATTTGTCTCTCCAAGCTAGTAGAGCTTTGAGCTCTATTGAGCATGTGCAGGAGTTCCCGCACAGGCATTGCTTTGCGAGTCTCCTCAGTCTATATTAGAACTTTGTAGCTATGTAGTCGACTCTCCAGGGAGGCGAATGGGTACTGCATGGCTAATTCATCCTATCTACTGAAAACATCAGTTATGGTAAGCAAACTTGCTTTTTCTGTTGATAAGCAGACTGAATTAGTCATTAAATGTGAGAAATCCCAAGCTGAGGGTTGCAATGAAGCGTTTACTCAGTAAGCAACCTGGCCCTCATTGTGGAGAATGGACTACAGTGAGACCAGATTTTGCAAAACTGCTTCTCCAAATTTACTGGCAATCTTTGAGAGGATATAAAGAAAGTAGCGGGACTTAAAGATATGCAAGGAAGACCAAGTTGCAACTTTGCAGATATCTTCAAAAGGTGCTTCTTGAAGATGCGCATTGGAAGCAGCCATGACTCTCACTTGATGAGCCTTTACAGAGTCTGTGACTTGCCATCCTGCTAAGGTATAGCAATGTTAAATGCACTCAGCCAGCCAGCTAGACAAAGTATGCTTGGTGACTGCTACTCCTAATCTGTTGGGGTCATATGAAATGAACAGTTGGAAAGTTTAATGATGCAGCTAAGTTTGTTTCTTGTAATTCACTAAGATCTTTTTGCAGTCCAGAGTATGTAGGACTTTTTTGCCTTCATGAGCATGGGGCCTAGGAAAGAAGGTAGGCAATAAGATTGATTTATACGGAAAACCAAGATTACCTTCAGCAGAAACTTCGGGTGAAAACGAAGAATCGCCCTATTGTGGAACAATTGCATGTACCGAGGATAGTGGATGAGAGCTTGGAGTCCACTGAAGTCACTGCAATGAGGACACCACCTTCCATGTCAAGTACTTTAAAGAAGCTGGCTCCAATGGCTCAAAAGGAGGCTTCATTAGTTGGGAAACAACCACATTCAGGTCCAGGGAACAAGTGGCTTTGTACTGTGGGCTTGACATGCCATAAACTCTTCATGAAACAAGTTATCAGCAGATGAGTAGAGATTGGTTTGCTATCTACTTGAATATGGCAAGTCGCTAAAGCACTGAGGTGCACTCGCACTGAAGAGACAGTAAGGCCTGAGTAAGAAAGGTGGAACAAGTATTTCAGCAGGTGCTTAGGGTCATAAGAAAATGGGTTCAAAGCATTTTGTTGACAGCATTTGGAGTACCTATTCCATTTGAAGGCATAGTTTTTTCTAGTTGAAGATTTTCTAGGTGAGATTAATATATCCACAATCTCTGTAGAAATCAATGATCACTGAGCTCTCAATTTCCAAACTGTGAGGTTGAAAGCTGAAAGTTTGGGATGATACAATGTCCTGACTTCCTGAGTTAACCACACAGGGTCCGTTCCCAGATGAATGGGAGGACTGCTGAAAAGTTGTATGAGTTATGCATACCAGATCTGACTGGGTCACGCCAGTGCTATATGGATAGGGTTGCCAACTAGCTCCAGATTTTCAGGACAGGTTGCATGCTGGGACTTATTCTGATTTCTCTATTAAATTCCCTAAGAAAAGCAGGACTATAAGTACCTGCATGCAGTAGAGTAAAACCAGGACTGGATCAACCTGTCCTGACAATCTGGAGGCAGATGGCAACCCTATATGTGGATCAGATGACTGCAGTTCTGAAGAACCTTCTGCACTGTTCTGGTGATAAGTGGTAACGGTGGAAAGGTTTACATGAAGCTGTGTCCCCAATTGAGGATAAAAGTGTCTTGAACTAGTCTGTGATCGCTTGGCAGAACTGAGCAAAACTGATCTAGTTTTTGTTCTACTGTGATGTAAACAGATCCACCAATGATGGTGGGACAACCTCTTTCAAGCCAAGATAGGCTCTTGTATGAGAACAGGTGGCCAGTTAGAAGTGAGCAGTACTATATAGGTCACTGGTTCTGCAGTTTGTAGGTAAAATATTTCCACTATTAGTCTAGGCAGGTTGAGTTCCCTGTTTATTGGTGCTGACAGAGATCTAGGATGGGCTGTGTAGAGGTTTGTTAGTAAAGAATCTTGATAAATTGAAGTCTGAGGTGAATGCGTCAATGACTTCAATGGAGTAGAGTGTTTGGACACCTTGGATACTTTAGTATGCTTCAACGGTTCTTTAGAGATGCTCATCAAGGAATGCAGAGTGCCATTAGTCCTTGCATCATCCATCGTGGGGTCATGTATGGTTGCCACAGGCTTGTGCTGCAGTAGAGCACTGAGTGTCGAGTACATTGGTGCACTGTGTATCAAGTGCATCGGAGTTCTGTGTATCAGGCAAGTCGATGCACCGAGTGTCACTGATGCTCTTGACTCCAATGATAGCCTTGCTGATGGTGCCAGTGCCAATGCTCTTGCTTCTTTGATGGCTCCAGTGATTGATGCCACTTTGCCTTCAAAGCAGAGTGGATGGTGGAACTCAACTCCATGGCTTCGGCCTGAACAGATGGAGTTTGGAGGAGCTCCTGATCATTTTCTTTCCCTAAGAGGCAGATGAGGCTGCAAGTGGGACAAGGATCTACTGCGATCCTGGAGAGATTTATGCAGTTTCTTGATGTAAAAGTGCCCTGGATATCTGTGAGCGCAGGGAGACATCCAAACACAGGCATAGCAATTCTGGTTTGTTCTGGGCAGAGGCATCAATAATTTGTGGCTGTCAGTGAGGGCATAATCTTCCCACAGATGGAACTTTTGAAATTGCTCACCTTAGTTGCTTTCTTCTTCTGACTGGATGTGGTGAAATAGGTCACACTTCCTCCTTATGCTATTTTTTTGTTTTCTTTTTGTAGCACTGAAATGTGCTGTTGTGGTGCTGCAGAGGCATTGAGGCAACTTAGTAGACAAAATAGAGGCAGCAAACAAATCCTATTTTTAAAAAAAAAATTCATGACATTGGGTTTGATGTAAGATACCTTTCTGTACTGTACAAAATCTCATAACTGTGCAGAGTACTTCACAACCCAGTAATAGGATTAATCTAATGTCCATATCCAGTGAAGAATTCACAATATGCTTTCAGGAAAAGGTGGATAATATCTGTAGCAAGTTTCCAGAAGTGTCAGACTCTTTCTTAACTCCTATCACTTTCATTTTTCCTTGGTATTAGCTAAAGAAGTTCAGATTCTTTCAAAGCTGATTCCATCTTTTTGACTATTGAATTTGATACAGGTGAGTGCACTAAAGGCAGTCCGTAAAGAGATTTCTCTCTATATTGCGAAATTAGCGAACTTGTCTTTAACTGAAGGGATCCTTCCCAACTCTTTAAAAGAGGTCAATGTTACAAAACACCGGTCTTGACCCTTTAGACCCAGCAAATTATAGGCCGATATCTGCACTGTCTATCATGACAAAGATAATTGAGAAGGTTGTTCACAAACAACTTTGTGATTACTTGGAAGAAAATGCATTATTAAACCTTAAGTAATATGGAATTAGAAAGAACCATAGCAGGGAATCACTATTATCACTATCAGACACTGTTCTACGAGGCTTCAACTATGAAGAGAATTATATGTTGGTTCTGTTGGTTATTTCAGCAACTTTTGATACAGCAGACCACAGGATATTAGTTACATGGCTAGCAAACTTAGGGGTTGCAGAAACTGTACTATACTGGTTTAAGTTATTTCTAGACAATCTCACGTTTCAAGTTACATTAGATAATCAGGCTTCATAATAGGAAGGTTAAAACTGGAGTTCCACAGGTCTCTTCCCTCTCTAATGCATATCTTGCCCCTTTGTGTAAATTACTGGGAGGTTTGGGTGTCAAATTCACCAGTTGCGGGACCTGTCTATGACCGGTATCACTCAGCCCCAACGCCATCAAAACTCCATCGCTAGGCTGAGCTCCCACAGCAGGACACTTCCTCAACTGACGCCTCAAGCTGGGCCCAAAGGCACAAGTGCACCCAATACACGCAGATTTAAAGGGCCTGTGGCAGGAAACAGGCCATGACACCCTCAGATGATGTCACAGACTTCAGCCCTTAAAAGGGCCCTTTAGACTTCCAGACATCACCTCAGCAACAGGTCCCCTGGTGCTCATTTGTTCTAGTGCACATTGCTGTTCCTTGCTTTCTTCGTACCTTGTTCCTTGACTTACTCATGTCTTGTTCCTTTCCTTGTCCATCCTCCTCATTGCTTGTCGGTCTGTCTGTCTTGTTTGTCTTGTCCATTTGCTCCTTGTTCCCTCAGTTTGACTTCCAGGACCTCAACCTTGGCTTTGAACCCAACCTTGCACTGTCTACTGCCTGCCCCAACCTCTGGCCTCTTCTCTGTTACTGTTGTCTGCTGCCCACCTCGACCTCTGGCCTATTTCTTGTCTCCATTGTCTGCCTCGATCCCCCGCTGCCTTGGACTTGCTTCTGGATTGCCCTAGGGACCCACCTAAGACCTACCAGCCACCTGAACCCAAGGGCTCAACATGCAGGAAAAGCGGCTGTCATCGGTAAAGCTCCAGCTGGTCCTGTCCCCCACATTCATGATCCCCCTCACATTGGGATTAGACTTTAGGGTATTCGCAGCTGACACCCAGTTTATTTTCCTTATCAGGAACACTATCATCAGATCTAAAAGAATAAGAGATATACTTACCTGCCATCCAAAAAATGGCTATTCCACAATCGGCTTTCTTTAAATGTAGCTAGAACTGAAATTTTAGTTCTTATGAAACAGACCCTTACCGAAGAACTACTGAATTTTAAATTTGAAGGATGAGAAATCCCTGTTTCTCATATAGTAAATCTGAGAGTCCTGTTGGATACCAGGTTATCAATGAAAGCTTAGGTGCATAAAGTTGTTATAGCTGGTTATCATAAGTTGCAAATTATACGCAGGTTGAAACCCTACTTAGAATTTTAAGATTCTCATCTAGTTCTGCAAACATTACTCTTTTCCAACATCGATTATTGCAAAGTATTATTAGGCATGACTAAGACCAGTACAATTAATGCAAAATTTGGCAGCCAGTGTTGACAGGCTCACACAGATATGATCATATTACATCTGTTTTCTCTAAACTTCATTGGTTGCTGGTTTACTTCAGAGTACAGTATAAAGTACTAATATTAATTCATAAAATGATACATAATCCAGAAACCATATGCTTAGGCACAAGCCTTCATTTATATATACAACATTGGTGTTTGCGTACAGCGAATCAGGGTTTTTTTTTGGAAGCCCCAACAATTCAGCAGGCCCACCTAGGAGAGGTGTGGGACAGCACAATTTCGGTGGCTGGAACATTATTAAAGAATTCAACATCTAAATAGTTTTGGATTATGGATGTTATCAAAGCCTTCAAGAAATTGCTAAAAACGTGGTTCTAAACAAGCCTTTAGACAAAGCCATTGAAAGAGTATTTGGCACTCTAGGTGAACCTTCGATCATGTACCCCCTCTTCAATTTATCTATTGGTGGAAGCTCTAGCACAGCACTCCCTCCTAGCAGTGGCAGTGCCTATGGCTCCAGCACAATGCTCCGTTTTTTATTCTTTTTTTTAACAGTATTAGATCTGGCTGTTACGGCCTGGTACTGCTGGCGAGGTAGTGGACCCTTGGGCCGACCCACCCCGAGAGGCAGGGTAGGCCGGGAGGCGGAGCCTGAGGCTTGAGGCGTTCACCCGGGAACCAGGAACCCCCCAGGAGGAGCCCGTAGGGTTCTGGCATCTTGGGACTTGGGCAAAGGCACTTGGCCAGTCTAGGGAACAAGGCAGTCCAAGAAGTGACAAAGTCTCTGCGGCAAGCGGGAACCTGGAACGGAGTCTGTGGCGTGAGGAAGTCCAAAGGATACTTGGTAGCAGAGGCACCGGCTGAGTGGGCCGGAGGCCGGCTGAAGACAAACAGCGGGCAGTGCGGAGACTGTAGCTAGCCGGTGATGGGAACAAGCCGAAGCAGGGCTGAAGCAAGCTGGAAACTGGAGCGAGCTGAAGTGGAGTTAGTAAAACCCGGACTGGAGTAGACTGCAGGTTGGAACGGAGTCTGTAGCCAGCTGAGAGCTGAAGCAAGCTGAACAAGAACGGAGTCAGGTACAGGCTGAGGTCAAAGGCAGGCGGCAGGCAGAAGCGAAGTCAGGAACAGGCTGAAGTCAATGGCAGGCGGCAGGCAGAAGCGAAGTCAGGAACAGGCTGAAATCAATGGCAGGCAGAAGCGGAGTCAGGAACGTGGAACAAACGTAGCGCAACTTAGAACTACTAACCAGTAGTGAACCTCGTTGCAAGGCATAGTACAATGAGCGAAGCAGCCCTATATAGGGCTCAGGCAGGAAATGGACCGTCAGGTGGAGCCCAGATACTTCCTGTGTCTGGCCCTTTAAATCCTGTAGAGAGACGCGGCCGCGCGTCTAAGCAGGAGCAGAGCAGGGCTGTGCAGGACCCTGGACAGCGGCCTGCACAGCGTCTGTACGTCGGCAGCGTCAGACGCCGCAGAGAAGGCAGGCGAGAGCCTGAACGCAGGCTCCGACGAGTGCAGCGGCTCCAGCCGCTGCAGGAGGCCCCGAGGGCGGCTCCAGCCGCCAGGAAACACCGGGGCTTTTGTGGCCTCCAGCTGCGAAGACCCAGATGACGGTGGGGGCGTTCCCAGCCCCGAAGAAAGCCGCGGTTCCGGCCATGGAGGCTGCAGCGAGTCCGGGGTGGCCCTCGGACCACGTGGGAGGACCGAAGGCGGCGTCTCCAGCGACGAAGGCCAGTACAGTGTGGGTTTAAGGGAGGGGAAGCGGCGGAGACCGCAACACTGGCACAGTGCTCTTCTATGCCTTGCGCTTACATGATTTTGTCGCCCCTGCTTTGGAGAATAAGTGCCTTTATTAATATATAGAAATATACCGCTGGTCAGGTTAAGGGCTCTGTTAGAGAACTTATGGTTATCAGAACTAAGGAGGGTGGTGGAAACTTTAGAGAAATTTTGTGTCATGTTTATTTATTCTGTTAAACAGAATTTTATTTTATTTTGTGTTAATTTATTATTTCTATCTTGCCAGGATGTTTGCCATTCTGTAGAATGAAATCAATGTTAATTATGTATGTCCTATTGTAAACCTGCTAGATCACCGGACGGAGCAGTATAAAAATGATTTCAAATAAATAAATAAGTTGAAATAAAAATATCAGAATGAGTTGTTTATAAGGATTTTTTCAGAAAAAATATAAGAGAGGCAGAGTTCATATCTGTGCTGTGCTCTGACAAAAAATGACTGAGGAGACTCATAAGGCAACACCTATACAGGAACTCCTGCACATGCTCAGTAAAGCTCAAAGCTCTACTACCATGGAAAGATAAGTCCATTCGGTGCCACCAGCTGACATCACCCAGATGTAATGGCTAATTGAGCCTGCTTATTGATGGAAAAGGTACTTTTGTATAATCATATTTAATCTCAATGAGCAAATAGAATCTTATTAGCTCCTCCAGATTATTTGTGGACTATTCCTTCTACATTCACCTATGAACATGGGAAAAAAAGCTTGTCCTTCAACATCATCTTTATAATATCTATCATGCAGGGATCAATCCGGCATTGCCTTCAGCATCAGAGCTCAAGGCAATGGCAGAATATCAAATTTCTTGACACTTCAGTACTAAAGTGCATTAATATCAATCACTAACATTTGTAAACTTGGTGTTTTTCCATCAAATTAATGGCCAATTTAAGAAGATGAAAATGAGGTGCACATTACCATAGTCAGTAAAGTATGGACATAAAAGTAGATGAAAACATAAAAATGTAACTAGACCTCCACAAGATGTAGTTAAGATTTTTGTGTCAAAGCATCTGTGCTGCACTTTGAACATTTTAATGTATGTAGTTTTTCACTGCATTGATAAGCAGAGCCTGTTTCCTTTGGCAGATTTTTAAAGATTCTGCAGCAAGAATTAGAAAATTCTGTGGTAGATTTTTTAAGATTCTGCAGCAATTATGTGGCAAATTTGATAATTTTGCAATTTAAATCATGTTTGGGATTGTTTTTATTTTATAAAAATAAAGTCATCTTCAGAGATTTTCTGTGTCCAATTAATTAATTTTGTTCTTTATTAGAGGAAAAGGTATGTTAGTGAGTGGAATTGGGAAGGAAACAGGGAAGGGATCTAGGACTGGGAAGAAAGGAGCTCTCAAAAGAGGCAAAAAGGATCTCAGAGGAGAGAAATGAAGAAAAAATGTTAGGCAGGAGTAGTAGAGAATATGGGATGGAAGAGGATAGAGGCACAGAGGGTTGAGAGGATAGGGGAACCAGGAAGGATAAGGAAAGGGAATGATAGAGAGGAAGGGCGAACAAAGAGGATCAGGAATGGTAGGGATAATTAGGTGGCTAGAAAGGGAGAACTGGGGATAGGGGTGGAAAAGAAGGAGGAAAGATCATGGATGGGGAGGAGAGGAGAGGAAGGAGGTCCTGAAGGGAGGCCGGGGCTGAGGAAAGGCCACATCCCTCTCCACTCTATGGATCTCAGTCCCTCCCCCAATCCAGATCTCAGGACCTCCTTCCCCTCCCTCCTCTACCCTGAGATCTGGGATACGGGGAAGGGGAACTGAGATCTATAGAAGGAGAGGGAAATATCCCCCTCCTCTGGCCCCAATCCCTACCCTCACTATCACTCTTGCCTCTTCATACTCTCTCTACTTTCCTCTTTTCACCAAGTTCTTTTATTGTTCCCATCCCACCTGCCCATACACACACCCATTCACCTTCCCCAGCTTCCCTTTCTCACAACTCCTGATTCCCCAGTCACCCTATCACCTACTTCCCATCTCTCCCTCACCCACTGCCCATCTCTCCAGTCCCTCCATACACGCCATCACCCAGCCCCTTTCCAATAACCTCTCCAAACTCTCTACCACAACCCCCATCTTCTCTTTCCTTATCTGCCCAGCCTCTCCCATTTTACACAGCCCCCTCATCATTTTTTCTTTATTCCTCCTCCCATGTCACATAACTTTCCCCCTTATTCCCCAAATTCTATTTTACATAACCCCACTAATTTTCCCCATCCCATTTCACAATACCTCCCCTGTTACTTACCCCCATTTATTTATCCCCCTACACAATAACTCTCTTTCTCCCTCCCCCCCCCCATTTCACCATCCAGTTCCACTCTTCCTCATGACCATCCTCTTTTAATCCCTTCACCCCCCCCCCCCCCGTCAACACAGTGCTGGTCAGACTGCACAGAGGAGATGAATGGCAGCATTTTCCACCTCCTCTGCTGGCCAGGCCCAACTGCAGCTTTCAACCACAATTGGAACAGTGCCCCGCAGTTGAAAGCAGTGTTCGGCTCACTTTCTCTTCCCACATGCTGCATGCCCAGGAGGTGGGGGCAGGGTAGGGGAGGGGACAGCAAGAATCAGGAAGTTGTTTTGCAGCTGCATGGTGGATGAACATGACACTAGCTGGTAAGACAGCAGAGCTCATCTCCCTGGATAGGTTCTGGCTCCCTGGTCTCCCGCAACAATTCCAGACAGACCAGGAAATCCTGCAGGAAGCGGAAGATTTTGCAGTTCTTCCTGCAGCATCGTAGGAGACTAGGGGCCCTGCTAATAAGTAATGAGATTATTTTACATACGTTTGCATCTCATGAACTCATTAAAACTGATTTCACATTAACATTATCACAAGCTAGTCATAACGTGTGGTGATAATATATATGTTTAACGTGCATTAGCGTTTGCAATAGTGTTAACGCTGCTTAGTACACTGGCTCCCAAGTGTCGGTATTCATGACTGATTTCCCACAGCAGCAGTCTAGATTATAATCTGTATTTTTTTATTTATTTATTTAATACCCCACTTTCCGAAACATCAAACCAGCTTACACAGCATCAAAGATAACAAGTAAAGACCCATCCATCTCCCTCAATAGGAAACAGTTGATTGGTAACTGGTCAAAAGGCAGGGAACTGAGTAGGACTAAAATGGTCAGTTTCCAAGTGGAGAAAGGTCAATGGTGGAGTGCCACGGGGATCCACAGGGATCTATACTGGGAACTGTGCTGCTTAACATATTCATAAATAATCTGGAAAAGGGAACAAGAGAGGTGATCAAATTTGCAGATGACATAAAATTATTCAACATTATTAAAACAGCGATACATTGGAAGGAATTGCAGAAGGACTTTCCAAGACTATGAGACTGGGCATTTGAATGACAGATGAAATTTAATGTGGAAAAGTGCGAAATGATGTACATAAGGATAAATAATCCAACTACAGGTACACAATACTGGGTTCCATATTAGGAGTCACCATCTAGGAAAAGGACCTTGAAGTCCTTACGAACAAATTTTACATTGAACTCCAAGGCAAAATGTGTGGAAATGGTTCAAAAAGTAAACAGAATGTTAGGAATTATCTGAAAAGGAATAGAGAATAAAAAATAGAGACTATCATATTATCACTGTATCGAGCCATGGTGCAATTTCACCTTGAGTACTATGTGCAGTTCTAGTCTCCCCATCTCAAAAAAGACAAAGCGGAACTAGAAAAGGTACAGAGAAGGATAACAAAACTGATAAAGTGGATGGAACAAATCTCTTATAAGATGTTATACAAGTTAGGGCTCTTATTTGTGCAAAAAAAAAATTAATTCCAGCAGAGTATTCAGGAAAACATCATTTGCTATGTTGACTTTTCTTTGGCAAGCAACCATAACAGCAGCTAGTGATCTCTACAGATCTCCACTTCAATTCAATTTCTGTAATCATGAACTTTGACTATGAGTTTGATACCTAATGCTTTACAATCAGTTTCTGTGTAGATTCCCTTGGTGAATATCAATGTCCTTGAGTAGCAGAGAACTGATGATGCAGTTCCATCTAATGGTGGTTCAGTACAGTATCCATGCTGCCAGATGACACAGTATCACACATGAAAATCAATGCCTTCTTCTAATTTTATTTCATCAGCATTGTTTCACATAAGAGCAGCTGCTGTTTAACTACACAGAAAGTGAGAAAAAGGGGTTTCATAGATGGTTTGTGCATTCTCGTGCACAAACCATCTATCTGTATGTAAGTTAGCATCAGCAATAAAAGAGTGAATCTTCAAAGGAGTTACATATAAAATTAGCATATACACGCATATGTAGCTTGTATTCACTCACATACTACTTTATAAACACCAAACGTACGGACGTATTTTTGGTTTTGTGTGCACATTTAAAGGCTGATTTTAAAAGCCCTACACGTGCCAAAGCCGGAAGATATGCGCGAGTCCCAGACCGCTGTGCGCTGCATGGATTTTAAAAAGTGTTTAAGTATTCGCGTATCCTCCGGCACGCACACGTATCAAAACGTTTTTAAAAAGGGCAGAGCATGGGCCTGGTCTGGACAGAACATGGGCGGGACAAGAGCATTCCAGGAAGTTACCCTGAAATGTGCACGTAAGTATTTACACGCACAAATGTGTGTCAGGGTCCCCTACCGCATAATTTTACTTCTGCAATGAACAGCATGTAAAGTTTAAAGTAAAAATAACTAGGGGGTCGATTTTAAAAGCAGCGGCAATCATCCATGTGTGCGCACGGTTTCTGGCACGCACACATGGATGCGCTGGCGCATGCGTGTTATAAAATCCGATGGCCACACGTACGTGCATGCCGGATTTTAAAATCTGCACATTCATGTGTGTGCAGCGCACAGCGGGGGGGGGGGGGGGGCGGGGGGATGGGGAGAGAGAATTTTCACTAAACACACGTGACGATGCTATCGGGTCTCCCCCCAGTTCCCTCTCAGTCCACTCTAATTAAGGAGCGGAACAGGAGGTAACTTCTCTACCACCTACCTAACCTTCCTCTCTCTTCCCCTCTCTTCCCTGCACCCTAAACCTAAGCTATAACCAATTTTTGTATTTTACTACTTACTTCTCCTCTGGAGCACAAGTAGTTTCTGCTAATAGCCGCTGTCCCGGCCGGCCTCCGTCCCGCTCCTCCTTGCCCAGACCATGCCCCCCCCCCCGGCCCGCCCCTTTTTCAGGGCCTGGCACTTCTGCTCATAATGGGGGCTAAGCGTGTGGCTGGGCACTTCCGAAAATGTGCGCGGCACGCACAAGGCTCGGCCCCGAGCGTAACCTCTGTTATTTACAGGCATGGTGGTTTGAAAATTTGCTTGTAGGTGAGACAGCAGGATTTTAAGGGTCAGGATTAAAAGGGTAAAAGGGAGGCTACCTGGGGGGGGGGGGGAGGGGATTATGAAATTCAATCTGTTAACTGGATGAACTGGGAGCAAACTGGGAAAAAGGGCTACAGCATCCGCATGCAATGTTTTTAAAATCCCTCCCCAAGTGTGCAGTAGAGCCGGCATTTGTGCACTCATGCGCGTGTCCATATAAAATTGTGCAGACACGTGTGCACGTACAGCCAATTTTATATCATTCGTGAATGCGCACACGTATGTTATAAAATGGCCGTGTCTCTGGGCGCAAGTCGACATACTTGCATACATGTACACCCGCGCAGCTGTTTGAAAGTTACCATCCCACCTGTGAAAAAAAAAAAAAGGGGCAGTCTAGGAGCGCTTCGAGGTATGGCCAAAAGGTACGTGCACAAGTTGCTATTTTATAAGAAAGTTATATGAATACATTAGGCAATTTATTCTTGCAACTTTACAGTCATCAGCCCCCTCTCCCCCGCTACCTTTGGATTTCTGTATAGGAATTAATTTTATGAAGTTTCAGAAGCTGGTAAATTCTTGGCTATATTTGTAGGTTTTCAATTAAGGGTATTTAAGGACTGCTGATTTGACAATTGTATTTAAAATATTTAGCCACATGCTTTATATTTGCTTTTCTGATGTATTTATTGTATTTAGCACTATTTACTGTAATCTAGTGATTAATTTTTATTGTACACTATTTTGAAATTGTTTTATGAAAATCGGTATATTAAAATAAACATTGCAATTACCATTACACCTGCTAATTATCTAATGTAATTGATATCACTAGTCTGCTGTCTGCTATTGGTTGGATGGGAGATCTGGGTGAATTAGGGGGAGTTCAGGGTGAAGAATAGGAGGGCCTTGACCTGGAGAAGGAATGGGGAACTAATGGAAGTATCAGCAAACTGGTGATTTCAATTACACGCGCATCTTTTAAAATATACTGACTCCTGTGTATAAATCAGGTTTTATGCAAACAAGTTCTGCTTTTTATTTTGTGCATAAAATATATGCATGTATGCTTATAAAATAAGTAGGAAATGTATGTGCTTTCTATGCATTGCAGGAATTTGCTTGTAACCAGACATACACGTATTTTGTAACCTGCATATACCCGATACGTGTAGGTTATAAAATACTGTAGTAGATCTCCCGCAGCCATATACTCATGTATTAGGGGCTGAGTAAATTTGTTTTAAAGTTATCATCATAGCATTAACTTTATTTATTTTAATAAATTCACTTGATCCAGCATATTCAGTGGGTAGCAACAGTACATACATAATACAATAAACATAATAAAAATCAACCAACATTGGCTAACTCCTCTTAATCAGCAAAAATCTAAATATCACCAAAGTATAGAAGGCCTTGCAAAAATGTATAGCGATGCAGAGTAGTAGGATATCTCATATTTAAACCCTGACAGAGATTTTAAATATGATTTTTGTGATTGTAAATGTTTTAGGGCTTTTCAAGTATTTGTGGTTCATACAGAGGGGAATTTTATAACAGTTTCCATAAATTAGGCAGCGAATATGTGCGTAATTTGTACCAGTTTTCAAAGCAGATTAACACACAAGTCCACTTTGAAAATCATCCTACTAAATGAACCTGCACACAATTACACCTGATGATATGTTCAGGAAAATGTATGTGCATAGTTTTGGCAATGCAAAAAAGCATGTGCTTTAAGTCCAAACCTCTCCCCAACTCCACCCCTGGGAATGCTTCCACTCAGTCTGGGTAAAAGGCAGTATGCGCATAAATTTATCTGCATAATGAATGGACAATTTTGTAAAAGGCAATTTCTACACTGTTTTACCTGCAGATATGCCTTTGAACATTGCCCTCACAAGGAACAGGATGTGTCTTACGGATGTTTGATGTACTGTATTGACATTAAGATACAGAAGAATTGTTATCCTGACAGGATGACTGCAAACAAACAAACTGTTGATATTGCAAGAAGATGCGTATAAAAAAACAAAAAATGAAAAGTGACAAAATTCCTGAGACCTTTGTTTTGCACATAGTAAAAAAAAAAACAAAAACCCCCACTGAAATGCAGCATTACTGCTGCTCTTTGAAAAATAATAGGAATACAAAAAATACAGCCTAGAATTCAATAGGAGCTATATGGGTGCAGGAGATACTCCAGCCTAAAGACAGAGTAACGTTATTAGATTATGAACTGCTGAAAGTGAATAGGTGGCACATACTATATCTGGGTGAATAAGTCCTTGTTAAAATTCTTGTAGGCAGAAGCGAGTGCATTACTGGAACATCTTTAGTTATGTCCCCTCCTGCATACTTCACATATCGTTTTTCAGGCTGTGATTAATATTTTCATTATTTCCTGTCTCTACGATATTTGCTTTTATGATAGTTGCTACTTGAGATTTCATCTATTTTCCCTTCAGAGGCCAAAAATAAATGTGGGTGAACTGAACCTGTACTGTATATCTATTTCAAAACTTCAGCCAGGGCAGAAATGTATTGAATGCTTCTTGGATACCATTTAGACTTGACATGGTGTTCAAGTTCTCTGATCTTTGGCTCTGCATGCTGCACAGGATTAGTCAGATGTGTATGATGCATAGAAATAGATGTGGCAGGACCCCATTGGTCTGCCACTACAAGCCCTTAGTTCCATCCCTGTAAATTTAACTCCTTGTGAGCTTGTCAGTCCTATCTCGCCCTCATCCCAACTAGGAGAGCTGGGATTGGTTGCTCTTTCTTTATAACCCGGCTATTTTGTAGATTTAGGTGTGGCTAGTTTCATTTTCAGTCAGACACCAAACAGTAAAGAGGTTTGTTTATCCCTCCTTGCCTCATCAGGTTTGTTTTTTTTTTATTTTGGAGGGGAGACTTCTCTGTGAACACCCTGCCAGAGGGCCTCTTAAGAGTTTAGTTACAGTAAGGACCTCTTTGTGCTAGGACCCCCCACGGGACTCCCGCTCCAGGTCTGAAGTCCAATGAGCCCATTCACTCCCTGAATGAGGCAAGCACCTGTGACAGGTGAGACGATTGAAGGCTAGACAAATCCTATTTTTGGAAGGGACTCTGTGTTTAAACTCTGCCCCTCTGGGAGAGGTCAACCTCATTGGCTGAACTCAGATGACAGGGGCTGAAATCTGTTGAGACCATTCACCTCACGAATGTGGCAAGCACCTGTGACAGTAGAACATCAGCCTTGTAAGATTTTTTTGATTAGGAAAAGTATTTTCTTTTTTGTTCTGTGAGGTTTCTGAGCCACTCCTCCCCATTTGGAGCCAGGCTGGACTAGCAGGCTTCTGAACCTCAGCTTTTCAACCCGAGGAGTCATCCTTTTCAGAACATCTAAAAGGGCCTGAAGACCCCATCTGAATCTTCATCCACAGGACCAGGATGCAGGGCTGGGTGATCAGTGAGAATCTGAAGATCAAGGTAGGATGGCTTTTGCTATGCTAAGAGGGGACCAATGGCATAAGAATCCTGGTTAAGTCACTGGGAGAGCTTTAGTGCATATTTACACCACCAATTGGGAAGATTTACCAAGTTGCTGAAGAAAAGGATACCTATGCAGAATGAAACATCCTAAACTGTATAAAGAGGCATCTATAACTGCACACTTATTTAAGAATGGACTTTTATTGCTTTTAAACAATCATTTAAACTATTATTTAACACCCAGTGCCAGGTCCTGCTTGTTTGCTTACAGCAGCTCCCTTCCACAGTTGCCACAACTCTCATCACACACACAGGATCCCGAACTACTGTCAGGACCATAGACGAGAGTCTCCCCCCATAAAAAGAATTCACCTCTGAGACAGAGAGCTCAGGTCCCGGGAGGTGTGCTAGACAGAGCAGCCCCAAAGAGCATACATTAGATGGGTGCCCTAAGGGAATGTCCACTCTCAAAAAAACGGTTACATAAGAAAAGTGACAGCAGTGGGTCTATATAATCTGTCCATACTCTTTTGTACTGCAGGACTGTAGATCCTGCTTGATCTCTAGATTTACCACTTCTCC